>NC_136474.1:87113040-87731009 GCF_902686455.1 Sciurus vulgaris
AACAGTATCAAAATAATAATTGAAAATATATCAAAATGGCATGAATTAACTTCTCTACATAATAGCATTGACTGCAAATGGTCTCAACTTTCCAATTTAAAGGCATAGGCTAGAATAATGAATTTAAAAACAAGACCAAATGTATATTTCTTACAGGAGACTCACCTTATATGAAAAGAGAGTCACAGTCTGAAAATTAAAGATGGAATTTATATACAATGCAAATGGAGCCTGAAAACAAGCAAGAGTAGCTACTCTTATGTTCAACAAAGCTGACTTAAGCCAAAATTCATCAGATGAGAAAATCACTTCATATTGGTAAATGGAACACTCCAACAAAAAGATATAACAACAGTAAATATTCATTTCCTAAACTTGGTGCATGTAAGTATATAAAACATATACTACTGGACTTAAAAACTCAGATGTATCCAAGTACAATACTACTGAAGAATTTCAACACAACTTTTTCACCAATAGATAGGTCATCGAGACATAAACTGGGAAACATTCTTCAGACCTCAAAAATATTGTAAATCAAATGAACTTAACAGACACCTAAACAATGTTTCATTTAATAAGAATCAAATTCACTTACTTCTCAGCTGCTCATGGAAATTTCTCCAAAACAGACCATATTTTAGGCCATCAAGAAACTCTAACAAATAAAAACAAGTAAACAAAAATATAATTCCTTGCATTTATCTGATCAGGATGAAATTAAATTAGAAACCAATGCCAAAAAAATACAGCCATAAAAGCACATTGACATATATAAGCACATTGAAACTGAACAACACCCTTTTGAATAATGAGGGTGATAGAAGAAATTAATGAAGAAATTTAAAAATTCATAGAACCAAATAAGAATAGTGATACAACATACTGGACCATTTTAAATATTAAGAAGGCAGTTTTAAGAGGATATTTTATAGCTATGAGTGCATACCTAAGAAAATCAGAAAGACTATAAGTAAACAACCTAATGATGAATCTCAAAGTCCTTGTAAAACAGTAATAAACCAATTACAAAACCAATAGAAGGAAGAAAATAATTAACATCAGAACTGAAACAAATGAAACAATTAAAAAAATACAAAAGATCAATGAAATGAAGAGTTGGTTCTTTAAAAAGATAAAAACAATTGATAAGCCCTTAGCCAAAATACCATTAGAAAAGGAGAGAAATCCAAATTAATAAAATTAGAGATGAAAAAGGAGAAATCACAACAGACATCACAAAAATCTAGAGAATGATTATGATCTACTTGAAAAACTTATACTCCAGTAAATTGGAAAAGTGAGAAGAAATAGATATATCACTAGGCATATAGGACCTGTCAAAATTAAGAATTAAATCAAGAGGATACATAAATCTTAAACAAATCAATAACTAACAATGAGATCTACGCAGTAATAAAAAAATATTTCCAGCCAAGAAAATTCTAGGACTAGACAAATTATCAGCAGAATTCTACCAAACCTTTAAAGAAGAAATAATGATAATTCTGCTAAAATGATTTTATGAAATAGAAAAGGATGGAACACCTCCAAATTCATTAAGTGAAGCTAGTATTACACTCATACAAAAATCAGATAATGACACTTTAAGGAAAGAAAGCTACAGATGGATATCCCTGATGAACTTAGCTGTGACAATCCTTAATAAAATATTAGCAAACTGCATTCAACAGCACATAAGATTGCACATCATGACGAAGTTGGTTTTAGCCCAGGGATGCAAGACGGTTTAACATACAAAAAAATCAATAAATGTAATTCACCACATAAATATCATCAAATACAAAACTCACTTAACCATTTCAATAGATTCAGAGAAAACTTTTGACAAAATTCAACACCAATTCACTATAAAAATACTGAAGAAACTAGGGATAGAAGGAACCTAACTCAACATCATAAAAGCTATATATGAAAAACCCAAAAAGCCAACCTCAAATAAATGGGGACAAACTGAAAGCATTTTCTTTAAAATTTGAAACAAGACAAGGATGTCCACTCCTATTTAACCTAGTATTAGAAATTCTAGACAGAGCAAACATGCAAGAGAAGGAAATAATAAAGATGAAAATATAAAAGGAAGAAATCCAACTATTACTCTTTGCAGATTATATGATCCTATTCCTAGGAAACCCAAAAAAGTATACCAAAAGCCTGCTAGAACTAATAAAATTTTGGCAAAGTAGCAGGTTAAATATCCACATACAAAAATAAATAGGTTTTCTATGTATCAACACTGAATCGGCTGATACAGAAATCAGGAAAACAATCCCATTTATAATAGCTAAAACAAAACAAAACAAAGAAAAAGAACAAAAACAAAAAAACAAAACAAAAAAAAAAAAACAAACAAAACAAAAGAAAACAAAAATCTAAGACTAAATCTAACCAAGGAAGTGAAAGACCTCTACAATAAAAAGTATGAAACATTGACGAAAGAAATTTAAAAAGATGAGAAGATGGAAAGATCTCCTATCCTATGTTCATGGATAGGCAAAATTAATACTAAAATACCATACCACCAAAAGAAATATGCAGATTTAATGCAATCCCCATCAAAATACCAAAGGCATTCTTCACAGAACTAGAAAAAAATCCTAAAATTCATTTGGAAGGATAAAAAACCAGAATAGCCAAAGCAACTCTAAGTCAAAAAAAGCATTGCTGGAGGCATCACAATACCTGATTTCAAATTATACTACAGAGTAACAAAATTCTGGTTCTGGCATAAAAGCAGACACACGATCAGTGGAACAGAATAAAAGACACAGATACACCCACATAGGTATAGTCATTCAATTCTTGACAACGGTGCCAAAAATATACATTGGAGAAAAGATAGCTTTTTAAACATGCTTGGACAAATGATTATCCACATATTGAAGAATGGAATTAGACATTTATCTCTCATCCTGCACAAAAATCAACTCAAAATGGATCGAAGACCTATGAATAAGACTAGAAATAATGAAACTCCCAAAAGGAAACATAGGTTCATACCTCTAACATATAGGCAGAGACAATGACTTTCTCAATGAGATCCCTAAAGACCGGGAAATAATATCAAGTATTAACAAGTGAAATGATAGCAAATTAAATCTTCTGCACAGAAAATGAAGAAATTGATAATTAGTAGAGAGAAACCACAGATTGGAAGAAAATCTTTGCTAGCTACTCTTCTGACAGAGGATTAATATCTGGAATATATAAAGAACTCAAAACTTGACACCAAAAAAGCAGATTACCCAATTAATAAATGGGCAAATAAACTAAATAAACATTCATCAAAAGAAGAAATATAAATAGACAACAAGTATTTGAAAAAAATATTCAACATCTTTAGCCATTAGGGAAAAACACATTAAAACACACAGATATTTTATCTCATTCCAGTTTGAATGGCAGCCATCAAGAATACAAACAAATACAAAAGCTGGAGAAGTGATGAATTACATTTATTTATTTCCAGATGTTGAACCAAACTTGCATTCCCAGGATGAACCCCACTTGATAGTGGTGCATTATCTTCATAATATGTTTTTGTATGCAATTTACCAGAATTTTGTTAAGGATTTTTGCGTCTATATTCATTAGAGATACTGGTCTAAAATTTTCTTTCCTAGATGTGTCTTTGTCTGATTTGGGTATGAGGGTGATACTAGCTTCATAGAATGAGTTTGGAAGGGTTCCCTCCTTTTCTATTTCCTGGAATACTTTGTCAAGTATTGGAATGAGATCTTCTTTGAAGGTCTTATAGAATCTGACTGGGAACCCATCTGGTCCTGGGCTTTGCTTGGTTGGTAGGATTTTTATGACTTCTTCTATTTCATTGCTTGAAATTGTGTATGTCCTCCTGGTTCAGTTTGGGAGGATAATATGTCTCTAGAAATTTACCAATGTTTTGGATACTTTCTATTTTGTTGAAGAATAGATTTTCAAAGTAGCTTCTCATTATGTCATGTATTTCAGTGATATCTGTCATGATATTTCCTTTTTCATCATGAATTTTAGTAATTTGAGTTTTCTCTCTCCTTCTCTTTGTTAGTGTGGCTAAGGATGTTTATATTTTGTTTACTTTTCCAAGGAATCAACTTTTTGTTTTGTCAATTTTTTGAATTGTTTCTTTTGTTTCAATTTCATTTATTTCAGTTCTGATTTTAATTATTTCATGTCTTCTACTACTTTTGGTGTTGTTCTGTTCTTCTTTTTCTAGGGTTTTGAGATGTAATGTTAGGCATTTTTTTGTTGACTTTTTATTCTTTTCTTGAATGTGCGCCATGCAATGAATTCTCCTCTTAGTACTGCTTTTGTAATGTCCCAGAGATTTTGATATGTTGTATGGTCATTCTCATTTACCTTGAAGAATTTTTTATCTCCTCCCTGATGTTTTCTCTTATCCATGCCTCTTTCAATAGCATATTATTTAGTCTTCAGGTGTTGGAATAATTTCTGTTTTTTATTTTGTCATTGATTTCTAATTTCATTCCATTATGATCTGATAGAACACAAGGTAATATCTCTATTTTTTTGCATTTACTAAGGGCTGCTTTGTGCCAAAACGGATGGTCTATTTTAGAGAAGGATCCATATGCTGCTGGGAAGAAAGTGTATTTCCTCATTGATGGATGGAATATTCTATGTATGTTTGTTAAGTCTAAGTTATTGATTGTGTTATTGAGTTCTATGGTTTCTTTGTTTAGTTTTTGTTTGGAAGATCTATCCAGTGGTGACAGTGGTGTGTTGAAGTCACCCATAATTATTATGTTGTGATTTGATTCCTGGAATTGAGAAGGATTTGTTTGATGTACATGGATGCACCATTGTATGGGGCATAAATATTTACGATCATAATGTCTTCCTGATTTAAAGTTCCCTTAAGCAGTATGAAATATCCTTCTTTATCCCTTCTGACTAACTTTGGCTTAAAGTTCACTTTATCTGATATAAGGATGGAAACCCCCACTCTTTTACTGAATCTGTGAGCATGATAGGTTTTTACCCATCCTTTCACCTTTAGTCTGTGGATGTCATTTTCTATGAGATGAACCTCTTGAAGGCAGCATATTGTTGGGTCTTGCTTTTAAATCCAATTTTCCAGTCTATGATTTTTGATTGATGAGTTTAGGCCATTAACATTTAGGGTTATTATTGATAAATGATTTGTATTCCCAGTCATTTGGGCTTATTTTTGGTTTTTTACTTGACTTGGTTTATCGTTTGATTCGTTTTTCCTTTTTGGTAGTTCCTCTTTTTGCTGACCTATATTGTTGTTTTTCATTTTCTCCTTCTTCATGGAACATTTTGATGAGAATACTCTGTAGCACAGGCTTTCTATTTGTAAATTCTTTTAACTTTTGTTTATCATGGAAGGATTTTATTTTGTCTTCAAATCTGAAGGTTAGTTTTGCTGGGTATAGGATTCTTGGTTGGAAACCATGTTCTTTCAGAGCTTGAAATATGTTGTTCCGGGCCCTTCTAGCTTTTAGGGTCTGGGTTGAGGTTAAGAATCATGATTATTTCAATTGACACAGAGAAAGCGTATGACAAAATAAACACCCCTTTATGCTCAAAAAACTAGAAAAAATAGGAATAATAGGAACATACCTCGACATTGTAAATCTATGAGTCCACAGCCAACATCATTCTTAATGGAGAAAAACTAAAAGCATTCCTTTTAAAAACTGAAACAAGACAGGGATGCCCTCGTTCACCACTTCTGTTCAACATCATCCTCGTACTACCAGCCAGAGCAATTAGACAGAACAAAGAAATTAAAGGGATACAAATGGAAAAAGAAAACTCAAGAAGCTGTCACTTTGCTGATGACATGATTCTCTATTTAGAGGATCCAAAAAAAACTCCACCAGTAAACTTCTAGACCTCATAAATGAGTTCAGCAAAAAAGCAGGATAAAAAATCAACATGCATAAATCTAAAGCACTTTTTTTCATAAGCAATGAAACAGCTGAAAGGGAAATGAGGAAAACAACTCTGTTCACAATAGCCTCAAAAAAAAAAAAAAAAATTAAATACTTGGGAATCAATCTAACCAAAGAGGTGAAAGATCTCTACAATGAAAACTACAGAATATTAAAGAAAAAAATTGAAGAAGACCTTAAAAGATGGAAATGTCTCCTACATTTCTGGATAGGTGGAATTAATATTATCAAAATGGCCATAATTTCAAAGGTGCTATACAGATTTAACACAATTCCAATTAGAATTACAGTGATATTTCTTAAGAAATAGAGAAAACCATCCTGAAATTCATCTGGAAGAACAAAGATCTAGAATAGCCAAAGCAATCCTGGGCAGGAAGAGTGATGCAGGAGGTATCACAATGCCAGACCTTAAACTCCACTATAGAGAAATAGTAACAAAAATGGCATGGTATTGGCATCAAATAGAGAGGTAGACTAATGGTACAGGATAGAAGACAGGGGGACATACCCACAGAAGTACAGTTATCTCATAGTAGACAAAGGTGCCAAAAACTTACAAAGGAGAAAAAAATAGCTCTTCAACAAGTGGTACTGGCAAAACTGGAAACCCATATGCAGTAAAATGAGATTAAACTCCTATCTCTCACCCTGTACAAAACTCAACTCAAAATGGATCAAGGATCTAGGAATTAGACCTGAGATGCTTCATCAAACAGATGAAAAAGTAGGTCTGAATCTCCATCATGTTGATTTAGGGCCAGACTTCCTTAACAAGACCATTATAGCACAAGAAATAAAAACAAGAATCAATAAATGGGATAGATTCAAACTAAAAAACTTTTTCTCAGCAAAGGATAAAATCAACAATGTGAAAAGGGAGCCTACAGAGTGGGAGAAAATATTTTCCACACACACCTCAGACAGAGAATTAATCTCCAAAGTTTATTAAGAACTTAAAAAATTTTACACCAAAAATACAAAGAACCCATCAATAAATGGACTAAGGAATTGGGCAGATACTCCACAGAAGCAGATATACAGGTTATCAACACATATATGAAAAAATGCTCATCATTCCTAGTAATTAGAGAAATGCAAATTAAAACTATCCTAAGATGTCATCTAACTCTAATTAGAATGGCTATTATTAAGAACACAAGCAATAATAGATATTGGTGTAAATGTGGGGGAAAAGGCATACTTGTACATTGCTGGTGGAGTTGCAAATCGGTACAGCCACTGTAGAAAGCAGTATGGAGATTCCTCAGAAAACTTGAATTGGACCCACCATTTGACTCAGCTATCCCATTCCTTGGCCTATACCCAAAGGACTTAAAACCAACATACTACAGTGACATAGCCACATCAATGTTTATAGCAGCTCAATTCACAATAGTTAGATTGTGGAACCAACCTAGATGCCCTTCAATAGATGAATGGATAAAGAAACTGTGGTATATATACACAATGGAATATTACTCAGCCTAAAAGATGAATAAAATTATGGCATTTACTGGTAAATGGATGAAGTTGGAAAATATGCTAGGTGAAATAGGCCAAATCCAAAAAAACCAAAGACTGAATGTTTCGCTGATAAGTGGATGACGATATATAATGAGGGAGGTGGTGTTGGGGAAGAGAAGAATGAAGGAACTTTGGATGGTATAGAGGAAAATGGGATGGGAGAAGGTGGGGGACGGAAAGATAGTAGAACGAAACAGTATTACCCTATGCATATGTATGATTACATGAATGGTGTGAATCTACATCATGTACAACCATAGAAATGAAAAGTTGTACCCCATTTGTGTACAATGAATCAAAGTGCAGTCTGTAAAAATAAAAAACAATTAATAAAAAAAACTGGAGAAGATGGAGGAGGAAAAGAACAGTTTGACACTGTTGGTGGGATTGTGAATGAATACGATCACTATGGAAATTAGGATGAAGATTCATCAAAAGACTAGGAATGAGCCAGGTACAGTGGTGCATTCCTATAATCCCCATTGTGTGGGTCACAGAGGCAGGAGGATCCAGAGTTCAAAACCAACCTCAACAACTTAGAGAAGCCCTAATCAACTTAGTAAGACCCTGTCCCCACTACCAAAAAATAATATATGTATGGCCTGTGATATGGCTCAGTGGTTAAGTTCCCCTGGGTTCAATCCCTAGTGCCACCCCCGTAAAACAAGGAAAGAGTAGTAAGTATCACTACCACTATATGACCCAGCTATACCACCATGGGGTATTTATCCTGAAGCATTAAAGTCAGCTTGGTATCATGATACAGGCATACACATGTGTATAGCAGCATTGTTCGTAATAACCAAATTATGGAAACAACCCCAGTGTTCATCAATGGATGAGGGATTAAAGAAAATGTGGTGTATATACACAGTGGAGTTTGATTCAGCCATAAAGAAGAATGAAATGATGTCATCTGCAAGGAAATGGATGGAACTTGAGAAGATTATGTTAAATAAAATAAGCTAAACTTGGAAAGTCAATGGTTGTCTATTGTCTCTCATATATAGAAGGTAGGGAGAAAAAAATAAAAATGGTGTGAGGGGTGAATCTCAGGAAAATAGAAGAGAGATCAGTAGAATAGAGGAAAGGGACCAGAGAGATGGGGGGTGAAAGAAAAAATAGTGGAAATGATATTGGTCACATTAATTATGTCATGCACATGTAAAAATAAGTAACAACAAATCCAAACATTATGTACAGTTATAATACACTAATTAAAATAATGAGACAGAAGATGCCACAGAGTATCCACATACCCCTCATCCAAATTTAGCTTCCTCTAATGTTGATACATTGATCAAATCTAAGAAACCAACTTTTATATTTTACTATTAACTGAATTCCAGACTTGGTTATTAAGTGAACTCCAGACTTTATTCCATTTTTTGAATAATGTATTTTATTTTTCCAGTTCCAGGATTTCACATTTCATTTCATTATCATGGTCCTTGGTTTTTTTTTTAGTCTATGAAAATTAATCAAGCTTTTTTTGTTTTTATTATCTTGACTGTTTATGAGAAATTTTTAGACATTTGGCTGATCGTTTCTCAATCTGTCAGTCTTTTGGGTTTGTCTTTTGGAAGTAATAGCTTAGAAGTGAAGGGTCTTCCTGTTACATCATGTCTGGGATACCACACTAATTTGTGGCTGTAGATGAGCCTGTTTTCATCCTTATTGAGGATATGGTCCCATGTTAAACTGACCATACCTTTATCTCCTGAGTGTGCAGAACAATACCTGAAATGTATTTACTATTCAGGGATGTATTTTATTTTCAGGTCTTTATTTGGTCCCCCTTGGTTGATAAGACAATCTTCTTCATTTGTTCCTTTATCCCCTCAGTATTAAGCTTAGTGATAAGGGTAAAGAAATGCTAAATAAAAGCTTTCAAATTTATGTTAAGTGAATGTTCTGTAGCTATTTTAAAGGGCCTGCCATGTTTAATGTGTTAACACTAAGTATGTAGTAGGAAAGTCACAGAAACCTTAGATTTAACATATAAGTGGTTATTTTACAGATAAGACACGAATTAATGCTCTTCACTGTTCATGGACACTAGTCTGACTTGGTCTTTATATAACACAGACTTACTGAAGCTGTTATTTAAGCCCTATCTTTTGATGGTGCCCTCAGGATCAGTACTGGGATTTTTTATTCATTAGAAGTTAATTCCCTAACTAGCACAGGTGGCAAGTGTTCCTGACTGCAGTTGAACTTGGTCTAGTAATTTATGACATTGGGGACTGAATATGATAACAGTAAAAAATGATACAGAAATACTGCAAGTTAGAGAATTGAAAAAAATAATAGAGTTGTCAAAAAGAACAAGGCGCTGCCTGAATATCTTCAATGGGGAAATATTTTTGAAACATTCATATAATGGGCTAATAATAATTATAATTTGTTTAAAATGGAATTTTAATAGTCTTTTTAAAAAACTTGTTTTGAATCAGATGAATATTTACAAGAAGAAAATACTAGCATATACATGAAAAAGTAGAACATCAAGAATACCCCAAATTACACACTTATTTCTGGTTCTATGGGTGATATTTAAGGGACAAACAGGTTACTTACTGGTAGAATACAGTGATAGAACGTACATACAAAATAACAACTTCAGTAAGTCTGTGTTATATGAAGACCAAGTCAGGCTAGTGTCCATGAACAGCAAAGAGCATTAATTTGGGTCTTATCTGTAAAATAAAGCTATGCAATGGAATATTTCATTTACATTCTTGGGAACATTCCACATTTCATACCAGTAATCCTCACATATTTTGACATCCAGGTTTCTCTAAATAATTGTTGTTGAAAGTTTAGGTGTTTTAAATGTTCAATCTTAAAAACAGTACAAGGAAAAGTAATGCTTAAAACTATTTGAATTTAAAAAAAAGAAAAATGGTAGCAAGATATTCTAAAATAACCAAAATATTTAATTGTTTTTGTTAATTTATTATTTTATTTAATAGCATTCATTTTAAGTAATAAAAATCCATGTTTATTATTTAACAATTGATTTTGATGTTGACTATTTCTTTATTAAAACATTAGAAATATCTTACATAGAGCCAAAATTCCCAATAGGCAAAAGAACAAAGACTAGGTGTATTAATTTTCAATTCATCATGAATTTCATAATTTTTTTGTTTCTCTTCCAACAATTGGTCCCTGGAGCCCTTTTCTCTACAGTACTTTATTTTGTAATACACTTACTTACTTGTAATACTACAGGTTTTGTAAACAAATCATTATAAAAATCACTTATTATGATTTACTAGGTGCAAAGGACTAGACTGCGGGTTTTATGAATAGTGATTCACATAGTCCATTGAATAATTCTGTGGTCTACATATTACCCATTCCCCCTTGGCTGATGAGAAAACTGATGATACACTTTCCAAATATCTCAGAGTAAATGACAGAATTATTAAAACTGAGGGATAGTCCCTGGCTTTTCCACAGGGCTATCTATTCAGCCTCTAAGCACACAAATTTCCTGTCTCCAAGTCCCCATTTGAAATGCTTCCTCTACCTCCTATGTCCTATGTTAAGAAAGGCATGTGGCTTAATTTAGTATGTTCAAGATGGTGAGTTCAGCTCCTGGTGTTTTTACCTCCTCTTATATCTCACCAACTATCTCCTTTTTTTATGTACTTAAGTCATGTGAACATGGGTTTTGAAAACAAATTTGCATCCCATGTCTGTACTATGTAGTTACTATTTAGTTAATAACTTTTAGCCTCAAGTTCTTGTCTTGGAAATGGAAATAATGATGTGTTTCACAGTGCACCTTTGTGAAGGCTAATTAAGAGGAATCATGGACCACTTCCCACAGGCTTGGCACAAACTTGTTGGTTACTTGATGCTGTAATATATTATTTCAAACTTAATGGATTAAGATAATCACAGATTGATTATCTAACCTTTCTGGGGGTCAGAGGTCAATGTGGGTCTCAGCCAAGGTGGCATTTGGCTCTGCGCCTCTGGAGGTTCTGGGGACCATGGGTTAACTTTCCCAGCTTCCATGACTCATGATCCCTCAGAACAATGATGTCACTTCAGCCTCTGCTTCCATGGTGACACCTCCTTCTTACTCTTCCTAAGCCCCCTATCTCAAGATCCTTTGTTGAATCACATGTAAGAAGTGTTTTTCTCTTTTACTTTTTGCCATGTTAGGTAAGATCTCATGGATTCCAGGGCTTAGGGTGTGGACAAATTTGGGGGTTGATCAGTCTTCCTTTTCCCTCTTCCCAAAACACAAGTCAGATATCATCATTTTCCATCTTAAAAAACACTCTCTCAACCTAAACTAATTTCTAGTGATGGCAGAATAAATCTTAAACATTTTACCAACATTGTAGACTCTCCCTGACCCCGCACATCATGGTTGGCTATCTCAACTTTTCTAACTCAACTATCACTTTTCTCCATTCCCAACTTTTCTTCTGCCTCTTCTCTGCTGCATGTTCTCTCAACGCCAGCTCCCAGACTTTGCTTACAGTGCTTCCTGGTGCTAGAATCTCCCCTTGTTTTTCCTTCTATATCTATGAACTTCAAATTTTATTTCAAATTACTTCTTTTTTTTAAATTAAAAAAAATTTTTACAGACTACAGTTTGATTCATTGTGCACAAATGGGGCACATCATTTCATTTCTATGGTTGTACACAATGTAGATTCACACCGTTTGTGTAATCATACATGTACATAGGGTAATAATGTCTGTTTCATTCCACCATTTTTCATACCCCTACTCCCTCTCATTTCCCTCTGCATAATCTAAAGTTCCTCCATTCTTCTCTCACCTCGTAGTCCCCACCCCCATTATGTATCATCATTGACTTACCAGAAAAAACATTTGGCCTTTGGGTTTGAGGTTTGGCTTTTTTCACTTAGCATGATATTCTCCAATTCCATCCATTAATCTGCAAATGCCATACTATTATTCTTATTTATGACTGAATAATATTCTTTTGTGTATATATACCACACTTTCTTTATCCATTCATCTGTTGAACGGCATCACAAGACAAAGTAAGTCCAAATCTTCATCATGTAGGCTTATGATCAGACTTCTTTAACAAGACTCCCAAAGCACAAGAAATCAAAGCAAGAATCAATAAATGGGATGGACTCAAACTAAAAAGCTTTTTCTCAGCAAAGGATACAATCAAGAGAGCCTACAAAGTGGGAGAAAATCTTTTCCACACACACTTCAGATAGAGCACTTATCTCCAAAATTTATTAAAAACTTTCAAAATTTTACACCAAAAGTACAAAGAACCCAATCAATAAATGGACCAAGGAACCGGATATATACTTTATAGAAGAAGATGTACAGGTGATTAATAAATATATGAAAAAGTGTTCAACATCTCTTTTAGTAATTAGAGAAATGCAAATTAAAACAACTCTTAAGATTTCCTCTTACTCCAATTAGAATGGCTATTATCAAGAACACAAACAATAATAGATGTTGGCGTGGATATGGGGAAAAGGCACACTTGTATGTTGCTGGTGGAGTTGCAAATTGGTGCAGCCACTCTGGAAAGCAGTGTGGAGAATTCTCAGAAAACTTGGAATGGACCCACCTTTTGACCCAGTTATCCCACTCCTCAGTTTATACCCAAAGGACTTAAAATCAGCATACAACAGTGACCAACCACATCAATGTTTATAGCTGTTCAATTCACAATAGCTAGATTGTGGAAATTATTCCTTTTTAATAAAATCTTTTCTGCTTACTCTGCTGAAGAAAATCCCTCTTTTCAAGTCTGTTCTCACTCTGCCTCCAAAATTATTTCCTTCTCGTTTTGCACAGACCTGTTTCCTGAATGGTTTCTTCACTAGGAGAAAAGCCTGCCTGTACCTTCCATTAAGAGAGGTATATGGCTCTATTCTGATTGCAAATTGAGCATCTCCAGCCCTTCAAGAATCTGCCCCTCTATTTCCAGAACACCTGTGATGCTGTCTGACATGAATTCATTCAAACAATCTCTCATCATCCACATAGCTTCAATTCTTTTCTATCTCGAACTTTTCAGAGAGTGGGTATTGAGGTTTCTGAAGATGGAGCAAAGGACCCATAAGTCAATCAAAGCAGAGGGCCAAAGCCGGTGTCAATGCTGCTCTGTGTCCTGTCTCCTGGCATCACAGCTCCCTTGGTGAGATTGTTCACTGTTCCTCATTGGCAAAACACATCCACCTTTTGTCACACTCTATCTTACTTCTGACCCCTGAGAATTTGGTGCACCACCAAGATTTAGGTACTTAGTTCTTTCTGTTTTTAGTAACAGTCCCTCTTACCCTAGAATTGGACACACCAGTTCACAGGAAATGAACTGAATGATAATCTGCATGACCTTCCTTGAACTGTGCTCAAAATTACTCAATCCTAGGTCCTGTTGTCAGATCAATCAAGCATGTTTCAACCCTTTTCTCTAAGATTTATTCCACCAAATGCTTCTTAGCCAGAAATACAACTAGCAGTTCTGCCTTCATGTCTTCCAGACAAATATTGGGGTGCTTGCTAAGATCACTTTATAGCCCATTTTACAGCTCCATTATGATTTACTTATTGTTTATGTGCCTTTCTTCTCTGATCCTATAAAAGGTCCTTGAGAGCAGGGAACAATTTCTGCATCCACCCCAGGGCACAGTAACATGCACTTCATACACAAGGACTGGATGCACCATTTTCTAATGAGTACAGTTGGGCTTTGTGTAACATGGGCATTTCCCCCCCATGCAGTTAGAGGAAGGGTTAACCTCATTATTGGCAGAATGCGGACAAAGTATACAACAAATGTGGATAGCCAGCAGATTCTGTAACTCTATCAAATGTTGCAAGATGTTTGTTCAGATCTGCTATTCCCTCCATGCATACCCAGGCACGCTTAGAGCTGATGTGCCCTGGGAGAACTGGTGTTCATCAAGGTTTCTAAGCCATTACTTTTTCTATGGACCCTAGCTGATGCTTCCTTCAAAAAATGTGAAAGGCCTGCTAATTTCTTCTAAATGAAGGAGCAATAGAGGCACAGGAGTTGCCACCAGACAGATCACTTGGTATCAGATATGAGAGGGGCACCCTAAAAACAGAAATGAAAAAAAAAATCACCAGCTTGTAATTTTATAATATAATCCACATAGAATGTGGTCATCTTCTGTTGAATTTAAAATTTAATGTTTGCTATTTTAAATACATTAAAATCTCTGTGTTATTTTCTTACATTTTCAAAATATCAATGGTAAGATTAAAAAAAAATGACAGTATAGTTTACACTTATTCTTTTTATATTATTATTGAATCCCCTGAGGATGAGAAAGACAATAAACATCTGTCAAAGGATTTGAGAGAAGAACCAGAACATAGATTGGCTATGGAGTTAAATTGCCAGAAACCTGGAGGCAGGGAAGGCATAGGCATGGGGATCCTTTTCTCTGAGGTCCAGCATCTCTGTGTAGAATGGAGTCTCATCTTTGTTACTTCTCCTTTCTGGGAATCTATAGCAGCAACATTTTGTAAGAAAAAATGTATCAAAAGGAAAACTTCAGTATTAACACTAGGAACAACTTTATGTTTGTCCCATATTGTGGAACTAGTAAAGGTAGTAGCTTGTCCCAATTCAATTTAGTTATCACAGAGTGGTTCGGCAGCATAAAAGCTTATCCAATAAAAGATGATCAATGCATCTCACCCATGTCTCCCTGCCTGTACTGGTAACAAGCACATCCTTCTCTGGGTGGGTTAGAAGACCACAGTACCTTAAGCTCCAGTGTGTCTGCCTGGTAGATGGGCTGTGCATCTGGATTCTCTCTGGAGATTGGAAACACAGGCGAGCTCTATGGGAGGTGACATTCAAAGGCTGGCAAGAGTGCTCATTTTCCCATGTTAGGAGACCAGAGGGACAGCATGTCCCCTGTATGCTTGAGGAATAACTGACCCCCACTTATTAAAAGCTCAGGGGTTATTCTTGATGGAACCTAATGAACTGGCTCTAGTTTTGCTAGTGAACATGCTTACTCAACTACTCTTGCCCTCCTTGTGGTAGGTGTTACATTTATGAAAAGTAGTGTGTTAATCCAGAGAGGATGCAGTAGTCTTCGCTGAACGGCTCTTATGGGTTGGCACTGATAAGGCTCATTCTAGTTTCCTAACACTGCTGTAACAAAGCATCATAAACTCAGTGTCTTGAAACTGCAGAAATACATTCTTCCAGGGTTCTGGAGACCAGAAAATCAGGACGTGGCCAGGTGTGGCTCCCTCTGAAGGTTCTAGGGCAGAATCTTCCTTGCCCCTGTGTTTCGTTTCTGGTGCTTCCAGCTGACCTTGGCATTCCTTAGCTTACAGATTCCCTGCTTCCATATCCACCTGGCCTTCTTCCCTCCATGCGTCCTTTTCTCTTCACTAAGGACACTAGTTGTTCGAATAAGCGCTAACCTAATTTAGTTTGGTTCACCGAAATCTCCTTATTTTCAAATAAAGTATATTTTAAGTTTTTGTGTTAATATGAATTTTGGGGAGGCACTGTTTAACCCACTTACAAATACTATGGCTATAATTGGGACCTAGAAATAAGCCATGGCACATGTCAAACAAACATTTAAATAAACCAAGAGCTCACAACATAGTTATAAGCAGCTCACCACTGGCTGAAAAGACTTCTTGGTGAGAAAACATCCTCCCTCTATCAGGACACTTCTGCTACCTCAGAAAAGTGTCTAGATCTAGAATGTCTACCTACAGGAGTGGGTCCAGAGCCTACAGGTGAGCAGTTCATGTTCTTAGCAACCACCAAGGACAGTTATCCCTCAAGCATGTATGACTCTGTGTCTCAGAACCGTCACTTACTTCTCTGGATTCCACTCTTACTATATCACCTCACTCAGGAATCCATAACATTTAAAAAGAGAAAATGTTGCAAAAGATGAACTTTATGTGAGTAAGGCAGATGAAGGTGCAGAGCACCAAAAATGCAGAGGATGTGCTACATTTACAATCACCGATTCTTCAAGATGTAAAATGGAGGTCTATTTGAGGTCTCAACTTTTGGGGAAATCTACCTTTTAACTAATCAACTGCAAAGGAAGTTCAAAGCAGTCACTTTTTTTTGCAAGTAATTTATATAAGAGGAGGCAAGCGGTGCCTGCATTGTTTAGATAATGACCTTATTTCTCCTTTTCCCTTGGGGCAGAAGATTGTCGACCTGTTGATTCTGGAAGTTGATTTCTCTGAATTTCTCAGATTTTCTTCTATCCAACTGCTCAAGAGGTTTGGGAAGCAGGTGGTATGGAGGTAAAATGTTACATGTTTTGTTTGTTCTAATTATTTGCTGGCGGCATATGGAGAGAGATAGTCAATTAGGCAGCTAGGCTACCGACCACCAAGATCTTTATAGATTAAGACTTACACTTACATCCTGATGGGACACAAACAGGAAGCTATTTGTTTAAGGGATCCTAACAGTTTAACTGCTACCAAATCTAGCCCCTTCTAGATTGAAAAGCAAGAGCTGTTTAATTGCCCTCAGCATCTCTAAACAACAATTAGGAACAGGAAGTGAAAAGCACGGGAGTCCAATTCTAACTCCAAAGGCAATAATTAATGAGAAGCAAGAGGCAGTGTGTATTGTAATTTCTCTTGGTTCTGATGACTGACATCAGTTGGATGTTCATTGTGCACTTTGTCATTTCAACATACCGTTTCGACATGCCAAATGCATGTTATCAACAATGTTTGTAAATCGTATGCAGTAGAAAATAAAAAGGGTGACTAGTTTATATCAGTAAGGCACAGTTTCCTATGAAACTTTTTAGTATTCAACAGAAATCATTTATTTGATGGGAACAAAATTGATGAAAAACAGGGTGCTGGCAGAGAATTTCCGGTAAGTGTCCATTTGCACGGTGAGGTTGTACTAGGATTTGCACATGATTGACCAACATAGTCGTGTCAGTGTCCCCCTGTGGATACTTACATATTAGTTGGTATTCTGTCTGGTCCACACAAAGGCCAAGGGGTCCTGGTCTGACTGTGATGACTATTTGCTGGTGTGTACTTGGCTAGTGCTCTGCTACCAGAAAATGTACCTATGGTAGCCTTATTTAAATTTGTTTATGGTAGTATCATGAGAGGTATATCTAGGTGGTATGAGTCTAAAGTATGAATTATCAATGGAATAGTCAAAAATCTCCAGCAATTTGCTCCTATCACTCAGTAGGCTTTTGGATTTTAGTTTCAGTGACCACTCAGAAAGAATTTGAGTCATCCACACAAATACAGATTTTAATTCCCGGGGTGGAGGACATTGAATGATAAGTGTTTTTAAACATGGGTGTAAGTTGATTTTGCAACTGAAGCAGATACTGTGAGTGCCCAGCATACGACCCTGGACCACCCAGTGCTCAGTACACATGACTCCTGGTGGAAGGCCTTGCTCTGGTGCCATCCTGCTATGCCCATGCATGTGGCAGATCCAGGTGCTGTGACGCATCTGTCACCTTCACTCCCAGCAGCTCTCAGCCACTGGCAACATGGGGGACCTGGGATAGCTCAAGTGCATGTGCCCAGTGGTGCGCTGTGTTCTCCAGTGGGAATGAGCTTGTTTCTCACATCGGCAATTTAGCTGATGATCCAAATGTTGTCCTTTCCGTCCTGGTTTCTCTTGTCTACTCCTTTTCCAAAGCTTCCTGGTATTCCCTCCCTAAATGAAGGACTTGCACTTGAAAGCTCACCTTAGGCTGTGTGTCTGGGGACCCCCACACTGCACAGCAGTTATCTCCCCCTTTTCTGTTACCCTGCTGGCTTCCTAAAGTTGATTAAACTGTTCATCAACTAGCACTTGCTATTTTGTCCTGAGTGTCGACTATGTGCTCAGGTTGTATTGGAAATTGCACGGAGTGACTTGTTTTCTCCAGTGTTGGGGATCAAACCCAGGGCTCCTTGGGTGCTAGGCAAGTGCTCTGCCCATTGACCTCAGCCCCAGACCCACACAGAGTCTTTCTGCTCCTCACAACTCCTCTGCGATGATCCTGGACCATCCACCAAGTCAAGTTCTCTGCTCACATCTTAACCTAGTCTGCCTGCATTTCCCTCTCCAAAATTAAATATTTATATGAGGTGCATTTTGATCAACAGCAAACAACACAAACGCACCACTTAGCGGGACTTCCTCCTCTGTCATCAGATGTGTGTGTGCCCATGCAGAAATGGGGCTGTCTGCGTGAAGTTCACTGGAGGCCCCGAGTCGTTCTCTAAAGAGGCAGTTAGGAATCAGAGAGCGCAGGAAACCTCAGGCAAGGCTGCTTCATTAGTGCCTCTGCTGATTAATCAGGACCTGGCTGCTACTTTGCTAAATGCCTTGAGGTAGAGTTGGAGGCAATCAGCCCCGTGGAAACCGCTTGATTGCTTCTCAAAGTGGCAGTTTGCTTTTGGACGCTGTACTTGTTCCTGTCAGATCTGTATGGTGACCTTCAGTCAGGACAATGACCTGGCTCCAAGTGCAGAGTCCCTGGGCGCACTTGCTAGGAGTCTGTTACACGAAGACAGTAACATATAAAGAAACAAGCACAGAATCCCTGAGCGCAATTAGATTCTGGTTTCATAAATGCAGCCCAATTATTGCATTTGTCTTCCTTTTTTGTATTTAGCTTAGAACAACCACTCCCACTAAATGTGCCAAACACTTTATTTTTGTCTCCATTTTTGGAGAGTACATCAGGAAAATTAAGTGGGTTCTCCCCCCTCCTCACAGTAAACAGCCACATAACTGTAATAAGGAGCTTTCTGAATAATTTATAATTTGCAAACAAAAATTCATCTGATTATGCTGAGATGACAGGCACTCTGCATAACTGCGGGTATTATCAAAGAGCGCTGTTTCTTTTTTCCATTTTGGTTACTGATTATTTACACAAATTGGAGAGAAATAACTATGTACACTATTACCTTTAAATTATTTTTAATCTACCTTTTAATCTTTCAAGACTATATAGGGACAAGATAATTATTCTCTGCCAATCACCAATGATGATGCATTTGAAAGCATTTTCCTATGCAAATGAATGAAGAGACATTGAGGACAACGTTCGGCTCATGGCTTCGTTTTTTCTAGGAAGTGGGTGTTTCGGGGTTATACGTTGTCAGTGACTCATGACTATTTTATGCCCCATTTTCCTTTGATACATGGAAAGAAGAATATAATATGAATATTTTGCTCTGGAGTCAAATCAGCTTCCTTGTCTCCTGTTGGCTTGATGTCAAATGTGAAAATGATGGAGTTCTTGTTTGTTTCAGGGCAAAAATCCTTGATTAAAACTGATGGTTTGGTTGGAGCCACTTTGGGAACTAATCAGATGATACAGACAGTAGATGAAGTAAGAGTCCTCACAGATAATGCTGCAGGGAGAGTGTACATTTGTAAAGGTGTACAAGGTTCGATTTAAAATTGGGTGCTGTGGAGGAACCCTTTGAGAGCTCTATTGATGATTAAATTACTCTCACAGGACTCACGCCTGTGTTTTCTCTGGAGGTGTAAGTCATGTCCAAAGGGCAACTTACAGTTTGCTTACATTTTCAGAAGACTAATTACTTTTCTTGGGAGAAGGAGTTGTTCCCTCAAATTATCCAAAATAGTAATCTGCTTTCCTCGTATTGTTGATTATTACTCAATTTCACACCAGGTTGATTTTTGCAGATTGCAATGGAGTTTGCCAAAACATGGTTATTGGGTTAGATAGGTATGTATCCTATGGATTCATGTGTCAGGCACCTGCTCCTGGAACATTGTACCCAACACTGGGAGAGATTAAGAATACTCACTACTGTGCAATATAATATCTCTGCCTTCTAGTACTTGGAAATTCATTTGTAAGCAACAGAAAATTACTTTCCATAGACCATTGATCCTTACTAATTGCAGAGAGAATTTACTTTCAATACCCTCAGCTGGTTATTTCTCTCTGGGGAGAGATGTTCTAGTGGTAGTTACCCTGCTTACCAGCTCAGAACTCAAGAGAACTATAGGAAACTGACCATAGAGGACTTTAAGGTCTGTGGTCAGCCTGCACCTGGCCTTTCAGAGGAATCTGCACAGTTAGAGGAGAGCAAGAGCTTGCTGTGGAGTAGCAGCTGTTCCTCACAGGCTGGGAGCATGCTGGAAGGTGGGGACACTGACATTCACTAGAGCTTCCAGTGTACTGCATCTGGGATTAGACATGGAGTCTCATGGTAGCATTCTGAGCAGAACTGGGACCTCTTTTATTGAAAGCACTCTTAAGCTTCCATGAGTCCATCATGAGGGACCTGTATTTTTGGCCTGGAGACATTTTGACCAACATGGTATTTAGCAATTGCATTAAGGCTGACATTTCTCTGAATATATTTTCACTAATATTTTACTTGGGAAGCAGCTACTAACTCTTTAAACTCCTTTAGCAGTTGTCAGATGATGAAACTTTCCATTCCAAAATAATTTAGGGTAGATTTAAACCATGGCATTTTTTCCTGGACTTCAAATCATCCCATCTTCCCTATATGAGCACATTTACTGATAGTTAAGAGGCAGACAGCTGATGTAGAACTTTCCAAATAAGAATGTCAAGAAAGAAGACACCTTCACATTTAGCAATGGCTAGTGCCATCTCTAGCTCACTTAGTTTGAGGAATTTTATTCCATTATAAGGAAAGAATTTTCTGTCCTTGGTGAAAACTGCTTAAATAATAAATTCAGAATTTTTTTGCCCTTTATTCTGTCAGGGGTTTCAATTTCTATGGATAAGAATATATTTCAGGCCTCTATTAAGTGATGAAACATGTCAAGAGATCCAGAGTTATTCCATCCAAAAGGGAAGTGCTGCAAAAGCCCAGTCTTTAGCCCAGGAATGGGCTCTGTCCCTTTATACTGGACCTGTCTCAGTATCCCCAAAGCATGAACGGGGACTGATGTTCACACTGTCCATTCCCCAGGCTTCCAGATGTTCCAGGAAGAATGGTGTGTTTATAATTTTGGTTCCTCCGTTATTGTTTTATCACCCTTTTTTATATGAGTAAGTGTTCTCATATAAAACAGTCAATAGGATGGGATTGGGCCACACCCTGTAATCTCAAGACCTTTGGAAACAGACATTTCATTCCAAAATTTGAGTGTTGAGCACACAACTCTCTTTGTGGTGCGCTAAGTATTAACTCTCTTTGCATGGCAGTTAATTGCTCAAATGTTTCCTTGATGTTTTACTCAAAATAAGGAGAGATTTTAGAGAACGTCCTGAAGATTCATGTCTTGGATCTCATTAATTTTTAAGATTCTCAGTTCTTTTGACCAACAAAACAATGACAAAGGGACAGGCCAGACAATGACAGGGTTAGTAAATAGAGATTTTTTCTTTCTTTCTTTCTTTTTTCTTTCCTTTTTTTTTTTTTTTTTTAATGCTGGGGATTGAACCCGGGCTTCATCCTTGATAATCTGGTGATTTGCCACTGAGCTATATATCCATTTTTAAAATTTAGTTTTGAGGCAGAGTCTCACTAAGTTGCCCATGTTAGACTGGATTTTTCAATCCCCCTCCCTCAGTATCCCGAGTCACTGTGATTTCAAGTGTGTATCACTGCACTCAGCTAGGAATTTTGGTTTCTTAACATTTCCTTCTTCAACTTTTTATTTGGAGTGAATTTTATATAAAATGGACCAGCGAAGCACATATACCCATAAATGGGGAGATGAATGGGTAAAGAAAATATTTTTACAGTGATCAAAATTTATATATATATTGTTTCTCCTTTTACATTTGAAACATAGATCTTTGTTCTTAAGGAAGAAAGAAAAAAACATATTTATAGCTCATGGTCACACAAAGGGTTTGCAAGTAAAAAAGAACCTGTCTTACCTAGAAAAGAAGGTTGGAGGTGGGAGGAGTTGAGAATGACAGATCATTTTTGTGGGTGTAAAATAAGTTTCATATGATTGGTTCCTGGCAGAGCACCAGGAACATTGTAGAAATCACACAGTGTTGTCTTTTTCCCTGGAAGAAGAGAAAGGGAAGTGGCCTTGTGGTCAGAGAAGTTCTCTTCTTCCCTATTAGGGTTAGTTAAAAAGATCTTTTTCTGAAATAATTTAATTTTTGTCTTTCCTGGAAAGGGTGAAGGTCATTCTTATCAGAGAAGTCTTCCTGAATAGTGTCTTTTGCTATTTTAAAGCATAAATAAAATCAGACATAATTTTTTTGTTGACCTTTTCGCATTTTACTCAGACAATAGTAGTGATGGATAGGAGAATGGAAAGACGGAAGCCAAGATGAGAACAAGTTAAGTCATATTTATTGCAACAGTGGTGGCCACTGTCACTGACTGAGCTCTTACACTGCACCAAGAGTATCCTACCCAGCGTTCTACTTAGGGCAGCGCTATGGAAGCCAGAATGACTGCACTAATCTTACAGATTATTAAAACTGAACCCTAGAAAAATGCACATGTTACCAAAGCAATACAATGTACAAGTGGCAGCGAAATTCTCAACTGGAGTCTCATGGACTCCAGGGCACTGTGATTGAATAGTGCTGCCCCTCTAGTTCCCTGCTTCTTTGTGGCTAGATAGGGACACATCTCCAGCCCCTAAAGTGGAATTAGGGCCTCGCTCTCAGGCATGTTCCCTAGAGCTCTTAACTCTCCAAGAGAGTCTCATAAGTGGTCAGTGACCTGTTGAGAGAAGAGCAAGAGTGGAGAGGAAGAGTTTCCAAAGGTACCAGAAGAAAAGAACCAGGCCAGAGCAACAGCTGAGAAATCAATTACAGGTTGCCACAAGATTTTGAGGACTAAACTCAATCTTAGTTGGCTCCTTGTCACCAAAGGGTCACAAGGACTTTCTGCCACATCACAGACTATGCACCAAGCACAGTCGCCTACTGCTGCTTAGTGGCTGTTTTTATTTTTATTATTGCTATTGTTTGAAAAATCAAAATCATATACATTTATAGAGCACAACATGCTGTTTTAGATACCTGTACACAGTGTGGAATGATCAAATCAAATTGAATGCACATATTCATCACCTTGATCACTTATATTTTATGGGGAGACACTAAAAGTACTTTCTTAGTTATTTTGAAATGTAAATTATTATTGACTATGGTCATCCTGCTGTGCAGTGGATCTCTTGAACTTATTCCTTTTGTGCATCTGAAACTTGGCACTCTTTGATCAGCCTCTACTTCCCCCTCTCCCCCCATCTCAGGTGACCACCATTCTACTCTCTGATTCTATGAGTTAGACATGTTATATTCCACATGTACGTGAGTTCCTGCAATACTTGTCTTTCTGTGCTTGGTCTACTCTATTTAACATCTTGTCCACCAGATTCATTCATTATGTTGCTAATGACAGAATTCTCTCATTCTCAATAATATTTTGGGTTTTGAAAACATTATATTCATTCATTTTGCCCATGTGAAAAGAACAGAATCTAGCAGTTGCATTATTGACTACTGTCTTGGAGGCAAGTATGTACCCAGTCTTGGAATTTCCTAGGTCCCTGCTTCCTACCTTCATAGCACTGAGAAATTGATGTGGAATTGTGAGCCTCAGGGAGTGCTGGGGGAGAGCAGCCGAGGTGAGGGCTGTTGGGGGCTGTTGGGGGCTGTGCCATGTTGGCAGCGCCAGGATGGCGCCTGATTACATCGGCAGCGAGGAGGTTGATTGACATAAGCACACTCAGGTGATTTTCTCGTCCACGCACACAATGTATGCGCATGTGTTCTCAAGCACTAATTACCTGCTCTGAGCGCCTCGCCTAATCTTTGCGTAAGAGGCGTGGCCCTGCTCTCCACCTCCTGGAGGTGATATAAGCGTAGGCGGAGTGAGACACACACACACACACAGCAGCCATTAGAAGCAGCCAGAGGGAAAAACACAGACAACAGCCATTAGCAGAAGAAAAGCAGTAGCAGAAGACACGCATCGCGGCAGTAGCCAGAGAAGACACGCCACAGCAGCCATTAGCAAAAAGCCAGAAGAAAGAACACAGCAGCGAGTAGGGGCAGCGGCAGAAGGCAGATCGCGGAACGGAGAACTGAGACACATCACTAGGGCACCTTGGGTGGACGAACCCTTAGTTCACAGGATGCAGGACTTTAAGGCGTAGCAAGTTTCTCTCTTAAGCAAAGTCTCTCTCTCTCTCTCTCTCCTCTCAAAGCAAGTAAACCTCATTTCCTCTATCCTCTATAAGTAAATAAGCAAGAAAGCAGTGCACTAAAGAGAAAGATAGAAGTGCCTCAGTTTCCACTCCACCACCCATAAGACCCATGCAAGTTGTTGCTGCAGGCTGTGACAAATATTCATGGATTTTGGAACCGCAAAGAGCCAGCAACGAGGGCCAGCAGCAGTGCACTAGAAGTTGAGGACGTCAATACTGTCCATCAAGCAAAACAAAGGGATCCCAGAAGTGGACTTGTTTTACCAAAGATAAAGTCTCCTTCATCTGCCAAGGCAACTCATCTGCACCCAGGCTGTTTCTTGGGTTTGGAAAGAAGTTTCTGTAGGCGTCATGAGGAAACGTCCTTGGAATGTTGTGGGTGCTTCTCAAGAGGCGGTCTCTTAATGTCGACATACTGAAAACGGGGCTGTTGGGAAGGAAGCGCAGAAGGCATGGTGAGAGTGTGGGGACATCGTCTTCTCTGCCGTGGGCTAGAAAGAGGAATAACAGGAACAAGCATTTGATCAGTAGTGCAGAGAAGCTTATGGGGCAGAAAGGCGGAGGAATTCAAAGCACCACTACTGAAGGCATGCTCCTACTTCATCAGTGGCCATCACCCAGGGATCACAGTGCCAGGCACTGCACTGCCCAGGGGCGCTCCCCACCACCGCGAACATTAGTCCCCCAGTAGCTATCCCAAGGAAACACGCCTTGCAAGCACAAAGTGTGCTTCCTAAGTAAATGTAGCTCTAGGTCATGTCCCCAAACCTGTCTGTCCTACTAGACAGAGGCCTCCTGACAGCAGTTTGAAGTGGAAGCTGGTGTGGACACAAAAGTTAGATTGATTCAGATACACAGACTCAGTCCCCGATTGTCCATTTGTTCACTAAAGTGTACACAGGGTGTCTTATGTGGGTAGACAATGTCCAATTTGCAAGTATACTCTTACATTCACAGTCAGAGTGACATTCTGTATTTGAACAAAAAGTTCCTAAACTCCATTGTTTCTCAAAATATAAGTATGATTATACTTAATTTAACACATTATGGGGGGAAAAGAAGCCATATTATTGATTTTATTTATTTATTTGTGGTACTGGGGATGGGACCTGTGTCCTTGCACAAGCTAAATAGATATTCAACAACTGAGCTACAACATTCCCAGGTCAAAAGCATTTTAAATGACACACTAATTCTAAATCGATTTTTACTTTATCTCATTTTGAGAATGCGAATGAAATTTATAATATCCTACATCAAGACTGAGTTCCAGAAAACAACAGTGACTCAGGCAGGGTATTCAATTATTTGACTTCAGAGGTTAAAGAGCATATTATTACAGGGACCATGGGAAGGATATATTTCATATTTAACTTCAACTTGTGAAGAACCATAAAAGCAGAAAAAGGGCTGTCTCCAAAGACTCGCCCTGAGCTGATCGGCGGAGAACCCCTACTGCTGCACTGGAGGAATTATGGCAAAGGGGGAAAAGTTCTTGCTTTTAGAAAGTTCATACTTTGAAAAACAGAAAATGAGGTAATTGTAAGTCAGCATTGTTCAAGGAAACTGACTGAGAGAACCCTGAAAGCCAGCTGGGGAGGGGTGCCCAGGGAAGGTTCACACCCTCACCCCGCGTACTGATGGGATTCAAGTAAGAAAAAAACATCTTTGTTTGCAGGAGAAACTGTATTCTCTTCACAGATACACACTGATGTTTCAGGGGGATCCTTTTATTCTGATGTGAAATTGGGACTTTTCTATCATTACAGGAGAAATTAATTCCAAGATGAATGGATAGGGTGTGATCTTGAACTTGAATGAGTTAGAAGTACAAAACTGGTGCTTTTAAATAGGAAAATAGTTTCCAGGAATGTTTTCACTTTTCTGGTACAACAGAAGAAAAAAGTCAATTCTAACTCTCAGGCATGATTTGGATGGAGGCAGCTCAGCCTCTAGTTCCACACTCCAGAGGAATAGGGAATATACCTGAGGGAAATGTGGAAAACTATGAAACAATTTGAAACAAGTTAGGCAAATGGTTCATAGTGTAGAAGAGCAAATACAATGCTCTATAATACCATACTTGTGTAAATTAATGGAAAATAAAACAAAAACCATTGGTAGAACTCGTGTGTTCTACACACGAGTGCATGCCTATGTGCATGCCTACTCTGCAATAACTTTGACCGAGTTCACGCTCTGGACAAGGAATTGAAGCCCACTGTCTCGCTTGGTACTCACAGTATTTTTATCTATGAAAATGATCAATGGCTCTAACTCACAACTATCGTCCATTTATCCACCAGCTCAATCTAATAATGACAGATTATTTACCATCGATAGTACAAATGGGATTTGCTTGAAAATAGGGTACTTTTTCCTGGAAAAATCTAATGTTCAACTGCCTTTAGAATACAAGTCGTATGTATGTGCGATTACCTGAAAACATCTTATGTATATTTTGTTTTTCTTTGAGTGTTTTCTTTGAGATGGAAAAACAAGGTTCTCTTCCCTCTTGAGGGTATGTTTCTTCTTTTTCTTTTTTTTATTGTGACTTGGTAGAATTTTAGTGTTCTGACCTGCCATTATTCTAATCTTTACTGCAGTTTGTTGAATTAAAAATTTTTTTATAAATATCAGACATTTCACGAACAGGTGAAACATATGCCTGCATGTCTGAGGATTAATCAACAGTTCTACTTTTTGAGAATTTAAATTTTATTGATCATAACTTATGTGCCCACATTTATGCTAAGGTAATTCAGGACTTCAGTATTTGACTTCAATGCAATGTATTTATCAGATAAAGGCAAAATAATTGAACAGCAGTTAAATTCAACTGTACTTATTTTAATTGCCAGGAGTAAACTAGACAGAAAGAACAGTATGGGTAGACATTAGATTTTGTGGAGAAGAAGGACCTACTTTCACTCTTGAACTTTTTATTATTTTTCTTTCAGTGATTATCAGGGAAGTTTTATATACATCTATTTACATAAATAGCACTGTGTTTTAATTTGCATAGGTCAGCATTCCCACTGGTCTGTGAGCCCCTTCAGGCAGGGGCTGAAGTCTTATTTATTTTTATCCTGAGGAGTAGGTCCAATGGTGGTCATTAGTAGGCATATAATGAATATTTGATGAATAAGTGAACACGCAAATATCAAAAGCATTGTTTGCTTTTTTGGTTTTTTTTATAATTTCGAACAAATGTAACAACTTTATAGAGTGAACAATTTAATAATATGCTTCAGAAAGAATGTACAATAATATGATTTGAGTGTTTCTTCCAGTTAAACCCCTCATGATATTTGTGGCAGACCGTATTTTCCAAAGACGGCCTCCACAATAACTCCCATCGCAGACATGGCTCCGCCACGTGGACTTGCCATGTGCCTGTCGGGGGCTAGTCTATTTCTTTACCCCATGGGTGGGACCTATGACTCTTTTCACTAAGAGATTATGGAGGAGGCGATGCTCTGCTGGTCCTGGAGGAAGTCTGACTGGCTTGGGAGCCTCTACTTTCTTCTCCCTGGAAGCCTACTGTCATCTATACAGAACACGCAGAAGCCACCATATTGTGAACTGTCTGAGCCACAGGGAGAGGCTTTGGAGAAGGGACTTCAGGTGAGACAGACCTAGGAACACAGAGAGGCTAGAGGTGTGAGTTAAGGACCCACCTGAGCAGTGGATCCTCCAGCCCCAGATTCCCCAAATGGCACCCTGTAGATCTGAGACCAACTTCTTGGCCAGCTCTCCCTAAATTCCTGTACCAACATAAATTAAAGCAGTTGTTTTCAGACACTCATTGTAATGTACAGTTTGGCACCCAGCAGTAGATGGCCAGCACATTGGTAGAGACTTTATTAAATACCACATATGTTAATAAAAAAATAGTCTTGATTTCACAAAATCAACTGCAGGCTTACATTCAAGATAGTTGGCTCTGGACCATTCATGAAATGTTTCAACATTTTCTCAAGGCAATCATACACATTTGCTTGGAATCCTGAAGCATGATTTATAGAGTATTATTTCTAGGAATCAAAAAGTAGAAGTAGAAATCTTGCTCTCATTCAAAATATGAATAAATTAATAATACCATAGATATATGTCTTATAAATCAATTTTATTTCTGCTCTCTTTTACGGGTCAGGGTTATTCCAAAGTAATTACCTTGTTTTAGATGTTATTTTACCATCCCTCAAACTTCAAATAATATTTTTAACATTCCTTGTGTTTTCTATGTTAAAATATGCATCGTTTAAGACTTACAATTGTGGAATGAGACAGACATCATTACCCTATATACATGTATGATTACATGAATGGTATGAATCTACATCATGCACAATTATAGAAACAAAAGATGTACCTATTTGTGTACAATGAATCAAAATGCAGTCTGTAAAAATAAAAAAAATAATTTAAAAATATTTGCAATGTTAATGGGGTTTAAATACCTTTTATCATTTTATGCAACAGACATGATAGATCGTTTATTCCAGGGATAGCAGTAGGTTAGATTGAGGGGGTAGAGATACAACTGCAATAAAGGCAACATCTTCAGAAAACCCATTCTCTACAATTTCCACCTGGCAGTTGAGGAATCAGAAAGTTCTGAAAGGAGTAAAAATCCAGAATCTGTTCTTCACATTTCAAATTTTGTGTTCCTTTGACTTAAGCACAATACTTTTGAATAACAATTCAGATTTGTTTTTATTTCATGTTCACAAGATGTTTCCCACATTATGTCAAAGGAAACAATCCTCATGGTCACCTTCTCCAGATAGGTAACCAGGGAATAGCCCTTTCCCTGATAAAGATGAGGTGGCTGAAGTTAAGTGTTTCTCCAAAGATTTAACGAACATTTTGAATTACTACTCAAAATTAAGCCTTTTGATTCCAAAATTTACTTCTATTTCTCTATGACATAAAATGACTACCTCAAAAAGTAAAGAGTGAGAATTAGAATCAAGATATAGACCCTGGAGTGAGACCTTTCCACACCAGGTTCAGAGTTTGAAAACAGATTGCTGAGGATCAGGTAACTTTTTAGCTCTTTGTACCTGGCAAGTTGCTTTTTTAGGCCTTTGTTTTCACAATTGTCAAACACTTACCTTGTGGAGTGATTAGAAGGATGTACTGAAATAACTCATATAAACCTCTGAAAATATTCTGGTGCAGAGAGAAAAAAAAAACTAACCAATAACAGCTATTATTATGTAAAGACTGCCTGACCCACATGGACAGACATGATAAGGACACCGTCACATCACCAGGGTGTGTGGGTCATTAGCAGTCATTAGCAGTTGAGGAAGAAGTCTGAGAACATCTGGCCAGTCTTGGGTTCCACCTGCAAGCTTGCAGGTCTTCATCTATAGATCAGACTCAACAAGGCAAGTGATGTCAAGGTTGTAGCAGATTTAGTTTCTCCTGAGGCGTCTCTCCTTGGCTTACTCACGACTGTCTTTTCTCTTTGTTCTTCACATGCCCCTTTTTTCTGTCAATATGCTGCTGATAGCTCTTTCACATCTTTTAAATAGACTAGTCCTGTTAGACCTTAGTTAACATTAGGAGTTAGCATTTCAAGCTATGTATTTTGGGTAACACAAGTCAGTCCTTAACTGGGTGCAGAGAGTCCACACATGGTCTGGTTTACCTGGGAATTTAGCTATGACTCAACTTTCAGGGGATCAACCTGGCATCCTTTTGTAGGATTGAGACTTTAATGCTCTGGTGTATCTCTGGAGAAGGAATTAAAAGGGGATGGTCCGATAGAAACAGGGGCATCCTAACATGTACAGTCACCTCTCAGCCCAGGTGGACTCTGTCTTTCTGCTCTTGCCTTTCAACATCCTTTGCCTTAAGTGGGAGGATCAATCAAGTGGCCATAGAATATGATCATCCTTTGTTTGTATCAACTGCTCTCTGGGCTGACAGGTGAATTGCTACCTTCTCAGGATCTCCATCCCATAACAGGGATGCCATATGGGAAAGCAAATTTGACATACTTGAAATGCATGTCTGTAAGATTTAACCCTGAAGAGAGGCTAATAGTGTGAACTATCTGAAGGCTATTTTTAGATAGGCATGCATAAAGCAATCACTTCTAAATGGCAATGCTGTGAAATCCCCTATCTCAAATTATATTTCTTTTCCAGTTGAAAAATATATTAATGTACCATCACCTCCCAGAGCTTATTGAAATCCCTGTGCCTTCTGGATACATCAGAATCCCACAAGCAGGTTAGATGAAGGCCTCGCAATTACCATTCAGTGTGCCTTCTGTCCTTGTAGCAGCTCATATCACAAATTTTGAGACTCTGCTCTGGCTTCCTGATCTGCACATGTGAGTGTTATGTGGGATGCATGCCAAACATCCCTGAAAGCTTGTAACTCAAGACTCTAGACGTTGTCATGAAAAACACTCATCTCTGTTATTTTATGTTTTCTAAAGCACCTTGACCCCTAGAAGGAATGTCATATTGTACCCAGATTGCTTTTCTCCATGGACAATGTATGGGCAAAATACAAGGGAAGTCTGCCTTGGTTCTGGTATTTAAACAAAGGTGTGAACGTAAGAAGTTCTTCCCCTTCAGGGAGGGTTAGAGCATTTTTTTGTCCCCTCTAATATCTGGTCATGAAATAGAAATTGAATGAGTGTGGTGCAGTATATTTGCTTTGGTTCCAATTTGTATTCCCTTTATGATGGTACCTACTCTACTCCAGTGTAGACATTCTCAGCACTGCTCCTAAATCTCATTTTAGCATATCTGTTGCACATATATATAAGCCCATGTTTTGAAAAATAAAAGTACTTTAAAAATGCCTTCTGGTAAATGAAGGAGGCAGAGGAATAAAAGAATCATAAGAACTAGTGAACAATTTACATTCAGCAACAGAGCACAGTTTTTATTCCCACCACACTTCAAATCAGAGTAACTACCTCAAATATATCAGTGTACTCAATTCCAAAACCTTCAACTTCCCATTTTGAGAAAGGAGTGGGGCAATAGAGGTAGTTTTTATCAAAAGAGTAAAACCATCAACCTCAACAACAAACTGCAATTAATTCAACTTATTTAGTATGTTTCAACTCATTTTTACCGAGCACCTTCTATTTTGTCAGGATTGTCTCGAACAAGGCATAGATTACAAGAAACACAAAGTAGTCTGCAGAGAAAGGAATAATACAAACCATTCTGACGTGACAAATGTGAAAGGCAGAGAGGTGGAAGCAGCTATGAGAACACAGAACGGTAACTTAACCCAGTGTAGGGGTGGGGAAATCCTCCTCCATCCATTCTTGGGATGTCCCTTATTGCAATATGAGCAGACATGCTATTGCACTCATATACTTGGGGAGCTGGACTTCCTCTGCATCTTAAATCAGATTATATTAGAAAAGCAACATAGGAAAGTACATATTCTTTTTACCCCAGAGACACTCTGCCTGCTAGTAAACTTTCCCATCATGAAATTACAGAAAATTATTAATGTTAATAGAAAAGTATAACAGATGGTATGTAAGTATACCGATTTTTGTTTATCACATACTTGTTGATTCAGAAAAATAAGTAAGGAAAATAAATGATCCTTGCCCACACAACTGGAGCCAGACAGTAGAAATTCTTGGACCTGCTTTTACTATTTGAGGAGGAAAGTGGGGGATATGGTAAAAGCATGAATGGAAACTCATATAGCATGCTTAAATAGTCAAGAGCTATAAATTAGGCTAACAAAATGTTCAAGTGTATTCCATCCCTCTATCTTGACACAGTATGTTGGAGGACAGATTCAAGGTGAAATCCCCAGCATATGTGGAGTTGTATGCTAGAACACGGAAGTGAGGGGACATTGACCTCTGCACTAGACAGCCACCATCTCTTCCCGCTGAAGCTCTGTTCTGACCCAGGCAGAGCCTCTGGCTTTTCTGCACAGGCATCTCAGTCTTCATGTCCAACTCACATTCAAATGGCTGCCATTCCTCAATGTTCTTGGTTAAACAAAAATATAACATATTCATAGATGACACAGTCTACTCTAAAAGAAAGTCCTAAAGAAGAGGTCTGCACCTGGCTTGAGGGCCACGTTGGGGCTGTTTGATCAGATATCTGTGGAGCCCAAGCAACTTGAAGCATGGTCACAAATGGGATGGACTCCATGGATTGCTAGCCCAGAGCCAGGTGTGGGCACAACAGAAGGAGCAGGGCAGGGCCCTTTGAAGGAATCAGTGCCCAGGCAGGGACACCTATTACCTGGGGTAAAGGTCATACCCCTCACCCAATCACTGGACCTCCTTACTCAGTGTCTAACGTGTGATAAGTCATTGAGCAGGCTGTTTCTCTCACTGCTCAGGAGATAGTCACTTTGGATCTGTCTATTCAAGTAAGGGTCCTGGTGTGTTGTTAGTGCTTCCTGCTACCTACCAACTGGTGTACTAGTGGGAGGAAAAGAGAACATGCATGATATTAAATGTTCAGTGAAGCCTTTTTTTCCCTGTAAGGTAAGAAAATGTCTGTCTTTATATTGACAGAAACTGATGAAGGATTAGATGTGTCCTTCCCTAGAAATATGTGAAAGGTAAATTTTTTCCCAGAGGTTGGGTAGGTACAGACTTAAGTTTTGGAGTAAGAATTATTGTTTACCAAAACTGCAGGCAAAAGTTCTCAAACTTTCTACTCAAGATCTAATCCATAGGATTTAAATTTTAACTTTTAAGAAATTTATAAATTTAATAGTTATAGGGTCTTTTCCCTAAAGCATCACAGTATTTGGATGTGATAACTATTTAGGGGCATTTTGTGTCAAATAGGAAGAGGACTTTCCATCAGGTAAATGAATTCAAGTAAGAACAGGAAGTTCTAAAATATCAAGGAAATTCTTAGTAATGTGCTGGATTTGGACTAAACCAGCACATTCTCACTTGAAGAGAATCCTTGACTGGATTAAGTGATACTGAAGTCATTTCCGGATCACTCGACAGATTGGAATTCTTAGTAAAGCCATTTCGAAGAGAAATATTCATCTTTCATGTGATTCACCATCTTTCTTTCTCTACTTGGAGAAATAGTATATAGTTATGGTTAACAAGAATGTAAAATGACATGTTACATTTCACTTTAAGTGGGTGTATCCTAATCTACTTTATGGAAAATAACACATTTCTAAAATTTAAGTTAGTGACTCCAATGTTTGAAAGAATTGAAGTTAATTTCTGGTGCCTGAACCCTCCTCTTCAAGGTAAGAGTCTTAAACAACTCACCTGTAAGAGGAAAGTTCTTAGAATCCTCCCCCTTCAGGGGTCCTGAGAGTTATTCCAAAACCTATAAGAGTTACTTTCCTATATAATGGTGTGAAATGTTCTCATGAAAGCCTCGGTTAGGTAACTATGGTGTTTCAGAATAACGAGGATGAACACAGATTGGCAGGCCCCACCTACAGCATTTCTCATACCATAGACGCACAGTCTGAGGTTTGTCCTCCCCCAAATTCATTGGTTGACATTTCAACCTTCGAGGTGATGGCATGAGGAGGTTGGCCTTTGGGAGGTGATGAGGGCACAGACCTTGGAGAAGGAGGTTAGTACTCATTAAAGAGACTAAGGGGTTTCCCATCTCCTCTTCCCCCATATGAGGACACAAAGAGAAGAAGCCGTCTGCAAACCAGTCATCGAATCAGCTGGCTCTTTGGTCCTGCACCTCCCAGCCTCCAAAACTATGGGGATAAATCCCCCATCCAGTCCAAAGCATTTTTGTTTCAGCAACCTGAGTGGAATTACTCCATAGGTCTAGGGAATGCCCAGGTTTTGGGGGTGGTCTGATGCTGTCAGCTGAAGGCCACACTGTGAGAACCCGTGCCCTAGGCTCTCCTGCAGACCAAGTTTGCATTGTGACTTTGACATTAGGCATGAATCCCCCTTCGTTTCCCTGTGAGTTTTGGGAGTTCCTCAGAAAAATCTCTTTGCCAGCTCAGGGTCTGGAAGAGTAAGTGCTAACAGAGGAAGAATGTCCTTTCCTGCCCCAATAACCTTAACCTGGTCTCTGAAATGCGAGCCTCCTCCACCTACTGTGGATGGACAACAAAAGTTTTTTCATACAATATTCTGTATTCTTAGAATAGTTAGTGGCCTAAAACCTGTAAAGAATGCCACTTCCCCCATGGTACTTATTTTATGAGGTGGGGAGTTATAGGAAAATCAAGAATTTCAATAGCACAAAAGAGCTACTAATTACTTTTGATTGCTCTGGAAATGTGGGAAGTCACCCACCATGACATCCCTCTCAGGAGGGAGGGAAGGGGATTTGGGGGCAATGTATGATATAACAGATCTTTCAGGCTCACTTGGGTATGCTAATGCGCCGAGTCATAAAGAAGTGATTGAAAAGTGGGACAGATTTCCACCTCTCTAACTGGGACGTCGTTCTAGTGCCTAACACCAGGTGAAGGAGAATGTGTACGTGTGGACATAATCTGCCTCTGGTGTAAGCTCCTTGAAGCCTACTGGGGAAAAATTTAGGCCAGGTCTACCTTGGGAGAAATCAAGTTTCCAATAAAATAGCCATTATTCCAGGAATGCGAGTTAAATGTATCTCCCTTGGAGGCATCATTGAGGTGGAAAACAGAATCATATTCAGTGTAATTCCAAGGACAGTACAGAGACACCTTCCTAATGCCAGTATGATGTAGAGCTAGCACCTACTACTTTATGTGTAGGTGCATTGATGGTTGAGATCAGAACTTTATTTGTATTTGAGTGAGTTATGTTCAGGCAAGCTAGATACTCCTGTATTAAGACTTTCATACCCAGAGAATGTCACTTAATCAAGCGAATAAGTTTGTGTTCAATAATCAAGTGCACAGCACCAGAAAACTAAATGTTTCATAAGGGGGTGATGAAAGGAACAGAGCTTAAAGTTAATCAGGTCTCTAAACCTGCCCATCTAGATTTCTTTCCCAATAGCAATGCATGGATGGATGGATGGATGGATGGATGGATGGATGGATGGATGGTTAGTGGAAGGCTATCTACATTGTGGCAGATGCTCTAGATTTTTATTTACTAATTGTAGCACCTAGAACTCATCGCTCCCAAATAAGGCATGGTACATGCTGGATTCTTTTGAGGCCAATGAAATCCCATTGAACTGTCTTGTTTTTAAAGTAAAAATGTGTTCCCATTACAAAACCACTGTAGCAAAGCATTTCTATTAAAATAGCTCTGCTGCTTATATTTAATGCTTTCTAGACTGCCATGTGGCTCAGAGGAGCTGTGTGAAGCACACGAAGGCTTTAGAGCAATCATTAAAGATCAAGGGCTTTCCAATTATCAAGTCACACTTCGTAGACAGTAGGCTGAGCTAAATGAAGCATAACTTGGCAGTTTCATATTCTGAATCAAAGATTTTCAGGAGAACCAGAAAAAGATCCCTGCCTGTTATGAAAGACATAGGCATTTGTCAATACAGTTCAGGAAGATGCTCATCAAAACTCTCTAGTAATTATGGGCTTCCAGCCTCGTAATAGTTAATAGAAAATGTTTATATGAGATATCTCCCTGTGATATTGAATCTTGGGGTACATTTGAAAACCATGGCCCACATTTCTACATCAAAGTTACTATTTCAAAATAAGGTACATTATGATCTCATTAATAGGAATCCAATAAAACCTCAATTAGCTAGGACTGTGTTTCTTAAGTGCTTAATTTTAGTACAATGGAAATTCACACACACACACACACACACACACACACACACACACGCACACACACACACACACACTAAGCCTGAAGGAAGGACTTTTTTTCAAATGAATGTTTCCAAGTATTTCCTGAGGTCAAATAGACACAGACCAATCTTCTTTATTCTTTATATTTACAACTATAATACTGCTCCATGATCCTGGAAACTCCAAATGATCCCCCCAAGGCAGTGCAAGATGTTCACTCATCATAGAAAGATTCAATTATATTTTCTGGATGATGTCTGCTGAGGCAGAACAGGGATTGAATGTATTTCAGAAAGATTTCCAGCAGCAGAAGAGGAAGAAAGACACAGGGTTGGGAAGTCTCATTGCTGTATAGTGGAGAACACAGTTCATTGCAGAAAAATGCAAAGCTCTGAGTAAATACTGCTTTCATTACATAACATTTAAAATAAAGACTCAGGATCAGTTAATTGGGGCCAATTCATCTTCCAGATTGCTCCAGCTTGGTCTTTTATTCTGTGATAGTGTCTCCTGACTTTGAGATGAGATGCCAGTGTCCCAGGATATGGATGGGAGTAGTGGGTCCTCAGTCTCTGGAAGCATCTTGAATTCTTATCCAGGTTTCTGGCTCCTCCATTCAACATGCCTCTATACAGTGGTATTTTAAAAAAGATTCTTGTTCTTTCCAAAGTTTTCAAATCCAGCCAAAGTCCATAGCATTGCTACTATGCACACAAGTCTAGAACATTCATATATATTAATTAACTATCATCCCAAATACTACCATTTTTTGGGAAAAATGGGATTTTGAGAAGTCAATCAGCTGTTCTTAACCTTTTATAAAGGACAGAATGAGCTTTTGATATAGTTTCTAAATTTTTCTTTAAATTGATTATGTTGAGACTAATGACATGTTAACTAACTCAGCCTGACTCTTTACTTCCTGGCGGGTGAGCAAGATCAAGGCCTCAAAGGAGGTTTCAAAAGTTAATGACGATAAATTGGACCACCTTCAGGGATTGGTTAACAACAGTTTGGCGAACTGATCAGCTCAGCTTGTCCTCCGCCCGGAGGGCTTGGTGCGGGTGGTGAGTCGGCCCTACCTATCCTGGTCTGACCTTGTTGAGGAGTGCTCCCTTCCCTTGTCGCTGGTCGAGAAGAGCAAGGGGACTAAAGACCCCAACATGTCTAGAACTGTAGTGTTTCTTTCACTGAAATTTGACTCCACGGGCCTTGGGTCAAAGCTCCTTTTCTCAAGCAGAGTCCCTTTCCTGCTATTGTCCCCTGCAAAGTCTTAATTCCAAAGGCTGAGGCCTTCTCTGTCACCTCCTTAGATAGTGAACAGCAGCTGCTCCCTGCCTTCAGAATCACAGCCACAGCACATCCAGGTTTTCTGTGGCTTTCCTCCTCCTTTCAATGAGCACATCAAGGTGCACAGGGCCTTGTTTGTTTGCCCTTTGGGTGCCTGTCACAGGTGCCTCTCCAGTGGGGCTGTTCTCTCCTCTGGGCAGACACTGGTGCTAAGCAGCCTTTTGAGGAGCACGGCTGGGAGAGAAGCCTGCACTGCCTTGGTGTAGCAGACCCTCTGCCCTAGTGGTTCTGGATGCTACAGCATAAATTGGTTCAATATTACTAAGAATCTTTTGTGACCGGGGAGTAGTTCTGGAAGTTGGTGGTGTGGAAATGAATAAGACACTATCTCTAACTTCCAGGAATTTAAATGGGACATAGACTAATGCCCAATAATTTCGATTTAAGTGCTTTAAGAGAGGCATGTATGAAAAGTTACAGGGAGGTATATTATGATGTGATTAATTCCAGATTAAGAAAGTACAGTGAAATATTCAGAGAAAAAGTGACAGTTGATCTAAGTCTTGAAGCATTGGTTAATTTTTTCAGACATAAATAAGGGAGAGGGCTGTGGAGGAAGAAGGAACAATATTAATAGATTAAAGGAGCCTGAGAAGATGACTAGGGTGTTGCCTGTGGATTCATTTGTGGGACCCATCATTTCCTGTTGTTTGGATTCTGGTTCTAGTCAATGGAGACTTGTTGAGAAACTTCAAAACCTTCTGTGGGGTATCCCTTCCACTTTGGGTTGCAAGCATTTATGGAAGTAATGTCTTTAGAGCAGTGAGGGCTTTGATATCTTTATGTGTTTCACGGCCATGCCTACCTTGTTGACTGTTTTAGATGCATGTCCCATGTAGCACATAGCTCATTATAACATCAAACATTTATTAAAATAATTAGTATGAAAGTAAACTTAAATTGTAATCATTCCCAGGCTTTTTTTTTTCTTTCTGTTACTTGGTGTGTATTCCTGTTGGTCACAGTCGAGTTCCAATTGGTTTGATTCTGCTGATCAATTTACCAAATTTAAGAACATTTTTTGGATGATTCTTGGGTGATTATATGTGTTTTGTATTTAATAGTAGAATTGGCTTTCCAGTCTATTAAAAGCATAACTTAACCTTGAAATTTGTTTACCTTTTTGCATTAGAGTGGTTCAGCTCTATTTTCTCAAGCATGGTTACAATGCAGGAACATTCTCTTTTCTGCACCTATAACTACTGGAATTTTGCTTCCTTAGAAACACACAATGATATATTCCTTACAGAATATATCTAAATTGATATATAAATACCACGTAAAGGGTCAAACTCAGACCTTTTACAAGGCAGCATAGACTGCGTGGCTTATAAATCATAGACATTTATTTCCCACAGTTCTGGATGCTGGAATTTCAGAATCAAGATGTGTGTGGTTGAGTTTGGTGCATGCCTTTTTCATGGTAACCTTCTGGAGAGGGGGAAAGACAGCTTTCTGGGGGTATCTTTCGGAAAGGCACTAACATCATTCATGAGGGTCACATCCTTGAGACCTGATTACTTCCACACAGTCTCTCCTTTTACTCCCATCATGCTGGGGGCTAGGAGTTCAACCCAGGTTTGGGGGATACACAATCAGTCCATTATTCCTTGGAAAGTATTGTGATCAGGATTCTTATGAATGTGGCTGTCTTAAAAAACTACCCTTCAGATAATTAAACCCAACAGAGTTATAGATAAAGGACAATTTCACACAAATAAAATTTCCAGAAATCAAACTAGGCCTTTTAAGAAGTTAAATCTCTTTTATTTTCAACCTTGTATACATAAAAAAAAAAAAAACACAATTTTTGAAAATGTCTCAGTTCTTTTTAGAGTTTTGATCTGATTGTGCTTTTTTCTTCATACTCAGAATTATTATTTTAGACATAAATTATTGTACAGTTTTGTGATAGGTGGTTATCATCCATGAAGATCTGTTTTCCTCAAGATTAATAGTCTTTGGATTAAATATCTACTGTTAATGATTTTTGTGTTTTTTTAAATGTTTATTCGTAATTTGTCAGTTTCTATCAGCTAAGTTGCAATTCATTTCAATAAAAGCCTAAGCAACAGACTTTTAATAAATACCCATTATATTCCAGTTGCGGTGTTGGAGGCTGAGTTTACTAAGCTAAATAGGAAGTCCTCTGTGTCACTGTTCTCTGTAACCTTTAGCAAATTACATTAGGAGGCAAGAGATATTATGCTGTGTCACCTCAAATCCCCTTGTCTGGGGTGAACTTTAATTTACCTTGTGAACAAATTCATAGCCTCTACAATTGTTTTATTTTCTTCTTCACACATAATTTCTTTTTTTCCTATTTTATCTAGGTTCAAAATGTCACCTTTAGGTAAGTCAAGCGTTACTATTTTAACTTTCATCTCTAACAGGGTTGTTTTTTCCTTGTCCACATGGGGCTTAAGGTCATTCCTCTCCTGAGTTCTCATGGAGCAAGGGGTAGACTGGGGACCCCCGAGCTTCCTCCTCTTGTGACTGTGGGGAGCCATGACATCCATAGTCCATCTCTGGGAAATTCCCGACACTTGGTTACTGTGGAGGAGGTGGCTGAGGACAATAAGGTAATACAAACTAGGAGGACAGTAATAACAGCTGCAGTAAAGAAAGGTATCCTCGGTCATGGACTGCACCTTACTTTTATGTTAAACCTTGGGGTATTGTAAGTCCTCTTATCTGTCGTCCTTTCCCCTTTTGGTGCTGAGAGCTCTGCTCTGTTGTACCTTCTCAGACAGGGCTGAAAAAATCTGAAATAAGTCAGGAGAGCAATTCCCAAGAGGCTCTCTGGAAGGAGATGGCTCCCTGTAAGTCCCGGTTCACATCACCTGTGGTCGCTGCAGCGGAGGGAAAGGCAGGCGCCAGGCCCAGGCAGAGGGTCCCCTGACAGCGCGTCTCGGCAGAGCCTCTCTTGGTTTCTGCAAGATGGGAATGTTTACAAAAAGTCTCTGTTTTCTGGGTTCTTTGCTGTCTCACCGTTCTCAGATGCGGGGCAAGACAAAGAATTAAGATTAGGGAATTTGTGAGTAACAAGACACACAAGAGAAACACAGGCACAGAACAAGAGAAATAAGAATAGAGGTGAGCCGTCGGGTGCGGCGGGCTTTTGCGGGCGTGGTTGTTGTAAGCGAGAAGGAGCGTGGGAAGCCCCTGGCAGGGGTTGTGGACTTCACAGCCCTCGTGCTGTAGTGTGGAGCAGATTATTAGAGGACCAGTCATGCAGGGAGAGCCACCCAAGCTGGACCAGGTCAGTGTGTGTTGTGAGGAGAAGGACAGGGCTCTCTCGAGAGCAAATCCTTTGTGCCGAGAGAGCAGATCAGGACAGGTGGAGAAGTCATCAGAAGAGGCCAAGGCTGATGCTCGGGATGCGGGGTGGGCAGCGGGGGCCTGAGGCTGGCCCCAAGGCCAGGGAGCCCTTTCTCCATGCCAGGATGCTAAGGCAAGCCCCCTCCCCCCACTCCATCACTGAGGAGAAGATGAGAGGACAGGGCAGGCAGGAAGGCAGTGCAGCTGAGGTGACATTTCATATTGGCCAAGTTTAAATCTAGCCACGGCCACATCAGGTCCAAGGCGGGGCAGCTTGAAGTGTCCGATGCTGTTATTCGTGTCCTGCCGGTTACAGTGCAGGATGCCAGGCTGAGTTGAAAGGAGAAGGTAAGAAAGCTGTAAAGCTGTGGATGTGTCCCTGCTTGTCGTCCTCCGTGAAGAGAGAGGAGTGGGCCCCTCCTCTTTTCCTGGCCATCAGGACTGTGGGCAATTTTAGGCCTGTGCACATCATGAGGACAAATACCCAAAATCAATCCTGGGGCATCTTTACACACCATCACTGGCGTCCATTTTTAGCAAAAATACATTGAGGGAAGCTGTTTAATTGTGTAATTTATGACAGCATGTCAGTTAATGATTCACAGGCATGGTGCAGATGGTGCCTCACCTGCTAAACAAGTTTAGATTATGATACATTTTCAAGGGTCGTCAAGACCAGTTATAGTCTGTCATATATTACCAATATTTTTCTAAAATGGGTCCTCACCAGATTTTCAGCAGTTGGAGGTGGTTGAAAAAACGTTGATAGTCCATTTGAATGTTTTACTGTCTTACGTATTTTTCTTTTCATACTTATTAAACAGATGTTTCGATTTTATTTTTTACTCTATCTGGATTAACCACTCTATGTCATTTTTTTTTTCTGAAAATGAACAAATATAAGACACCTGATGTTGATTGGTTTGAAATTCTTTATATGCTTAGAGATGGCTGGAAGATTTTCCTCCCTTTTTTTTTGCATTTATTTTTCTTTAGAAATTCATTTCATGGAAATGCAATTTTTAGTATTATTCATAAATTATTTTAATAATAGCTTTATTGAGATATAATTTGAATAACATAAAATCCACTCTTTAAAATGTATCATTCAGAAACCTCTTTTCTCCTGCCTCTCTTATGATGGTTATTATGTAGAGTTATGTCTTTCAGGATAAAGAGAAAAACGTGTAGGTGTCCTACTTGGCCATTAATGATGTGGTCCCTGCCTTTGTGACTTCACTATCTTATCCTGATACACATATACTGGGTGTGCAAAAATTATGCTGAAAGGGTAAGAAGTAAACTGCTCAGTAGGGCTTATTTTCAAGGCCAGGGAGGGAAGAGTCAGCCTCAACACCCTGGGAAGATTTTCTGTGGGAAAGAGAAAATAACTTCTGTTTTCCCCAAATCACCCTCCTAGAGACTGGCTAGCCAGAGCAGCACAGTGACCTGGATCAGACCCCTGCCCAGCTCTTGAACTTCTAGGAAGCAGGTGGGGGAGATGTTTCAGAGTTCCTGCTGTTCATTTGTCTTCTGATACTTGAAAATCCAAATTCATTTTTCTTTGTAAATTTTGATTTTGAGGAAAATACATGAATGGGCCTTAGTGAAAAGTAAGCAAAAGAAATATGAGGTTCTAGACCAGGCAGTATGAAAACTTATTCCAAATCAATGTAGAAGTACTGTCTTTGGGCATGAACACTATGTTGGTGTTAAAATATAATGTTTTGGGCTGGGGAGATAGCTCAGTCGGTAGAGTGCTTGCCTTGAAAGCACAAGGTCTTGGGTTCCATCCCCAGCACCGCAAAAAAAAAAAAAAAAAAAAAAAAAAAATATATATATATATATATATATATATATATATATATGTATATATATAAATGTTTTAATCGACTAAGTCCTGGAAGCTGGTGTCTGGTGCCCCTGAAATTAACTGATGGGGAGAGTGGAGATGTAGAGGTCAGTCTTATTCGGAGAGACTGCTATGGCGAAAGGAGACAGGCCAGGAGCCCAGAGGAAACGTGACAGCAAAGACTTTCTAAACACTTGATGAATGATGAATTTTGGAAATAGTGTGGGCGACACCCCTTCCTGATCTTGAGTTGCATTCTTTTCTGTTACTTCTTCCTCCCTCCCCCTGTTTCCTTCTCAGGCTTCAACAGGAATTTTCAAACATTACAAATTAAGCAAGCCCTGTCTTCTCTAAGCCATAATCACAGTTAGGAGCAAAGGAGAACTGGAGAGAGTAGGAGAAGCTCTTGTGATATCCTTAGAAGTTACTGAGGAAAACCAGGAGCCAGTGGAAGACTGACAGGAGGTGAGTGGATTATGGATGCAATTATCCACTACTTCCAAGCATCCAAATCCTAAGAAATATTACAGGAGGGAATACGTGTCTGTAAGTAAATGTGGAAGGACTTTGATGCTCTTTTATTTGGGAATCAAGCTAAGAATGAGCCCTAAATTTTAGTCCTTATGCCCAAGTAGTTCTTGTTGAACTTGTAGAATGATCTGGAAGGAAGACTGTTGGAGGACACTGCTCACAACCCAGGTGAGGTACAGAGCAGGCAGCTGTGGTTCAAGGTTGTGATGCTAAATATCAGCCTGGTGCAAAGGTCAGCTGCTGCCATGGTGCCACACTGTGTCTCCCTCTTTGAGGGTCTCTGTCTTCATGGGAACTTCCACCAGCCAAAGTTCTAGTGCAACACCTCAGAGGCGGCTGCTTTCCTTTCTGGCAGGCTTGATGAGTGTGTTGTTATTTGAGCACTCTTAAGCTCCTGGAAGCTTTCAGGATGGCCCGCTGTGATGATGACTGATGGCCAGTCACTTTTGTAATGGGAACTGGGTCCCCGGGCACCAGGTTACCCCCATTAACATTTCTCAGCCCTCTGTTGGATAGATTACTGACTCTTTTCATAAGCTTTCTGACCTTGTCGTAAACTTTACAAGCCATGGTGATGAATTTATGGAGTGATCCTGACTAGGTATGAGGAGTGTAACAGAGATAAATGGGCATTAAATGTTGACAAAGCAGAGAAAAAAATATTGTTCTCCACACCTTTTGTTAGCAAAGGCGTGATTCACCACAGCTCTTCTTTAGTGATTTATCTATGAATCTTCCTTTCTCACTTAATAAAATGCCCCCAATGGCTCCTGCAAGCCCACACCATGCTTCTGTAACATGCTATCAAAGCCATGTCAGAGTCTAGGTGCAGAGTACGTGGGCTTCACAGCAGTGCTACTTTCCCTTCTGCTTCTAAAATATGCTCTGAGGGTTCCAAGGATAGATTAGTTCTCTTCTGGATTGTTCCACACAACTTACTTGGTAAGCAACCAATACTAAGTCTTGGGGGACAGCTATGTTTCTCTCACAAAGTTCTTATACGTTTTTTTCTATGCAGTTTGGGGAAAATTATATGGAAAAAAAAAAAAAACTTTAGGACTCGAGACAGTTGGGAATTGTCTCTCTAAAATTATATTCCAAAGAAACACTTATGCATGAGTCTTGGACCTAAACATTTGAATGTTACTATTGAATCTGTAGCTCATTTGTTGACTGCCTTTAAGCAGATGTATCCTCATTTTCAAAATTAAGGAGCATTTTAATTATTTTTAAAACTATTTTTAATTTTTTTCTTAGGCAAAGGCAAGTAAGTCTGTGGATTGCAATGACTTCAGTGAAATCATTTGCTGGGCGTGGTCTTCTTGGCTACACTTAAGAACGCAGGCGGTTGCTCTTCTTCATGTCCATGGTCTCTTTGTGCCTCTTTCCTGTAGTTATGGGAGCTCCCATGTTTTCTAGATTGGAATTCAGATGCAAAACACCAAAGCTGGCACATATCAAGGTAAGGCAGTCCACCAGGAGAGGACATTACCATACACTGTGGTAGGCCACGGAGTTGGTACTTTTCTTAAAGACTTAGGAAGGTTTTATAGATGCAGCTAAGCTGGAATCTGAACATGTTTGCACAGAAGTAGGTAGAGCTTGGGCTTGCAGAGATGTGGTGATGTCACAATCCAAGGGAGGGTAGCAGCAACTGATTTAGATCTCACTGTAGATTCGGGCACCTCAGTCTATCCCGTGTGAAGACGACCAGTAGAATAAAAAGCCTCTGAAGCCAGATCAAGTTAGCCTAAAAGTCCCAAGAACAATTCTGAGTTTTGTTCTGTAAGTAGAAGATACATATGCTTTTACCTTGGGTAGGTGACATAATTAGAGCAGTACCTTGGGCAGATTTAATCTGGCTGTAATGAGTTGGATGGATCAGGGAGAAAATGGAAGGAATGCTATCAACTAGGCAGCTGTAGAAGTTCAGACACGTGTAATGAGGACCCGACCTCAGAAAATAAGAGTTTCATTATCAAGAAGAGGCAAAAGAATGAGACTTTCTGGTAAACCTGAAGGAATAATTCGAGGTAAGTTAAAAAAAAAATGCTGTGCAGCAAATGATGAAGAAATTCAAACAGTTCTGTCATGCAATGTAAACATGTCACTTGCTCAAAGCCTGTTATACTAATATTACATGACAGTGTCCTCTAGGTTATTTTCCACTACAAGAAGTTGCAGGCGCTGATAAGGCTGTGACTAATTTAAAATATAATTGTTGTTCTGTCTTCCTGTGGCATAGTATGCGTTTCATTTCCTTTAAGTAAACAGTGTAAAGAATTACAGTCAAGTTCACCATTAGCAGCCTGATTTCTAGAAATAGAAAAGGGCTGGAGGAAGGTCATTAGGTAGAAAGCAAATTTGATCCTGAAGTTCTCACCGCCATCAACGGTGGCAGGCAGCCCTTGTGGGTGAAGCCCTGGTCCCAGGTCCTCTGCTCTGGCATTGGGTGAGCTTTTCATATACTGACACAGCGAAGGACAAAAAGTAAACCGAAGATGTGTGCCCCTGAGGGAAACCGTTAGACGAAGGCATCACTAAAAATTCACCTGGAGGAGAGGTGCATCGGTCCTACAGCGGTGGCACTGAAGAGTTGTCAGAGATCATCGGGGTAAGAGTTGAGGCAGGCCGAAGTGAGTTCAGATTCCCAGCTCCCCAGCATCAAATGTGTGTCCCACGTTTACTAGTCGCCCTGTTGTGATACAGCTCCTCCATCCGTACCAGGGAGACCTATCCAGCTCACTACATCACCACCAGCATTAAACAAGTTAATAAATGGAAAATCCTGGGCCTGGTTAGATACTTAGCTGACACCAAAGGTAAGACCAGGCCTGACTCAGGTCTGCTCAGTGTGGACCGCAGTCTTCCTTCATAGAGTCATACCTCTCCTCCCTTCATCCCACTTGAAAGGAATATTCCAGCAAAATTCCTCAAAATGTGGCATTCCTGTTGATGTCACCTTCTAAATCAGATTGTATCCATGTTTCCAAAGAGGCTAATCAAGTCAACTGAACAAAATCAATCATTCAAAAAATATATTAAGTACCTACTCAATGAAAGGAACATGCTTTTTATGATAAATGACATACCATCATTAAAAACTTAATTATTACCTATTTCCCCACAAAATATTAATCATCATTATTATTTTTAGCTAGGATTAAGAGGCAGTGCTCTGTAATGAAGCGCTCAGGGATTTGAGGTGTGGGCAGAAATCAGCGCCTCTGGCGAGGGCACGAGTCACTGCTGTCAGGATTCAGCTGTGGTCGGGAGGACACGTTGTGGGGTTGAGAACAGGCCTCAAGGCACACGGTTTATTTGAATACCTCGAATATGATTCAGTTAAACAAAATTATCAGCAAAACATGGCAGAGACAATACAATGTCAAAGCAGACTAGGAACTATGTAGGAAGAGGAAAGAAAGGAGAAATAGCCACAGAGTGTCCACTCTGGGCAGGGCTTGGGGTGACCCAGGAGTGCAGTTCATGCAGAAGAGGAAGAATGAGCACCTCGCCTTTTCCTTTATCCACCCAGTTATTAGATCCATTTGGTGTGTTTTAATCCACTATGATTCTTATTCCTGTTGCATCTTGGATTTCCCTATTTGTATGAGGCTGAAAACTTCCTAGATATCTGCTAGGATCAGATATTCAGACTATTTACCTAAAAAAATATTAATTGTCAAGATTATACTTCATGTTTGTGCAAATACATCAAAATAGACTCTACTCTCATATATAGCTAAAAAGAACAAGTGAAAATATTTAATATCAGTCATGTTTCAAAGCAGCACTGTTTCTTTTAATGGAATATGGTGTTTTGTGATTGCAACTGCTAATTGCTTCTGGGTTGATTATTGTTTCTACATCTTTCAGAGGACAGAAATCGGAAAGAGTTAAAATAACTTGTGTTTAATATTGAGGTTTCCAGCACAAACATACACAGTTGTTGTTACTTAATTTCTTCTATGTTACCTCTGTATTTCTCCACTGAGAGTCCTAATATTCCAGGGATGAGATAACAAAATCAGAATGTGCCATGGCTATTCCTCTGCATAATCCCACATTCATACACATTGCAGAATAACAATAGTTTTTGCACTGTCCCCAATTACAACTACTTAATACATGTCCACATTTCTCCTGTATGCTGTCCCATTTTGCCCATAATCTTTAATGGCTGTACTGTATCTGCATCACCAGATCATGCAGCTATAATCTATGATCCCTCATTTCTAACCTCTGTGTTTTGTTTTAATTCTGCAAGTAATAAGGTAGACCACTGGTCCTTATGTTGAAGTTTCCTTTCTAATTTTCATTGTCTGAAACTTCATCTATACCAGACTCCTTAGAAAGTGCTTGCAGGGAAATACATTTTCTGAATGATTGCCTGTGATGTGTGTCCTGTTTATAATTAAAGGGGGAGAAAGCATGGGTAAAATCCTGGATTTGGTCCCCAGCCCCACAACACAAACAAACATAGCAACAAAGAAGCCAAACAACGAGTAATTCAAGCACAATGTTTCTGAATATGAAAGTAGTGGTTTGCATTTTCCCTTCTTAAGTATCTAATTATTTCACTTTATTTTTTTCTGAAATAATACCTTATAAAGAAGGCCTGATGATGATATAATTGTTTGGCTCTAATGAGTAACACTCTTTTTGCCTAGATTCCAAAGGGATTATTAATTGTGATTTTAAGTTTCAGAAAGCTTTCTAGAATTTTCTTCAGATTCCTTTATTTTCTGTCAGTTGTATCTTCTTTGCCTGTCTTCAATATTTGTCCCTATATTTAGACTCTTTTTATCTTTTCCTTTCTATTTCCAAAAGTTTAGTTTATTAAATATCCTGATGTACTTTTTACTCTTGCATTCCTCTTAATCTTTATTTCTAAGATAAATTGTTTTTATGCTTTTAGCATTTCTAATTACTGAGTGTAGTTTCTGATACTTTTTGTTCTTCTGAGTTGCATATCATTTTCTTAAATATTTTATACTCATTTTTAGTCTACACATTAAAGTTCTGACCAGTTTTTGAGTAACTGGCATTTTTTATTATGCATGAGGAAAATATTCTACCTTTCATTCTCTTTTTCCTTAAGGTATCTTTGTATGGGATTTTACTTAAATATTTTTTATCTTCATTTTTAATGTGAATTTAGTTTTTCTTGGCTTTTAGTGGGAGACTGGGGCTAACTTCACAAATGTTCCTCTTTTGTTGTTTTAATACAGTGTTTAAAAATATGCAGGAGTTTCTTTTGATAATCTAGGCCCTCTCTGTTATGATTTAGATATGAGGTGTGCCCAAAATTTCATGTGTGAGACAATGCAAGAAAGCTTAGAGGTGAAATGATTGGGTTATAAGACTCTGAACCTCCTTAGTGCATAAATCCCCTAATAGGGATTAACTGGGGGGTTACAGAGGCAGGTAGGGTATGGCAGGAAAGGTTGGTCCCTGGGGCTTTCTTTTGGAACATATTTTGCCCTTGATGTGGGAGAAGTCTCTCTCTCTGCTTCCCAGGGCCATGTTCTGAGCACCTTTCCTCCACCACACTCTTCTGCCATGATGTTCTGACTTATCACAGGTCCCAAGCAATGGAATCAGCCATTTATGGACTGAGACCTTCGAAACTGTCAACCTCCAAATAAAACTGTCTTGTTAGGCTTTTAGTCACAGCAGCAAAAAAGCTGATTAAAACATTCCTCAACTTTAATTCTTTTTCTAAACCTCAGTTTTACTTATTCTGCTTCAATTTGAAATCTACTTCTGTCAGTTTCCCTTCCCTGCAGGTCTCTGTCCTGCAAAAGTCCTGACGGTGCATATTCAAGTGTACCCATGATGTAAGCGGCTGCTGTCCCTTTAGAATTTACTAGGGACACTCATCAACCTGCCATTGGCAGGGGAGGTCCTTCCCAATGTTCAAGTGCTGTTTTCAGATTGGCCTGCCTTTTCTCTACACCTCCATCCAGATGTTTCTAATATGCAAGCTTGAGATGGTTTGTCCTTGTTTGTATATTGCCATTTTCATGTATAGCTTTGCATCTAGATTTAATGTATATGTTAGCCCCAGTATATGACTATGCTACCTAGTCCCTCTTTCTTTCTGTGTGGGGCTTTGGAAAGATTTAGAATCTATGTTTTGCCAGGGTTACTCTACATCTGGAATTCAACTTTTAAAATCTGAACCCTTTTAATCAACTTGCTACCTTCTCATGTGAATGCAGTAAAGATCACAGCTCAAATATTTATTGTGTATGCAACTGAGTTGTCACTTGGAAAATCCATCTGGGAAATGACATTCTGAATATATTTTAATTACCCTCTAGATATTTGTTGATCTTTTCTGTTGTATACTCTAATGCTTCTGATGACTCTCACACATTTGAACTATCGGAGGCAAAACTTTTTCAAGTATAGTGTAGTGGAAAACGTGTAAGTGAATTTTGAAATCAGAGACAAAAGTTTGAATCTTCAGCCTACCATTTGATACCTGTGACAATGCAGGCAAGATAGTTAAGCTTATATGCTGATATTCTTATATGTGAAATATATGTCACTCTATTTCTGTGGGTACATAGCACATTTTGAATAAAATTTAGTTCCTTTCCTCAAACTCAAGATTCTCCAGTGCTTTGTAATGAACTGTCATCCAGCGCTATTTAATAAATTGTCATTTTCCCCCAAAGAGTTGTTTTCTTTATTTTTTAAAACAAAGTAGAATTATTTTTTTTTCCCTTAAATCAGTTTTGATTTGTTCCTACCTTCTCAATTTTGGGAAATATGAAAAAGAAAGGAAAACAATGGAAACTGTAAAAATTTTCTCTTTCCATAGACTGTGGCAAACCCAGATTTCTGTCTTTTTTCTGCATGCATATTGTTGTATAATGAATTACAAATAGATTCAACTTCTGTGAACTTCTAGAACTGGGGACAGGGGGTGCTCAGAAAATAGACAACCATGATGATAAAGCTTTGTCAAACACTAACTTTGAACATGCTGTGGTTTGATTTTTTTTAATGCAACTATAAGCAGAAAATAGCATTTTCTCGCTCCATGAAGTTACACCTCTCTTTGTCAATGGAATAGTTGATAAATCAGTGAAAACAAAATTAAATGTAAATTGAGCTTTCCATCTGGCCACTGTGACACTCTCAAATTCAAGCCACACAACTTGCCTTTGAGGAAATCTTTCTGTGAAGTATGCTGGGTTGACATTTTAAATGGATCCTTTCATAGTTCAAGAGGGTATTTTAGGCCATTTAGAAAAAAGTCAGATCTTGAACTGAACAAAAGGATAGTCTAGAAAAAGCAATAAATAGCTATCTTTTGAACCTGAGACTTAAGATATGTCTGTATTTAAAACTGAATTCTTGTTAGTTACTCTAATATGATTTTCCCAGTGTGCTTATTTTCTTTATATCCAAATTGTTTTTCCAAGTGTCAATGAGGTATAATTGACAAGCAAAAAGTACCTTATATTCAAATCTGATGATTTGATATAGATAGACATTTTGTAATGACTCTTCCAATCCAAATAATTAGCATATTCTTCACCACTTTCAGTTCCATTTGTGTGTTGGGGAGTGAGGATACTGAAGATTCACACTCTTAGCAAATTTCAAGTGGACAGTAGAATTTTGTTAACTGTAGTTACCATACTATCATCGGATCCCCAGAACTTACTCATCTTATAACTCAAAGTCTAGACACTGGTTGACCAACTTTTTTCTATTTTCCCCTTCCCTAGGCTCTTTCTGTTTTTCTTTCTTCCTTCTTGTAGCTATTTTATTGATTTCTAAGAACTCAAGGCAAAGGGGAAGGAGGAGCAGAAGGACAAGAAAATCTATAAAATATTCAAGAACTCATTTCAGAGAGATGTAGTCAAGGTATCCAACTCTGGATTCAGCTAGACAGGAATACTAAGACCAGCTGGGCCTCGTAGAAACAGCAATGCTGAGCAAGTGTCTTGATCTCTGTAGGCCTCAACAATAAGTCTCATAACATAGAAAGCATTTGTCAACTGGCACATACTCATTAAAATTTTTTTTTTTTTAAATAGCATATGTTTTGAGAACTGCATCAGAATGTGTTCTACTTTGGTAATTATTTTCAGTGATGCCATCCTTTACTATAATGATGCTTCAACCTTTAGTGAGTTCATGTCTCTTATGTTTAATAGTGCATCTGTGATATGGAATTAAAGGAAATCATGTGGTCAAGTTATCTGCATAGTCAGATTTACCAAGTCATATGGTATAGACACACCCTTTTCAGAAGAGGGTCACTGAATTTCTCCTCTCAGGAATGACTTATAATTTTTCAGAGGGAAGACTAAAATGTAACCCTTTGTGAGATAATGAGGAAGTGCTCAGACAATAATCATTTCTAAGTACATTTCTAGAGGGAAGATGTACCAATTAGCATAAGATGTTCTTTCCTCAGGTAGGACAATGCAAAACTGAAATTTCTAAATGCACAAGCTGAAATTTCTAAAATCAGAGGTGGAGGTGGAATTTGGAGGAAGGATATTTATTAGGAATTTGGATACCTGTAACAGGAAGGGGAAAGAAGGATTGGGAGCTGGAAGAATGTGAACCTGTATGCAGCCTAGTCTCCGCAAGTCCACCAAATGTTTGCATTTGCCATTTGTGTCATTAGAAGCATCCTGACCTTTCTACTGCTGCTTTGCTCAGTCTCTGAGTCTCTGAGAAGGCGTGACCTTGGGCAAGGTGGCTCTCTGCAGCCAAGACAGATCCTGGAGCTGAAGCTGGAGGTTGATTGCATTTCTGTGACTGGCAGCAAGTCCTTCTTCAGAGGGGATCTGTCTTTATACTTCTATGTTTGCCACAAAGACTCTCAAGTAATGTCACATGTAATTTGAGAACTGTAAATGCAAATGTGGTAAAACTGTTCCAGTATACTTGAAGTTATTATTCTTATAATAATTAAGGTATTGGAAAAGATAAGAACACCAAAGACTCTGGAGGAAAACTTACTAAGGAAGGAGGAAGAATCTGAGTTGAGGGATAAGATTAATACAAGTAGCTTAGGGTTTTGTTTTTGGTGGAGAACAGTTTCTGATTACTTTTATTGGCATGTAAAGTTTGTAAACAAAATCAATTGTCAACTTTTCCTTATGGCAATATTCTTGTTCTGAATTTAATTTATATTTCATGTTTAAAGTAATTCATTTGAGTGTTACCTTTTCATACTATCGAAATACTTAGAAATATTTTAGTGCCTCCATTGTTACATATGCACACTAAAATACTTATATTCACTTTTCCTTTTCTAAATGAAAACTTTTGCAAAATGCAAGTCCTTCCAAGCACTGTATAAACATGGAAAGGACACGACATTATTGGTGTCATAGAACCACCATAGGTGAGTCATTATCTGATATGGGAAGCGCTGTCTGGGTGTGTAATGTGTGAACTGAAGGAGATACAATCTTGGGGGAACGGTGGACATGATCAGTTGCCTTGTGCACAGGAAACTGGGCCAACATGGCCAGTGTCCAGAAGAAAGAGCAGACTTCAGAAGTGTTGCTGGTGGCTTTAGAGGAGCAAAAGCACTACAGACAATTCACCAAAAACACTCTTCCTTGTCCTATAGGTGGCAAGGAGTGTGGGCCTCCTTTGGATGAAGCAAACCTCTAAGGTTTTTTGAAAATGTATGTATGTTGGAGAGAGGTGTTGGAATGGAGAGGGGAAGATCTTTTGCTACTATGGGTCTATTTTTGCTACTAAGTGTGCAAACCATCAGCTGAAAATGTTAAAGAAATATATTCTCATTTAGACAATAAGACTGTGAAGAAGATCATACCAATGATATCAGGGAGAAACGAAGAGGTAATTCTTAGAGAGAGAACTTATGTTTCAATATCCTTTTTGTACTTTAAATAGGTACAATATTGAATACATGGCTTCATCTTTCCAGAGCTACATTTTCTATGATGAGACAAAAAAACCCAAAAGACAAGGAAAAAAAAAAAAAAAACTGTTAAACTATATGTCACAATTTTTTTTCAATATGTTAATGTTTATAACTCCTAAAATGATGTTTTATATGATTTTAACCTCTTGCATGGTGAGAAAATTGACATTTTATATTTCTATAGCAATTAGGAGTTGATCCTCCCCAGCTCTGGTTTCAGTTTCCAGAACAGTGAAAAATAGTATTTATAAAGACTGTCCTTTAAATATGTTTACAAAAAAAGGTGTTTTTTTCTGTTATAAGTACAAAACCCTAGCAGCCATTAGTTAATGAAGTTGAAACCCAAAATAACCACCTAGGATATCAAACAAAATTAACAGGCATCCATTGTGGAAACCAGGCAAGTTAGCTTCTCAATTTGGGCAACATTCAGGTGTGTTTCCAATTGAATACTGCATAAAAATAGTGTCTCCTTTCCCCCCAAAATATTTTAACCTTTCTTGCTCAACAAATTTATTTGAGTAAGTATTTTAGGGTTCAACATTGCATTACTTTTCTCTTTAAAATTTTAGTTATGCATTTAATCTGAAATTCTTCTTCTCTCCCCTTTGCAAGTGATTAGAATTCTCCTGAATTCTTATTTCTATTTTGTCTTCACCACATATTTCAGTGTGATTTCTCTCCAAATGTGACTGAGATATTCTCTTCTAGCATCTTTTGATGGACAAGGCAATTCATTTTGTTGTCTAACCTCTATATCAAAGTGACAGAAGATTCAGTGGTTTAACAGCTGAAGAAATTCTCATTACATGAATGAGATTTAGATAACACTTCCATTAACAGTACTTAAGATCAATGTCCCTAAACATCCCATTCAAAAATCAAGGGTTTATTGTGTGTTTTAACACTCTAGAACCAAAGTGTGTTTTTTTATTCAAGCTGTCTACACCACAGCTTTGGATGAAATTATCTGAATAAATGTTCAGATCATTTACTGGAACTTTCCCAGTAAACGCTCCCTCTTTCATCAATGCTGAAAGAAATGAAGATAATCCCACCCCCAAGTGAATAAAATAAAATGAAGAAGGTCCTTAAGGGGGTCCCTATGGAGCAGTGAGGTGACCCTCCCTCACTTCTGCAAAGTGCTTGTGGAATCCAGTTTTAGCTTGGAGAAGTGAGTCCTTAATTGAACTAATCTCAGGTGCTCAGTCTGCCCCTTAAATCCCCCCAATCACCCTCCATTGTTTAAAGAGCAAATAAAGCAATACTATGACTGTTTCAAAATTCTATCTTTTGACATAGGTCTTTAAGAATTCAGTATTTATTGAATCAATAGAATTCTTTTGACTTAGTGATTAATTTAATACTATCTAAATATTATTAATATTTTCATTTATTATTTCTGCAAATAGACTATAAATCAGTAGGAGTTCTCAATCCAATCAGTCCTTTCTCTGAAGCTGTACAGATATTGGCACATAATGGACACATTTTACGTATTTGTGAAATTCATGTGATAGAAGGCAACTGCTTTAGAATAAGTAAAAATAACTGGTGTACAGTGATTTGGTTCCTGAATAAATTACCTCAAGGTGTTTTTTTTTTTTTTTTAATTTAGGATACACTTTAATTTTAACTTAAAGTAACTACATTAGTAATCTGTGTGTCAAGATAATTTTTGGCCTTGTGGATTAATTTTTTGTAACTAAGATAAAGTAAAAACAAGGTAACTGACAATTACTTTAAGTGAAACCACATGGTTATTAGGACCAGTGGTTCCTAATATTACAGAAAAACTATCTACAAGTAAAACACAACCCATGAAATTTATGAAATAATCGCCTGATGTTAAGGAAAAACATTTCCTAGGTGGACCTGCAGAATACTCCACTGACCAGAGAGGAAGACAAGGTGTTGAAAATATACAGAAAAAATTGGAAAGGTACCTAGCTGGAGCTTCTGATAGGTTCCACAAAGGAAGCAGAGAGAGGCAGTAGAAAACATGATTTCAGTTGTTCTGATGGGGCAGTGCTAGTTTGGGGGATGCTAAGAAAGAGGATAAATTTCCAGATTCTATTGGCTTGCTTATCAAAACAGTCAATATGATCTGCATGACATAAACAGAGACTGTAACCTCAGGAAGAGTTGCATGGAAAAAAGCAAGACCGTTATGTTACCACCCACCCAGGTGCCACATCAGACTTAGCAGTCAGTGCAGTATGTTGGCTCAGGCATGCTGGCTCATGGGCAATAGTTAACACAGGGAGCCCCCATCACCCGTCATCACTTAGCACACAAATTCCTTAGCATTTCCTAGACAAATTAATAGAATTACTTCATTCTACCAGTATCAGCACTCTCTGTACTCTTGTTATGCTTTCTTAGGTTGGTGATTAAACCAAGAGGGATTTATTTAATGGAGACAGTCCAAGGAAGTGCAACCAGATACAAGCAAGAATTGAGATTTGCCTATGAATTCATAACTTTGAAATTTGTTTGCAGTGCTGTGGATGAAATAGGGAGCCTCAAGTGTGCTAGGCAAGCACTCTGCCACTGAACTACACTCCCCACTGATTTCATTACTTTTTAAAAGCAAAACAAGTTAGCTGTGTGATTTTTATTATAATTTATATTGGCACACACAATTCCTGTTTTACTGTTGCACTCTGATAAAAATATTGGATCATGGTGACTACTTCAATCTGTTTTCCTTGTGTAGTAGAGGCTACAATTGGCATTAATTTCAGTTTCACCTGCTAGTAAATAATAACGTGCCTTTTCTTCTGTGGCAAAATGAATGTTTAGATAGCTGTTATGTATGGAAGTGAAACTGATCAGACTCTCATGCATACCATTGGAAAAGTCATCTGAAAAATACTGAGTCTCTTGTCTATAGATTTCTCCTTTTACCAGTTATCTAAATAATTAAACTCATATCAAATGCTATATGTTAATTGTGGTCAGTGGATTTGGATGATGTTTAGTGACTCTTTGTATAAATGAAGCAGAGAAGGGAACTCACTGCTCCATCTTATATGAAATTTATACCAAATCAGTCCAGTAATTCTGTAGAACCCAATTTCCTGCTTGGCTGAGAGATACCAGGTTTTACCTCTTTCTTGCAATCCTTTATTAAAAGCAGAAAATTGTCAATGTAAGTGGAGGCCAATAGCAAAAATAATTCAGAAAGCTGATTCTGAATTCTGAAAACTGTTTTTTAAAAAAAGAAGAATAAAGGAAACTGGGAAGAAAACTGTTTCTAATTTGCCTTAGAAAGTAGAATCACCAACTGATGCTTCCTCTCTATCCTCAGAAATGCTAAACTCTCTATCATACCCCGAGACACTGAGTTTTGAGACAATATCAGATGAACATAAGCTATTTTCTCCACTTTAACAAAAACGGAGGAAGCATATGTTTTTGTGTTTTTGGCTCAGAGAGGTGGTGCTGGAAAGCTCTGGTTTTCAGACATTTCCAGCGACTCCTGTGCAGCTCCCAATCTGCATGTTTCCTTCGTGTGTTTCTGCCTGGTGTGAAATTGATTAGGAGCAGCATGGCTGCGACCAAGAGTTACAATGATAGGGAAGTCAGGAGCTCCAGCCTTCCTTTGTTGATGCTGTATTGTGCCGCACACCCGTTTGACGTTACAGCAGCTGAGAATGGCGTGTCTCGATGAGTTGAGGTCCTCAGGGACAGGGTTTCCTTTTTGAGAAAAAAAAAAAAAAAAAATAAGAATTTCTACCCTCTTTTTGTTCTCAAAGAATGAACAGGCTTCGAGATGGAAATGCTCCTTGATACTATAGAGAATATCTGCAGAGTGATACTTAAAGACAGAAAATGTGAGAAAACGATCCATCCACAGCTTGAACACTAATCCTTTCTAAAGCAGGTCAGACTTCAAATTCCTTGAACTTGGGAGCTTTTACATGTTTCTGCTATCATACAGGACTATTTATTTGCAACAATGTGTGCTCGAGTTCCTAAGTAAGGATGTGTGCTAAATTAGATTGCAGTGACTGACAGGTAGCATTAAAAAGCTGTGTTTTAATGGTGTCAACTAAACCAAAATACAAAACATCATGATTGAGTTTTACAGTATGTGTGCATCAATCCACACAGATAAATAAAACCACTTGATTACTTCTCAAACATAGGGTATGTTAGGTTGGTTAATTTCGGCCAGTTGTTCAAGGAATAGAACAGATCTTTCTTATTTGGAGTAGCCAAAAGTATTGAAATGCTACATTATATCTTAAGAAGAAATATTGCTATCTTACTTGAAAAATAGAAAAGAGGAGCTATGATTCATACCTGTTGTATGCTAGTGATTTTGTGCATGTTGAGCTCAGCTGAATCAGTCCCTGGGTTGGGAAGTGAGCATGGGTACCTTTGAACAGCTCTGGATCAGAATCAGAACCAGCGACCTCGCTCACCCCATTCTTCCCTCCTTCTGTACCCTCTTGTCTTTGCATGCTCCCTGGACCTCCCGGTTAGCATACCTTTAGCTTCCCCTCTATTGCATTAGCATTTCACAGACAGACCTTTTGTGATGCACGTTCCACCCTGTATTAGACCAGTTTGTACACATGTCCTGTTTCCCTCACTAGATGTAAGATTATTCAGGTCACAATCAGTCAGTGTGTATATCTGACATGATATGTTTGCAAATGCAACAATTTAGGTAGGCAGATGAAGAGTTGTGCATTTTAAAATACAAGAAAATCTAATAGATGCTTAAGATACTTTCAAATGGTTTCAAATAGCTAAATTCCAGTAAGTGTGGATTACAGACTGAAGTGTGAGTCTGGGGCCCGCTTCACATCACAACTCTCTGGAAAGCAGCAAGCACTACCAGGTGGGTGGCTGGTGACTGTGAAGAGGAACCAGGACTTGGAGGTTAGCTTTGCATACTCGGAACTGATTTGTCCCAGAGGTTATGGTTAGAAAGTCATGACACTCAGCTAGGCTGAAGAGTGTGTCACGTGGATGTATATGCATTCTATGCGAGTTCAGGAAGCCAGTGCCTACTGTCTAACTTCCCTCTTCTCTTCAAAGAAAGTGGGAGACTGCTGTGGAGTCAAATTAAGGAATGGAAAGGGCAAAGGTTGAATAAAAGAAAACCAGTGTGCTCACAGGTAAAATTTTGCAAACGCTACAGTAACTTTCCCTTTCATTCTGAAATCTCTGCTTGACACCTACAAACCGTTCATAACAAATACAAATATAATCTCAACTACTGTTGCCCATGAATTCAAAGGTGTGATGTCTCTAATGGTGTGAATGGATGTGTGATTGCTTCTTGGTGAGGGGAGTGAGATGCTGCATCCTGGAGTCACTTTGTACCTTGTTCATCTTCTCTGGTTACTTCCCAGCTATCAGACACTCAATCACCTAACACCAGGTTATGTATGGCCCAGGCCCAGTGGAAGTGGAATGGCAGAAGGTGACATAGATAGAGATGTGGACTCCTGAAGGGTCAGATCTGGTCAGGAAGTTTGCAACGTGGTATGTTGCTGAGCCACCTCCTGTCTTGATGTTTCTCCTCAAACAGCTTTTTAGTGAGATGTTCCTTCAGGGCTTTTCAGATGCCTCTTTCTGCATGCTTGGGTTTCTGTTTTTTGTTTTTTTTTTTTCAGCTATGGAATTCTCTACTTCCAGCAGAGAACAATACTGATCTTGCTAATATCACACAGACCGCTAAATCATACGTGCTTCAGGGTGAAAGGGAAGAATAGAACTCATAAAATTCTCATCTTCATTAGGAGAAGAGAAAGGAATGAGATATTGCACCTTTCTCCTTTGCTCCCGTTATGTTCCACAGACTGCTGCTAATGATGCTGTACTGTGGGGGCCTTTGCAAGCAGGGAGCTTCGTTTTTCCCCTCGCCACCTGGTTTTCATTTACTATTTATGTGTAGTCTTAGGATGGTAGAGGGTAGAAATTCCAATACAACGAATCTTTCAAAATGAGTTAAAATAACTTCTTGCTAAACCAGAACTCCAAAGGAGGAGTTCAGTACAGAAGCATCCTAGAATATTGCCCCTGGTTTTATTAAGAAATATGGAATAAGAATATTAGCAGAAGTGGTTTTATGTGAGGCAAAATTGTCTCCAATATACCATTTAGTCTACAAAGTGATATATTTTATGAAGGTGAAAACCTTTAAATGTAATTCTAAGCTCTTTTACTCTTGAAGTTAGTGAACAAAACAGTACTCATGTATGTTAGGAGTAAAAGTGGGTTTTCATAAGATAAACGTGAATGTTTTAATTAATTTAGGAGAGGAGCACATGATTAATAATTTACAGAATTTATGTGGTTTTTGGTTTCCTGAATCTTGCCTCTGTTCCATCATTTCAGTAAAAAGCAGAATTTATCATAAGGGGAAAAAATGGTGGTTTCCTGCATTTCTATAGTTAATCTCCTCTATTATCCAAAACCTAGCTTTTATGGCCCTGAGCAATAATTTTTATGTACTAAGGAAGTTTTAACTATGGATTAGTATTGAATTTTTTTCCCCTTTGCTCAACTTCTATAGATTCAGAAAAGTTTGAATTGTCAGGGCTCACATTCTTCTCTGCTTTTAGAGTTTCTGAATACTCTGATCATAATTCAGGCTGCTATATTACCACAAGTCTACTTCCAACATACCAACTAAAATTTCCATCCTTGGGATTAGAAGTCTGTGAACTCTTTTTCACTTTTGCTCTTTACCAACAGTCAGGAGCCCACACTCCCCATTCCTCTTCTTCTGTGATTTCTTTTTGCTTCCTTACCCTCTCCATTGTCTGAAAACCCAGCTGTGCCAGGAATGGAGCTCAGTGTTGGATGCCTGACCAGCTGTTTCCTGTTCATTTGATGGGACTTACTCTGTCCACAGTCCTCCCAGAAGAGCCGTGTGCTCTCGGACCCGGGCCCCTCTCTCTTCTCCACCCTGCTCTCTCGTGATGGCTCTCACTCAGCATATTCAAAGGCCAATTTCTCAGGCTTGTGATGTTGCCTTAACTTCACAAACGATTCAAACCGGAGGTCTCTGAGGTCGGTATGTCGTGATTCCTTCCTCTCTCAGCTTGTTAGGTTGCCCTTGCTGTCTTCCTCAGCCGTGAAATGCTTCTCAGATATAGAACAAGGGTATGGTGTTGAACAACTCCAGATCAAGAAAGGAAATGAGGTGTACCTTCTTCTTACATTTTTTTAAAAAGAGCATGTCCTTGTCCCTTATTTATCTTGAATCAGTTTTCTACTTACGATGAAGGAGTAAAGCTTAAAACACAGTGTCTGGGATACCTGAGCTCTGGAGGGTACACCTGCCCTCCGAGGAGGAAGAGGAGGCTCCTGCCCTTTGTGCTGTGCCTGCTCCTGCAGCCAGGCAGGCAGAGAGGGCACCTCAGGAGTCACTCTGTGCTCCTGCTGCTGCTGCTCACCTGCCACTGGAGGGACAAGATAACCTTGAAATAAGGCTGTGCTATGCCTTTCAAGAAGCATCTAACCGCATGCTAAGCAAGCGCCCCTCCCGGCCCCACCTTTCCCAGTGCTGTGTTTCTGCTGCAGATCTCCCAGTCCGCTCTCTCATTCCTTCCCATCTGCATTCTACTCCCCAGCTTCCAATAAGATAGTGAGCTGCCCTATTATCACCTGTGCTTTTCCCTGATCCATGGAGTACTGCTCCTTTTCTATTTCTGATTCTTGGCTGCTCTTACCATTTCTCAAAGCTTGGACCTCACTGTGGCTGTGAGACACACATTGTGTGTGTGTGTGTGTGTACACATTTATTTACAGTCCAGAAGTATACACATGAACTTGCTTTATTCTGATAACTTTCCATTTTATTTTTCATATGTTTGTTCACTGGGAATACTGTAACTTTAAGCAAGATACATTTCATTCTTTTTCTTTATTTAAAATGCAGAGTTTCATATATTGGATTCAGAAAATCAAGGATTTAAATTGTGCCCAAAGGGCAGAACTGTTCTGCAAATGGACTTTAGGGCCATTACTAATATTCTTGAAAATTTCTCCTAAATGATCAGGTCACAAAGGAATATTTTCCTGCCTATTTTACATGGTCCTTTGCCCTGCACTTCTGAATTCAGACTATTCCATGGACAGTGGCTCAAATCCAGACCTGCCCAAATTTGGCCTCTCTTCACTAGAATACCGAGCCCTGGCTGCACACTGGCTTTGCTTTGATGTCCCCGACTAGGGTCTGGTATCCTGTGTGCATTTTTCCAGCATTTGACATTTTCTTGGATTGGACTTTAGATCATTCAGTGATAGTTCAGTTGCCCAAAGAAGAAAACCCAAACTAAAGAGTAAAAGGTTTATTTTTTAAATAAAAAAAAAAAAAAAAAAAAAAAAAAAAAGGTCCTGGGCAACCCAAGGTCAGTATGAAAGCTTTGTTGGGGGTGCAGGGACATGACTCCTTCTGCGTTCTGCCGGTCCATCCTCAGAGTATCCTGGAGGCTGCTCCATAGTCCACGATGGCAACTTGAGCTCTAGTCACGGGATCAGCGTTCCAGGGAACAGGTAAGCGGCAGCAGGGGATGAAAGGAACTCCTGACTGCCAAGGTAGATTTCATAAAGCGACCTGCCTGAAGTTCTGTCACTTCACATACTTCATATCTGGAGGATCTGGAAATGGTAACTATGTTATGGTCATGGCTCTTCATTAGGGTAAAAAAAAAAGATTAAATAGATGGTAATAAGAATTCTCTAACAAAATTTTTTTTTTTTTTTATTTTTTTTTTTTTTTATTTCAAGGCTGACCAATCATACCGCAGAGAAAGGGACAGGGCTCAGTGAAGAACTGAAATGATTCAACATGTCCTTACTGACAGGAGAAATAAGGTGAGGAGGCAGGCCTGCCTCGGGCTTGCACAGTGAAAGTTGCTTTGCACACATTTCCCCATTAATGAGAGAAACAGGCTACATCATTTTTGAGACCTTTTAACACTAAAATGATCCCCATCAAGCATTTCTTCATCTTTCCTTCCATTTGAAACACAAGTTAGTTTTCTTCAAGAGTTTTGAGTTTAGACTTTTCCTCCCCCGCCCTTTTCATTTTAAGACAGAACCCCAGAATTTCAGGTCACATGATTTCAATGACTTCACACACTCAGTCCTGGGTTCTCCTGTGTTAACAGGGAAGGCATAATTTCGGGTCCTGCTGAGGTGTGTGAACTCTGCAGTCCTCAAACCTGCATCTTATCTTCAAGAACTCCCCTAATGACATCTTTTCACCAATGGAGCTGCTTCCTTAGTGGCTGGAGGAAAGATCTAGGAACTGTCCACCCCTCTCTCTTCAAAGCCTGAAATACAGCTTTCCTGTGAGCCATTCCTGAAAGTAGGTGGAGGATTGGTTGAAAGTTCCAGGATCCGCAGAAATTTGGTCCCCAGGAGACAGACTCCCCTGATATCTGTGCTTTGACCTGTACCCATTAGGTCACACAATGCATATGCCATGCTCTTTCAATTTGCTACCCACATCATGTAGCCTGCTGTTCTGAAGTCAGTTCTCCTGTTGATGCCACTAATGCATCTTACCAGCTGCATGCATCCTGACCACTTCCTTTTATCCTTCTTAGAAAGCTAAGAGGTCAGTAACTTCCAAACTTCAAACCTAAAGAGAAGGGGTCTGCTCTCTGGGACAGGTACTCCGGTCCACAGGTTGTTCTCTCTCCTTGGGTCACAGGTTTACCAAGAACATTGTGTGAACCTAATTATACAATTAGCCTAGAGAGGGTGTCACATGCTGGCTAATGCCAGCTAGAGTCCCAGGGGCTCCTCATGGAGCACTCCTTTGGTGATAAGGAGTCCACTCCTATGCTTTCAAATTCTTAGTCCTGCAACAAATTCTATCCTGGTCTACCAGACTTTTGTTCCCAGCCTGAGAGTGCTAATGCCCAGGTGGAAATGCACTCATGCTGAGGAAACCCTGACCCTGAGTTTGGTAGGTATTTTATCCTAGGACACATGTTTAGTTCTATCATCTCTAGGCACATAGTAGAAACCAAGGATGGAACACATTTCATTATGAGGCAGGGTTATATATATAAAAAAAATATAGCGGGGTTATAAATCGTTTTCCTTAAAAACAGTAATACGATGAAATCAAATTTGTATAGCTAGAAGTGTGGCTATTAGAGCTTCTAGTACTGGTCAAAGTGGAATAAGGACAAGTGTGATGGGCTGACAGATCTGGCTCCATGAGAATGTTATAGGCCAGATGCTAAGGGAAATGACTCAACAGACTCCATTTCGCTCTGAGACTCTATTCTATGTAGGAAATAACTTCTTCCATGGGAACACCCGTCTCTGTCCCCATCAGTTACTTAGTGTGACATGTTTAGCAATACAGAATGATAATTCCTATGTAAGGAAAAATTGCTCTTTTTTGATCCCTATTGCTCCTAAACAATGTGCCATGTGAACAGTGATTGTGTGGATGTTAGTAACCATTCTTTAGTTTGTACCTAGGTAAGGGTCATTTTGACCCACTTCCCCCTCTGTTGATGATCTCATGATGTTAATGTGTAATTTCAAATCATAGCAACAGACACTTATGATTAATGTGATTTTTGGTATAAGAACCCCTACAACCTTGTGGTTGAAGCTGTTCTCCCAATAGCCATTTTTTGGGGCATTGTGCGAGACAGTCAACCGGCCGGCTTAATAAAGACTCTCAAATTTGGACTTCTCAGTGGTGATCGGTCTGTTCTTAAGTTGTGTCCCATAACGTGAGATTTATTGTACTCTCTGAAACAACTGAAAAGCAGGATATAATATCTAAAATTATGAATTTCAGGGAAATAGGCATCAGGCCAAAAGTCCCTTTTATCCAATGCTCCCTGAGTGAGAAAAAGAAGGGAAGTAAATGAGGTGATTTCTGTGACTGGCCCAGGTTACTGCCCAGAAGTTTCTAGCCTGCTGGATTCCATTTAACAAAGCTTAAAAGCAAGACCTGAAAGGATCAAATTGTTTCCAAGTAACTTAACCATGTCTCAAATTCAAATAGAAAAAGAACAAAACATTTTCAGAATCCAAAGATACTCAGACCCTCACTTCCAAGGAGGTAGAATTTGTGAAGTCTGTCATCCAAATGCAAATCATCAAGTATACCAAGAAGCAGAAAACACTCTCCATAATGAGGAGAAAAAGCCATCAATCAAAGAGACCTGGAAATAACCCTGAATAGGGTTAGTAGATAGAAAAATTTAAGTAGAGATTACAAATGTGTTCCATATGTTCCAGAAGCTAGAGAAAAGATGGAGCAGGTAACTAGAGGTGTGGATAGTTCTAGAAAGATCTGAGTAGAATTTCTAGAGATGAAAAAAGTTCCAATGGCACTGATAAAAAAGGAAAAGAAAATGAAACATCAATGAGTTCAACAACAGATCAAAATAAGAAGAAAAAATAAGTAAATTTGAGAGAGTAGCAGATGCTATCCAAAATGGAAAACATGCAGAAATTAAAGAAAAAGACTAAAGATATTTAACAAAGCACCAATAAATACAGGTACAACTGGAGAAACCATATTATGTGTTATTGCACTCTCCAGAGTGGGAGAAAAAAGGAAAAAGTCTGAATAACAATGCCTGTAAATTGTACAAATATGATCAAAACCATAGAACTGGAGGTTATTGTCTGTTATCACCAACTTGCTTAAAACGGTGAAAAAAATAAAATCTTAGAAGTAGTTGCAAGACCAGGAGAGCACTTTAAATACAGAGGAACAAAAATAAGAATGGGAGTACTTTTCCCATCAGATACAGGGACAGTGAGAAGAGAGTGTAACACCACCTTTAAAGTAATAAAAAGGGAAATGCTTTTAATTTAGAATTTGTTATCCAGTGAGAATATCTTTGAAAAATGAATGTGAAATTTAAACTTTTTTTTCTATACCCAAAAGTTGAAGGAATTTATCATTGACCTACAATTCTTTGTGTGAGCAAAACTTAGTGAGGCTTTTGAACCTTCCTAAGACCCCTATATGCCCATCATCGTAAAACCCAGTGTTAGCCAAACCCTTGCTGAGTCAGTTTAGCAAGATTCCCTACTCTTAGTATCAGGTCACCCTGAACAGCTCATAAGTTCCTCATGTCCCACTACCTCTCAGATGAGGTCTGCTCACCCTAACCTGCCTTAGTTTCAGCAAGAATATCATTAGGCCATCATGGTCAGAACTCTCCTTACCTGTGATGTTTCTTAAATGGAATTTTCCATTCAGGGATCCCCTGTCTCTCAGCTATGAATTCCCACTTTCCTATTCTCTACTCAGAGTTGATCCCAATTTTTCCCCAACTGTAAGATCTTGTTGCAGTAGTCCTGATGTTTATTATGATGGTCCCAAATAAGGTCTTCCTTACTGAGATTTCACAGGTTTCGCTGGAAAATGTTTTCCTCTTAACTTCATACACTAAGAGTTTTCAAAGAAAGCACTTCCAACCAAAGGAAAATGATACAATATGGAAATCCAGTACTACAAGAGGAAATAGACAAATACAACCTGGAACTACATGGTCAAATACTAAAACCATTTGTGTGAGTGTGTGTGTGTGTGTGTGTGTGTGTGTGTGTGTGTGTGTGTGTGTACCAGGGAATGAACTCAGGGGCACTTGAACACTGAGCCACATCCCCGGCCCTATTTTGTATTTTATTTAGAGACAGGGTATCACTTAGTGGCTTAGTTCATCTCTTTTCCTGAGGCTGTCTTTGAACTCTTGATCCTCCTTCCTCAGCATCCAGGGCCGCTGGGGTTGCAGGTGTGTGCCAGCTCTCCCAGCTAAACCATTTTTTATTTAGAACAAATTTAAAACGTCATTGACTATTTGAAGTATAAATAACAGCAATGTGTTTTGTGGTTTATGTCAGACTTAAAAGGAAAATTCATGACCACAATGGCACCTAGACAAGGTTAGACCAGGAGGGGAGCAAGGGAACCATACTATGGTAAGTTTCCTATGCAACAAATAAAATCGTATAATTTCTCTTGGAGGTAGGCTGGGGTAAGGTAGAGATGTGTACTCTAAACCCTTAAGTAACAACTAAAGTAACAGAAGAACTATGCTGATAAAAGAACAACAAAAAAATTATACATTTATGGATAAAATAAAAAAGTAGCAAAAAGGAAAGAATCAGTACATTGAAAACAAAAAGGAATGTGTTAAAGATATAATGTATACATATAATATAATGTGTATATGTGTGTGTGTGTGTGTGTGTGTGTATTAATAGTTACACTAAACATGAATGGTCTAAATCTAAATATCCAAATTGATTTGCAGTACATGTTTAATCCAACTACATACTGATTCAAAGAAACCTACTTTAAACTTAAAGATACAAATAGTTTCAATTTAAAAGAATGAAAAGATAAACTACTAAAAATACACCAAAGAAAGGAAATGTAGACTAGCTATTTTAATAGCAAATAAATCAGATTTCAGGGCAAAGGATATTAAAAAGGAAAAAGTGAGTTAATAATAATAAAGAGGCAAGTTTCACAAATGGGAATAGAAATACTAAATACATATGCAGGTAGTGGCAGAGTTTCAAATATCATGGAGCAAAAATGGACAATTTCAAGGAAAAATACATGTATTTACAATTGAGTAGATTTATGTGGTCCTCTTTCACAAAGTTATAGAATTATTAGACCTCTATGAGCATACAAAGAATTTGAATAATACTGTTGGCCAATTTAGCAAATCTATATTCTTAGAGGATTTCATCAACTCCAAGAAAATTCATACTCTGCAAATCTGCACTGATCACTTAAGTGTAGACTATTTGATCAGAAATTCAGAAATAGAATCTGTGTAGGTGGTATACACTTGTAATCCTAGCAGCTTAGGAGGCTGAGGTAGGATGATGGCAAGTTCTTGGTCAGCCTTTGCAACTTATTGAGACACTGTCTCAAAATAGGAAATAAAAATGCCTGAGGTTTTAGCTCAATGATAGAGTGTACCTTGGTTCAATCTCCAGGACCACCACCAAAAAAAAAAAAAAAAAAAAATAGTAAAGAAAATATTTGGAATATATCTACATATTTGTGAACTGAATAATAGATGCTCCTTAATTTATAGTGCACTTACATCATAGTAAGATTGTTTTAAATTGAAAATACACTTTTACCTACTCTATTGTAAACCTCAGCTTAACCCAGTATAACTTAAACATGCTCAGAATATTTACATGAGCCTATTTTATTGTAAAGTGTCAAATATCTCATGTAATTTACTGAATGCTGTACTGAAAGTAATAAACAGAAACAGAGTGTTCCTATGGGCACACTTTCACACAGCTGTGAAGTCAAGAAAATCACATGAGGAACCATTGTATGATATCTCCACTTCTAAACAACCCAATGTCAAATAAGAAATTAAAGGGAAATTAAAAATATTTTGAAATAAATAAAAATAAAAATATATCATTTGAAACTTTTCAAGTGCAACTGAAACAGTATTTAGGGAGAAATTTATAGTATTAAATATGGATATTAGAAAAAAGAAATGTCTTACCATCATGAACTAGATTCTACCTTGTAATATTAGAAATGGAGTGCAAAGGACACTCAGAGTAAGCAGAACAAGGGTGACACTGATGGTCAGAGTGGATCAGTGGAACAGAGAACAGAAGATAGAGAAGAACCAAGGAAATCAAAGCAAGTTCTATGAGAAGATTAGTAAGAGTAATACACTTCTTAGAGTCATCAGAAGAAAGAGATAAAAGACACATATTAGCAGTATCAGGTGACACTGACCATATGACTTAAGCATTTCACTCTATGGCATTTTTCTACACAAATCAATGTGTTAAGTCCACACACAGCCCTGTTCATGCATATTTATAGCAGGCTAATTTGTAATAAACACTGACAACAAACTAAATATCCATCAACAAATGAATGGCTACACAGATTATTTATCTATAAAACGGAATAAACTACTGGTACAACATGAATGAATCTCAAAATACTTAAACCGAGTGAAAAAACACAGACTAAAAAGAGTATAGATGGCCAGATTCCATTTATAAATTCCCAGGATGTGCCAACTGATCTGTAATTGGAAAATGTGGGCCAGAGGAAGCAGACAGTGGACAGAGTGGGAGGGCTCACAGTTGGCCAAGAAGAAATTTTGGGTGGATGGATCATCTCATCTTGATTTGATAGGATGGTTTGATGGATGAAATGTGAAATTTGATGCATGCCAGTTATGTCTCAGTGAACCTGTTAGTATAAGACATGTGACTTTTATTCCCTTGACTCTCAATACTGTTTACTAAGTAGAGGAGGAAGAGCAAGAATCAGAGCTGGATTTGGAGAAATGGGGAATGGGTCTGTGGAGCTCAGTCCCCACTTCCATTCCCCATGGCAGAATGGGCAGAGCTGGACCTCAGCTGGAGACCCTGAGGGGTTGATTCTGTCTCTACTGTCCTCTGTATGGCTCTTAGGTTCATCTTCACCCTAAAGCACCCTTTCCACACTGTGAAAACTGTCACTAATCAGATTAATCTCATTTCATGTCATTTTTTATCTTCCTCCCTCAACCTGCTCTTCTCTCAACCCACTTCCTTCCCTTCTCCCATGCATTTCCTATGTGCTCTGCCACTTCTCTAGACTTGGCTACAGCTTTATGTCCTTATGGTGAAGTCTTCAACATGCTTTCCTCAAAAGTAATATTTAGAAGCATCAACTTTTCATTCCCATGTTGTGGTATGTGTGCTCCATATTGGTGTTCTCTTAAAAATCTATGCTAAAAATGGTTCCATGTTTAATTTTACACTGCTGAAAAATGTCATTTATCAGCCAAACTTCTGAACACAGCATGCTGTCTACAAACACACTTGTAGAATGAGAAAACTAAGGAACAAGCAGGTACCTCTTGTCAAATATGCTGTGTTTCGGGATTTGCAGTTTATTTTAGAATTCCCCTGCTACCATTGTGTCATATTTAAGTCATCAATGAAAGTGTACCCAGCATCCTGTGCCTTTTTTATTGACATATAAAATTGCAGTATGTCATTGGCTCACTCTAATCTCTCATTTATTTCAGATATATATGTAATTTATTCTTGTTGTGAGTTATTACTATGAGATTAGCTAGCAGTTCATGTTTTTCCCCAGATAGCTTTCCTAAAATAAATAATAAACAGATTTATTCTTCCAGCTTGCATCATATTACAGTATTTATCCTTTATATACGGATCACTGCATAAATGCCTCTCTGAGTTCTCTTTGCAAAATTTATCACTGTGATTTTCAAAAAAATGGAAGTCCAACATGAATATGTGCTGTCTGAGCTTTCACGTTGATCCTAGTGATACATCAGTTTTGACTGGTTTCAGGGCTGTTTGCAATTTTTCCAATCATGTTATTTATTTTCACTTTTCAAAAATTAAAGGGAATTCATGAAGTCAGTAATTAAAAATATGAGTTCTAGAAATCTCTTCAAACCATAAGTCCTCTTTGAATACAGTTTTTGACAGAGCCTCAGAAACTTGTTTCTGTTCTTGAGGCTAGGGGTATTTTCTATCATCTTTAGAAGCAAGAATATCTGCAGATACTGTTTTTGAAATTCAGATGGTACAGTCATGGTGTTTCTTCAGCAGTGAAAAGGTTAATATTTATCTTTGTCTCAGGAGGAAGGGATTTACTGCATAAATCCTAGTGGCAACTTTACAGGACAGGCACATATTATGAAAATGCCAAAAAAAAAAAAAAAAAAAAAAAAAAAACATGAGAGAGAGGATAGTTTCTAGCCAATATATGTTAAAAAGAAAGTGTTGAAGATTTGAAAATCAATTAAGATTCTTGGTGTCTAAATGTGGTAAATATCACCAAGATTCACCAGACATCAATTAGCTTGACTCAGCAGAAGATGAATAGGACGGTTTACTTGGTCTCTGCAAGAAAGAAAGATGCAGAGATATTCAGGGCAGAGCAGGGTTACAATGATCAATAGCTGCGGGCAGCAACACTCAGGGGCCTCTGATCACCAAGGAATATTATTTTATGGAAGATGTGGAGGGGGAGGTGTTTCAGTTAAAACAACTGAACATTAATTTGCAATAATCTCACCTAGGGTAGAAATCGCTATCCTGGGGCTGACATCAGCATGCTGTTGAAGTACGGACATATATTAGGTCAGTCCCCTCTCTGCTTCCTGTGTGAATTTTGACAAGCCTGTTAAAATCAGCTCTTCCATCCATGAAATGGTGTGCGTGAGTGTGTGTGAATCAGGTTACAAGTAACCTCCATAGACTGAAACCTATTTGCATCATGGTACATACAGAGAAGTAGGATTTGACTTCTAGCAATGCGACTTTACCTTTCTGTTCTTTGGATCTCTTTGAGAGAATCATCCTCTTATTTAATAAATATTTCCTAAATTGCCTGTGCTGTACCTGCCACTGAGGAATGGTGTTGACCATCACAGTACTGATGTTGTGAGTTTCGTATGCTCTTTTTCTGTTAACCTTTGTATTAGTCTGTTTTCTGTTGCCAATAACTCAATATCACAGACTAGGTGAGCTATAAAAGAAAAGAGATTTATTTAGCTCACAACTCTGAAGTTTCCAGGGCTAGTATGTGATGATGGTCATATTTCTAGTCAGGTCCTAGAGAGCACAAGCAGCACATGACACGAGCCTAGGAACACGAATGTGTATGTGTGTCTATTTGTTCTTTCTCCTTCTTCCAAAGCAACCAAGAATCCATTGTGGGGCATCATCCTAAGGATTTTATCTAATTCTAAACAATTTCCAAAGATTCCACCTCTAACACTGTAGTCAAATTTACTTCCACCCTCAAAATACCTGGCAATGGAGATGGAATTTCTACACATGAAGCCTTGGGGGACATTCACACCACATCCAAACCTTAGCACTCTTGTTACTGAAGTACATGGACTAGCAGACACAAATCTCTTCTGGAACTGTCCTGCTCAGTTCTGTCTTCCTCTTTGCCCAGCAGAGTACACAGAAAACATGAAGTGTATGGATATACAAATGAACCACGGCAGCCCATGGGAGCCTGTTTCTCATCTCCTCCACTTGTCCTGTTTTCTGGAGACACTGAACAAACATGGGGTTTGCTTCTCCCTCAACTGTTCCTATGCTTCAACTTCTTGTGCTCCCTGGCACAAAGATGTAGGTAGTGCGAGGGTCTGTTGCTTTAAAAAATAGGAACAAAGGTGATTATTTTTCTTATAGCTGTGCTGTAGCCCCTTAACTCTCAGTGACTCTTATTTCCCTAGTCACCAATAGTAATTTGATCTTTCCATGGTTTTTAATATATTTTTTTCCATATCCCTGGAGCACTATGAGAATTACCTTCTTTTATATGTGATTCTGTAAAAGGCACCTTCAAGGTCCAAGGAGGAAAGGTGCTGTACATAATACGAGTAATCTCATAACGATGCATCATAGGGATATTGCAAGGAATAATTGAACGCTGTCTGTAAAATATGGTGAGCTCCTCGGAGGACAGGTGCTATTGCGGTTTTCTTCTGTGTAAGCTTTCTGGCTCATAAACAAAAGTGTATATCTCCTTTTACATAGCCAGTTTTTTTTTTTATTTGCAAGTATTATGTCTCTGGGCTTTGAAAGATGTCTGAAATAAGAATGAAAGTAGAAAAACTTTCATTTAAATAGTAGTCCAATAAATTCTATTGTCAGTTGTACAACGGAGAGCGCTCTGACGTGGGAGTGGGGTGCTGTGGGTTCTGGCCTCCTTCATGACCCTGGGATGTTGTGGACTATCGGGACTGTTTGAACTTGAAGCATCTTTAAAGATGGAGATTGTGTGGTCACTGCCCCTTCCCACACTAGCCAGTTTTGATTTGGGTCTCCCCCACATCTAGAGCTTCTTGGGGGCAGAGATCATGTTTTGTTTTCCTTTATAAAAAAAATTCTAGCCATAGGCATGGTGCCAAGCATAGGTTGGACCCCAAATAAACATTTGTTGATGAGTATATTTCAAAATATAAACTATGATAGATACATGTAAAACAACATTCGGATCTAGCAATTCAACACTCGACGTCAGAGACAGCACTTACTGTTCAAAAGACGACTGAGAAGTTGATATCATTAAGAGGTTCTCCTGGGAAAGCTTTAAAAACTGTCAGACTATGTCATATGGACCAACTCTGAACAGATGCTATACCGAGGAATCCGGGAAAGAGCCCCATGAAGTATGTTCTAAAATTAAGTGTGTGAAATTACATGTATTTCTGTTTGTCAAGTGGAAAGTAGGTTTGCATAGATGGTCCCGAAGCCCTGGGTGAGTGGACCCAACTGGAAGCCTTCTGAGTCATCCGCAGGGTGTGTCAGGGGCGTGGGGTGCAGGGGTTGAGCTTGGTGCTGCCCAGCAAGGTGGACCAGAGTGCCAGTTCATGGTGTTTACACAGGTCGCCCTGACCAGGAGGCTGTGCGTGTCACACAGCATCATTTTGAGATGACTTGGAGAAGAAAATATCAGCATTTATTAGAGCCAAATTTAGGGCCTGAATTATAAAATAAACTTCAGTCTTCTGGAAATAAAATATAAGTAAGATAAACAAAACAACAGCAAGCAAGGTGGTGGGGAGATTTCATAGTTGGGATCTTTGTGGTTTTGTTTCCCTTTCTATATTTCTGAATTTTCTTGACCTTCTAAGGGAAATTGCAACAGGAAGAAAGGTTTGTTTTGAGAACATATTTAGAGAATCTAAAAAGACCTTTGGAATTTAGGAAATTCAGAAGTGACTATTCTAGCCATAGGGGAAAACATGTATGACAAGAAAATATCTGGAATAGGAGAAAGAATAAAATATGTTTGATAAGCATATTTCTTTTCTTAAAGGAAGGATAAACTCAGGTATGACTGAGAAAAGATGAACCTAGAATCACCTAGGGATTGTGATCTGAAAGATATGTACCTGGATTCTATGCTGAAAAATTCAGAATCAGAAAATCTGCATTTTTCCCTTTTTGCAGGAGTGATTCAGTATAAACAGCTGCCATCCGTGTCCATATAATGCCTGCTAATATCCCAAGAGAGGCTTCTCAAGTGTAGACAAACTACGCTTGGCTTAATCATCATGAGCAGCTTGACCAGTCCCTACTGCCACCTGGAATGTTGCCTAGACTAGAGCATCTGCCAATCTAAAGAATGTACACTGGTCACAGATAATTTGTGGGACTTATTTTATATATTATTTATGGCCTATTTTATAAATCATGGCCTCTATAATAATAGTTTCCATAAATTCCTCAATTATAAAAGCAGATCACTGAATGCTTGTTATTTAATAATAGACACATTCATAGAATGATTTTATAGTAAATCTTAATAGAGTTTGAGAGACTACTTGTACCTATTTTAGAAAGCATGCAGCTACCTTAAGGTGTTTTTTAGGTAAAAGTGATCTAGAACATAAAATTTAAGGAATCATAGATATGTAGAAAACTAAGACATTTAAGGATACTGTTAATAATAATTGATTATGAGAGTGATAAATGTAATCAGGTAAATTATCCTAATGAATAAAGGGAGAGGCATCAAAATATCAGTTACTGACTCTGGGAAAATGCAAGACCAGCAGAGATGATACGTTGTGTGATATTTGGTGACACTGGTTGCAAGAAAAGGATGACTTTTGCTGCTGATTTGTCTTCTGCCCACTTCAGAAGAGTCCCTGTATGTCAGTGATGGAGGCTACAGCCTAATACAGCTGCATAAAATGTATGCTAGTGCAAAGATGTTAAAGAGAATCATTTGTTTTCCTAATAGCTCTATTTCAACAGACCATGGCCTTACCAAGAAATGCCCTGTTAGCAAAGCTGTCATTCCACAATGATCTCTGGATGCAAGAGCAATGATGGAGCACAGACTTCTGCATTTATTGTGGAATATCATTTTTCCTTTATTTTTGAAAGAATTCACAATTTGTATTCCATTTTCCTTTGGCTATAATGGACTAGGGTTTGATTCAAGGTAAAAACTCATCCAAGTGGGGAATTATACACTGGAGAAATATTTACAAGAGGCACTGCAATCTTTCCAGCTAGAGTACATTAGATTTTCTTCTCATATCTAGGTACTTGAAATTGATACAGCAAATATTCCTTCTCCCCAGGTCACAGTATAAGAATAATATCATTTAGTTTACAAATTATACCTTGGGAGTCAAACTTTATGTGGTACCAAACTAAAGATGGGTTGATACTGTTTTGGCAATTTACAGACCAAACATCTTCCACACCCTTGGGCCAGCAGGAATAATGAGGGAAACATGAAGAAATGGCAGCTCCCTGCTTGAAATCCTTCTGCAGCTTCCCATCACCTTGGATTTAATTCAAATTCTGCACTGCGGCCCAGGAGGCCCTGCAGGACCCTGGCCTAGACTCTCCTTTGTACTGTCCTGTGTGGCACTTCCTGTTTACTGCTTTCCAAGTGTGTCCACATCCTTGCACACACCTGTGGCCTTCCTCCCTTCTGGAATCTGACCTAGCTGTTTCCCTGCTGAAATGATCTTTCCATGAAGTATATATTTGGTTTCATCCTCCTTATTAGTCAGACATCAATTTAAATGTCTTCACCTTTGAGAGTCTCTGTGACCAACCATTCCAAAATAGTCTCACAAACAGTATCTTGCTTTATTAAAAATAACAGTTATAATCATTTATCTACATCTATTTATTGTCTCTTACCTCTTCATTAGAACATAAAAGACTTGAAAGGAAAACATTGGAAATGAAAATGAGATCATCTAATCACAGGAAAACCCAAAATGATGAGATAGTGAGAAGGTGCTCTAAAACATTTGAGATGCTAACTCTGAACATTTAGACTAAATTTTAAGAAAAAACCACAAGTGGTGTTTCATATTTTAATTAATGTTTCTGAAATCATCTATACTAACAAAGTGTTTGATTAAATTGGATAAAGGTCTTGTGTTAGCCCATTTTTCATTACTCTAGTGAAATACTTAAATCTGGTATGAAATTGTTTATCTAACTCAAAGTTTTGGAGCTGAAAGTCCAAGATTGGGCAGCTACCCTGGTTGGAAGAGGAGTGTACCATCTGGGGGCGAGAGATCACATCACAAGACAGAACGCCAGAGCAAGACTGAAGTCCCCCAGTCCCTTACAAGGGAGTGTCTTCCTACTAGGCCTCACCTCTCGAAGGTCCCAGGCCACCTACCTGGGGACCAACCTGCCAACACATGAACCTTGGGGAACAAACTAACCATATTCACACCACAGCAGGCCCTCCATTCCATGTTTACCCTTCTGGAAAGCTGAGCTCTTCATTTATCTCTTGTCAGTCACCTTCGAAGGGGACACAGGAAGTACATTAAGCTCATGACTTGTTTTTGGCGTGATTTACAAATGATTCTTTTGCACAAACATATTTGTTATTTGCCTGGTTCAAGAACTAAATTGTCATCACAAATTCAATTTATTTCAGGTTAATAAATCTATTAAATACAAACATTTGAAGAAAATATTTCAGTATACATATGTTCTATTAACTATGGGTAGTAGCTTAGTAAATATTTGAAAAGAACCTCGGAAATGCAGAAGAAGATTCTGTGGGGTGGAAACATGCATGGGTGGTAGGAAGGGAAGCTGGGACTGAGAAGATCTGAGATACAGGAGATGAACAAAGTCATCTACATCCTCATTTAGGCACATTGAGGGGTGAGAAAACATGTGCCCTTCAGACTTTGTCTAGGAGCAGGTATGACAGTGTATTTTACTGGAAGGAGAATTGAACAGAAGTCAAAACAAGAGACTGCTTTTAGTAGCTGTGGGATTTGAGCAGGGCACTTGGTCTCTCCATAAACTAAAGATGTTGTTTGTGTAGGAATCCCCAAGGTCCCTTCCTGTGCTAACATTCTGTTTCTATACACTTTAAAGACACTCACCTAGACATGCATAAAACTAGAGCTCTTCAGTTATATTTTGCTATTTCTAATTTCCAGGTGTCTATTTCTATCATTTCATTGATCTTAAAGTTATGGAAACTTCTATCCTGAACTATGGAGCTAGCATGTCAACTCGTCATTTTTTTCTTCTCCTTTGCTGCCTTTTTGAGTTATTAGTTAGCAGTTATGTGTTATAAGCACTTTAGAGTCAACAATTAATCCTCAAAAGAGCTCTTCCAGAGAACCTCTGAAAATATTTTATAAATATTAATGAAATCTATCTCAGGCCTTCTTAGAAACATATGCAAATGATTTCCCTATTGTATAAATATGATTCCATATCAAGTTTCAACTTTATAAATAGGGCACAGTCAAGAGCACATGTACTAATTAAGCTTCTGTTCCTTAGTTTCATTGTGATGCGTGTTTATTAGCCTCAGTATAACACTCTTCTAGGATGAGAACTATTCATTCCATAAAATTTATTGGCTGAAACTTTGAACCTGGATGGATAAAGTAAATGTGGAATAGAATTGACAGAAATTCATGAAATTTAAGCACATTATCTTGTTCTCAGACACTAATGGAAGTAATGAATTAAGTAAAATTCAGTGTAACGGAGGAACTTTCACTTGATGATAGCCGTAAAACCTGGTCCAAATGGATGAACAGGTGAATCCTCAGCAGAAATTCCACTTTCAAAATAAATAGATGTGATTGAACATAGATCCTAGCAAATGTTGCATGCTGGCTCATTTCCTATGGTGAATTATAAACATCTCACCAAGACACTGTTTCTATGGGCCTCCCATGAAGACATTGTAAAATTACGATATATTTCCTACTTAAGTTATTTTCTGTGAATGGATTTAAAAAAATATGACTCTACTAAGTCCCCCACACCTACTTTTTTCTTTGAGAGGTCTCCGCAACAGCAGCAGTCCTTGGGTAGGGCACTGTCAAGAAATCATGGGACAGAAAATGGAAAGGAGATACTTCCCACCCACTTCTCAACTTTGTGCACCCGGTCCTGTTCCATGAACATGACTGTGGTATAGACCAGGCTATTTCTGTGTACATGTCCTTGGGATTGATTCTGAGTCTTTGTGTACTTGAAGAAAGCTAAGATCGGCTCTTTCATACGATTAGTGTGAGGCTCTGAGGCAATGCTAGGGAAGTGTTTTATCAAATGGTAAGATGCTACAAAGTGTTATGCCCTGTCGAAATGATCACTGGAGAAACTGGTGTCAGTATCCTTGAAACTACAGGGACTGCTGAATTGTAAAGATTACGGTTAAACTACAGAGAAAAATTCTGAATAATGTTGATATTTGGTATATCTCTACATGCCCTCCCACCCTAGCCTTAAGTCTCAGTAAAACTCTACAGTAGGTTTCATAGCTACTACAAACTAAGTAGCCTATTATTTGTAGATATAGGACGTCATGGATCTAAGATAGAAGAAAAGAAAGTTTTCTTAGTTGGGCCAGTTGTTATCATAACCATTTATGGGGCCTAATTGACTGAGGGTTCCATGAAAGAGCAGTCTCAGCTGGGGAGCAGGAGTTGACCCTCATCCAGCGTTGCATCTGGAAACCTGGTGCACACTATAAAACCAGCATTCTGCTCTTCACCCCAAGAGCAAGTCATGCGAAATTTCATTGCAGGCAAAGGGAAACAGTGCAAATTAATACTAAATGCATCTTTGCATATTCCCTTAATTCAAAGCTGTCTTCTCTCACCCCATATGAAGGTGACTGACTGGCACGAAGGTAGTAGACAAGATGAAAGTATTACAAAAAGAAATTTAAAAGAATGGGTCACATATCTTATCTTGGGGCCTTCACATAACAAAATGCTTTCTTTTACCTACTTTAATTAGTTCACCTCCTTTACCTCCTTTAATCAGTCCCCCCCCCCACAAATGAGTTTCTGTAGAAATACATCATCAACATTAGGAATTAATTCTAACCGAACAGAAATGATGAAGAGAAAAAGATAATTTCCAAGGCCTGCAACTCTGGTAAGTGCACAGAATTCTGTGCAAGCTGGATGCCTAATACAGTAAATATTAGGAAAAGTCCACAATGCCTTCTGGAAATAAGTTTGGATAAAGGCAGTCTCACTCCTTCAGAGTGAAGCAATATAAGTCATATTTTAATAGATGTCTGGAAGATTTGGAAACTATGTCCATAGAATTTGCCTGCAACTCAAATTTAAGAAAAGAATCTATATTCACATGACTCCATAGATGATGCAAGATTTCTTTCCAGTTGTGAAAGTTCCTTTAAGCCTTAGATTGTCAACAAAAGTTCCTGTGGTTTATTATATATCAGAGCAAAAAGGCATCTTTTCCAGATTGTTTTCTGTTCAAGTAGCAATATTTCTGGCCCTCTAGGAATGACATGTTGTTTGGATTACTGAGCTCAGAGAAGCCTCTGGACTTGGATAGAAGACTGAGATTTAGTAGGCAATATATTTGCCTGCCTGTTTGAAAATTGGAATGTCATTTTTGAACTTTACCACAATACATGCTGGATCTTTAAGGTAGTCATCAGAAATAAATGAACATATAGTTATACCTCGTTTGTCTGCCTTCTCCTGAACTAGAAGGTCAGGGATCCACCTTTAAGATGATCACAGAAGTTTTTTGACTTGGTGTTATTATTTAAGTAGACAATAATAGACTACTGAATATTCACATTGTATTAAACTTAAACACATACACACATACACATACACACATATACACAAACACATACAATGCAATGACTAGACTACTGTTTTGTCCAAGAAGGAAAAATGCCACAAATATAAAAGTCCAGCTTGATATGCACCTGTTTCTATAGAAATGCTTATGTGTGCTAAGAAATTTTACTTTCATTAAAGCTATTTGTGGGTCTAGCCAATGAAAAGTGGATTGGATTCATTTTAGACTTACTCTGGATGTCACAGATCTGACATTTTACAATGTGTATCTGTGTTTGTGTGCACACAATTTGAACCTGGTGTATACAGACATTTGCTTAAAGTGATGTGCTAACAAGATTATTGATCTATTTTCATGAAGGGCAATTAGCTTCATTCTGCTCCAAAGCCACAGATTACACTCCTGATCAAAACCACTTATCTTGGAAATGTTTGTCATGTGTCACGGGAAGAATCTGGTGCCATAATGAGGATTGATCAGTCCCATTTCCTGATAAGAAAAACAAGACAGAGACATTACTGCTGTAAGGGTGTTGGGGCACGTGGAGCATGGGAGAAGGACCCAGCATTAGGGGTGGTCTTTCCAGTCCAATCCAAGGTACCATCTTGGGAATAAAGCAGAGCCTATAACGTGCAGTACATAATATGCAGAGGCACTGTTAGGTAACTGCATGACAGACTTCAGGTCTGCAATGCTAATGTGTTCCTCACCACACAGACACTGGGGTTTATTAGAGGGTGACAGATTCGAGTTGGCTTAACTGTGGGAAAATTGGGGAGGAGCTCATGCCTCATATTATTGAGAATGAATTAAAACTTTAAATACCTAATTCTCTCTATTCTTGGTTTGATGAGTATATGTGAGTCATATAAATCTATTCTGTAGAAAACCATAATAACAGTATCCTCCTGATTATTATGGGCCATAAGAGTAACATAATATAAATCTTTTGCAATGTCAGTGTTAAAATATATATCCATGAAGCATTTGCAGCTTCATATTTTTATTGTAGAGATCACTGGTACTAAGTAGAATAAATAGGACAAAAAAGTTTTTTTTAGAAAATACATGCTGTAAAAGCTTATGATTTTAATTTTTCAATGTAGACATCTCTGTACTGTGAAAACTGTCATATCATTTCTCTATTTTTCCCCCAAAGCTGTGGTTGTGTCTGTATTAGAATTAAATTAAATCAAAAGATTCAATTATTCTTAAATGTTGCACATAGCAAGGTCTACCCTAGACATAGTTCAATCATATATTTCTTATTTCAATTGTACTTATTTAACATTTATTGTGCAGTTAAAAGTTTTATTATTTTGCAAAATGTCGAACATCAGAGATACATTTGTTTAGCTCATGACCTCTGGGATAAGCACCATCTGTATACCTCATTAAACTTTTGATAAAGTAATGAGGAGAATGTGAATAAGATTGGAGAAATATTTTCTATAGTGGGTTGAATGGTAGCCCCCTAAAAGATACGTGCATATCTCCAGAAACTCTGAATGTGACTAATTTACAAAATGTACCTTTGAAGATGGAATTAAGTTGCAGATCTTGAGAAGAGATCAGCATGCATAATCCAAGTGGACCCTAAATCCAACGACAAATGTTCTCATAAGTGGAAGGAGAGAAGACACAGGAGAAATCCATGTGAAGATAGACACAGATATTGGAATTATTCAAGCAAGGCCAAGAAACATCTAGAGCTGTCAGAATCTGGAAGAGGAAAGGAAGGAGTCTTCTCTGGAGCCTCTGGAGGGTGTACGGTTCAGTCTACATTCTGATTTAGAATGTCTGGCCTCCAGAATTACAAGAAAATGAATGTATGTTATTTTAAGTCATCAAGTTTTGGAATTTCTTATGTCATGCCTGGGGAATTAATATATCCCTTTTCACATTTTCATTCTGATTGAGGTCTCCTGATTCTTAAAAAACTGTGAAGTTCAAATGTGATGAACTAGTAGAGGCCAGGGGAGCATCTCATATATGATTCCATTTCTGGTGACTAGACATGGAAATAGCTAATGTTTTCACCCACCCGTAAAATCTTCTCAGCTGATTTGCTGAATTATGGAAATCATATCTAGGGCCTTAATCATGGTGACAATGACATTAAAAATAAAGTAAGATAACATATCATTATTTCAGGATAATAATATATCCCTCACGCTTACCAGTTGTTCTTCTTAAACCTCATGATAACTTAGGTAGCTGGTATTATTTTTAACAATAATATTTAATAACATTCTTAATAATAATGAGGATACTGAAAAATAAAGAAGTAAGTGTTGCATGGCAAGAGCTAGAGAGAGAGTTTGCTTGTGGTGAGTACTCTTTACTTGCTTGAGTTACTTTTAAAAAATTCCTTGTATGTAATTTTATCTTCTCCTTGGCACTTGCTCATTCTTTCCTGAATGTGCTCAAATTCCTTTCTTAAAACAAAATAAAAGCCACCCCAGTCCTGAAGTCTCACACTAGTTATTATCACCCTATCCCAAGACTTCATTAAAAAATAATGAACACTTAATATCTCCACTGCAATTCAAGGATGTATTAATTTCTCATCTCACCTTGTCTTTTCTCGCCTTTTTAAACTTCATGCACTTGTTCTATGGATTCAATTATCACCTGTAATCTGAGGAGTTTTAAACCTGCACCTAGAATTCTCTCCTGAGCTTCAGATGCAATTCACCATTAGGTCTTGCTCCTGAAGCTTAGGCGGCTTGATACAAATGCACACATCCATTTGTACCCCAAACTTCTACACAACTGTGTTTTCTGCTCCTTACCTACCCTGACGGAAATGCTCCCGTTGGAGAATCGGGCAAACCAGGATTGACTCAACTGAGCTTTTTCCTCATCTTTCTTCTTCTTCATTTCAATAGAAACAAAAGTCCCTAAGTCTGACATCAATTGCATCCATGATAATGATCAGATTGATCTCCCTTTTTCCATCCTCAATTCAATGGCCACTGTGTGAGCCTCTGGGGCTGCTGCCTCTTCCTTTGATTGGTCTTTCTGTTCCTGTTGTACCACTTTGCGTGACCTTCCCTCTAGGTGGCCTTGATCTGCTCTATGGGAAAGGCTATAAATGGGGCATTTTCAATCCAGTCCAAGGGGGCTAGTCTTATGCCTCTTCCAGAATACTTGGTATTAAATTAATATGTGCTTATTAAATACATTAAATCCCATTTTCTTTGTCAATTTACAAACTCTTTCAACATATCATAGAAAGAAATATTTTTGTCACTTTCACAATAAATGTCGGGGACAGGAATATCAGCACATCTCTCTTGTACAGGTAAGGGATGGAAGCTCAGGATGTTTAAGCAATTCGGCCAGATACAGAGTGAATTGCGGAAATGAGAGTAAATTTAGATTTTCCTATTTCACAACAGGTTCTTCTCTTACACCACCTGCATCACTGTCGAAGAAACCTGAATCTATCCATGCTCTACAATCCTAGTGCTAATATTCATTTTTAATTAGGTGTCACCTTGGAGGGTTCAGGATCATCTTCTATCTACATGAAGCCACTGGAGGCCTCAGGTAGTCTTGGCCAGTCTTCCTCCCCTTGCATGTTATAGACAAGATGAAGCAGAACATGAGTTCAGTGTCTAGAAGTATCCTAGATTACTAAGGCACATTCATGAGAGGAACTGCAAACATAACTGGATTGGTAGAGAAAGAATAGAGCCAGGACAAATTTAGACTGCAATGTTTGTTTTTTTTTTTTTTTTTTTTTTTTTTTTACATTTCAACTTTTTTTTTTTATTTCTGCTCTTTGATTCCTACTGCTAATTCTATTCTAGGCCTGCAAGAGTATTCTCTTTTCATTCCATTTATGACCATGAGCCTTCCTGGATTTCTCATAATGAAGTTGAGATATAGGTTGGCAGGCATTTTAAAAATAATTTAAGTATTATGTAACATAACATTGTTGAATACATTTAATGATTCTATTTAAATGTTTGTTTATATATAACACAGACAATAAATATGCCATTAATATTTTAATACATAAATACATAGAATAGAAAGTGGATTTCTCTCACATTTATATGATTCCAAAAGAAGAAGTTGCCTCTGAATTCCTCTGTGCATCTCTGAATATACCTGGTTCAGTAATGCCTCTTATGCCTTCCAGAACTCAGAGGTAGTCTCTAATTTAAGACTTTGTGAAACTGGAACTCATCCAGAGCATCCTCATCTCACAAGAAGGAGACTGTGCTCAAGGTGACCTTGAGTCACCTCTGATCGCCCTAAACATACACACCTCTAAAATGCTTTATATTGTTATAGTATGATCAATGCTACAAGTTAGGAATTTTTTTTCCTGTCTAGAATCCATTTTATAAAATTTAGACATCTATATAGAATGCTTGGAGAGGGATGTGGTTATCAGGCATTCACACATGTAATGTAAACTTAGTGAGTTGAGTTACTTTCTTTTTTAATTAGTGTTACCCCTGACTGTAAAAGGCCTGTTTCTTGGATTGGAGGTGGTAAGGAGACAGGAATATTTATGCAATTGGGGGCAAAAATTGGTCCATTGCTTAGCCAGAAAAGAGGAGTAAAGAAAAGGAAGATGTTGGGAAATAGAGTTGCTCTCATAGACAATGATTTTCCATGTGATGGTACGTGACCAGGCTGATAGCAATCATCTGCAGCCCCTTAGTTTCCACCACAGTTGCTACAAGATCCTGTAATCACAGCTTACGTGTGAACTACTGTGGACTACAAGCATCTGAAGCTAACATGAGCAGTACTATCCTCTATGTTCTAGTCGTAAAAAATATTCTGGTGTGGGTTTATGGGTGAACCTTCTGTTTTAAAATGTGATTTTATGTTAGTAGGTGGTGAATTCATATAACAAAAAATTTGCCATCACACCATTTTTAAATGCACAGTTCACTAGTGTTAATGACATCCAATCGGTTGTGCTACCAATCTCCAGAACCCTTTTCATTTTGCAAAAATGAACATTCTATAGCCTTTAAATAATGACTTTTCATTCCCCACCCAGTTCAACTCACTTCCGTTTTCTGACTCTGAATTTGAACACTCTACTTACCTCATATAAGCGGAAGGAGGTGGGATTTGTCTTTTTGTGGTGACTGGTTTATTTCAATTAGCGTGATGTTTTCAGGGTTCATTCATGTGACAGTAAATGTCAAGATTTCCCCCATTTTAAACCCTCATGTGTCTGGTCTATCCATTTGCCTGTCAAAGGATGCACAAGGTTCTTCCCCTCTTGGTGATTGCGGATAATCCTGCTATGAACTTCAGCAAGCAAACATCCCTCGAGATCCTGCTTTCAGTTCTTCTGGTCGTATACCTACCTAGAAGCAGAATTGCTTGAGAAAGCTGCCTTTTGTAACAAGGTGTGAGATGAGGGTAGGGGATTTGCCAGTGCTTCATCTTAAGTCCAGGTGAGGGAGTAAGCTAGGACTCAGGCGCAGCCTCGGCCTCAAGGGGGAGCCAAAGACCTGTTGTGCATCATCAGAAGATCTAAGGAAAAGCCCTGCTGAGCTCCGTGGCACATCTCATTTAAATCTGTCCCTACCATAGCCAAGAGGTAGGCGATTCCAGTCTTTCCAGAGGGAGCAGTGTGGGGAAGAGGGAGGGGATGACAGAATGTGATCCTGAGTCACAGAGTCACATTACCTGAATTCCGACCTCATCCCTGCTACTTACCAACTGTGTGACCTTAAGAATGTTACTTAATTTTTGTTAAGTAATTATCTATGGATGATAATTGTTTTGAGTATTAAATCAGCAGATTCATCTAAGGATTTTTGAGTAAATACTAAGTGCTTAATAGATATTATTGTTATGACTTTCTTTCCTTTCACTAATGAAGAACTTGAATAGTGATATGGTTTGATGAAAATTGTGCAGTTGTCAATCAACAGAACAGGATTTATATTAATCTATTATGACTCTAATGAAGAAACCCTTTCAAGAATTCCATTGCTTGTTCTCTGTGTTTATAAATTATAAAGCTCCCTTTAAATCCAGATTACAGCATATGGATTTAATTACCTGGCATTTTATTTAGTAAATATTTATTGAGCAGTTATTTGTATCAGGTACTACATTAACTGTAGGGAACACTATTGTAGGCTAAGGAAGATGAGGAAACATTCATTAATAAGACGCAGGAAAGAAAAGTAAAACTCTTAAGAATCAATTCCAGACGCACGTGAGATTTAACGCAGTTAGCATAGCTTGTTACTGACAAAGCCTAAGAGTTTAGGTAGTTGCCATAAGAGCCGTTTTCCCTCGTATCTCAAAAACACATCTGTGTATTTTGATCTTGTTTCTGTTCCTACCTTCAACTCCACACTACTTCCGTGTTTAGAAGAAATTAATTTGCACAATCACTGCTTCTGGTTGCTCAGAGCATTGTCTCATGGTGAGAGGTGATAAGTGGGGAACAACGAGAAGGAAAACAGCTCTTTACTAAACTCTGCTCCCTTTTTAACCCTTGTAAGGCACAGCGCTGCTTAATTAACCAGCCAGCACCCACCATCCTAACTCAAGTGGCCCAGGGCCAATCCCGGGAGCCTCACTTTATTTGTATTTTCTTTACTAAGCAACAAGCTTGCCAGCTTGAAGTGTCTGTGTGATATGTAAATGATGCCCTGAACCGTTTTTTATATTCATTCCGCTTGGCACTAGGAAAGCAGTTTCAGGGCTGTCATCTCTGCTGAAAGATATCAAGCCTCAGATGTCAAGGAAGATTCTCAATTTAATTCAGAAAAGCTGGGTATTTGCTTCCTGGCTCTACTGATTTACATCAGTTTGTTTGATTTATCTGTGATGATGTAAAGGCTGTTGCTGCTGTTTTCACCTTTCGGAACCTGGGGTTAATTAGTCTCCAAGGACACAAGGATCTGAAGATGTTGTTCTGGTTGTTGCTGGAGCTGCAGAAGGAAGCTCAGTGCAGAGAGCACGAGGGAGCACAGTGTGGGGAGGGGACTTGGTGGGGACATGCCTGGAGAGGGGAGATGGGGAGGTTAATGGCTCCCTCTGCTTCTCAGACATAGAGAAAGAGCTCTGCTAGGAAGAACCCTGAACGGGAAAATGGTTTTCCTTGTGAGGAAGGAGACCCTGAATCTGGGTTAGCGCCCCCTGAAATTCCCTTGCATATGTGCTTCCTGGGCTGCCTGAGGCTAGTCCCACCCTGCAGGCCACATCCCCCAGGTGCTGACCAGCTCTTTGCAACTGTGGTGTCATGTAGTCTTTAGGAGAATGGGCGTGGGTTAGGCAGAGCTTCCCAAACTGTGTCTATTGTAGGAACAGTAGCAATGTCACCTCTCTCCAGACTCCACCAATGTGTAAGCAGGGTGTTGTGCAATGCAGTAGCTTTGGTTCCTTACTATTTTACCATGGTTTTTGTAGGCTTAGACTATCTCTCCAACCAGGTACAAACATTCACGAGAAGAGGGGTTGGTTTTAGTCTTCTCTTTCCCCAGGTGGGGACACATGCTAGGGTCCCACTGAACTACCAATTCTTGATACACCAGGCCTGGTGGGCTGTGACTTCTAGGCGTCTCCTTCACTCAGGGCTGCATTTGCCTTCTGCATCTGCCCCAGCATTGGGGAGATCAGCAAGGATGGTGCCTCAGCGGCCTCCTTGGGAGTTGCTCTGGGATGGTGGGGAGAGCCCTCCTTGGAACACACTGAGCTGTCCTTGCCTGGTGCATACATAACGTGGGGACACAGACTCTGTCTGGGAACTGATTCTGACTCTGACCTTCTCCTATGATGCACAGGGGATCTTGGATGGAGAAGAGAAAAGTGAATGTGTTATTAAGGACCCAAGACAGGTGTGTTTTCCTCTCTCTCTGAAAGGTCTGTGCTACCTGAGATGCCAGTTCCTGACCTTGCAAGTTCAGTCCTTGCTTACTTTGCTGGTGTGGAATCTTTTCTCAGAGTTCTTGGGCCAGAGTGATGGCCCAACACAGTCCAAATACACTACCTGTCATTTTGCCTTGGCAGGTGTTTTCTAGTGGTGGCTTCATACATGGACAAAATGGGGCAAGAAGTCTTAGGGCTAATATGCTCAAGCACTTATCTCCATCAGATATGAAAGATACTTCATCTCTACCACTTCATTACACAGGGACACTAGACACCACAATTACACATACACCCCTATCTCATCTCAGAAGACCCTTAGAATAAAAATGAGCAGGATTGGTGTTATTTTATAAAAATAATATCATTCAAAAATTTTGGAAATTGAATAATTTCTAAACAATTGTCCGTATTCTTTATAGCTGAGTGTGAGGGTCCCAGTGACACTGTTGAGAAACGTTGGGGAGGGAAACAACTATTTTCCTCCTTAGGGACGGAATTCAGGACACAGGTGTGTTACGTGGGTGTGGTGTTTTAAGTGTGCTGTTTTAAAGTGAGGAACAAAGACGGGGTGGGAGAACAGCTGACTTCAATCTCGATCACACAGATGCTCCAGAATGGCAGGTGATTGCTAAGCCCGGTGTGTCTGGACATGCACCAATGCAGCACTCCCACCAGGAAGACGGCAGCTGCGGGTGCATTTACGGGGCCGGTGCTGGTGAGGACGGCTGCCTCAGCTGCAAAGTTACCATGAAGCCAGTTTACAGAGAGAACTGCATGCGGCAGTCTGCTGCCCTTCCAGCTGACTCTGGTTTCTAAAAAGTCACCTGCAGAGCTGTGCGGAGATTGTGCTCCGGGGACTCAGGAGTTATTTCTTCTCTTCCTTGATGGTGGAGATTGTGTGACTGTCCAGTGGGTCCTCTGCTGGACAGCACTTGAAGCCAGCTATTGTGTGGGGTTGGTCACTAGGAATCATGGCCTGTGCACAGTGCTACCTCCAGGCACCACCGGAAACCAAGAAGCCCTGGACTTTCCTTATAGGGGATTATTTGGTTGGTTAACTGACTCATAGTCACAGGTACACATGTATAACTATGAGTTGTTCAACCACATGCACGCATATACACATATAGGTTTATTTAAGCTACATTAGTGCTTCTATACAATGATATATTATATTGTATATAATTCTCTCTATGATTCTCCAGTTAGACTGTGCCTACAGGTAATTATGGAGTCCAGAACTGGATTGGATGTTTTATCAGGTTTCTGATCAGTACCAATGTTTCCTTGCATTCCTTCATGGTGCTGTTGTTAGAGTCAGGTCCCAGATTTACCTTACAAACATTAGTGCTATATTACTGATTCATGCCAACTTCAGTTTTTTAATGACTCCTGGGTCATTAAAAAAATCATATGTAACTTTACTCTATACTTGGCTATCTCTGATAGAGGTAGATACTCTTCGTTTGGCAAACACCATTTAATATAGCACAGTGGCTATAAGAAGTTGAAGAGTACAACTGTAGTTGGCTTAGCCTGTGTCATTTTCTTAAGAAAGGGATGTCAACTGAAGCTGAAGAAACTCAGAGAATTTGTAGCAAGATGGCAGATGTGGTCCCAAGGAGCCCAGGTTGAAAGCAAGAGGTGACAGAAGAAAACAAGGCCACTCAGAGATCTCTGTCCCTGCCCAGGTTACCTTCGCCACTTCCTAGAGATTTTCTACATGAGACTGAATTTGTTCCTGAAACAACATTTTCACTTACCTGTTAAAGAAAAGGAAGGAGCCAAAAAGCTGTAGACTTTGTTGTAGATATTTTGGTTACAAAAAATGTACCTGTGTTGGGATTCTGGATGTTCACTGCCATTCTCTGAGGAGGACTGGGTCAGTGAATTGGGAGGACAGAGAAGAAATTCCTATAGCAGGTGTCTAAAACCAGCAGGACCCACAAATGAGCAAAGGGAATTTGGGAAGCTGAGAACAGCGGCAAAGGCTGGCTTCAGCCTGGCGGGGAGGAAGGTAGCAGCTGGTTTGGGGGACTGGCTACCTGCAGCCTCCAGGTTCCTTCCAGAGGGTGGCTGCTGGTCGCCAGCAGGTGGTCCTACGTGGAATGAAAGCCATTGTGGTTGATAGCAAACTTCAAGTGAAGCCAGGATCCAGATTTTGATGTGAGCTGTGTCAATGATCAGTTATTGGCAACGGATTCAATTTTTAAAAGAAGAGGAAAAAGAGAAGATGAGAGAAACTTTGGAGAAAAACAAAAGCACACCGCGGCCAAAGCGAACTTAGTTCTGAGCTCCACACTTCTGAGTCGGAGAGGCCTTGGTCAGGCGGAGTGGTAAGGGCTAGGGATGCAACGAATGACAGCAGAGGACTGGCTATTTGGACAATAATGCATAGGCAATGCAATTGGACGTCACTTCAACACAATTGTGCTTTGTACTTGCTGTTCGGATCTGGCCCAGATGGCCAAAGATTATGGTGAAATAAACTAAATAAGCCATGAAAGTCAATCATTTCTAACCATCCCCACTGCCGCTTAAACAAATGCTCAAGAGAAGACAAACACTGACCTGTGGAGCGGGGGTTAGTGACTGGTTGCTGGGTGTGAACGGCTTCATAGAACTCCCTTTCCAGATCATTTTTCTAGTAATACATAGAATGCTTTCCTATCAGGGTTCAACTTTATGTCGGTTCTGATGCCATTATTAATGAAATTATGTCTTCTTTAAGAATATCTGGTAATAACTTTAAAAAAAAAAAAACAAAAGATCTCCCTTGTCTCTTGCTTTCCTCTCTAACTCCGGCTAACCTGCACTTGAAGCAAGGAATTTGCACAGGACCAGTCGAGTACTTGATCAGTGGGAGGAATACTCAGAGGCCGAAATTCACTCTGCACAGAAGCCCATCCCCAGATTCACACACAAACTCCTCCAAGCGAAGCTGCCTTAAGTAATTAAAGGTAATGTGTATCAAGCATTAATTACAAAATCACTGTGCGCTTCCGCCTTGTGCACAATTATCAGACGAGCAGCACAAATATCATCAAGCCACAAGGCTGCCCTTGCATCAGGAGCTTCTACAATTTATTTTCAGACCTTCAGTTGTCTATTCATTATGCATGCCTCTCTATACATTCACCATATGCCTGGATGAATGGGTATGTGCTATAGCATGAAGGTCATGAAAGTGGGCTCATGAAAGTCAGAGATACCTGGACTTGCTCTTTCCTTAGAGCTATTTACTTACCCGCTACATTAGTACACACAGTATTTCAGAGGGCTTCAGCTCAGTTACTCACTGTAGTCTCATTGTCTAGAAACATATAACTATGTATAAGAGTTTCTTTTTTTTTTATCACAGGACATAAAGGATTATTCATGCTATAAATCAGAAGTTTGTAACGTTAGGATCTGAAATAAATCACACTGCAGGAAAGAAAGAGATTTAATTAAAAATAGAAAGAAAAAAAAAAAACTGTTATGATTCTTCCAGGCTTACATATTTTACTACCAGATGCTTTGGCACTATTTGTTCCAGGTGTTAGAAGAATAAGTAACATTTTGACAGCCTGAAATATATTGGTGAACCAGTAGACATTTGAAGTACCTCTCCATTGAAAGGATCCTGAGTGTGTAATCTCAGCTTTAAGTTGATAGATCTTCTGGTCTATATCTCACCTTTCAGGAATGGCTCACATTGAATTTTTAATAAATAATTGTGTTTGGTTTAACTGGAATGATTGTCTTCAAAAGAAGCTATCCTTTAAGCATCTAGAAAATGATATATCATAGCAGAAATGGAGGGAAATATGTACTATTTAAAATTAGAAAATAAAAATATTTGAGATTTTAAATGTCTCTTGGTTGACACATGACCTAAAGCTTACACTTAATTATTGTTAGGGATTTGTTGCAGGATTTGTTTGCACAGATCTCACATTTGCAGACTGTCTCTGCCTATAAGGACAAGCAAGTGAAGTTTAGGGTTTACTGATATATCACATCAGTGTCTCTCAAACTGTAGCATGCACCAGAAGGACCTGGAAGTCTTGTTTAAACACCACAGCTCTCTGGGATCTATACCCACAGTTTCTGATTCACTAGGTCTGAAGTGGGGCAGATGATTTCATTTCTAACAAGGTTCCTATTGATACCGATGCTGCCAGGCCAGAGACCACGCTCAGAAATCATGGCCTCCAGGAACAAGCCCCATCCTATTCAGGGCAAAATGTCTGTGGTTCATGCTGATACCATGGATGGTGCTCATAAGCAGATAACAAATGGGTAACACTGCAGAAAGCCAGCGAAATGCCTGAACACTTTTATTACATGGAATTTTTAATGGACCACCTTCAAGTAGGAAATCATCTGGATTTTCGTTACAAAAACAGTTCACAATGATCTCAGATGCTTCCATTAAAGCAGAATAGTGGTTCTACCTTATTAACAAAATTTATTGCTACATAGTTATTATTATTACCATGTTTTTTAGCATTCTTATGGATTTTGCTATATTTGATTTTTGCTCTCCATTTAACTTACATTTCACAGTGTCTGCTTTTCTCATTCAAACAGGAGGAGTGAATTTTTTTTGCAGAAATATCTAATATCATATATTTTTAGTATTGTCTTTTCTTTGCATCACAACCAATTCATTTAGGGAAAGATTTCTTTCCTGGTAGGAATATTCAAAATCATTGCATTCTCTCACTACGAAGTGATTTCTAGGAAAACTGAAGAGAAATGAGACATGACTATGATTCCTTTAATTAAAGTGAAAATATCTACACTGATCTAAGGTATTCACTACATTTTTGAGATAAAAAAGCAAGTCAAGAATAGTAATAATATAACAATATTTAAAGATGACTTACTAAGTTACAAGTATTGAAAAGATCTGGAAGAGGTGGCATATGGCATAATTTTTAAAATATGGATCTAAAAAAATGTCACTTGGCAAAATTCCTGCATATCTCTCTCCATTCTCCTGGGTTCAACCCCATCTTTAGCAGAGATTATTAGTCTAATATCTTACTCCTCTGCAAGAGTGTTCCAAGTAGTCTGAATCAATTTATTAGAAGAAGCATGCAAAATAAAACCAATTCATCACCCCTAGGAGATATTTTCTCCATGATTGGCAGGGACTGTCAGTTCTGTGCCAGGTATTATGTGAAGTCCTTTATAAATGTGACTTCAATTATTTCTTATAATAAACTTTCATATTGTGTGCAACTGTTACTTTGAAGCTTCTTTATGTCCCATAAGAATAAAATTGACATTTTTAGTCATTTACTGACAAAGAAAGGGAGAGTAGACATATGGATACTATATTTGCTGTCCCCTGGCTTAATCCCGTTTTCTTATTTTACAGATGAGAACATTGAAACTATTTTTTTTTTTTTGTAATTACAAAATTGGATGCTATGGTGGTATTGAAAAAACAAAACATAACTTAAATAGCTTTAAAAAAAAGTGGTAAAAATAAATCAGTGAGTTGAGCTGAATCTAGTTTCCATGTCTCCTGTTTTCTAAAACTGCAGTTTTCCTCTAATTGTTTCATCCAGCTTGTTTTGAGATGCATTTCGTCTTCATCACATACAGATAGTAATTAGTTCCTTCAAATTCAAGTTAGGCAATTCTTTAAATGGTCTCACAGGAGTAGAGAACTTGAGAGTAGAGACAAACTCAGTGACGGTTCCTTGTTGCCACACCATCCAAGACTGAAGGGCAGGGAAGGTTCAAGCTTTCTAACACAGAAAGCAAACCAGGTCCACCAACCTGCTCTCCAGGCAAATCCTGCAGACTTCTGTCCACTCCCTCCTCTACTTCCTCAGTCCTCAGCCTGGCTGACACCACCGCACAGGCTATGAAAAGCCTTAAGTTCAACAATGGAGAGGAAGATGATCGAAAGCCAGCCTGAGAGGTTCACACGAGGAAGGGGTGGTTCTTTTCAGTGATGGGGCTGTGACAGGCAGCACTCTAGAGATGATCTCCTGGGAATGCAACCCCTTGATTACCCCACAGTTGCAAAGCTGTGGAGGGAGGTCCCAGGTGGACCTACAATTACAGGCTCTTGACGGGCAGGTTTTCAGGAGGTAGACTCATGTGACCTGAAGAGCAGAGAATCATGTTCAGCTGAAGGAAGATGAGGAGAACCTGAGAGAGATGTGGCAGAAGAGGAGGACGGAGCAGCCCTGAAGGTAGGCAGGGCTGTCCTGCCATGCTGGTAGAGGAAGTGGGAGGTAGAGGGCCTGAGCCGAGATGTCCTGGCCTCCAGAAGCTGAGAACCATCCCAAGTGACAGCTAGTAATGACACAGATTTTGGTCCCACAGTCACAAGATTTATGAATTCAGTCAACAACCTGAATGAATTTGGAAGTGGATTCTTTCCAGAACTGCCCCCTCCCCCAATAAGAAACTGGTCATTTGACAACTACATTTAATGTCTTGCAAAAGGGGGAAAGAGAGAGCAGGTGATCTGACATGAACTTTTGATAAAACTAAACGAACTAAACTAAAATAAAATGTGAATTTCTTGAGTTGTTAAGCTGCTGCAATCCTTCAACATAAAAATGCACTATTGGAGAATGAGTATGTGATATGTCTGCGATAGGCCTGTTATGAAAAACTGAGCTTTCCTGTGATTCTGCACACCCTCAGTCCATCGCATTTTGTCAGTCTTCCAGGGCAAGAAGCATATTTTGTCTTCTTCATATCTCTAGTGTCTTAGTAATAGATTTGTATAGTAGGCACTAAGAATTTCATTTTCGCTAAGTATTATTTTTAGCACCCAATATATATCAAAATCTAAATCTCATAGCTTACCCTTTGTGGTATGCTTTACTACTATGCCCATTTTACAGAGAAGAAAAATGAAGCACATGAGCTAGTTACCTTCCCAATTCACATAGCTAGTAAGTGGCAGAGGTGAATTTTGAATCAGGCAGGCTACTTGCTAGCCCATGCTCATAATCCCTGTTATCTTGCTATTTGCTAAGCCAACGGATGGATACCTGTAAGCTCCAGGGATTCTTAGCATTTACAGATTTTGAAATTTCCTCCACCTGTTCCATGGTCACTTTACACGTGCCAGCAGTGACATGCCTCCAAATTTAAGCCTAAGAATCTGCCAAAGTAATTATTGAATCTTGTCATTGGGAAGATGCATCTTTGCAACATTAATTTCTGGATCATCTTAAGTCTACCGAATCTTCTCTTGAATCGATCTCTTGACCACAGCCCTATTGTATATGTGGCTCTTCCAAGTCTTAAAGGTGTTGGAATAGCAGTGAGAGTGAGCATGAGTTTGAGGTTGGAAAGCTGTCGGGTAATCCGTGAGGTGATGCCCTCCCTTCCAGTGTGTGGGGTGAGAGGTGAACTGTGCACTCAGTGTTGGCGTGGGGTGAATTAACTCACAGATACTTAGAAAATTGATGCAGCCTTCAACTGAATACAATGTGGGAAGTATATTTTCTTGACCTGGTGTTTTTCTTTCTGGTCTTAGAGCAGTTTCTCTGTCATTACTTCCTAAGAGGAAGTATTTATAAGGGTAGAAAACAGTACAAGAGTATCCTAGGAAGAGTTACTGATTGGTGTTATTCCAAGGCATTAGATAGGACCACTAGGAATTAAATGAAAGAAAAAAAAAAAAAAAAAAGGAAGAAATTCTGTGGGAGGAACAAATGTGAATAAAAAAAAAAAAAATAAATCATGAGTAGAGAACCTTCCCTTTGACCCACCTGGGGAAACGATTGAGTTAAGGAGAGAGCGAGAGAGATCTCCGGGTCCCCAGCAGTCAAGGAATGTGCACGCCTGAGACGAGGGCCACAGGGCCTCTGGGACGGTACGTCTCAGCTGGGGTCTCGGGAGGCTTGCACCCTGAGAGAGCCGTGAGTGGGGTGCAGGGTCTTCCCCCTGCATGCACACGTGGGCAATGGCGGATAAAGGGTGCCGCAGTGCTCTGCGCAGGCACCCGCCCTATCAGCGACAAGCTCACAGCAAGCTCTGCCTCCCGTCTCATCAGCCCGCATCAGCACACTGCCCTGGACTGGCAGGCTGTTTCCTTCCATCATGGCAGGATGGAGACTCAAAGTCAGAAATCAAGTAGAGTTACAGACGATAAAGGAAATGGTGTTTTATACTTCATTCTCTCATATGGATTTATGCTTTCCCATTTTTAGGCTTTGGAATCAAGGTGTTCACCAATGTGTATTCGTCTCTACACCCAAGAAGAAGGGTCTCCTGTAAAATGAATGGTGTCAAAATGCATATTACTGAACATAGCATTCAAAAACTACAATGCTGCATAGAACTAAGGCACTGCTGACGTCATTTCCTGAAGTTCTGGCCACGTGATCCCCTCCTCCAGACATTCCTGCCATGCTTGCTGATAGTTCATTTCCTTCCAGGGAATTTGTGTTTTACTCCTATCAATCTGAATTGTTGTTGCTTTCAGTTTTCTTCCTGGTACTGGGATTGAACCCACAGATGTTTTACTACTGAACTACATCCCAGCCCTTTTGTTTTTACTTCTTATTTTGAGACACGGTCTTGGCAAGTTACCAAGGAGCTTGCTAAATTGCTGAGGCTGGCCAGCGACTTGCAATCCTCCTGCCTCCGACTTCCCATTCACTGTGATCACAGGTGTTGGCCACCATGTCTAGATTTCTTTCTATTGCTTTTACCAAGTGGCCTTGGCAATAAGTTATTATTTAAAAATATACTCGTTTGGTTTCTCTTTTCTGTTCACACTCTATAAAGAGCATTATACTAATATCCCCCCAAGTAATCTGTTTATTTGTTTAAAAGCATAAATGATAAGTTTTATATGGTGAAATACGTGTAACAAAAAATCTGCAATTTTAACCATTTTAAGTGCACAGATCAGCAACACATTGTTTTGCAATCATACCATCAGTCCTCTTCAGAGTGTTTTAATCTCCCTGAACTGTAACTCTAGATCTATGCAACAACTCACCATTTCCTCCTCGAGTTTCTTGCATCTGTCATCTTAATGTCAATGAGCCTGACAAGCTAGGTGCATCACATAAGTAGAATCACACAGTGTTGTTCTGAGAGCGGCTCGTTTCACCTAGCATAATGTCCTTAAGGTCCGTCCATGTCATAGATCTGGGCTCACCATCAGGTGCACACACCTTACACATGCTGGGAGTCCCAGGAGAGAAAGAAGATTATAAGGAAGAATACATGAAGAAAGAATGGCCAAAACCTTCTCCAATTCAAAATCAAAATGTGAGTCTACACCTCCAAGAGGCTCACCAAAAGTTTGTAGGATAAATGCAAAGATCCAAATCAGCATTGTCTCTGGCTCTTTTCGGTACAAAATCCATGGATATTTGTCACTGCCTGCAGTGACAACTTGCATGGGTCTTATGGGTGGTGGAGTGGAAATTGAGGCACTTCTATCTTTCTCTTTGGTGCACTGCTTTCTTGCTTGTTTCTTTATAGAGGATAGAGGAAATGAGACTTACTTGCTTTGAGAGGAGAGAGAGAGAGACTTTGCTTATCAGAGAGAAAGAAATTTTGCTTAAGAGAGACCTTGAGAGAAGGACAGGCTTTGCTTAGAGCTTAGAGGAAGAGACTTGCTACGCTTTAAAGTCCTGCATCCTGTGAACTAAGGGTGTGTCTACCTAAGGTGCCCTAGTGATGCGTCTCAGTTCTCAGTTCTGCGATCTGCCTTCCTCCGCTTCCCCTACTCGCTGCTGCCAGGCGTGTGTCTAGCTGCTTCCAGCGAGAGTCTTCTACTGCTTTTCTGCTAATGGCTGCTGTGTCTCTGTCTCGCTCTGCCTACGCTTATATCACCTCCAGGAGGCGGAGAGCAGGGCCACGCCTCTTACGCAAAGATTAGGCAAGACGCTCCGAGCAGGCAATTAGTGCTCGAGAACACATGCGCATACATTGTGTGGGTGGACGAGAAAATCACCTGAGTGTGCTTATGTCAATTAACCTCCTCACTGCCGATGTGATCAGGCGCCCTCCCGGCGCTGCCAACATGGCCCAGCCCCCAACGAGCATTCGCTGTGTCAAAAGCAAAAGTGTCAAAAACAAAAGAAAAAGAGGGGATATGGAAAGCAGCAAAAGAAAAAGACAGGATCACATCCAAGGGGATCTGCATAGAATCTTGAGCTGATTCCTCATCAGAAGACCTGGGACTAGAGGACAGGTTGAGGTGGGTGGGGTGGTGCTGTCCTAATTAAAAGGTGGGCAGAAAACTACTGCTAACCAAAACTTCTGTATCTCGCAAACCACTTTTCAAGAATGATGGAGATATTCAACACTTTTCATATATCAATTGATCGATTATATTTCTTCTTCTGTGAAGTGTCTGTTCAGTTCCTTAGCCACTCCTTGGTTTATACCCAAAGGACTTAAAACCAGTATACTACAGTGACACAGCCACATCAGTGTTCATAGCAGATCAACTCACAATAGCTAAACTATGGAACCAACCTAGGTGCCCATCAACAGATGAATGGATAAAAAAATGTAAGATTATATCTACCTGTCTGTCTATCTATCTATCTATCTATCTATCTATCTATCTATCTATATCACATTTATATATATCACATTTATATATAATATTCCATAGTGTATGCCACTACATACACTATATAGAATAGACTTACTTTATTACTTCATGCACATATATTACTTCATGATCAAAGTGATCCTACAATATGTACAATCAGAAAAATGAGAAATTATACTCCATTTATGTATGATTTATCAGAATGCATACATGCATCCTATGGTCATGTATCACTAATTAGAACAAATAAAAAAATTAATAAAAAAGAGAATGAAGGAGAAATTAAGACATTTCCAGACAACAAAAGCTGAGGAGGATTTTTGCAAGAAAACTTGCCTAATAGAAAAATGTCAAGGATGTTTTTCAAGCTGAAAATAAACAAACAAGACAATAAATAAAAGCCATACAAAGAAAGACCACTGATCAAGGTAACTATATAAGTAATTATAAAAGATAATGTTACTATATTCTTGGTTTATAACTCCTGTTTATGTTTCCAATGTATTATAAAAGAGGAATACACAAAGCAATAATTATAAATTTATATAAATGGAATTGCAATATGTAAAAATATAATTTGTGACAATAACTGTATAAGATGGGGGCATGTGACTGCAAAGGGACAGATATATTTGGTTATTGAAACTTAGTCTACATTTAAATTTATTTTTAATAGATGTATGTTAATTGTAATTCCCCAGGAAGTCACTAAGAAAGTAGCTAAATATATATATTAAAAAATAAATGAGAAGGGAATGCAAATGGCACACTAGGAAGTATCCACTGCAAAATCTGGTAGGAGCTGAGGAACAAAGGTTTAAGATATGCAGGAAACAGCAAAGCACAGAAATAAGTCAGTTATCAGAGGTCATATTACTTATCAGAGGTTATATAAGATGATAAATAATTTATCAGATGTAATATTGATTATAATTGCAAAAATATTTCCCTATATGCAAGTTTTATCTCATCTTGGATATTTTTTCTAATGTGAAATAAAATTTCCCTTAATAGGAAATGAGGAAACATTTGAAGATTTCTTTAAAGGTGCCATTGAAGAGAACTGAAATTTGCTTTCTCCATGCTACACAAGAAATTGAATGAGAATTGCAAATACATAAATCCAAACTCATAGCTCAATGTGTCACCTTATCTCAAAACTCATATTTTCTGTGTATTCCCTTTCTGCATTTAATAATTCTTGAATCTATGTGGTCTTACCATGTCCATGAACATGGATTTCTTTTATCTCCATAGGAATGCAGTTCTTCATAATAGTTAGGACTCAGGAATCCGGAGAATTTTCTTTCAAATTCTAGCTACTATACCTACTATATATTTTGAACATTAGACAACTTAACCTCCATTAACCTTAATTTTCCATCTCTAAAATAGCAATAATAATACTTGTCTCAAGTGTCAAGAGTGATGTCAATCATAAAATATAAAGTATATAACAGTAGTGCATAATAAACAGTTTGTATTACTATTGCTAATATAAAATTAAATATTTCTTTGGCTAAGGGATTATTTATATTAATAATCTATATTAGCTCTTGTGTAGTGTCTGGGATATTTCGGATGGGTTAAATCATCTATTTTAATTTTTCTCATCATCTCTGGGTAGATGGAACTCTTACCTTTATCTCTAGCTTTGTCTGGTTGATTTCTTCAAAACAAATATCCTGTTTGACCTTAAATTTCAACATTTTCTTTCCCATTCTCTTCATCTAGTTTTCTCAAAAATAAAATTTATTCTCCATCCCTGTTTTTCCTTTACACTCAACATCAAGCCCTCATCAGATTCTGTGTTTCGTTTGAAAGTCTTACACCAGAATTCAACCCCTTTCCCTGTCTTAACCACAGTGTTTCTACAGCAGCACCCGAACTGTGGACCAGAAGAAGAGGCAGAAGGGGATGTAGAGCTTTCTATACTGACATCACTGTGCTGCCGAAATTTACCTTGGGACCTACAAAGAAAATACCACATTGGGTCAGCTCAGGGCGGCCACCCCAGTCGGTGCTGGCAGCCCAGTCTGCCATTTAAGCATAGATCACAACTGAAGGGATGCCTGCCTGGCTTGCCTCTGTCGCCGCCTGTGTCCTATCTCTTTGCTCCCTTCTTCCTTCTTCCCCTCCTTCCCATGAGCCTGAATCGCTCTTCCTTTACTCTGCTTCTGCATGGTCTTCCATAACATTGCTTAAATGTTCAGAAGTCCAAATGGCCTCAGTATCCTGTGTCTGGTTCAAGGGCCTCTACTTAATAGTTAAACTGCTTCTTTTACACTTACTTCTTTGAATAAAAAATTTCCTTAAACTTAGGTTAAATAAGTGGAGAAGGGAACAGTAGATGGGCAAACTCCCCAGCTGACATTTCTTTTCTTTGCTCTGTGGTAGGATATGACACATGTATGAGAAGTAACCATTGCCAAAGGAAACTAATGAGTGTATTAATATTTATAAGGTGATCATTAAAGCATTAACACTAATTTGAATGATAATGCTGTGGGCAGACTTGCCACTGTATTCATTTCCATGCACCAACTGGATCCCTATAAAAAACATTACCTACACTAACTCCTTCAACTGAACAGTGTGAGCAGGCATTTTCCCAATCATTATGGGGACATGGTCTTGAATTGATGGCACTGTGGGAAGACGGTCTTGCTTTTATATATTACCATTGTTTGCTTAATACCCAGGACATAAAAATGAAAATTAGAGAAATATACACTGCACTTTGACTATAACAAGCTTGTTGGAAATCCTCATCTTAGAAAATGTTTCAAATAATGAAGAAAAGTGAGGCTTTGATGATATAAGGCAATTCATTTTAGAAATACATGACAGAAGTGTTAAAATAACTTGAAGTGTTATTTAATTATTGGTAGACTGAAATTATGTATTACAATAATAGCTGTTGCATGTAGCATCGTTATTTTAAATTACTGGTGGTATAAACACATTTTTATGAGCACATAAAAAAAGTGAATTCCTTGTACCAGGGGTTATTAAAACTATACTATCCTATACTTTTACATTTTTGAACTGCATTGGGAAGCGATTGTGTATATTTATTCCAAATAATATTTCTTTTTTGTTATATTTGATTATAAACTCTTGGACAGTTATTTTGACAAGAATACTGTGTATCTTAGATCCAAGTTTACTGCTTTTAGGATATATTAATCATCATTAAAATTAACATGATAATTTTAACTTGTTTGTAGCTATGGACATGAAATCGTTTTATATATCAAAAATGTCTAATAGTACTTGGACCATAGAATTTGCTATCAAATACCAACATTACTATTATCATGATCATTATGACTGACTTGCAGTATAGTCTGTATTGATATTTATTTTTTACCTCTATTTATAAACATTCTTTATTTAATCTATAGCTATAGTTCACTAAAGGTACTCTAAGGCAGAGATGGTTTGTTCTGCAGTTTACCTGGCACCTAGAATCATGTTGAGCACTTATTGAAAGTACATAATTTAATTTGGTGCCTCAGACATTTGTGAAGTACTAGGCTTGACCACTGTGTTTAAAACAGAACCTAAGCTTCATTAGAGAGCCCAGGCTCACCATTTCCCTCCTCTGCTTTGTCAGAGTGAGCTGTAAGAGAGACAGCCTGGGTACTGCCACCTCTGCTGTGACTTTCTTCCATCCCCGTCTCCCTTCCAAAGCAGCCTCTGTTCTGTGGTCTCCACCCAATGTGTATTAATGTCCTCTGCTTTCCTGTGTTCCTCCTCCTAGGCTGCTGCAATGTTCAGGAAATGTGCTTATATTCATATTTTCTAAATTAAACTTGAGCTTCATTGCAACTCAGCAATTATAATAATAACAAAATGGCAGAAAGTATTTCTTCTCTATGACCCCTTTCCCTTCGGGGTATAGGAAAGTACTAAGTAATAACAGACGAGGCAGACAGATACCCACAAGAATATTAATTTGGGCCATATGAATGTTGTATAGTGTGGGCATTATAATAATGGTGATAATAATGTCTATTAATTATTGATCATTTGTCAGGCATTTTGAGATACATTGTGCATATTATCAAGTTCATTCTCATAATAACACCTTGTAAATGGATTATTACATCTATCTTACAGATGTTGGAATTCAGTTCAGAGAGGTTAAATCGCTTGCCCAAAGTCAGATGACTAATTAAAAGGCAAAGTTGGGATTTAGAACACATTTTAATTTAAAGTTCATTTTCTTTCCACTCTGCTTTGCTGCAAGTCTGTTTTAAGTTGTTATTTGTTCTAATGCTTTTGTCTCTTAGTATGTCTTCAATTTTATAGCTTTAATTTTATTCCTGGTCACAGTTGTGGCTGCTTATTTAAACGTTCTTCTATTTTGGAATCCATAGAATTGACACCTCTTTCCCCTTCTCTATGTATGTATGTAGGTGGGTGAGTATAAGTATGTATGTAGATATGTACTGTCTACCTACTTATGTACATAATCTATCACCTGTAATTTCCTCTATGTCATCTTAAAAATGAACTTTCCTTTTCATTTCTAAAACTTTTCTTCTGCTTCTATTCTTGTCTGTATCTGGCCTTACCAACTTTTGTTCTTTCTTCTCTAAAAATAAAGGTCATTCATGTTTCCTGCATGTATGTGCAGCTCCTCCTGATTAATGAGACACATCGGATTCTTCTATGTGGTGTATGAGAATGTGCACCAATTGGATGCTGCCCTTGCTCATAAACTAGGTTTGATGCTCTTTCAAAATTCAGCTGTATTTGAAAATCCTTTGCCAGGTCTTTGGCTTCACGCTTCTTTTCAGACTTTCTGCAAACACCTACAGCCCAACGACTCTTCACCCAAGCCCACCCTTTCTCCCGTTTCCTAAGTTGGATAACATTACTTTTCTCACAACCAAAACTTGAGTCACCTTCTTTTATATTTCCTCTCCTACATGCACTATTTAATGGGCCACCAATCCAGATAGCTTCATGTTCAAATTGTCTCTCTCCCGTCCTCTTAATTACCATGATCATTTCCTTAACCAAAAATTTTATTATAATTTGGAAAACTCGTTTGAACAATCTCCAAGCTCAACTTCCTGTCCCTCTCCTCCCCATTGTGGATATCGGACCTCATCCTGCTCCTTGCCTCTTGCTCTTCCCTAAAGTTCCTGTTTCACCACTCAGTTCCCTCCCTACCTCCTTCTTTCTAAACCAAACTCTATTCTTTTCCCAGAAAATATCTTGTCCAGCAACGAATGCATTTCTGGGTTCATCTTTTCTCTTGTGATGTTCACCTTCTTCTGGCTGGAATTGCCAAGAATTCTTCAATTCATATCAACTCTTACCTCCTTAGTAAATCCTCTTCTGATCTGCCAGGGAAACTCAAATTTTCCCCCCATGATGATTCCACGGCAATTTGTACATACACTGAAACATAGAGCAATGTTTTATTATCATTTATTATCAAAAACTTAGAATGTAAGCTCTGCAAAGTCCAAAAATGCGTTAGCCTTATTTTATTTTTCCCCAAAGAACATAAGTTAGAGTCACAGTAGATTCTTGATAGGAAGATGTACTTGATACTAAGTAGCTACTGGTCACTTTTCAAGATGATTTCTTCACCTGAAATCTGGAAACTTAGGTGTTCTGAGGTTTAAAGGAGATGACACAATTTGTTCAACAAGGCCTGACCCATATGCCTTGCTTTGTAATTTCAAATTTACTTCCTCTGACTGACTTTATTCAAAATCCAATTCCACATCACTGTTCTGTGGAAGTATTTCCTAATATTCTTTCTGGAAGTATTTCCTAATATTCTTCCAATCAGAAATTCTGATTGTCTTTCTTTCTTTTCCAGCGTTTCATGTTTTATCTTTTAAATTTTGTTTCCAGCCCTTATTAAGATATATTCCATGAATTACTCCAAAATTTCCACAGCAGTCTGTCCAGCACCCCTGCAGACAGGTGTCAGTGACATCCTCAGGACAGGCCAGTGCTACTGCTAGACCACAGCACATGCTGGCTTTCTTGGGCATGCATGAGCAAGCACAGTGTCTGAGGACCAGGGACTCTGCCCTTAACACCAGCACTCCTGTAACCGGAGTCTGGATCTGTTGGAGAGAGGAGGCAATAGACTTAGTAAAACGAACTTTATTTATAACATTTTATCCTGTTAGTAGTGTGTTGAAAACTTATTTTTCCAAACTGTGTTGAAAATTGTTAACATTTTACTCCTTAATTATTCTTGACAAGATACCTATTTACTTCACTTGGAAATTTTTATATTAATTCTCAGGTTGAACAGAAAATACAGTTTGTGCACATGAAATATACTTAGTGAAAATAAATGCACATTCAGTAGTAATAGAGATAAGTACATTATGATTATCCATTTACTCTCAGTAGAGAAATTTGAGTATAAGACAAATATCAGATTAGGTGGTTTGTATTGAAATAGTATAATGCATAAATCCAAATGAAAAGCCAAAATAACAGATTCGACTATAGTGGACATGTGTTTTCTGGCTTAAGCAGAAGATAAATTCCAAGGTATTATCTTTTGTAATGACAATAGCTATAGTTTAGTGAGCACTCACCTGGTACTTTAAATTCATTCCCACACTTTATCTTCATAAAAAAGCCTCTGAGGTAGATACTGTCATTATCTCCCTTTATAGACAAGGCACAAAGAGACAACTTTCCCAAGGTCACAGAGCTCATAAGTGGTGGAAAAGGATTTTGAACTCAGGTTGACCTCAAATGCCATGCTCACAACAGTTTTCCTTGCTTCTGACTTAAATTTGAGGCTCCCTGAGAATAATCAATAGGTTTCTGATTTACCTATACCTCACTCATGCTAGCTTCATATAGACTGAGACAAGTTATCACAGCAGATGTCAAATTTATAAATTGTCACCTATATCAAAGCCAAGTGAATTACAATGTCCAGTTTTGAACTTGACAGGATACTAGAGGTGATGTTGGGGTCTCCGTGCATCCCACCACCCAACCTGAAGTACAGCTCAAACATCAGCCCAGATAGCAGAGGCACAAAGGTCACAGGCACCCAGTTCCCTAATTTTACAAAAGAGGAAATTGAGCCCCACAGAGGTGAAATGACTTGCAATGAACAATAGCTGAAAGGCTACTACTGCAAACATGTAGTATTTCGAGTTTATTATGCATTTTTGTGGACTTCTATGGAATATAGCTATTGTTTATATCATTGCTTTCACAGGAAAGTACACGGTGAGAAGAACAAAATACCTACTTCCATCTCAGCCAAAAAAATAAAAGAATAGCCAAGGAGATGAGGTGAAAATCCGAATGGTACAAAGAAAAGAAATAGGGAAGTTTGGAAACCTGAGTGATTCCTCAAGAGTTTCCCCCAGAGAGAGAAAGAAAATGTAGAATTATAAAATAAACCCGGTGTGCCCAAACTGGTGTTAAACACATTGCTTTTCTCAATTACAGAGAATTAGAAAACAACAAAGCAAACAGAAGCCTGAACTTTGCAGTGTTTATGGGAGAACAATAGACTTTTTGGAGCAAGAGAGACTTTAAGTCCAAATCAATTCGCGAATTGATTTTAAAATTTAATTTACGGTGAGTACTTTCCATATACAAGGTACCAATTCTTTTGGATGTGCAGGGGAGGAACAATGCTTCTCTCTACCATTTCTGTGCTCTCTCTCTCTCTCTCTCTCATTTTCAGTACTGGGGATTGACCCAGTGCTCGACAACTGATCTACCTCCCAGCTCCTTTTATTTTGAGATAGGGCCTCATTAAGTTGCCCAGGGTGACGTTGATCTTGAGATCCTCCTGCCTCAGCCTCCAGGTAGCTGGGATTACAGGTGTGCTCTACTGCACCTGGCTTTCTGAAAAGGGTTAATAGCTAGAAACACATTCCTTAAATAACAAAGGTTTAAGTTGCTTTCCGGGGAATGCCTCCAGAATCCATTCAAGGATGATTTAGATCAGCATTTCAGGAATGAGCCTGATAATAGCCATTCTAATTGGAGTAAGATGAAATCTTAGAGTTGTTTGTTTTTTTAATTAGCATTCTTCTAATTACTAGAGATGTTGAACACTTCTTCATATATTTATTAATTGTCTGTATATCTTCTTCTGTAAAATGCTTACTCCGATTAGAATGGCTATTATCAAGAGCACAACAATAAGAGATATTGGCATGGATGTGGGGAAAAAGGCACACTTGTACATTGCTGGGGGAGTTGCAAATTGGTGCAGCCACTCTGGAAAGCAGTGTGGAGATTCCTCAGAAAACTTCAATGGACCCACCATTTGACCCAGCTATCCCACTCCTTGGTTTACACCCAAAGGACTTAAAATGAACATACTATAGTAACACAGCCACATCAATGTTCATAGCACCTCAGTTCACAATAGCTAGATTGTGGAACTAAACTAGATGCCACTCAAAAAATGAATGGATAAATAAACTGTGGTATATATAAACAATGGGATATTATTCAGCTATAAAGAATAATAATATTATGGCATTTGCAGATAAATGGATGGAATTGGAGAATATCATGCTAAGTGAAATAAGCCAATCCCCAAAAAGAAAGGCTAAATGTTTTCTCTGATAAGTGGATGATGATTCATAATGAGGGAGTGGGGGTGTGAAAGATGGTGGAATGAGACAGACATCATTACCCTATGTACGTGTATGATTACACGAATGGTATATCTACATCGTGTACAACCACAGAAATGAAAAGTTGTACCTCATTCGTGTACAGTGAATCAAAATGCAGTCTGTAAAAATGAAAAAAAAAATAAATTAAAAAAATGATAAATGAGGTGGAAAAAAAAATGAACCTAATCAGAAGAATCCAGCTCCTCCTTCCATTATTCCCTTTCAATTCACAAGCTCAAAATCCCTCAGATAGAACATGAGAACTCCTAGGGGGGAAAAATTCTACCCCAGAAGAGTCCACAGCAAAAGAATCCTAAAAACTCCCCCTTATTACCATCCAATCCGCTCACTTGGGAGATTTTGCTCCTGTTCTTGCCAGCACAGGGGGAAAAAAAGCTTCTCCTTTTTGTCAAAAACTGGTGTCCCAGTATTGGGTTTTCTGTGCGATGGGCCACAAGCTCTTGATGGGTTCCATTCTTAGTTCTTAGCTGGAACCCCCGCTCCACCCATGAAATAATAGATAAACAAGAACAAAGATTAATGGAATATGTGCCTGGTGAATACATGGCAGATGACCCAGAGAAAGGAATAAATATCAAAGAACTGGCTTTGAATTGAAGCTTATAAACCACAGTTTGCTGAAACAAAGGACAAAGGTTATGGGTTATGGCTAAAGGGAAGTGAACAGTAAAAACACAGCGAGCAGGATGACATTTGTGCCATGGTGCCCTTCTCTGTGGATGAAGGATTTATAGAGATTTGCAGTCACCCTTCTTTGTCTTCCCGGTACGGAAAGAGAACACATTTACCAATGGTTGTTTCCTGTTAAACTGAAATTTCCCTTCCCAAGGGGTGACTTCTCATCCTGTTTTCAGAGCTTCTATGTTTGCAGTTTTGCAAAATAATCTTCAGGCCAAAGAGGTGCACACTGGGTGGCCTATTCTGGTTTCCTACAGCTGTGCATCATGGCACATAGCTCAGTCTTGGGTTTTTACGTTTTGATGTTTGCTCTAATAATTTTAAAAATCATTTCCAATTTCAGATGTATTTTCAGGTAAAGAGGTTTATTTTTAGATAAGGAAGAAGGAAATTAATTGTTTGGGCACTTGCTACTCTTAGCACTCATAACTTTAATGAAGGAAGGAGAAAACCACAGGGAAAGGAAACCACCGGAGCAAATCCAGGAGTGCACTGGGATGTGGTGAGCTCTCAGAAGCCAGAAGAGGATGCCGATGGCCCAGAGGAGCTGCCGAGCCCCGACCTCTTCTCCTGCAAAGCCACATGCAGGAAATGCCCTGTCCTGCCTTTGTAAGATCACTAATGACTCCCAGGGCCTCCCCTGCTGCAGGTAATGGCTCACCCATGCAATTACCTTCTTTTGTCTTCTCAGAGTTCAAGATAAATTATTTCAACCTCTTTGCAGGGGGCATTTGAAGCAGAAGTTATTTTTAGGGAGAAATATATATTTTTTTTATGTAAGATGCAGAAGTTGCTACTCCTCAGGCAGCTGAGAGAAAATGAAAGGCACTTCCAGTCTTTAAAAGCCAAATTCTGATGTTTAGCTTGAGATCAAAGAGAAACTCGGGAAAGGAGGAGAAGCAGGGGATAGACCAGAATATACAGCGCTATCTCCTTTGAAGATGCTGCCATTACATTTCTGATCTTTGAACTCGGCAACTTATTTCATGAAGATGAATTGGATTTCTTGCAATTGTGAAGCTAATAACCAGGTACCTTGAGCAATATGTGCCAACCTTACAAACACGAGCAGTCTCCATTCTCGAACATGATGAACGCAGAGTCGCACTTGGCCTCATACCTGTAAACACAGGGAAACAGATTAAAACACAGCCTGGCAATTTTGAAACCCAAATTGTGGTTTTTGGAAAGGAAACATCTAGCAATTCCTCCAGTGCCCACACTATCTTGATGGTATAGCATGATTACTGACCACTCAACTCTGCGTCCATCTGCCTGTATTTGACTTCCAGGGTCGCTACTTATTGGCTGTGAGAGCTTAGGGGGATTATTGAACTTCTCTGTGCTGCAATTTACTTTTAGAAAAGGTTAATAAGAGGTTAATAGAATTAGGACCAATTTTGCAAGGTTATGAGGACTGAATTCATTAAGTGTCTGCTACCTTGCACATTCTCAACAAATGTTTGCTGTTATTATCCATCACAGCAAGATGATTTTCTTTTTGAATGGCTTCATATTCAACAGTATGCAGACAGAGCTGATCAACACTTATTTCATTACCCAGAGACATACTACTCAATCTCTAACTCCACACTAAATGATGTAGCAGTGGTGGTTAGACTCTAATAGACATCCTGGTTACATGGCACACCAAGGAGGGAAACTTCTTATTCTGAGAGAAAACAGGCCTCTCCCCTCACTGATCCTCTCTGAGTGAAGAGGTGGGGGAAAATTCAGAGAAGTTTTGCCACAGAAGCAAGTTGCCTGTGGATTTGTCCTTAGTCCCCATCTCTAGTCCAACCCAGTGTAATGTTTTCAGTGCCTTCTACTGATCTCATTTGTATTCTGATTATTTCCTAAATTTATCCTGCCTGAAATGAGAGATCAGAAATTCATCATATTGTACTACCTGGACTGTGGAAACACTCAAAACAATTCACAAAAGCCAGATTGTGGAACCAACCTAGAAGCCCTTCGATAGATGAGTAGATAAAGAAACTGTGGTATATACATACATATACAATGGAGTATTACTCAGTCATAAAGAATAATAAAATTATGGCATTTGCAGGCAAATGGATGAAATTGGAGAATATCAGCTAAGGGAGATAAGCAATCTCCAAAATCCAAAGGAGGAATAATCTCACTGATAAGCGGATGATGACACATAATGGCGGATGGGAGGGGGGCAAGAATGGAGGAAGGAGGGACTATATAGAGGGAAAAGAGGGGTGGGGGGGGAGGAAAAATAACAGAATGAATGAAACACCATTACCCTACATAAATGTATGATTACAAAAATGGTATGCCTCTACTTCATGTACAAACAGAGAAACAAGATGTATCCCATTTGTTTACAATAATAATAAATTTAAAAAAAAGGATCATAAACTAAAAAAAAAAAAAGATATGATCTTGAAGCAACATGCGCAATGTCTAGTATTTTATAGTGCAATTTTATTCCCCAGGAGAAGAAATGGGGATGTCAACCAGGGCATGCTTCAATGTTTCCCACCTCTATCTTCACCTTTGTCTGGGTCAATATGTGTTCACATGTTTTGTTTTTTTTTTTTCTTCTGTTTTCTCTTTAAACAACTCTGCCAACACACTATACACTGATGAGATTCTTACGCATTGTAAATATTTGAAGAAAAAGGAAGGAATCTCCATTCTGGTATTAACAAAGTATTAAAAAAATGATAGTTTAATTGTATTTTAAAGTATTTGAGCCAATTTTGATTGAAACCTAATTCCGGAGGAGTGGTGGGTAAATCCAATTTGCTTGCCACCTTGTAATACATGTAGATTTGGACTTTGGTTTGGATATAAGATCAAACTTATAGAGCACAGATAAGAAAGTCCCAAAATATACGAATTCCAATACTCTTGCTTACAGAAAAAGAATACTCTAAAGTTTTATCTAACTTACTTTGATGCATATGTTTTAAGTTACCCAAGAGTAGTGTATTATTAGTATTATTGCTAGAGACATATTGTTTTCATTGTTTTCAGTGAAACTTGGTTTGGTTTAAATTTGTTCCATTTACTTATATTCTCTAAATATTCCGTAGCTTAAATTTGACTTTTGGTTATGTTAGTAATTCACGTTCCATTTCAGAGAGTGAGGATTTTCTACCATTGTAGATATTACAGTGTGAAAGCAATTCTAAGCGGGGTGTTCCAGGAATGTTGTGGTCAATGTTGGTGTTACTGAAATACATATTAGCCTCTGAAGGTGATAGTTGTGCTAATGGGGCAAAGGTCACTTGGGGACATATATTTTGGCAGAATTGTTAAAAATATCATTGTCCGTGCACCTTGACCTCTCAAAATGCCTTTAAAAATACAAGCTACCTTCCAAATGGGATAGACCTTAGAGTTCTAGTTAAGGGTAAAATTATTATTTTCTCACATATTAAATTGCTAGTGAAAATGTTACTGCCACAGAGATGTATAGTATTCATTTATTAGTTTTTTGTGTACCCCCAAATGTTTACTGAGTAGAAAAATATCAGGAATGTTATTTTAGGTACTATTTCTGGTAAGGAAACACATTGATTCTTCTGGGAAAACAGCTTTGATTTTTCTGACTGTCCCTCTAATTCCTTGAACTCTAATTGGACCCTGAACAGACCTATCTTTTGCCCATTTATCGTAAAGTATTTAAATAATGAATTGGGGTTTCTCCCCATCCAACTTAAGGGATCTTTCAGGACTCTGGTCATGTCTGATTTATCATGATATCCTCAAGATATTATACAATGCTCAGCCCACAGGAGAGCCTGTTGGTAATGAACAAATTAATGATGTTTTTATGTCACTTAGTTTTATTTTCAAAGAGTGGAGTGAATTAAAAATATGCCACAAACGGAACAGAATTCTCAAATATTCTCTGTCATAAACTTATCAAATATCCCTGAGTTCTTCAAAATTAAATGATCCACGGGGTGAGCGTGACCTGCATGAGGTGGGTTCATTTAATTTACCCTCCAGTTCAGTCTTGGATAGAGAAGGTGAAAAAATGTCCACAAAAATCTTGTGGATTTCTGATTGCAGTTTTGATGTGCAGAAAGTTTAGAAGTCATCATTCCTATTCTTAAAACCATTAGATGCTGACTACACTAAAAATCAATGTCTTTCCTTGTTCTATTAGAGAACAAAGATTTTAAGACAAGATCTCCAAAATCTGGAGAGAGAGGTACATGTAGAACATTCAAGCAAGATTTGCTTTCCTGAAGCAGAAGCTGCTGGAGCCACAAGTGGCCAGAGAAGCAGAAATGGTGATCTTGACAAAGGACTACTTTGAGCCCCTGAGGAGGCTTAAGTGTTAAGGGATCATGAGTTTTATTCCCGTGAACTCCACCAGGGTCTGATGTTGAAGGTCTCAGTAATACCTTCTCTCAGAACTGGTGGGAAGAATGAAGAGCAATCACTATGAAGTCACCCACTGTGTTCTCCCTAATAAAGGCCCCACTTGGTGAAGGGAAACACTTAACTAAAGTCTTATTCCACTTGGGGAAAGGCTATTTCCTCCAACTTTTCTTTCCACGAGGAGGGACAGAACTACACCACTGCATGCTGACTGCGAAAGTCATGGGTCTGAGACACAGGCTGAAGTTTAATCATGAGATTGTAGACTGCTCCTGGCAAACAAACAGGTTTCCAGGGTGGTTAAATGTGGCAAGACACAGACTCTCTTTGAAAAAACAGTGAAGGAAAGCGGAAGTTAAAAGGAGAGAAAGAAACTTAACATGAGAGGAATTGGAACTAATAATAGACCCATAGGAAACATTATTTACAGCCCAACACTTAGTGACATTAAGTCCTCACACTCAAGTTCTAACTACCTCAGTCCTTATTACTCCATAAAAAATGACCAGTTTTCAAAAATATTTACAACAAATGTCAAGAGGCAAGACAAACACACAATTAGTAGGTACTAAATGAATGTCAGGACCAAACTCAAGTACCTCATAGATATTAGAATTGGCAAACAGAGATTTTAAAATGAATATGATAACTATGTTAAAAGCTATATTTGAAAAATGTACATTATGAATATATGTGTAATATACGAATAAAAATCAAAATATCAAAATCAAAAGGAAATGATAGAAATAAAGCATAAAGATATGGAAATAGAAACTTCTCAGAAACATAAAATACAAAAAGAAACAAAGAAAAATGAAGAAAAAAATCAAATATAATAATCTGTGGGAAGATCTCAAGAGATGTTTGTTGATATGTTTAATTGAATTTCAGCAGGAAAAGAAAAATAAAGAAAAAAATTGTTTCATGTAATAATGGCAAGAAGAGCCCAAAATTAAATTCAAATACCAAACAACAAAACCAGGAAGTGCAGAGAATACCAACCAAGTAAAACCTCAAAATTATATGTAGGTATATCCTATTCAAACTATAGGAAACCAAAAGTGGAGAAAGTTTTGAAAGAGGCTGGGTTGTATGTGTAAGTGTACCTTATTTGTTGAGAAACAATTTCAAGAGTTACAGAGGACTTTACATCAGAAATCATGTGTCTTAGTCTGTTTATGCTGCTATAACAAAAATACCACAAATTGGGTGGTTTATGAAGAACAAACACATCTTTCACTGTGCCCGAGTTTGGGAAGATCAAGATCAAGGTGTAGACAGATTTGGTGTCTGGCCAGGTTCTGTTCCTCATAGATTACATGTTTTTCTCTGAATCCTTACACAATAGAAGGAACAGCCAAGCTTCCTAAGACCTCTTTCACAGTCCCATTAATGAGGGCTCTGACTCCTTGACCAGGTCACCTCCCACAGACCTCACTTTTTAAACCACCACGCTGTATAATTATATATGAACCCTGGGGCAGTAGAAACATTCAGACTATAGCAGCTTGCAAGCAAAGGAGGTGGAATGGAATATATAAGGATTGAAAGGAACAGAAATTATATACACAGTGAGGTTATCTTTCAAAAGTGAAAGAGAAATAAAGACTTCCTCAGAGAAGCAAATTCTAAGGAAATTCACCACCAGATGTGCTCTTAAAAGAAGTTCCTCAGAGAGAAGAAAAAAGACATAAGAGAGGAGCTCAGATCCACGAAAGGAAGAATCAAACAAGGGACAAATTGTGGCATAAGTAAAAATAAAATACATATATTTTTAAATGTTTTATTCTTAATTAATTTAAAATATGAAGAGTAATTATATATTGTATCATAAAATTATATGGTCAAGTGAAATGTATAGCAAGAAAACTGCAAGGTATAGAAAGGAAAAATCATAAAACTCTATTATGGGTTAACTACCTACGATACCCTTGAGTTGGTGGTAGTGTTATTTGAAAGTAGGGATACATTAGTTAAAAATATATATTAGGAACTCTAAAGTGATCACTAAAACTATTTTAAAAGTATAATTTATGTGTTCAAAGAGGAGGCAAAATGGAGTGATTCAAAGTAATTAAATCTAGAGAAAGCAACAAAAATGGAAGAAAAAATAAAGAGCAAATGCAGCGGATAGAAAACTACTACAAATATAAATATTAATTCAATTATATCAATAATCTCTTTAACTTCGATTAGAATAAATACACCAATTGAAATGCAACAAGTTAGAAAATAAAACCAGGACCCAAGTATGTGTTTACATGAATATATGTTGTCTACAAGAAATCCACTTTAAATATGAATCTCAAATACATAAAATAAACATATTGATATAGTTGTACAATATTTATTCAAATAAAATTAAATAGTTATATTAATTTAAGACAAAATAGAGTTCAGAACAAGTAAGATTGTAGGAATAAGGAGTTTATCCCATTACAAAACGATAAAGGGTTGATTTTATGAACAGATGAAACAATCCTACATGCATGTGCACCTAATAACAGAGTGCTGATATGCATGAAAAAATAGTTAATCTGAAAGGCAAATAATAAAAAACAAACCTCGATTAGAGTTGGAAACATCAACTTACCTCTTAGTAATCAACGATTAAGTGGACAGAAAGAAATATTATTGATTTGAATGGCACTATTTATCACCTTGAGCTAATTAACATTTGCAAACCGCTCTGCAAAAACATAGCACAATATGTATTCTTCTCATGATCAAAAGGAGCATTCACCAAGATAGGTTGCATTCTTGGCCATAAAATTCAGCTTAGCAAATTGATGAGTTCTCACTCATGTAAAGTATGTCCTCAAAGCAGCACATAACTGAACTAGAAACAAATAACAAAATTAGTTGGAGAATGCCCCAATATACAGAAATTAAAGAACACATTTCTAACTGACACATGGGTCAAAAAGAAACATTACAAATAGGCTGAACTGAATAAAAATGAAATGAAACATCATTTTCTGAGATGCTGTTAAAACTGTGCTTTAAAAAACTGTGTAGCATTAAATGCATGTACTAGAAAAGAAAACAAAATCTAAAATAATAACCTAAGCTTTTACCTTGAGAAACTAGAAAAGAAAGAGAAGTTTAAGCATCAAAAGAGTCGAGGAGAATAAATAATAAATATTACAGCAAAAATTAGTAAAATTGAAAACAAGGAGTAGAAAATCAATCAAAATTGTTTTTTAAAACTAATTAATAATATTGATAAATCTCTAGTCATGCTAATGAAGAAATAAAGGCAAAAGGAACTAATAACTACTATCAGAAATGAAAATGAGACATCTCCTTAACCAATAGACATAAAAAGTCAGAAAATAATATTAATAACAGCTATAAAGTTCGCAGATTTGGTAACTTAGATATTAAAGGCAGCTTCCTTCAAAGATACTAATAAAAACTCACACAGGGAGAAATCAATGATCCAAATAAGACTACATCTAGTGAATGAATTGAATTAATAACACCAAACTTATGCTTATCACAAAACTGACTTGAAACTGATCGTAGTACTCAGTTAAAACAAACAAATGTAAAAACTATTCATTGTTGGAAGAAATCACAAGAAAATTTCTATGTGACCTAGGTTTAGTGATAAATTTTCATATATAGACTGAGAAGCACAATTTAGTTCTGCTCTGCAATGCATTGAAAGAGAAGTCACAAGCTAGGAGGAAATGCTTGCAAAAGAGGTATCTGATAAATAACTCTTATCTAAAATGTACAGAGAATTCTACAATAAGAAATATGCCAACAAAACCCAATTAAATTATGGACCCATGAACTTCACAGACACAGTAGCAGAGAAGAGAAATATATATATCGTGTGTATATATATATATATATATATATATATATATATATATAGAGAGAGAGAGAGAGAGAGAGAGAGAGAGATCTATATATATAATCATGCAACATTAGGAATTGTAAAAAAGAAACAATCAAACATACTAGAAAGGCAAAACCACAAAATTTGGCAATAGTGATTGCTGGCAAGGGTGTGGAGCAAAGGAACACTTATTTGTTGCTGATGGGAACACAGAATGGTACAGCCACTAGGAAGGCAGTTAGGCAGTTTCTTCTTACAAAGACAAACCAAATTTTATTTTATAAACTAGCAAGCAGAGCCTTAGATCTTTGCCCAACAGGTTGAAAACTTATGTTCACACAAAAACCTATGTACAAATGACGCAGCAGCTTTATTCATAATTGCTCCAAACTGCCAGTATTCAAGGTATTCCTCAATACATACATGGGTACTGTGGCACACTCAAGCAAGGGAATGTTAGTCAGCAATGAAGAGAAATGAATATCAAGTCATGCAAAGGCATGGATGTACCTCAGATGTAAGATGTATACTTTTAAATGAAAGAAGCCTTCTTGGAAACTATATACAGTGTGACTCCAGTTATCCAACATGCTAGAAATGGCAAAATTATGGAGAAAGTAAAAAGGTTAGTGGGTGGCAGGGTGTGCTATAATGTGGGAATGGGCAAATAAGTGAAACTCTGGGAGTTTTTGAGGGTCATGTACCTATTCAGCATTATACAGTTATGGTGACTAGTGACTCTACATATTTGTCAATAAACATGATTTTACTGCATAAGGGGCACATCTTAGTGGATGCAAAATTTTAACAAAATGTATTTAAGATCACAGGATAAAATGTGGAATATGATAATGCAATGCAATTTTACTGGAAATGTATGAAGCAACCTTACTGTAGAAGCAGATGTTGACTTTTTTTTTAAACATTTATTTATTTTTTTCATTATCTTTTTTTGACTGATAATTTTTTTTAAAAAATCATACATATATGTATAGTATAATAATGTCTGTCTCAATCTACTGTCCTTCCCATCCCCACCTGCCCCACCCCTCCCCTCACTCCCTTTTGTACAATACAAAGTTTCTTCATTCTTCCCTAACTCACCCCCAACTGTGGATCAGCATCCACTTATCAGCAGAAACATCTGACCTTTGGTTTTTGGGATTGGATTATTTCACTTAGCATAGTATTCTCCAGTTCCCATCCATTTACTCAACCTTTAAGTCTTAGTAATATTCCATTGTGCATACAAACTGCATTTTCTTTATCCATTCATCTGTTGAGGGGCATTTATGTTGGTTCCATAGTTTTTCTATTGTGAATTGAGTTCCTGTAAACATTGATGTGGCCGCCTCACTGTAGTATGTTGAACACTGTAGTAGGTTTAAGTCCTTTGGGTATAGGTCCGGAAGTGAGACATCTGGGTCCAATGGTGGTTCCATTCCAAGTGTTCTGAGGAATCTCCATACAGCTTTCCAAAGTGACTGCACCGATCTGCAGTCCCACCAACAATGTATGAGTGTACCTTTTTCCACACATCCTCGCCAACACTTATTATTGCTTGTAATTTTGATAATTGCCATTCTGACTGGAGTTAGATGAAATATTGCAGCAGTTCTGATTTTTATTTCTCTAATTGCAAGAGATGAAGAACATTTTTTCCATAAGTTTGGTTGATGGATTGCATTTGTTCTTCTTTGAAGTGTCTGTTCAGTTCCTTAGCCTGTTTATGGATCGGGTTATTTGTTTTTTTTGCTCTTAAGTTTTTTGAAAAGAGTAGAGTTTGTGAGTCAGTGTGCTTTGAAAGTAGTTTCCCATGTGCTATGCTCATCATTTAACACATCTCTGCATGTTGGCTGAAGCTGAGTAATTAGTGTGTGACTGGTGATGGGAGCTGGGCTCCACACATTGTAGAAAGACACTCCAGGTAAGCAAGAGCAGGAATCTAGAACAATCCTGTGATAATGAATTGGAGTTGGAAACCTTTGTATGAGTTCATGTTTAGCTTACTGTAGAAAGATGTTCACAAATAGAAATATTTACGTGTTTGCACAGGGATGAGTACATAAACATGTTAGTCCTCGTTCTGTCAGCTATGTGGTCCTAGAAGCAATGGCACTTAGGATCAATGAGCACTTCTGGGACTTGGGTACAATGCAGTTCTCCAATAAATACAGAAGTAGGCAGTTCTGGAACTCAGACAGAAAACACACAGGATAATCCTGGAGCTTGTATATGTGTGTGTGTGTGTGTGTGTGTGTGTGTGTGTGTGTGTGTGCATGTGCGCGCGCGCACTGTAAAGTAAGAAGGTGTCCAAAAATGAAATAATAATATTGGAGAATGTCAAAAGGATACAAGATCCAACTGAAAGTGCTCCCAGTGGCCAAAACTGGAATGATTTAAACATCAAAATAGAGTAGCATTAAATTATAACTGAAGTACAAAATAAAAAAGCATAAATCCATACTTGTATGAATAAAGGATTAAATAAATGGGAAAATAGACAAATTTTTGATGCAAAACAATTCTAAATAATTTATATTGATACTCCTCACTGAAGGAGCTATAAGTCATGTTGATATTTACCCTTGATACAATGTGACAGAAAAGGCCCTTTACCTCTATGGATCCTCTATCATATCTATATATGACTTTACTGTTAGTACCATATGACACTCATATGTCAATAAACATAATTTTACAGTACAAAATATGGACCTTAATATATGGAAAATTTCAGAAAATTAATATTACATGATGAACTACAGAATGTAATGCAAACCATCTGGTTTTATTAGAAATGTTTGACAGGACTTCATTGTAGCGTGTGGGGTGAAATGTTAAAGGTGAACCTCTCAAAAGAAGAAAGTCGACCCTCCAACCTCAGAATGTGATAGCATTTGGAAACAGGATCATTGGCTAAGATGAAGTCATACTGAGATCCCAGACCCGAATGCAGTATGGATGGAGTCCTCACCAGAGGACAGCATGTGAAAGCGAGGCCACAGTGAAGTGCCCTGTGAGATGTAGAATCTGAGCCACGCATGCCCAGGCCACCGGACAGCAACGACTGCCAAAGACCAGCAGGAGCTGGACAAGGGCACGGACTCATTCTCCTGCAGATTTCACAGAGAACACAGACCTGCTGGCACCTTGCTTTTGGCTTTCTAGACTTCAGAACTACGAAACAATAAATTTCTGTTTTTCCAAAATCCATTTGGTGGCACTTTGTTACAACAGTTTTAGGAAATTAAGCTCCCAAACTCACAACGCTGCTGTAATCATGGAAAAAAAAAAAAAGAAAAAGAAAAAAGAAATCCTGATTCAGAGATGTTCCACAAAATATGTGAGCAGTGCCATTTAAACCACCAAGGTCACACAAGGCTGGAAAGTCTGGGAAGCTGTTGTAACCAAGAGCAGTCTGAGGAGGTAGAACAACTCACTGAAACATTGCAACCTGGAACAGAAAAAAATATAGGAAGTGAAACTAAGGAAATCTCAATAAAGTAAGGACTTCAGTTAATAATAATGCATTGCTCTGGGTCCATTAATTGTGGAATCTTTATTATAGTACTAGAAGAAGTCTATGAACAGGAGAAAACCAGTGGGGGGCATGGGGAAACCCTATTATCTTCATCAAGTTTCTGTAGATCTAAACTTTTCTAAAATAAAATGTGTCACTACCCACTTAGTATTTTAGTGGCCATAGTACTAAGCAGGAGAGAGGAAACAGGTTGTGGAAATGTTTTGCTCTATGTTCTGAAAGCATCTTAGTTTTATACTTGATCAAACACAGAATAGCCCTGTTGTATCTTTTTGTATTTGCTTCTTGAAGATCCATAGTATATAGTAGCTGAGAAAGCCTCTGAGAAGACACACAAGCAAGACATCAATCACATTCCTTTTTTCCAGATTTCCAATCTTAACAGTCCATTTTGATTGATGTTTACATAACTGGTTCTTCAGTACTGGGGTAAATATTGAACTTTCGCCAGAGTATGTGACCTAAGAGCTCAAACTGGGTCACTTATTCCAGTTCAGTCTGATTCCACCATTTAGCTTCAGGATTTGGAGTAGAGAATGACCTTGGGGGAGGGAGGGGGTCGCAGGGGTCAAGTGGCACAGTGAGGATGACCTTGCTAGTCTAATTCAGAAACACTGACCTTTCTAATGCAGCAGAAGAATCCCTGGGTTATAGACCAGCTCACCTGTGAAAGTGAGTGAAGAGCCAAGTTCTACCCATGACAATGCCGGAGGTGTGAACCATTAGCCCAGGAGATCTAGGGACCTGATATTGAGTACAAAGAGCTGGGGGCCCTGAAACTGATGCTTTACCTTTACCTGTTGTCACAGACTGAGGGAAGAAGAGCGTCTTCGGACCTCTGCAGAACATCAATGAACACTGAGTAGACTACACAGAATATATCACACATCTACCTATTTTTCTCAATGTGTAGAAGTCTCTGAAATCAGTTAAACACACATTCATTCAGAAGTATTGCTCGATTTACACTAGCTCTTGCAATCATTACTTATTTTCTCAATTATATGCATTGAAATATAATAAAAGCTTGGAGAACTTCAAAAGTTTAGCAATTCTGGATCTAAAACAAAACAGGGAGAATGAAAAGCATACACATGGTGAAGGAAGACCACAGGCTGGTGTCTGAGGTGTTTCGCACGTACGCTATGTCAATGAATTTGAGAGCAAGGAAAGAGGTGTGAGGTATTGTGGTACTGGACAGAGAGTTTCAAATGTGACACCATAAGTCTAATAAGAAAAAAAGAAGTTTAAAGTGTTTGGGCTTTATGGGCTGACAACTCTTACTGGATGCCAATATTTTGACTTACTAGTCAAATAAATTCCTATATTCTATCAGTGTCCCCATCTGTCAAGTGTGCTAATATTACTTTCCTTATGTTACTTTTTTTCAATTGAAAATTATGTAGATATTAGAGATGCAACATGCCAGCTACACTGTGGACATTCTTCATGAGTTTATTACCAAGTTATTTTAATTTATGCACTTTTGGCCTTTTAGTATAGACATGTGAAAAAACAATTTTAGTAGGAGTATTATCATAATATGTAAAATTGAAATTTAGCTAAAATATCACAATTAGCATGAGATGATAAAATATTAAGAAGGTGGCAAGAAATTGGATTGAACAACACACAATAAGTTATCTGAATTTTTCTTCCCTAGATCTATAGGCTTCATGCTACTCTACATTGAAAAAAAAAAAGTTTCTTTGTTTTGTTTTGTTTTGCTTATGGTTTTGGGGAAGGTAGCAGGAATGATGAGGTGAAGAATTGCTGACTTGAAATCTAGGTAGTGGGAAAATTACATTATGAGCAAGTGTTTATTAAAAGCATCTATTTATTCCATTCCTTCAACATTTCATTATTGAACACCTATTATGTATCAGGCTTTATTTTAAATTTGAAAGATGGAGCAGAAAATAAAAGTGGATAAATGTTTGCTTACATGAAGCTTAAATTTTCCTGGAAGAAGAGGTAACAGAGAAGTGAATTTATGGGTGTGTGATAAAATAGGGAGATGAAGGGAAAATAAGCAGCAAATGAAGTAGATGTTCCTGCTGGACGGGGTAGACTATTTAAAATAGGACAATCAGAAATGTGTTGGCTAAGTGGTCTTCACTTGCATAGAGAGAAGATGAAGGAGTGAAGTAGCCACACCTACAGAGGAACATTTCAGGCAGCCAGAAAAAGTACAAAGACTTTTTGTGGAGGACAGCTTGTTGTGTCTGAGGAACAGCAAGGATCCAGAGAGGCTAGAGGGAAGTGAGCAAGGGCAGAGTCGTATAAAAAGAAATAAAAGCAGCTCCCAGGAACAGGATCACATATACACGTCTTTTAAATCATGGCAGGGATTTTTTTTTTTTTAATAGACTTTATTCTTAGAGCAATTTTAGGTTCACAGCAAAACTGTACTGAAGGTACAGAGATGTCCCATATATCCCTGCTCCCACACAAGCATGGCTTCTCCGAGTATCAGCATCCACCACCCCAGTGGTACGTTAGTTACAGTCAGTGAACCTTATAGTAGGGAATTTGTTTATTCTTTTTTCTTTTGCTATGTGGTGCTGGGGATCAACCCCAGGGTCTTGCACATAATAAGTGCATGTTTGATCACTGAGCTACATTCCCAGTCCCTTGAGCTTATTCTTACTGAGGTGGGCAGCTGCTGGGAATGACAGTAAGGTTACGTAAGTGACATGATCTGACACCACTCTGGTCTTGAATGTAGAATGAACTGTAGGGAGGGTAAAACTAGCAGAGTGAAAGAGGCACACTCGTGAGAAAGTGGTCACAAATGGGGTGAGAGATAGTGGCAGCATGGATTGCAGTGTGGGTGCTGGAGGAAGTAGGATTTACATAAAAGTAGGATTTACTTTAAAGGTAGAGGTAACTGTGCTTTCTGATGGATCAGATGTGGGATGTGAAAGGACAGTCAAGGATGACTGAAGGATTTTGCATATGTATTGGTTTGTTCTTGAATCCAAATAAATCATAATACATACACACCATTAAGTCTGAAAAACTTGATTTCTGGTGATCAACCTGTGGAAGATCTCAGGCCATAGTGTGTAATCCTTTAACTCCATGAAGACCAGGTTCATCTGCTGCAGGAGACACTGCTGCCCTACACCTTCCTGGGACAGCACCCAGAACACAGTGAGCTGCCTAGAAATGGGTTAAATAAATCAGTGGAAATCAGTTATGAGAGAAGAGGAGTCTCAATGTCTGGGTTGAATAACACATAATTCTCAAATTAAAAGGAATGATTTGAAGTTTGAAGTCATTCTGTGAAGAATAATTTACTAATGAGTAGCCTCTAAAATATCGGACTAATTACCATGGATTTATTAAGGCACTGAAAAAAAAGTGTAGATTGCTTATTGCTTTTAACTCAATGACTTTAATAAAGGTGATACCAGAACATGTCATTTGTGTGAAATATGCATGAATTAATTTTAGTTTAAATTAAATTTTGGTTTAAGGATTTTTGCTTTTTTCAGGGTGCTCAAAACAGTGTAATTACCATAGCGTTAACATTTCATGAGTATAGACTTCAGTAATGTATTACTTTGACCCAAGCCTTTGAATTCCACTACTGGGTCTGACTGTTTTTATGTTAATGATAACTTTGGCATTCTCTGTAATCTAAGTCTAGCCATTTTTCTCTCAATCCATTTCTCTTATTCTGCTTACCTTTTGCTTTTTCTGTTTGTTTTTTTGCTTCTCTGAATATGCATGTCCACAGTTCTGGTTCTTTACATTTCTTGAATTTTTATTCAATCGTCCCAATGTGTAGTCTTACCCATTTAATTCATCAAATTCATGCCTAACTCAATATTTAGAATCCATTGGTATCATTCTAAAAATAAGGTAAGATGAAGATAACAGAATGTATAGATAGACACTTGCTAACCTTCTTTCCCCTTAATGCGTTGATTATTTTTTTCATGTTTATATTTTGTCCCCACACTGGGATAGTAATTCCAAAAACATAAATATAAGGATGTGTCTGTCCTTTTGGTCAGGGTGTTGGAAGTTTGGTGACCACGAGGATGAGCAGCTCAGGTCTGACTTCAACAGCATAATTGATAGATGCATTGCAGCATCAGCACATTCAGTGCAGGGTTTCCTCTGCAGGCTGGGGCCTGCTGTAGGTCACAGAGCTGAGCTTGATGCCGTCGCCCCAAAAGTCATTGAAACCAGGGGGAAAGTACTTACCCACCAGAATCTAGGAGGCCAGACTTCCTTGGAAAGTAGGAACATTAACCAGGGAGTTTGAGGTGAATGGAGTCGTGAAAAAGCTAATAGAATATGAGGCCCAGAGGTGTAAAGTAAACAGTGAATCATCAAGGGTTCTGCTTAATACACATTTAGAAAGATGAGGAAAAGCAAGAGTGGAGAAGCAAGAAACTGAAGTCATACTAACTAAAAATTTTTAAAAAATGATCCCTTTTTCATTTTCAGATCTGTAATCCATTTTCATAAAAAGTAACTCCAACTCTAGGAGGAAGAACCCTAAAAGTGGTAATTTCTATCTTACCCAAAGGCCCTAAAACCTTTACTTGGGTACTTATATCCTGAAAAAAAGGGGATTAATCAAGCATTGTGGGCATTTTGATAATTATTGGTTAGAAAATCTGTTTTAATATTTGAGTCTTAGAGACCCTACAGGGTATCAGGGCTCACTTTCTGTTAGTGGGGGCTTGTTGGGGCATGATAATATTCCATGATAGTGGGCCCTGTATGTTCAGGTGTGGTCTGTCCAGTCATGATTTCCCGGCCCTGAGTGTGTAATTGGAATCGATATACTTGACATTTGGCATAGCCACCATATTGGTTCCATATCCTGTTATATACATTCTTAAAGTAGAAATGCCAAATCATATTTTCTGAAACTACATAATATTCCTTATCCTACAAATCTCCCCTAAGCCAAGGTAGTAAATAAAAATTAACAATATATCCATGGAAACAGTCACCATTAAAGACAGATGATGCAAGGTTGTTAGTTCTTATTATATTTCCATTTAACTTGCTGTTCTAATCTACACAGAAACTGAATGGATCCTGGCCAATAACTATATAACAGTACAGATTTAACCAAGCAGAAGTACCAATCACAGTTGCTCTGTCAGATGCATTATCTTTGCTAGAAAAGATTAATAAGGTCTTGGGTCCAAGGTATGTGGCTATGGATTTGGCCAAAATGTTCTTCTGAATTTCAATTAAAAGGAAAAAAAAGATCAGAAATGGTTTGCATTAAGATTCTAAATTCAACAATATTTATTTTAAATTTTGTCTCAGGGCTGTGATAACTCTCTACACCTTCCAAAGAGCTTGGTGCTGCTTGTGCATCTTACAAGAAATTATGTTGATAAATTACATTGAAAATATCATGCTGTTTGGAGAATGTGAGTCAGGAGAGCCTGGTATGCTAAAGGTATTGCTAAGATAGTTTCATTGCAGAGGGTGAAGATAGATGAAGTTTCAGCCCCAGCACAGTGAAGTGTTAAGGTGTTCAGTTGTCAGGAGCATGTGAAGTGATACTATCAAAAAATAAAAGGAAACTTGATGTATCTTGCATCCTCTATCACAAGAAAGGAAGAACATGGGCAGGTAGCATCTACTGGTTCTAAAGACAGCACATTCAATGCATTTTCTGGCCCATGTGCCAGGCCAGATAAGTGAAAGTCTGCCAACAATGAGTGGGACACACGGCAGGAGAAGACTATGTAGCAGGTCAGGTCATTACTATAGTTGGAATGTGCATCCCCAAATTTCATATATGGAAACCTAATTCCATGTGCAGTGATATTAAGATATAGGTTCTTGGGGACATGAATGAACGGTGAAGACCTAATGAAGGGAAGTAATGCTCTCATAAAAAAAAGTTTAAGAGAGTTCAACCCTTTTACTATGTGATAGCATGCCATCTATGAGAAAGCAATGAGAGAATCACAGCTTCCTTTAGATTCAGGAACAAAGCCTTGACTTCTACAACAGAGAATTAAAGGTCCTCTTGGAAACAAATTTTGAAATGTTACTGGGTCTAGACGGATGTGGAAAATCTTGCAGGGTAGGGAGAGTGAGTAATCATATTCAGAGAACTCTTTCTTAGGAGCTGGATTCTATCAGACCTGAAAAAATGGGCAGTTGAACTAACCTAGGAGCAGTTTATTATAAATTAAATGTTCTATCTGGGATTGAGCTTGAGAGGACCAGAGTGCACAAGTGAGCTGCTGAATCTGGTAGACCAGAACCTCCATGTCACCCTATGAGTTTCCTAATAACATTTCCCTGACTTGCATCAATTGGTTATATGGAGCAGACTACAAACACGTGAAAGAAGAGGGTAAAACCTATCTGGTTTGTGATGAATCAGCTTGGTGAATGAGTGCGAAAATAACAAGGGTTGAATTACAACCACTAAAACAGAATCCGTTGAAGGGCAGATACACAGAGTGAGTGTGGTGGCAGAAGCCTATATATGGGCCCAATTTAGAAAGGCTGATTTAGTTTCTATTGCTCTGAATATCTGATTTCTCAACAAGAATTTTCAACATAAATGCCTTATTCAAAGAGAACAAGTGACTATTTGGGGCCCTGTGTTGAGTACCTTTCATCCTAGAAGTGCCAGTCATTAGTCCTTACAGAGATGAACACCTATTCCAGGCATGGATTTTGCTTTCCTTCCCAATGTGCATCAGCAAGTACACTGTGCAGGGATTTTATAATGCTTGATTCATAGTTATGGAATCCCATAAAAGCATCTGACCAAGGGAGCCACTTCATAGCCAAAGAAGTGTGTGAATGGGTCCATGGCCATAGGACCCACTGGTACATCACACACTATAGCACCAAAAGAACCCAGCCTCACTGAATCCTGCAATGACTTTCTAATGACTCAGTCAAAATGTCAGATAAGAGGTAGCAATCTGAAAGAATGAGCTCCATTCTTCAGGATGCAGAGAATGCAGTGAATATATTAAATTAAGGATTTCCACATTTCATGATGTGCTAATAAGATACAGAGACCAACCATGAAAACAGGATTATTCCCATTTACCATCACTCCCCATTTACTCTCAGGGGTTTAGAGCTTCCATTTCCCACTATTCACAACTCTACAGAGTTGAAGATCTTGGTCCCCTAGAGTGAACCTACTCTATTATTTATGTCAGGCCACCTGATACCACAGGTTAGAGAGTGTAAGCAGCAGAAATTTTTTCTTTCACAGTTATGGAGGCTGGAAGCTCAAGGTCAATGTTTTAATCAACTTTTATCACAGCTGTCACAAAAGACCCAACCAGAACAATTGTAGCAGAGTAAAAGTTTGAGGGCTGACATCTTATTCCATAGATAGCAGGCTCTATTCCTTGGGGCTCAAGGTTAGGCAGAAAAACATGGCAGAAGAGTATGGCAGAGAGAAGCAGTTCACATGATGATCAGAGAGCAGAAAGACTCCATTTTCTAGAAGCAGTGTGACCCCAAAGTCACACCCCCAGGGACACACCTCCTCCAGCCATACTATACCCACCTTCAGTTACTACTCACTTTCCTAAGGGGATTAATTCACTGATTAGATTATGACTTCCATAGCCCAATAATTTCTCCTCTGAACCTTCTTGAATTGTCTCACATATAAGCTTTTGGGGGATGCCTCATATCCAACCCATAAAAGTCAAGGTGCTAGCAGAGTTGGTTTCTGACGTGTCCTCTCTTCCTGGCTTATACACAACTGCCTTCTCACTGTGTTCTTTCATGTTGTTTCCTGTGTGTTTAAATAGGAAGAGGGAATTCTCCAGTTTGTCTTTATCTCTTCTAAAGCCAACAGTTGGGTTGGGTTAGAACACCACCTTTAATACATCATTTAACATTAATTGCCTCCTTAAAGGTCTTAAATTTAAATATCTCCAAACATAATCATATTGGGGTTAGTGCTTCAACATATAAATTTTGTGGAAACATAATTCAGTTCATAACACCTACCAAATGAGACATCAAAGTTTCCATTGAAGAACAGTTTATACTTCCTTAGACTGGTTGTATTCAGACACCAGCAGACAAGAAAATAGTCCTCCAAATGACAGAAGTAACTTATCCTGATCAATAAGTGGATGTAGGGCTTATACACAAGGTGGGCAGGGTGTAATAACATTGAGCACAGATGATTCACTTGGGGTCCTACTGATATGCCTTTACTCCATCATAACTGTGCACAGATCCTGGATGAAAAAGAGTTTGCTTACCAACACTGTCATTTCAGATGCAAAATATCAGGCAAAATTTAGAATTCTCTCCTGTCCAAGGATGTTCCTTGCAGTATTATGCTTCGTGGCAAGGAGTTGGAAGCACCGTGGACCACATCCTTGCTGTAAGAAGAGACAGGAAAAATTTGTTGCATGTACTATGGGGCCATATGCAACAATTCAAAGCTGAAGATGAACTGAACAAAAAGTGGTAAGTCCTGAAAATAGAGGAAAGGCAAAGAAAATAATATGATATTCAAGACAGCAGTAATAATTAACATTAAAGATATGTGCACACCAAAAGATAATGCATGTTTTTGAAAACACAAAAACACATGCCCCCACATTAGAATGGGTGGTCTGATATTGTGAGGTTGGAAGGACAATAGGTTTGTTTTTAGACAAACAAGGTCTACATAAAGGAAAATACAGAACAAATTCAGTGAACAACTACATTCTAGTAATCGCATCGTCATGTACCCAGCTCTCCCTGCCTCTCTGGTTCCAACACGTCCTTCATTCCAACTCTGGAAAGACTTACATTCCTGGACTGAGGTGCCTGACAGTTCAGGACATCTCAACAAGTTTTCCCAATCATTAGCTAGGCATTGAGGCAAGGACTCTCTCCATCCTGTCTCACCAGCAATTTCTCAACTCTTACACTGCATCCTACAAATTGTGGACCTGCCACTGTCTTCAGTTTTTTGCTCACAACCCTCTTTTCTCTTCCTCTCCTCTCCTCTCTTCTCTTCTCTTCTCTTCTCTTCTCTTCTCTTCTCTTCTCTTCTCTTCTCTTCTCTTTTCCTCTCCTCTCCTCTCCTCTCCTCCTCTCCTCTCTTCTCCTTTTCCCTTCTCTTTTCTTTCTCTTTCTTTCTTTCTTCCTTCCTTCCTTCCTTTTTTCTTTCTCTTTCTTTCTTTCTTTCTTTCTTTCTTTCTTTCTCTCCTCTTTCTCCTCCTCCTCCCCCTCTTCCTCCCCCTCTTCCTCCTCCTCCTTCTTCATCTCACTCCACATCTTCTTTATCAGTTTTTCTTTTTTTGGTAGCAGGATTGAATCCAGGGGTGCTTTACCACTGAGCTTTATCTCCAGCCCTTTTCTTTTTATGTTATTTTTCATTTTGAAACAGCAATTCACTAAGTTGGTGAGGCTGATTTGAACTTGCAATCTTCCTTCCTCAGCCTCCCACTTTGCTGGGTTTACAGGCTGTGACACTGTAACAGTCTTTTGCAACTATTTCGTTCCCTTGGTCTCATTCCAGTGACTTTTCCAGTTCTTGTCTAGATGCATTGAATGTATAACATATATTTGCTTGAAAGAAAAATGCCATTTAAAAAAATAGCTTTTTGAGAATAATTACTATTTACTTATGTATTTTTGGGTAAAGGAAGTTTAAGTTCCAGGAGTTAATTAAGAGAAAGTCATATTGCTATTCTGAAATTAACATCATGTAAAATAAATATTTTATACACCTCATAGATTCAGTTATTTGGCACTAGGATTCCATCTGCACAGCATGAGGGTCTTCTGTTACGATTCTGTCAACTTAAGATCTAGGAACACTTTACATATGAGACTCTCCCCTCTTGTTTAGTTAGTAAAACAAAATGTGTCCTCAATAAGACTCTGTCCTTAAAGCTAACATATTGAGTTCAGTACTTACCTTTAGCCAATAAAAGACCTATCAGATATTCTGCTATAATTTTCCTTGAATTTACAAAAGAATTCAGATATTACTCTGACTCAAAGCTATTTTATTCATGTGAATACAGTTAATTATAAAGATCATTCAGATTTCTTGGTGTGTGTATGGGTTTATGTGTAAAAATCACAAATGCTCTTTATGCTGTGGATGGGGTACCCCCCAAAGTTCCTATGTGGTGTGATGCAAGAATTTTCAGAAGTGAAATGACTATGAGAGTTGTAATCTAATCAGCTGGTCAACCTACTGGAATGGATTAACTTGGTAGTGACTGTAGGCAGGTCGGATGTGGCCAGAGGAAACAAGGTTTGACTTTGTATTGTATTTTGTCTCTGGTGAGCAGGGCTTTCTCTCCACTTGTGATTGGTGTGTTCTGAGATGCTTTCCTCTGCCATGCCCTTCTGCTCTGATGTTCTGTCTGACATTGGGTCCAGAGCAATGGAGCACGACATCTATCCACTGAGACCTCTGAAACTGTGAGCCAAAATAAGCGGTTCTCATTATTACCTCATGTACATATATGACTGCATGATCTTGCAATGCATATAATCAGAAAAGTGAGAGATTACACTCCATTTTTGCATTATCTATCAAATTGTATAAATGCATTTTACTGTCATATACAACTAATTAGAACAAAATATTGAAATTAAAAAAAATGTTTCTCCTCTAAATGTTCTTTTCAGGTCTTTTGGTCACAGCAACAACAAAGCTAACTGAGACATACTCTAATATATTTTCAGTACTTACTCTGTACCTGGTAGAGTTCTGAGGGCTTTGCCAATATTGACTCATGAAATTCTCACAACAAACCTTTGAGATGGGCACAATGATTAACCTGGATTTATTGTTAAGGAAACTGAGGAAGAAGCTTCAATAGGAATAGAAAGGTGACTGTCTTTTCTCACCCCACACAATTAAGAAAGTTACAGCACAGGACACCTAAGGACTCCTGTTTCTCAGTTGTTCTGGAAAAGCAGATGCCTGAAATTACTATGATACTGTAGACTATGATACTTATTTTTCTTATGTTGACACTGTCTATAATACTAGTTTATAAAACAAGTACAGAGTTAAGTGCTTAAAGGATGAGATCAGATGTACAGGGAATAGACTATGGGGTGCTCTTCCCAAGTTATGCAGTATCTCCAAGCCTCAGCTCCTTTATATGACAAATGGGTGTGTCCAATTCAAGGACTTTTTAAGTATTAAGCTAATTAAAACATGTTTAGTGATAACAGATTATTTAAATGTTGACCAATTTGGAATATTAACATTATTTTCATAATTAAATTAAATAATAATCCTACTGTAAGAATTGATTGGAGTTTTTATTTTCATTTTTCCTCTTTTTTCGATCCTGTGAAAAGTATTCCAAGACATTTCTGCTTATTTATATGAGCAAACCCTCCTAGATATGGATTTGCAACATCAATTTGAACCGTGGATTCCTAATTTAATTCAAGTTACAGCCAGAGTGGATACTATAATTTTCAGTGAAATGGTGCTATGTCCTAAGGAGGGTGGAAGACAAAATATCCAATATCTAAGGGGGACAGTTAGAATAGTAACATACATTTCTGTAATATGACCTGTCTGGTGGAAGAGATGAATAGCACATTGTTAGCTCCTTTCCTACCACTTAAACCTGTTCCTTCCTGAGTCCCAATCCATCCTCAATGAATAGTCTCATCATTTTCAGCCAATGGGCTAAGAATGAAAGAGAACATATTTTAGAGCTTTTCTAAATGTTAAGATACAAATACTGAGCACACAGGTATTGAAATGGTATCACTTGCAAGAATGGCCTACCTTATGAATTAAACTGCTGGGAAATGTTTTCCTAGAACAAGAAGCTACTGATTCCTTCAAGAGGAGTTGCTTGGCAATCTGCCTTCTCTCTGTTCTGTTCTGAGTTACTAGTCCTTTCTGCTGCCTCTGCTGACTCTGGGAAAAGCCTGAGACCAAGGCAGAGTTCTGATATTGAAAATCAAAAGTACTTTTTAAAAAAGCAACAAATAATAGCACAACACTTTGCTCCCTCATTGGAAGAATAAGAGGAATTTAAAAATTCTTTAGTCATCTTCACTGCAAGTCACAAAATTTTATGTAAAAGTCATAATATTGCTTCAGAGTAAAAGTGCATATTCTAAAACACTATCACTCCATATTTCCATGATCCGTATTAGGTAGATTGTCTCTTCTGTCAAGAATATAATTATGAATAAATTCATTAGGATATTTCAAAGTAGAATTTGTTCTAAAAAATAAACAAAAACAAAACATCAAACAAACAAAAGAAAACCCCAGCATCTGAAGAGGACTGCACGTGGCTTTCATGCTGGTCATTCCAGGCACCATGTGTGGGGGGTTCTGCAGATTGACGCTGGTAGTCTGGCTTGGAGGGCGCTTACCTCATGGCCTGCATTTGTTTTATGTCAATTGGCAATTGCTCACCATGTCTCCTTGAATCCTGTCTCTCATTGCTTATATACTTTTTTATTATTTCCACCCAAAATTTTCATATCTTAAGTTCTGCACAAAGAGTGGAGAAGTTCTTAGAATGTCAAAGTACTTTTTGAGTTATTAAATTGATTTATAACTTCATTATTTCTTTTTTACTTGTTTTTTATTTTTACAGACTGCATTTTGATTCAATGTACACAAATGGGTACAATGTTTCGTTTCTATGGTTGTGCATGATGTAGATTCATACCATTCATATATTCTTGTAATCAAACATGTACATAGGTTAATGATGTCTGTCTCATTTCACCATCTTTCATACCCCACCCCTCCTCCCTCTCATTTCCCTCTACATAATCTAAAGTTCCTAAATTCTCCTACACCCCACCCCCCTACCTCCATTATGTATCATCATCCACTTATCAGAGAAAACATTTGGCCTTTGTTTTTTTGGGTCTGGCTTATTTCACTTAGCATGATATTCTCCAATTCCATCCATTTACCTGCAAATGCCATAATATTATTCTTCTTTTTGGCTGAATAATATTCCATTGTATGCATATACCACAGTTTCTTTATCCATTCATCTGCTGAACAGCATCTAGGTTGGTTCCACAATCTAGCTATTATGAATTGAGCTGCTATGAGAATTGATGTGGCTGCATTACTGTAGTACGCTGATTTTAAGTCCTTTGGATATAAACCAAGGAGTGTAATAGCAGGGTCAAATGGTGGGTCCATTCCAAGTTTTCTGAGGAATCTCCACACTGCTTTCCAGAGCAACTGCACCAATTTGCAACTCCACTAGCAAGGTACAAGTGTGCCTTTTTCCCCACATTCATGCCAACATCTGTTATTGCTTGTGTTATTTCTTAACAATTAATAAGTCTAGAGGGAAGAGAATCCATAAGTTAGAGATTGAAACATTTTTGTTACCCCCAAAAGATTCATGTTTCATCTCATTCTTAGATAAACTTAGAAGTCGTATTGAGACTCTGAATTACCTCATTCATTCATTCATTCGTTCATTTAATTATTTGATAATTTCTTTGGTTAACATGTTCTGTGAGCACCTAAAGAAACTTGAAGACATGAAAACGCAATACTGTGGTCCTTCTTCTCAAATAATTCTTGGTATTTTGGGGATATAGACAAGCAAAATAGCAAGTAAAATACACTGTGAAAAAATATAGTGAGCCTGACATGTTACCAATAGTAAACTGCGGAGTTCTCTCATTGCAGCAATAGAAAGGGAGCCTGAAGTTCTTGCACTTGAAGTGATCTACTCATTCCAGCTTACTACTTTCTCTTGTCTCTTAATTTGATCAATTCCTCTGGACTCTTCAAGAGTACATAGAAATATTGCCTGCTTTGTGGTTCTTCCTCATTTCATCCTAAAGACCTGGTAGCTCGCCTTTCCCATCCATTTAAGGGTCCCTGTGCCCATGCACAATGATACCCATTCCTCCATGTTCGTGATTTTCCTAGAGTGATCTTCAGACCTGTATCATCGGCGTCATGTGGGAATCTGATACTCATATAAACTATTGAGCACCTCCTTGAACTTAATGAAGCAGAATCTTTGGGACCTCTGTTCAGCAATCTCTATTTTCTCAAACATTATGGGTAGTTTTGGTGCAAATTGGAGTCTGCTAAATAGCACCTTGCTACAATTTCCAGTTTATGTGTCTCTTTTTGCAATTAATTATAAAGGACTTGAATGAAGGAACAATGACTTTTCACTGTGAAGAATGGAGTGCCTAGCACCTATTAGGCAATAAATGAAGAATTTCGGAAAAAAAATTAATATATAATAGTGAAGCTTCATGTTTGAAGACATTCTCTTTCTCTGGAAACTTCAAATGGTGTAATGTGATTTGAGCTGGCTTAACAGTTGGAGGATAAGGAATACAACTCGCAGTCACTGGCGTCTCATGGGGTGTGGGGCTGCATGGGCTGGGGAAGAGTTCTGAGTTCATTAGTGGTAGAACCCAGTTCTACTACTTTTCCCAGGGAACATTCACTATCCTCTTTCAGTCTTTATTTTCTTATGCATAAAAACTGTGGTGATAAATAAATCACAACTCATCCATGGACATAAAATGGGACACTGCATTTGAGAAACCTAATGGTATATGTTATGCACCACAGCGCTCTAGTTCCTCTGTGTAGCCTGGATTTGCTCCTGGAGAAGTGGATCCATTTTTCCATTTTCAGCTTCTTTCCTTAAGGTTTAAAGAGATATAGACCTACCATTTATATGTAATGAGAATATTAAAGAAGACAAATTTCTGAGGCAAGACAGTGTACCTGGTCTTAGAAAGAATTAGAGCTGAGATCTGGGAAAAAATAAGGGAGAACAGATCCTACACTTCCCAAGATTATAGATGATGTAATTGAATGTGTTCTGGTACACTCCTAATACAAAACTGTCTAAAACTTTTCTGATGTCCATCAGAAACAATGTATTTAAAAGGAGGAGAAATTTGTGTGTGTTTGTGCTCTATTTCAAAGCCATTTAGTGGGAGATAACATAGTTATCCCTCAAAGAATTAATATAAAATTTGAAACATAAAATAAAAACTACAATGGCTTTTCATTTTTAAACATGCAAGACATATTAGGTACTACATTGAGTATTATGGACCTATCATTTCATTTCAAGAATACCTTCATAATTTTGGGGGCCACACACAAAGTGAAAATGAGAGAGACTTCAATTAAAACATAGTGTTTGCAGTGCTAAATAAACACAGACCATTGGTAGACCTGTGTTGTGTGGAAGTCCACGAAGATCCTGGGATATAGGTTACTCAGTACTGATGGGGTGCGGGGAGGACATATCCTTGTCTAGGTGTTAGTAGTAGATGGCATGACTTTATTATGGTTCCCTAGAGATGCAGAACCAAAATTATATATATATATATATAATATATATATATATATAATATATATATAATATATATATATATAGTTATAAAAAGGGGATTAATTAGATTGACTTACAGGATCAGAAGCAGGAGAGTCTCACAATGACTAGCTGCTGGCAAGAAAGCTAGAGAAACAAGTAGTTACTGAGTCCAAGGTGGAAAGAAAACAAGCACAAGATTCCACTACCTTCATACCTTGTGTAGACAAATCCCGTTTCTGTACTAAATAAAATCATTTTTCTTTTGAGTAGCACATCACTAAAGTTGTAGATTTTACAGAGGTATAAATCCTTCACAGGAAGTAAAACCTGTGCAACTCTCTTCAGCTGTGTATGCCTTGACAAGTTCCCTATACTGTGGTCTATTAAACAACCTTTTGTACAAAGCACTTCTCAGAAGAGCTACTGAAAAATTACAGTTTCTGTTTTCGAACAGTAATAAACATAATTGTATCTAATTGCAGATGTGAAGAAACATCCAGTTTTTTTTTTTTTTTGAGCAATATTGTGTTACATAGTCAAACTGGAAATATTCAATTACATGTTTCTAAGTTGTATTTATAAGAATTGTTACATCTACTGGAAACATGCAAATGTTATATTTTCCCTTGTTTGCTTTTTAAGCTACATAACTGAAGTTGAGTTTTGTTAGCCTACATATTTATAATAGTAATAATAATATTTATAATAGTAATAATATTTATAATAGTAATTTCATTTGAGAAGTTGAATCTCAATATTCCAAGAATGTTAGTATTTTTGTGATTAGACTGTCTTTATCTTAATATGATGATAATTAGGAAAGCACATATTTCCTCTGATTTTTTCTGATAAGTTCAATTTAATACTATTCAGATCCAAAGATCTGATTTACTTTACATAAAAGATGGACTGGGTTGCAACAAAAGAATATACAATTAGTGTTTTGATAAAATGTATAAATGAATCAGTTAAGTGGAAAATATAAGTTCTGTAATTATGTAATGTTTTTACATGATTGATAGTTATCATACATAAAGGTAATTTCATGAAAAATTACTCAAATTCTATCCATTAACTTGCAATGACATGAAAATGGTATTAATGTTCAATGTATGGCTTCTTTGATTCACATTTTCTTCTATCTTATGCTTGTTTTGAAAACAAAGAATCAGATTCAATTTTGAACAACATCTTTAATTTCTACTCTGTAACCGTTGACTAAAAACAGCTTTATTATGATACTACAAACCATTTAAATATGTCATGACCTCAGATTTACAATGAAAAGGAAAATTAGTGTGTTTAAAGCAAACTTTATCATCTTTTCAAATTACCAATGTCCATAATTTCTAAGTGCAACAATTTATTCCACTGCTTAGGAGCTTACTGTGTAATGCAAATATAAACATCTCACAATGATTTTGAATTTCTGGTAAAAATGGTGAGTTCATGAAATTTTCTCGATTCTTTCCTGAACCTTCCCAAGAGAAAAACCAAGTGGGGCAGTGTATAGAAGACAGCAGCACAGAGAAGTTCTCAATATGTATATAGAACACAGAAAGTGGTTGGGTACCTGCCAGAGGATCACAGAGTCAAGGAAAAACTCAGAACACACAGAAAAAGCTTCATTCAAGGATTAGCTGAATGCCAGCAGAACTTCTTGTGACTCTAAGACCTGCATCAACTGGTCCCCAAAATAAGAACTTTCAAAGTGGGGGATAGTTGAAATGCTCTTTAAACAAACATGTTGACTGGCTTCCTACATCATCTTCCTCTTTACCACTTCTTTACCCTCACTTCATGAAACAGTAGATCCATGAACTTCTACAATGTGGCTGTATGAAAAGCTTTTTAAACTTTGTCTCCAAATCTAGTGTCAATAAAACATATTATTGATAAGTTAGACTTCTTTAAAAAAAATGTAAAATGTTCCATGGCAAAAACACCATAAGACAAAGGATGAAATGAGATACAATTATAGCACTAAAGGCTATCACCCGTATAGTGGAGAGAAATCTAAAGAGAGAGGAAACAGTAAACTAAACCAATAAGTAGAAAACATGAGTAAATGAAGGATCATCAATACATATAAACTGATCTTAACACATGGAAAGCTATTTAAATTCATTCACAATAAACTGATCCTAAGACATCTCTAGTCATATATTAGATTACCATATTTAATTATTTCAAATGCTCTCTATTGGTGAGGCTAGGAAAACACACAGTCTCAAGCATTATTGATGGAAATGCAAATAATATAACCCTTATGGTAAAGAGATTGAGAATATCTATCAAAACTACATGTTCATTTACTACATGATTTGAGTATAGGATTTCTGAATATTTTCTCTGAATAAACACTACAACAATATACATAATGATATATGTGCAAGCTTATTAATTGATATACCATTTGCAATTGTAAAATCTTATAAATATTTTAAATGTCTACACATAATAAAGTGCTTGATTGGTCTATAGAACCTCCATACAACAGAATGCCGTGGTGGTTAATTTCACATGTCAACTTGACTAAGTTATGGAGTCCTGTTGTTTGGTAAAACACTGGACAAGATGTTGCTGTGAAGATTTTTTTTTTTTAAATTTAAATCTGATTAACATCTAAAATCAGCACACTTTAAGTATCAAACACTTTATCCAATAAGTTGAAGACCTTAAAAGCATGGGCTGAGGTTTCTGGAAGAATCCCATTTTGTATAACACCTCGCTAATAACAAACCAAGAAACAAACAAATAAGAACATGAATCAATACATTGCAAAAGATAGTATGTTAAGTTTGCAACTATTATCAAAAGAATTTTTTCAGGCAAAGAAAATTAATGGATGCTAAAATTATTGAATAAAACGTGGAGAACAGAATATTTATGTAACTTAAGAGTGAGTATATGTTATTTAAAACTTGCCAGCATAAAACAGTTTTTGAATGTCACTTTAAACAAAGGATTGAAGGGAACATCAATAACGGGACAAAGCAGTGTCATGTCTCTTCTGATGTGATGCATTAAGAAGGACAACGTGGCACCTGTGTGTATTCCTGTAAAATATGCATGACCTGAATGTGATGATGAAGATACATCAGACACACTCAATTTGTGAGACATTCTAAAGAAGCACTGGCTCACATTCTTCAAAACTGTCAATAAAGGAAAAGAAAGGTTACAGGTCTTACCCAGATTAAAGGAGAACTGGATCTTGTAGCTGGCAGGTGGGGGAGATGCATTGGGGACTACTTTTCAGACAGTTGTCAAACATTATAGACTGGGTGTGAGAAGACAGTATTATATTAATGATAAATTTCCAGAATATTATTATTTTATAAGAATGTTCCTTTCTTTTAAGCATGTATTGAACCCTCATTTACTTAGGGATAAAGAGACATTATGTCTATAATTACTCTTTAATGAATCCCAAAATATGTCATTCATGTGTTATGTATCTACACCTACACATAAACTTGCATGGATGCATGCATATAAACACATACATGTGAGAATGAGAAAGATAAAAAGAGAATCTGTTAAAATGTTATTAGTTGATAAAGAGAGTTGAAGGGTAAACGGGATAGTTTTTGGAATTTCCTTGCAAATTTTCTGTAAGTTTGAAATTGTTTCAAAATGAAGAGGGAAAATCAATCACAGGCTTACATAGTCTCCTTATGTGTTTGAAAATACCAGGTGAAGTAATTACAGTAAGCATAAAAAAATAGGAAGGAAGGGGAGGAGTGGGAAGGGTAAAAACACCTGACTGTCTCCCAGGACGGGGCATTTCCAGCTGATTACTGGACATGGGGAGGCATACGCAGAGACCTGTAGAGGGACACAGGAGTCTCTGGCAGCGGAATGAGGGAACGTTGGAGCATAAAATAGCTTTTCATTGTAAATTCTTTTGTGCCACAAGCAGTTTACTGGTTTAGAATCCTGTGCATGTGCTACATTAATAAAAATCAAGATGTCATCAAAATTCGATATGACATAATCACCCAATAGGTGAGAAAGGATCTCTGCAATTTCCTTAGCCTTTCTTTGATGAAAAGGAAGCAATATATTTTAATGCCAGGACAACAGATCAGCTCTATGAGAAAAGCAGCCTAAGAGGTGTGGAAATCTAGACAGGGAATTTGATGTCATTGTGTCTTATTTGTTTGGCAATTTTGGTGGTCTGTTTGAAGAATCTTGGGCAGATATGTGTAGTCAGTAATATTCATGGTTTGTCTATTTTTTTTTTAACTATTCTTTTCTTTCTCCTTTAAATCATCTTCCTACACCCAAGAGTTCAAGTTTCCATGTGCATTGCCCACCTTAGATTTTCTCAGATCTTATGCATCTTTTTTTTTTTTTTTTCTTGTAATCAGTCCTGGGTTTTGTGCATGCCAAGCAAAGACTACCACTAAGCTAAACTTCTAGCCCCTACCTTGTTATTCTTGAGAGCTATCTCTCTCTAAAATATCTCCCTCCCTGCTTCTTCTTCTTACTTCTGCCCCCAAATGCTTTGAAGTGGATAACAAATATTTAATTGACAGCCCTTGGAGATACAGTGTTGAATAAGGTCTGCAAAGTTCTGTCTTCCTGTGTGAGGGTCCGGTGCAGAAGACCCGCTCCCAACAGCTCCCTGGGATGAGATGCTTCTGTGACTGGAGAAGCACAGGTGCTGGATCTCTAAGCTGACCTTCAAAGTCAGAGAAGGACATGGAGCACAGGTGGAAGGGCACGCCAAGCAAAGCGGGAGGCGGGTGGTCTGTAGAGAAGAAGGAAGTGCTTTCCCTCTGCTCTCCACAACCATCCACACAGAAGGCGTCTGTGACCCCACAAAGCAGGGCGTTTCTCCCTACCAGCAAGTGAGCCCTCAGTTCTTACTAAGCGTCCTTGTTCAGGAAAACCCAGTACAGCGTACAGAATTGCTGCGCAGGACCATGCGACTGAAGAAAGTGAAGAGAGAGGCAGAGAGAAGCAGAAGAGCCCAGATTGCAATTTATTGGGGACTTACATGCAGCAGTGTGGTCCTGGGTGGCAGGGAGATCAGTGGGTCCCCGTGATCTGGGTGAGGAGGACAAGCCTTACAAAATGGTCAGGACAAAAGTGACTTAATCCGCGTCAGATTGTACCTGGTTTACCTCAAGCTCGTACCAAGGTCGCCAGGCACATTTTTGGCATGGTCTTTACCAGGGTCTGGTGGGAAAACTCCAAATACCACTCTAATGGTTTGGTTTAATTATAGGATGCCGGGAAACGAGGCTGGAGAAACCCACCAGGTGGGAAATCATATTCAAGGTACAGAAAAGGTCTGTCGTAAAGGAAATGAAGGGGCTCAGTGTGTCTGTGATGCATGAGGTAAAATATTGGAAGAGACTGAAGAGGCAAGCAGGTGCCCAGCCCTGGGAGGCCTGCACCCGCGGAAGGAACTGCCGCTTATCCTGAGGGAGGACTCCATTGCTGGGGCCTCCTGCCCTCCCTCCCGTCCAGCCAGGGTGCTTTATTTCAGCTATGTTTCTTTCTCCTTCTCCCTTTCAATTTGCTTAATGAGTGTGCTCACATTCCATATGTCCCTTTACAAAGTAGCACTTTAGGATTTTTATTTCAATAGTTTGTTTTTCAACAACTTTAGTCCTTGGGGAAAACATCAAGATAGCCAAAAAGAAAAAAAAAAAAAAAAAAAAGGAAGCACTTGAATTTGTTACTCATGATGCTAAGGGAGAGATGGATGTGAAGTTAGAGGACAGGAAGGCCAAGGAAATCTCTTGACTCAAGGCTACTCAGGGCACTGACCTGCAGCCCCAGGGTATACTGGTTCTAAGTTATATGACTGTCCACAGTGTGAGTAGCATGTCTGAAGAACACGCGCTCTCTCTAGATGATTCTAAGGGAAATCTTTCATTATGAACTCTGATTAGACATGAAATCCTAAAAGAAAACATTTATCAAATGAGCCCAAAGTTCTTTTAGCTATGTAAAACTAATAATTACAAGGGCTCAGGGTGGTATACAGTTGTATTCTTAGTAATTTTTCCATAATAAAGACATACATCATGCAAATCCATTCATTTTCTGGGCTCAGTAAAAATTCACTCATGAGTGAAGAGGTTAGCTGATGGTAGAAGGCAGTGATGGTGGTGTGAATGTGTGATGGGCAAAGATGTCAGCCACGTACAACAGATTGCTCCAGGTTCACCCTCAGGACTCGACACTAGGCTGTTATTACAACACATCTCAAACAGACGTTATATTGTCTGAAAAAACACACTGAAATAAGCCAGAAAGAGAGACACTGCCCAATCTCTTTGGATATGGAACCTGAACAAGTCGCATTCATCCAGTAAGAGAATGATGTCTGGGAGGGTCTGGGGTTCTGGGAGGGAGCCGAAGGGACATGGATCAAAGGGTACAGGATTTCAGTTAGTAGAAATAAGTTCCAGAATCTGTTGTACAGTACAGTGACTGTAGTTAATGATGTATCTAATAATTAGTTCAGGGATCTATCATACCACATGGTGACTATTTAATAATATAATGTATTTTTGAAAAGTACGAAGAGAGTGGACCTCAAGTGTTCTCACCACAAAAGTGGTAATGTGGGGAGGTAATTCATATGCTAATTATCTCACTTTAGCTATTTTATGTTATGTTGTACATAATAAATATATATACAATTTTACTTGTCATTTAAAATAAAATAACACAACATAAAAAAGTTCCCCTGAAAGAAAAAGTTCAGCATAAAAAAGGGTTAAGAGAGAATGTCCCAGTATATATGCATTATAGCTAATTGCAAGAAAATCTCTTTGAATTTAGCAAAAATGAATATTTTGGTCACTGAGAGGAGTTAGTTTTTATTTAAACTGAGTCAGATACTTGGTTCTAACTCCTCTCTCCTTCTCCCTTTATGCAAAGACCTTGGTAATGTTATGAGCATTTATAAATTGCATATTTCTGAAGTATATTTTATTTTATATTTAACACTTTTAACACTTCAAAAATCAAGAAGTCGCAGCACACAGTAGTCTTCAGATCACTAGGGAACCCTCACCAGCAACAATGACACAAATTCCATTTGGACATAAAACTCAGAATAAAGCATTTTGTACTATCTTAAAAGTTTGCCTTAGCATTGTTCCCTTCCTGGCTATCTGGATGAGTTGTAAAACAACCTTCTTCAAACTCCTTCCCTGAAATGAATGTAACTTTCTGAAAAGCAAAACAACAGCAACACAAAAGGCTCTGCCTGGTGACTGACTTACACAGCACCCTACTCTAGTCCATTAAACATGATTTTCATACTTACCTTCTTATAATCACTGATATGTGTCAGAAAAGGAATGTGTAATATTCTACAAGAAGGAGAGTCAGGAAAAAGTACTTTTAAATGCTTTATGAAGTATAATATGCTAAAAATAAGGACATTGATCAAAATTGTATGATCAATGAATTTTCAAACACGTCCATGTAACCAGCAGGTGCCAAAAGAACCACAGCCTCCCCAACCCCATTTGTCTCCCAGTCCCGGGATTCTCTGCAGAGGAACACAGTCCCTTGACTTCTACCAGTATGCAATAGTCCTGCCTGTGTTTGAACTTTATAGAAAAAAAAAATCACACAGTACATGTTCATGACCGACTGTTTTCTTTCACTTACTGTTTCTGAGAATAGATTTACATTTACGGGAGAAACATGATTGGCGGAGTCACTCTACATTTATCCTCATCACCTGCCCCTGTGTGAAGGTCCAATGTGCACTTGCATTTTATTTTTCTCATAGAGTTATGTATTTGAGCTTTGGATGTTATGATTAGTGCATCTACCATTCTTCATATCTTTTGGTTAACATATGCACAGATTTTGATTGATAATATGTCTCAAAGTGCCAGGCATGGTGGTATACACCTGTAATCCAGTGGCTCTGGAGGCTGAGGCAGGAAGATTTCAGGTTTGAAGCCAGCCTCAGCAATTCAGCTTGGTTGTAAGCAACCTAGTGAGTGAGTGTGTGTCTCAAAATAAATAAATAAATGAAAGGACTGCGGAGGTGGTTTGGTGCCATGGGGTTCATTCCCTGGTACCAAAAAAAAAAAAAAAAAAAAAAAAGGCTCAAAGTGAATCATTGAGTATGCAGTGGGGTATGTAAGTAGGTTAAACTTGAGTAGACAATTGCAAACAGCTTTCCAAATCATTAATGGATCTGCACCTCCTCCCATAGGTGCATAATAGTTTTGGTTTTCTGCTTTCTTGCCAACATCTGGTATTGGTGGTTCTTGTCATTTTAGCCATTCTGGCGGGAACATATAGCAATTAATTTGGTTTCAATTTCCATTACTCTTGTTACTAATGAAATTGAGCACTTTTTCATATTTTTATTGACCATTTGGATATCTGTTTCTCTGATGAGCCATTTATCAATTGTATTTTATGATATCTGGTATTGATTTAGAGTCTTTAATATATTTGTAATAGAAATGATTTATTGTGCATAATGTTGTACGTACCTTCTTTTACCCTGTGACTTGTGTTTTCAGGTCTATTTTTTTTTTTAATTTTTAAATTTTATTCTTTCTAATTAGTTGTACTAGAGAGTAGAATGCATTTATACATTTTGATAGATCATATATAGAGTATAATCTCTCATTTTTCTGATTACACATATTGCAGGATCACATTGGTCATGCAGTCATATATGTACATGAGGTAATAATGCCTATTTCACTCTACTATCATTCTTTCCCCCCATACCCCTTCCCCTCTTTCACTCCTCTCCGCCCTATGTAAAGTATCTCTATTCTTCCCTATCCTCCACTTATCGTGAACTATCTTCTGCATATCAGAGAAATTCAGTTCTCTTAATGGTGTATTTTGATGCAGTCTCCTAAGTTTAAGACAACCTACCTTGTAACTATTTACATTCATGGTTAGTCCCTTTTTGTGTCTGACTGACCAAGTACAGACACTTCCTTATACTTTTAAAATCATAGCGGTACAGTTTTGAATTTTCTATTATTTCCATAATCCAGCTGATAGTCTATATATTGATAGAAAGTAGCTATCAGCAAGACTATCCCATGGCCTCAGTAGCATTTATTAAAAATATTCTACCTCAAAAAAAAATAGTCCACCTTACTCACATGAGATCTATGTCACTCGCCACTGTGTGTAGTTTCTATCCTTAACTGTTTTTTAAAATTTTTTTATATCTTTATTTTTATTGTAAACAAATGGGATACAAGTTGATTCTCTGTACATGGAGTAACAGCATACCATTTGTGTAATCATACATTTACATAGGGTAATGTTGTTTGATTCATTCTGTTATTTTCCCCCTACCCTCCACCCCTCCCACCCTTCTTTTCCCTCTATACAGTCCCTCCTTCCTCCATTCTTGCCCCCCTCCATCCCCCATTATGTGTCATCATCCACTTATCAGCGAGATCATTCTTCCTTTGGTGTTTTTGAGATTGGCTTATCTCACTTAGCATGATATTCTCCAGTTTTATCCATGTGCCTGCAAATGCCATAATATTATTATTCTTTACGGCCGAGTAATAGTCCATTGTATAAATATACCACAGTTTCTTTATCCATTCATGAATTGAAGGGCATCTAGTTGGTTCCACAATCTGTCTTTGTGAATTGAGCAGCTATGAACATTGATGTGGCTGCATCTTTGTAGTATTCTGCTTTTAAGTCCTTTGGGTATAGGCCGAGGAGTGGGATAGTTGGGTAAAACAGTGGTTCCATTCCAAGCTTTCTGACGAATCTCCATACTGCTTTCCAGAGTGGCTGCACTAATTTGCAACCCTACCAGCAATGTGTGAGTGTACCTTTTTCCCCACATCCTCGCCATCACCTATTGTTGCTGGTATGCTTGATAGTCACCATTCTAATTGGGATGAGATGGAATCTTAGTGTAGTTTTGATTTGCATTTATCTTATTACTAGAAAAGTTGAACATTTTTTTCCTATGTTTGTTGATTGCTTGTAGATCTTCTGTGAAGTGTCTGTTCATTTCCTTAGCCCATTTGTTGATTGAATTATTTGTGTTCTTGGTGTAGAGTTTTTTGAGTTCTTTATAGATTCTGGAGATTAGTGCTCTATCTGAAGTATGAGTGGCAAAGATTTTCTCCCACTCTGTAGGCTCTCTCTTCATATTGCTGATAGTTTCCTTTCCTGAGAAAAAGCTTTTTAGTTTGAATCTATCCCAATTATTGATTCCTACTTTTATTTCTTGTGCTATTGGAGTCCTGTTAAGGAAGTCTGATCCTGGGCCAACATGTTGAAGATTTGGACCTACTTTTTCTTCTATAAGATGCAGGGTCTCTGGTCTGATTCCGAGGTCCTTGATCCATTTTGAGTTGAGTTTTGTGCAGGGTGAGAGATAGGGGTTTAATTTCATTCTGTTGCATATGGATTTCCAGTTTTCCCAGAACCATCCTTAATTGTTTTTTATTAATTCAGTTTGGCAATACCTTCAATAATACCACATTATCTTAGAGTGGTTTATAATTATAATATTTTTCAATATCTAGTATTGTATTTTCTCCTTTTTTTCCAATTTGGACCACATCCACAGCCCTACTTTGTACTATTTTGTATTTTATTTAGAGACAGGGTGTCACTGAGTTACTTAGCCCCTTGCTTTGGCTGAGGCTGACTTTGAACTTGCTGTCCTCCTACCTCAGCCTCCGGAGCTGGTGGGATTACAGGTGTGTGCTACTGTGCACAACTGCCTTGTCTATTCTTAGTCTTCAGAATTGTCAATAAAATTTAGATTCAATTTGTCAATCTCTCCAATTAAAGGAAAAAGTGCTGAGATTTTGCATGTCATTGAATTGTTTGTGTATTGGTTAAGGAGAATGAAGATCACCATAGTTCAATGATTTTGATCATAAGAATGAAATAGTTTTCAATTGATTTAAATGTTCTTATATTTATCTCAACATTTTGAACTTTTCATGAAAGTTCTTACAGATCACTTGCTACATTTAGTCCTATGTATCTGATGCTTATTAATGAATTGCAGATGGTAATTTCATTTAAAATTTTACTTTTGATATGCTTATTATTACTATATAGAACTGTTTGATTATCTATCAACTGCTTTACTGAATTTACTTGTTAAATAATGTATCAGCAGACTATTTTGAATTTTTAGACATAAAATATGTAATCTATAGACAATGAAAGCTTTTTTGCTTCATAATCTTATGTTTTAATTTTTTATCTTGTTTTATGAGGTAAAACCTTCAGCATGATGTTGAATAAAGGTGAAAATAAGAACAAATTTGTGTTTTTCCTGATTACAGAGAGATATTTTCTAGGACTTCATTATTAAGTATTTTGTTTTCTGCAATTATCATATAGACACTCTTAGTAAGTTAGGAGTTTTCTCTGATCCTAGCTCTGTGAGACTTTTTGTTTGATATGTATATCTAATTCCTTGTGAGCCTTTTCTCCTTTTGCAAAGTTGATCACTTGTTTTTCCTCCTCCTTTTTGATAATGTGCTGAGTTCTAATTCAGAATATTTGACTTATAAGGCTTTCTTTGAATTTCTGAAGTAAGTTTAACTAATGTATGTATTTTTTCTATATGAAATTTTTCCAAGTATTTTTTTTTAGTTTGTCACTATTCTTAAGACAGATTGTTATATAATTTACTTTCCTGTAATATAATGTCAGCTTTTGCAGATAAAATTATGCATGATTCATAAAAGAAGAAAATTGTTTTCATTTATGTTTTCTGAAAGAGTTTATGTAAGATAATTTCTTAAATACTTAAAAGAACTTACTGGTAAAGCGATCTAGAACTTGTCCTTTCTTTATGGTAAATATTTTATCACAGATTAAATGTCTTTATTACATATTGGGTTTAAAGTGTTTCTAATTTTTGTAGCTTAATTTTTAATATTTTTTAATTTTTTATTAAATTGCTTGTTTCATCTAGAATTTAAAATTCTGGGCATGGAGTTGTTAATGATATATTCTTATTTTTATAACTTGGTAAGATTTGTAGTGATTCTTGAATTCATTTTGAAGTCTCTTGTAATTTTGTATTTGGTGTCAATATTTTCAAATATCCTCATCTTAACCCTAAGGTTTCATCTAGCAATAGGTTTAGGGCTATTTGCAAAATAGGATTCTAAGGAGGTGAAATATTATCTTAGGTGCTTATACATAGGTTTGTTTGAGGTATCTAGTGAAATTATCCCATTAATTCTTATCATGGAATAAAGAGAATATTTAAATCAATATGGACTTTAATTTATAATTCACCTTTTACTCTAAATGTCTTTCCTCATTGTCCTTTCTTACATTAAAATTAGCGTCTTTTATTTGTAGCACATTTTCTAAGTGTGTACTTCATTCTTTGTGGTAAAGACTCACAAAAGTACCAAGAACACATGTCCCTTATAAATTGTGCTTATTATTTAAAGCATTTTAAACAGAAACCTCCACAGTTTCTTGTCTTCTTTGATCAGTTGAGGAGAGAAACACCCCACAAACTTCATTTATTTATTTCTTTAGTACTAGGAATGGAACCCAGGGTGCTTTACCACTGTGCTAGATTTCTAGTCCTCTTTTATTTTTAATTAAAAAAAAATAACTTACAGGGTCTCAGTAAGTTGCTGAGTCTGGCCTCAAACTTGTGATCCTCCTGCCTCAGCCTCCTTACTGTCTGGGATTACAGGCCTACACACCACAGGCTTGGGTGGTAAATCAAGGATAATTTCAGCAGAGAGATTATTTAAAGCGATAATAGTTCTGGATGATGAGCAGAGTTCCGGTCGGATGGTGGAGATGGTTGCATGACATTGTGAATGCATTTAATTCTATCAAACTACACACAAATAGTGAAGATGGTAAACTTTACTACGATTTAAAGAAATGAAAAAAATTTAACCAAAATAAAATTACCTCTGCTATGATTTTATATGTAAGGACACGGTTTTAATGTGCGCAGTTCAACTTATTTTAAGCACTGAGAACAATATTAATCAATATGCAATAGCCACCAAAATCGATCTTCTGGTCTGACTCATCAGATAAACATTCATTGATGATCCTACAAACTAATTATTTGGGAAAAATAGCAAAGAAAGAAAGTACTAAAGTTTCAAGTTGTGATTAAGGATGCTTGGCATCATTCTGATATTTGTGCTTCACCTTATTTTAATATTTCTCAAGCAAAATTAATTTTGTATCTGATAGTGTTTTAAAATCTGTGTTGTTAGGTGTCAGAATTTACATTTCGTTCTTCTTGAAAAGAATAGACAATGACAATTCCTTGGTATTTCAATTAACAAACAATTTCAGAGAAAGTGAGGAAGTTATGTGCATCCCAAAAGTTGTTTAAAACCTTCCCATGAAATCTACTCAGAGGACCAAGGAAGTGCCTGTTTCTCAGCTTTCAAAATTTGTGCTGATTGCTTGGAAGAAAATACTGGAGATAACAGCAGAATGCTTCTTTTAGGAGAATCCATATCACTGACGCTCTTAATACCACAAAGTGTGATATTTTAAGGTAGAAAAAAAAATGGTGCACTTTTTAATATGTTTTTTGAGATTTGCTAAAATTTTGTTAAAAATATTTGCATCTGTGTCCATTAGGGATATTGGTCTGAAATTTTCTTTTCTAGAAGTGTCTTTTTCTGGTTTGGGTGATATTAGCTTCATAGAATGAGTTTGGAAGGGTTCCCTCCTCCTCTATTTCATGGTACTTTGAGGAGTATTGGAATGACCTCTTCTTTGAAGGTCTTGTAGAACTAGGCTGAGAATTCATCAGGTCCCGGACTTTGTTGGTGGGTGTTTGATGACTTCTTCTATTTCATTTCTTGAAATTGATCTATTTAAATTGAGTATGTCCTCCTGATTCAGTTTGGGTGGATCATATGTCCCTAGAAACCTGTTGATGTCTTTGAGATTTTCTATTATATTGGAGTATAGATTTTCAAAATAGCTTCTAATTATGTTTTGTATTTCAATAGTGTCTGCTGTGATATTCCCTTTTTCATCACAATTTTAATAATTTGAATTTTCTCTCTCCTCTTCATTAGTATGGCTAAGAGTTTATCAATTTTGTTTATTTTTTTCAAAGAAGCACCATGATCAAGTAGGTTTCACCCCAGGGATGCAAGGTTGGTTCAACATCGGAAATCATTAAATGTAATTCACCACATTAACAGTCTTAAATTAAGAATCACATGATTATTGAGATAGATGCAGAAAAAGCATTTTAAAAAATACAGCACCCCTTCATGCTCAAAATAGTTGAAAAAATAGGGATAGTAAGAACATTCCTCAACATTTTAAAGGCTACCTATGCTAAACCCAAGGCCAACATCATTCTAAATGGAGGAAAACTGAAAGTATCACCCCTAAAAACTGGAACAAGGCAGGGATGCCCTCTTTCACCACTTCTATTCAACATTGTCCTTGAAACTTTAGCCAGAGCAATTAAACAGACCCAAGAAATTAATGGAAAAAAAGAACTCAAATAATCACTATTTGCTGATGACATGATTCTATATTTAGAGGAGTTGAAAATTCCACCAGAAAACTTCTAGAACTCATAAATGAATTCAGCAATGTAGCAGGATACAAAATCAAAATATAATGCAGTTTTATTCATAAGTAATGAATCCTTTGAAAGGGAAATTAGGAAAACTACCCCATCCACAATAGCCTCGAAAAAAAAAAATTAAATACTTGGAAATCAATCTAACAAAAGAGGTGAAAGACCTCTACAATGAGAATTACAGAACACTAAAGGAAGAAGTTAAAGAAAACCTTAGAAGATGGAAAGATCTCCCATGTTCCTGGATAGGCAGAATTAATATTGTCAAAATGGCCGTAATAGCAAAAGTGCTATACAGATTCAATGCAATTCCAATTAAAATCCCAATGATGTACCTTACAGAAATAGAGCAAGCAATCATGAAATTCATCTGGAAGAATAAGAAACCCAGAATAGCTAAAGCAATCCTTAGCAGGAAGAGTGAAGTAGGGGGTATCACAATACCAGACCTTCAACTCTACTACAAAGCAATAGTAACAAAAATGGCATGGTATTGGTACCAAAATAGAAAGGTAGATTAATGGTACAGAATAGAGGACACAGAGACAAGCCCACATAAATACAGTTTTCTCATACTATATAAAGGTGCCAAAAACATACAATGGGTAAAAGATAGCCTCTTCAAGAAATGGTTCTGAGAAAACTGGAAATCCAGATGCAGCAGAATGAAACTAAACCCCTCTCACCCTGTACAAAACTCAACTCAAAATGGATCAAAGACCCAAGAATTAGATCAGAGACCCTGCACCTAACAGAAGAAAAAGTAGGTCCAAATCTTCATCATGTCAGCTTTTATTTACAAGAAATAAAAGCAGGAATCAGTAAATGAGATGGGTTCAAACTAAAAAGTTTTTTCTCAGCAAAGGAAACATCAACAATGTGAAGAGAGAAAATAGACAGTGGGAGAAAATCTTTGCCACACACATTTCAGATACAGCACTAATCTCCAGAATCTATAAAGAACTCAAAAGATTTTACAACAAGAATACAAATAACTCAATCAATAAATGGGCTAAGGAAATGAGCGGACACTTCACAGAAGAAGATCTACAAGCAATCAATAGACATACAAAAAAAATGTTCAACATCTCTAGTAACAAGAGAAATGCAAATCAAAACATATCACCCCAATTAGAATGGCTATTATCAAGAATCCAACAATAGGTGTTGGCGAGGATGTGGGGAGAAAGGTACACTCATACGTTGCTGGTGGGGCTGCAAATTAGTGCAACCACTCTGGAAAGCGGTACAGAGATTCCTTAGAAAACTCGGAATGGAACCACCATTTGACCCAGCTATCCCACTCCTTGGCCTATACCCAAAGGACTTAAAATCAGTGTACTACAGAGATACAGCCACAGCAATATTCATAGCTGCTCAATTCACAATAACTAGAATGTCGAACCCACTTAGAGGCCCTTCGATTGATGAATGGATAAAGAAACTGTGGTATATACACACAATGGAATATTACTCAGCCATAAAGAAGAATAAAATTATCACATTTGAAGGTAAATGGATGGAGTTGGAGAATATCATGCTAAATGAGATAAGCCAATCCCAAAATACCAAAGGCCGAATGATCTATCTGATAAGTGGATGATGAGGGGTGGGAGGGAGGCAAGAATGGAGGAAGGATGGATTGTGTAAAGGACAAAGAGGGATAGGGAGGGGGTGGAAGGAATGAAAAATAACAGAATGGGACAAACATTACTGTATGCACATGTATGATTCCACAAGTGGTGTGACTCTACTTTGTGCGCAACCAGAGAAACAACAGTTGTACCCCATTTGTGTAAAATGAATCAAAATACATAAATTTTAAAAAGAATAAAACCTTCAATGTCTTTATGTCAAAAAGAAAAAAAAAGATTTTCAATGGGTTTATAAAGATTGAAAAATATGTAAGAAGATATTTAGTAAATTTATTTACTTACATTTTCATATCACAAATTCTGATATGATAGATAATAATGTATCTAAATGGCCTAAATTACATTTTGTTAGTATAAAATAAGTGATAAATTGGCATTTTTAAATAGTTTAGCAGGTAACAACATTTTTCTTAGTGTTTGACAACATAGTGAAATATCAACATTGATGACTTGGTAGAGTCAATAAAGTTAGGCATAATTAATTGTAATAAACTTATTAGAATGACTCATAGAAATATATAAAAGGAAGATAGTAGTAAACGTTGATCTATACACGAAAATAAACACACAGAAAATATTTTATTATTTTTAGAAAGATTTAAAACAATTGAATGAGTGTTACTATTATTAAGTAAATTTAATGATGTTGAAAAAATAGAAAAGAGGACAATCTTGGATTGGTCTTATTTTTAAAGTCAGTATTTTAATACACTGTATTTTAAAATAAACTCTTATCTTCTTTAAATCATTTTTGGGGCAGAAAATATTCATATCTTGAAAAATATAAAACATAAATATGATATCCTATGTAGAAGTAATAAATATTTTATTCAATTTTTTTTCTACTGGCAATAGATACAAATAAAATGAACAACTTCGAGAAAGATTTTAATAACTCTTCCTGTCATTAGGTTAAGCCCCACAAAACTCTGAAAGGAAATATCTCCATGCTGTTCATGCTGTTTTTATTACCCTTGTGGTGCAATAAGATGCTTGTTTCCAAGCAGCAGTGTTAAACGGAATAAGAGTAATTATTATTGACACATAATGTAATTACCAATAATGTATTGGGTTCAAATGAAGAGGAGCGTTTTAATCTTCACATGAAGCAATTGATATGCTTAGCTCCCATTTGTGTTAATGGCAAGCATTCCCATGAATCTTAGTGTCAACAGAAGAGAAATGGACTCTAAAGGCTGCTCATCAGAAATTCAAGCTGTTTTATTCACCAGAAAGAGGAGTAGAGCTCCCTGAGAAAGATCTATTTTTTAAATGAAAAGCAATTTCTACTCCACAGAGCAGAACCAAAGACTCCCTGCCCTTCCAAACATTTCCTGTGTACTATTTTCCACTAAAGAGGACGACTCCTTTCAGGCTTTCTATTATACAAAGTGAAACTTCTCTCTGAAGAAATAAATCATTTGTGCAGAATTGCTGCCAAATGATGTGCTTGTTGAAGATTCCTGGACTCATCTCAGTATAAAACTGAAGATACAGAGTGAGAATTATCCCCAGGTCCAAAACGTCTCCTTGTTCCCTCTATATTTGTTTTCTGGTAGAAATGAATGACTAATTGTATTTTCAATATTGAGATTAGGATGTAGGGCCACAGGGCATTAGGATAAAAATGGCAGTTTCCAAATTTCATCCTTTCTACAATTTTCATAAAATCAAAATTTCACTGAAGGCTTTTTTTCTGCCATAAGAGCAATGAACCATCAATAATTTAGAAAAGTCATACCCAAATTGACTTGGTGACTAATTCAAGCAAATATTTAAAATAAAGCAGCTTGCTTCATTTTAATTATTTACTACTCTCTGAATATTCTTTAAATATAAAAAACAACGCTAAAAAACTTCCTATTTTGAAATTCTTCAGGGAACCATTTTATGAATAAATTAAATTGTTTGTAATGAATATGCTGTTTGCTTCCAAGTAAAACAATACTTTTAAAGTATCCCCAAAGATTGGTGGATTAAACTGTGTCATATTTAAGCACAAAATACTGAGTATAAATGTTGTAAAAGAATATTTATATCCTGCATTCATGGAGAGTACAAAAATATGTAAAACAAGGCCTTAAAATGTAACATCGGTACACATATTTATGTAATTATCTCTGTATTTGGTAATATATAGAGATTTATAAGGGGTTGAAATTTGAAATATGCCAAACTATTAAAAGTTCAGGGTGCAATTTGCCTGTAATTCCTATTTTCTCTTCATGATTTGATGTAGTAAGCAATCCTTTTCTACTGCAGTCATCAAAATAATGCCTAAAATAATCTGGTATAAATGAAAGGTTATCTTTGACACATTATCTTTGAAATACTGCTTACATATATGAAGTTCTATTAATATAATTTTGAGAAATAGAGAATAAATGAATTTTATACACTAATTCTTATCCAAATAATCAGATTTCAAGTAATTTATCCTCAAATAATTGATAATATTATTGTGTCCATTTTTAGTTGGTATTAGATGACATAATTGTATTATATACATCGAAGGATTTCTTAATATTTTAGGAGAAATATGAATATAACCCTTCTAAACTCTTTGAAATAAAACATACTGCTCACCTATTTATTAAGTAGTTCAAATGGAAGGACAGAGATTAACCGATTTCCACTGAGATCAGATGCTAAATTTAACTTCCAAGGGTATCTTGTTTTTCTTCCCTTTGAGACATGTCTTAAGCTGATTAGCGAAACTGCAATATCAATATAACAGCTTCTGTTGGAAAGCATGTGGAAACCTTTTCTTAAGGACTTAAGCTATGTCTCTATTTTCCTTTACTAGTTGAGGAACATAATACTAGACATAAAATTTTAATTGTTAGGAGATTTTTTTATCTTGTGCTAGCCAAATTGTTTTTTGTTGTTTAAAATAGGAAATGTTATGCTTTTCCAATGATTTGCTAAACATTTCTTTGAAAGACAAGTAGAAGAAAACCACAGAAAATTATGCTTGTATTGTTTACTAACCAATAGCATAACTTCTTACCTAAGGAAAAAAAAAAAAAAGGAAGATTGAGGATTAAGACAGTAAACTCATATCTCAAAGGAATTAGATGCGACTGAAAAGAAATGTTGGACCACAGATATTTCAAGTGCGCTAGTAATGCCTTCTGAACAACAGCTTGTAAAGAGAATAAGAATTTTTCCAGAAAGCTGTTGTAATAACGGATCATGTGAAATCGTGATGAGAAGGAAAACTTCATACAAAGCCAAGTTTATTCATCATTATGTTGGAAAAGGAACAGAGTTGGGAAGGAAATATTACCATAGAACTATGATACAAGATACCTAAAAAGACTTCAGGTAAAATTTTAAACATAACAAGTTATTCTGGAAAGCAAATAGTGGACTAGAAATGGGGAACGTGTGTGTGTGTGTGCGTGTTCCTGCGTATGTATATGAAGTATCTTGTTTTTTTCTCTTACCTATAAAACAGTGCATAGAACTGTATCCATTCAAAAATGATGGGGTTGTGTAGTGGTTTCGATCTGGAATGTCCCCCAAATCATGTGCTGAAACATTGTGCCCAGAGCAGAAAGGTTCAGAAGAGGGGATTTTAGGCAATGGTTGGATGATTAGGGCCATAAAGTCATCAGTGGATTAATCCATTTCATGGGGTGGTAATGTGAAAGGACTACTGGGTGGTCATTACAGGCAGGTGGGCAAGGCTGGAGGAAGGAGATCATGGGGGAGGTGTCCCCTTGGGCACTCTCTCCTCTCAGCTCCTTTCTCTCTCTCCTTCCTAGATGTCATGAGCTGAGCAGCTTGCCTCTGCCGTGCCCTTCTGCCACATTCTGCCTTGGAGCCAGATGACCATGGACCGAATCCTCTGAAACTGTGAACCAATGTCAGTTATTTTGACATTGTCCAAATACATTGACCACTGTCCTCCTCTAAGTTATTGATGTCAGATATTTTGGTAACAGCAACAGAAAGTTGAACAATAGTGTGCAGTGTCCGGGAAGGGAAGACCTTGCAGTGAGCCCGTGAGTTTCTCAGAAGATAGATGGGTTGTTACATTACGAAAGACGAAAAGAATTCTTTGGTTTAACAATTTTAATAGCCCAGAAAATTGTTGAGCAATAAAAATAAGATGTGGCTGTGTTACTGTAGTATGCTGATTTTAAGTCCTTTGGGTATAAACCGAGTGGGATAATTGGGTCAAAAGGTGGGTCCATTCCAAATTTTCTGAGGATTCTCCATACTGCTTTCCAGAGTGGGTGCACCAATTTGCAACTCCACCAGCAATGTACAAGTGCGCCTTTTTCCCCTTATCCACATCAACATCTATTATTGTTTGTGTTCTTGATAATAGCCATTCTAATTGGAGTAAGATGAAATCTTAGAGTAGTTTTTAATTTGCATTTCTCTAAATACTAGAGATGTTGAACACTTTTTCATATATTTATTAGTTGCCTGTATGTCTTCTTCTGTAAAGTGTCGATGTTCATAGCAGCTCAGTTCACAATAGCTAGATTGTGGAACCAACCTAGATGCCCTTCAACAGAGGAATCGATAAAGAAACCCTGGTACATATACACAATGGAATACTATTCAGCCATAAAGAAGAATAATATTATGGCATTTGCAAATAAATGGATGAAATTGGAGAATATCATGCTAAATGAAATAAGCCAATGCCAAAAAACCAAAGGCCAAATGTTTTCCCTGATAAGTGGAGAATGATATAAAATGGGGGTGGGGGGGTGGGGAGGGAGAGAAGAATGGGGAAACTTTAGATTATGTAGAAGGAAATGAGAAGGAAGGGGGTATAAAAAATGATGAAGTGAGACAGACATCATTGCCCTATGTACATGTATGATTACACGAATGGTACGAATCTACATTGTGCACACCCATAGAAATGAAATGATGTACCCCATTTGTGTACAATGAATCAAACTGCAGTCTGTAAAAAATCATAAGATAAATAACAAAATACAAAAAAATAAGTAAAAAATAAAATAAATATCAACACAAAAAAATAAGAAGATGGCATAGTCATAATATTCTTAACAATGGGGGATAATATCTTTTGTCAAAAAATGATCTTATTCATCAAAACCACCATGAGTTCAGTTCATTTTGAATCATGTTATTGGCCGCCTTTTGTAAACCAAACAGTGTCCTGGGGTGCTGGAGACTTGCAGCGCACTTGCAGTCAGAGGGAAAGCATCCTAGCCATGCCGGGCACCTTGACTATGTGAGTTCACCTTTCCTCCACCAAAGCACTTCTGAAATGGACGCAGAAAGTGGGACTTGAGGCAGCAGTGCACGGACAGATCAGCGTTTCACAGGGGGTCTGATCTAGCTGCACAGCCCAAGCTGCGCTGGAGTGGCTGCAGAAGGCAGCCCTGTTCTGTACTGAGAAGTGCGGTGTGGTTAAGGACAGGTGAGCTCAAGATTAAGGCAGAAACGGGGCTGGGTTCAGGCTGAGTGGTAGAGCACTTGCCTAGCATGTGTGAGGCACTGGTTTTGATTCCCAGCGCTGCATATAAATAATTTTCTAAAAAAAGAATTAAAGCAGAAAGATTTAGGGAAAGTGCCCATAAGTTCTGGTAATCCAACTAACCAGGTCCTAAACAGAGTTTAAAGTGCCATTCTTTGGTTTTCTGAAGAAAATACTTCCTCGTCTTAAGGAGGGAGTGACCAGTTTACAGGTTGGTCTTTATAGAGTTCGAAACTAATTTTTATAAAGCTAGGTTCTTGCATATGCATAGACAGCTAAATACTGTCAGAGTTTTGAAGAAACTTCTATCATAAAGGAGCAATGCAGACATATCCAAGATTTGTGAGTGGGGGGCTATATTAAGGAACAGTCAAAATGTTTAAAAATATTTGATTAGTGACCTTAGATAAGCAAACATATTAGATCCTGATAAGCAGAATAAAGAGGTGTAATTAAAGGACAGAAAAGGAAGTGGCAGGAGTTGTAAATGACGAGAGGTCCAGAAGAGGTTTGACAACTAAAGATCACAATAACAATGACAAGAAAAGGAAAATAGCAGAGGGAAGAAGAGACTTAGACTCCTCTAGTCATCTCAGGCCACTCCTTGGCTAATGGGAAGTAGAGAAGAGTAGAAGCAGAGAAAGGATCAGCAATGAAGCAAGTCACCTGGTCTTGGATTAATTCCTTTTTTGGTGGACCATATTTTTCAGTAGTACATGGAAGGCAATCAATTCATCTTTGCAAAAATGTCTTTGTTCTATATTTATGGATGATTGGTGAATTTTCAGTTTTAGATTGTAGTTCATAAATAATTTTTCCAGAATTTTGAAGCTTTCCACCATTTCCTATCAGCCTGTTAGCATTGGTGGGAATGGGGAGGAGAAAAGGTGTAGCACACAGGTTTGTAGGAGGGAGAGAGGCACGAGGAATTCCCACAAGGAAGTCTGCTTATAGACCTTTTGTAGGAAATAGGCAAACAGCCTGGTTCAGAGCAGGTGTGTAGCTGACTGTGGGAAAAGATTGGAGAACAGTCCCGTGAGGGAGAAAGGTGGGTTATCTTGTGAATAACAAGTTTTTGAAAAAAATCATGATGTTTGCAGATTTTCTGTTGCTTTTAAGGAAAAAGAGATAAACCACACAAGCAAAGAGTAAAAATAATTTATCCAAACTCCTTAAAAGAAGTTGTTTGAGAGAGGTAACATAAGAATTTTTTTTTTTTTATTGTTTACTGATAATAGTGAGACTTTGCATGAGGAATGTAGAGTAAACACAGCAGATAAAATTATCACTACTGGAAAGAGTGTATAAATAGTTGAAATATGATCATTGGCAATTACTGCATTTGACATGGGACACCATTTACAGAGTCATGATAATATTAGAAATTACTAGGTTTAAGAGAATTGTGGTATAAAGTATTGGAAAGTACATGGGGTAATATTTAATGCAGAGAAATACTCAACTATTAGAAAAGAATCTTAGCTACTATCTGAATTTCATAAATAAAGAAATGTCATATTTATATTATTTAGAACAGTCAAAAGAATTGACTTTGCTTCTTCTGGGTATCAGACTTGAGAATTAGGAAGGATGAAGAAGGAAACTATGACTTTTTAATACAGAACATTAGTGCTTCAGAAACCATGTACCTGCACTATTTAACAAAAAGAAAGTTTCAATAAAATCAGCAATATTTTTTGTATGCACATACAATAGTGTAAGTGAGGGAGTAATAGTGTAAATTGCATAATTTGAAAATTTCCAGGCACAGACTGAAATAAAAATTCTGAACAAAACTAAAGACCTGGCATGGCTATTATAGTTGAAGAAGAATTATCCACAGCTTTGGAAAGGGATGGGGACTTTGCCATTTGTATTTTAGCTTCTGCAGTCTTTCATATGGAAGCACTCACTCACTTTGACTTGGGCTATATCTCACTCTCATGGTATTGCTTTCCTCTCACCCTTACAAGCTCTTTATTCTATTCTCCAAACTTTTATATTAAGGAGTCTCGCGTTTTTGTGCTGAGCACTTTGCAGCTTTCATTCTTTTATTTGTATTTAATAATTATCGTGAACACTTTGGCATGCTTGCATGTGCACATAACATGGTTTGATCAGTTTCATTGCCTAGTACACCCCCTCCCCCACTTCTTCCTCCTGCTGACCTACTTCCTCTCCCCTCCTGGTCTCCCTGCGGTTTTGTGAGATCCTTTTTTCCTGCTTTATTCTCTCTAATTTCCAACCATGAGACAAGATACGTCCTCTTTGAACGTGCCCTGGACCACACGTCCAGGGCATAGGCAAGAGCTATGCTGACAACTGGGACTGACCGCTCCAGGCCTGCCTTGGTCCTGTCTTGGCCACTCATACAGCCACCATGCCTTGACCTCTTTACTTAGCCTTCTCTGGGGCTGCGCTGAGTCACCGTGCTCCACGCTGAACTCATGCACCTCACCACCACCTTGTCCTCAAGTGTTTCAATGTCCGGCACGTGGAGCCTCTGCCATACCACACTTCACAAGTAAAACAGGGTCTCAGCAGGTCATGCTGGCTTTCTCCCCACAATCAGTCTTTCATGGAGGGCTCTTGACTTTTCATTTTTTCATTTTCATTTTTCCTCTTCAGTGGAACTATTTTCCCTGTCTCTAAGAGTCCTATCTTATTTCAAGACTGGTTTAATGTAAAACCTAAATGACTTTTTTGATGATAAAATCATTGCATGGAACCAGGATAATGGTCAAGGAGATGATTTTGGAGCTGAAGGGAAGTGAACAGGTCCTGAAGTCATCTTGGAGTGGAAGACTCCAATTATGCACACCTGAAACAGCTATGTGTTGCAGAAGCAGATCTAATACATATTCTTCAAATTGTTGGCAGTACCTTCTTCAATGTTCATCTTCAAAATTATGTTCCATATTGTAAAATTCTTTATGACTTTGTGGAAATGATTGCCAGAAAAAAACCAGAAGTCAGACTTCAATGCCCAATATGTTGTTTTCTAGTGGTGATAATTATGATAGAAATATAATACCAATTTCTGAATATTAAAATATATTTCTTATTTAATTCATGATTCTATATATAGAAGGAAATTAATTTTAAAAAGCAAATGTCAGTCTGCGATTTACATGTTAGGTGGAAGACTATTTCCCTTCAACGTAGAAATTCCTCAGTCTTGGGCTAAATTATGCAGTTTATCTTATCTTCACGGAGACATCCTCATCTGCAGAGGAAGACGTTCCCACAGGCTGCCGTTGTCCAGTATGGGAACAGTGGTTCTCCTGTCCGAAAATAGAATGACCTGGCAGAAGAGAATCAAAGTTCTTGGGTCACTTGTCACTTCCGACTGTCTTCTCATGCATATAATCTACTCCTCAAGAACTGAAATGTGGAATTCTTAGTCGGAGCAGAGTGAGAAGACAGCTCAAAGGAAGGAAAAAAAAAAAATCAATGGGAAAAAATCAATGCGAAAGTTGTAAAAGCTATACCAATTAGCTTTCTAATATATGGTCTTTTGAAGTGCCAAAGAGCATTTTTAAGTGCTACTTTTTATTTTTATTCGAATAGACTCACTGCTAATGGTACGGAAGCAATCATGTGGAACCAAAAAGAGAATAAACCCCAAAAAGAGCTTTCAGAAGCTGTAGGAGTATTTATAGTCTCTACGAAGAGTTCTTTATAGTCACACCCAGTTTTTCTTGCTTCCTGTGTTCAACCTTTCAATATATGTGGGAGAAGGAAATCTCAGATTGTGTTGTAATCTCTTGAATAGGGCAAAAGACCAGAAGAGATACCATAATTTTACCATTTCATGATAATTGTAAGACATTTATATTCTTTAACTCAAACACATTATCTTTAAGGAGTTTAAATTCACAAAAAGAGTACTTTGGAGATTAGAAATAATGAGAATGAATATTTCTACTGTTTTAGAAAAATCTCATTCTCTGATTTTTGCCACAGAGTTTAGTGAAAATATTAGAGGAATAGTGTTCCTTATTTACTATAGATATTTAAATTTTCCAATTAAACCTTTAAGAAGATGGACAAGAGGAAAGAAATGAAACTTGGGAAGAAAAATTTTAATCACTTTTTAAGTAATAATAACTTTGCATATAGTCCTTGCCATAACCTGACACAGTTCTAGCATTGATTACCTTGGTGATTCCTCTAATCCTTAAACTCCCCGTGACAGATCCAAACATCATCCCCATTTGCAAAGAAAACAGTCACAGAATACAGTTCATCCAGGGTTACATGGGAAAGGGGTTGAGTCCTGTTTCACCTCAAGCTGCTTGTCTCTGAGGTCTTCAATTAAACGTCTCCGAATGGGTAGAATTTTATCATGTTTAGGGTAGGAATCATTAAAGCAGTGTGCTGATATCAAACATTGGGCAGCTGGGAAGTCTGAATTCAAAAGCAGTAAACTGGAAATAATAGAAATGGTTTGGGTGAAAACACCTGCTTTGTATTATTTATCTTTGTTTAACAAACGTGATGGTAAGAAGCAGGTGTCTAATAGATATCTGTTGCAGCATTGATGAAATAGGGAAGTACGTCATGGAGAGATGATGTATCTTCTCACATCATCTTAGACTATCTCTAAGACTGAGTACAATGACATGGATAAAAACTCCAGCAGGTTTCCCATCAGAAACACACAAGTGAGAAGAGTGATGTTCTGGGTGTAGCTGTAGGCAGGCAGCAGGTGGCTAGAGGAAGTGGGTCCCTTTGGAAGTTAGGTTTTGTTCCTGACCCCTTGCTTGCTCTCTGCTCCCCAGCTGCCATGGGTTGAGTAGCTCTCCTCTACTACTCCTTTCCCTGTTCTGTCTCTTGTCAGTTTCAGAGCAATGGAGCCAGGCAATCATGAACTGAACCTCAGAAACCACCAGCCCAAAGACACATTTCCTCCTCTCAATTGTTGTCAAGTCTTTTTGTAACAGTGGTGAAAAACTGTCTAAAACAAACATGTGACCCCACAATTTGATAACTTAAATGAATTAGATGAATTCCTTGAAAAATATAAAGTACTGAATTCATGCAGAGGATAAAAAGATAATCTGTCATCTAAATAAATTTAGAGGACAATTCATATACTTCAAAGCAAACAAGCACCAAACTGAAGCACATACTTCTGCAACATATCAGCAAAAAAAAAAAAAAAATACCAAAATTGACCATCTCATCCAGAAAATAGAAGAGAGATTACTAACTTATTTGGTGAGATCAGAATTGTTATAACATCAGTGCTGGATAAAGATTTTTCAAGAAAAAAAAAAAAACTGTAGGAAAGTATCTCTTATACACATTGATTTGAAAATTTTTAAACAAGATATCAGTAAGATGAATACAAAAACAATACACAGAAAAATTATGCATCATGATCAAGTGGAATTTATTCATGTTATGCAAGATTACTTCAGCATTAAAAAATCATGCAATTCTTTCCATGTGCTTTTGTGGTTTATCCATGATGAAAATTTTCAGGAAACTAAGTTTGAAGGCTACCGTCCTTCACTTGATATAGTACATATACATCCATTTGTACAACTATGATTATCTTTAATGATAAGAGATTGAATGATATTTCCCTTACAGTCAGGAATAGTGAGGATGTCCTCTTTCTCCTCTCATATTTAACATTATACTGGAAACCTCGCTAAAGCAATAAGAAAAGAAAAAGAAATAAATACATAAAGATTTAAAGGAAAATCTATTATTTTTACTTGCAGATGAAACAAGAAAATATGAGTGTGCAGAAAAATGCCAAATAATATTCAAAACAAACCAGAATTATTAGTATGTCTACATATATAGGCATATATTGGATCATTCACCAGAGAGGGTCTAGATTAATAAAACCTGCCAGAACCAATGAGTACAACTCATGTTCAAACTTCCTTCCTGTCACTATTCTTTAAAAATAAAATAAAAAATAAAGAGGAATCAGAGCTTGTTGAAGAAATGTCATAGTAGGAAATGGGATAAACATTTATAAGATAAGTGTGTGAATCTAGTAGTACTAGGAAAAGGAATTGCTTAAAACCAAACCAAACCAAACCAAACCAAACCAAACCAAACCAAACCAAATGAAACAAAGCAATAAAAACTCCAGGGATGGTTCCTAGATAGACCTAGCAAAAACTAAGGTAATTGAAAAGAAGTGTGGACTTCACTTAATAACAATGTGTTAATATTGATTCAGTAATATGGCAAATACAGTGTTCTAACACTTGCTTTTAGCAATAAGGAAAATTGAGTGTGGTATGTTTGGCACTCCAGTAGTTAAGTTTCTCCAAGCATGCGGCTATTCTAAAATATTATTTAAGTTATTATTTTTTAAAAACTGGAGGGAAATTATATTTTAATAGAGGCTACATCTTCAACAATGAATGCATGGGAATCCTATAATTTGAAAAGCTTATATAAACATCATTATATAGAAGGAGTTCATGGCATGTGTAAGGGTGTAATTATACCAAGGTCACTTTTATCTGGTTTTATCTGCCTAAGTAGTATCTCTTGGTAACATATTAGTAGAGATCATTAAAAGTTAATAGCATTTTTAAAAGCAAGGAAATTAGCAAACTATTTCTTAGTCTAACTGAATGAGAACCTCAAATTTGTGTTGACTTCTGTTATGGTTTGGATGTGATATATTCCCCAAAAGCTCATGTGTGAGACAATACAAGAAGGTTTAGAAGAGAAATGATTGGATTATGAGAGTCTTTTTAAATATTATTTTTAGTTGCAGATGGAGAAAACACATTCATTTTATTTCTTTATTTTTATGTGGTGCTGAGGATTGAACCTAATGCCTCACACATGCTAGGCAAGTGCTCTACCACTGAGCTTTCTCCCCAGCCCAGATTATGAGAGTTTTAATCCAATTAGTGAATAAATTGCTTGCTGTGGATTAACTGGGTATGACTGGAAGAGGAGGGTCATTGGGGATGTGCCTTTTGGGTACATATTTTGTGTCTGGTGAGTGGAGTCTCTCTCTGTTTTCTGATCATCATGTGAGCCACTTACCTCTGCTACATTTTTCCACCATGATGTTCAGATTCATCTTAAGCCAGGAGGAATGCAGCCAGCCCTCTATGGACTGAGACCTCTGAAACTGTGAGCCCCCAAATAAACTTTTCCTCCTCTAAAATTTTATTTCCAGGTCTTTTAGTCACAGCAGCAAAAAAGCTGACTGAAACAACTTTCATGATGGAAATTTCTAGTCTTCTGTACATGGTAGTCAACAACAACAACAACAAAAGCCACCTTATTAAAAATCCTATTACTCTCATTTTGACTTGACACTTTATTGTTAAGCCCTTTAATAAGGCTATTCTATATGTAAGGTAATTTTTTTAATGGACATATGGGATGTTGAGAAGGAATTTGACCCATGCACTAGTTAGATTTAGTGAATAATATAGTAGTTAGTACTAGCCTGATCCTTGCTTCTATATTTTGCATATCTTTATAACTCTTATAAATCAAGTTTTTACATATTCATTGCAAACTTATTGGTTCCTTACATTTTGTGTTTTACAATCTATGAATTGTTAGCTAGGTAATTAATTATCATATCACAATTATCTGTGTCATAAACCTTTTACATCCAAAAGTTTCCCCCCACTATTTTATGATGACTAATATCATATCCAAAGTAAATATTATTTCTTGTTCCAACACTTAACATAAGATTTAAACTTGAAGCAAATCTTTTTTTATATAATACAGTAATGTTAACTTTAGGCACCATGCTATACAGTCTATGTCTAGCACTCATATTGTGTAATATACCCTTTGACTAAAATTCCTCCCAGCAGTTCCATGAATTCCCCGTGGTACTCTGACTCTACAAGTTTGGCTGTTTTAGATTTATCATACAAATCATGTCGTGTATTTGTCTTTCTGTGACTGATATGCAACTTGGGTTCTTCCGTGACTGACATGCTAAATAAAACCAGCACAATGTCTTCCATTTTCTTCCATATTGTTGGAAATGACAAGATGTTTTCCTTTCTTAAGGTTGAATGCTATTTAGTCATTGTATACTCCACATTTAAACAGATCTGTTCATTCATTGATGGGTATTTAGATTGCTTCTAAATGTCCTGGTTACTGTGATTGATACTGCAATGGACATAAAAGTGCAGGTGTTACTTCTAGATACAGATTTCATTTCCTTTGGACACATACCCAGAAAAGAGATTACTGGGTTGTATGATTTGTCCATGATTAATTTTTTTTAAGTGAATCTCTATTTTCCGGAGTGAATGAATCAATTTACCTTTTCATATACAGTGTACAAGGTTTCCCTTTTCTCCACATACCCACCCAATTTTACTTCTTTTTTTTTCTTTAAATAGCTGTCCTAACACATTTGAGATGATATTTTATTATGGTTTTGATTTAAAATTTTCTAATGATTGACTGTTAATCACCTTTTCTTATACCTGTTGGTCATTTCCATATTTTCTCTGGAGACATGTCTATTCTGTTTCTTTGCTCATTCTTTAGGCATATTGTTATTATTTTGTTACTGAGTTGTAGGGTTCCCTGTACATTTTAGATATTTATCCTTTGTTGGATATATGACTTGCAAATATCTTTTTTTCATTCAGTAGGTGGACATTTTATTTTATTGTTTATTTGATTTTTTTTAGAGTGACGTCCCTCTTGATTGTTTTCATTTTTGTGGTCTGTGCTTTTGGTGTTTTACATAAGAATCGTCGTCAAAGCCAGTAACCAGATTTTCCCCAGATTTTTCCTAGGAACTTTGCACATTCAGGCTTTAGGTTCCTCTTTTCTACCTATTTGAGTTGATTTTTATGAATGGGTATTCATTCCTTCTTTTGTGTGCATAGATATCCGGTTTTCTCAACATCATTAAAGACTTTTTCCCCATGGCAGTTTTTTTACTTTCTTGTCAAGATAACTTGGCCGCCCAAGTATAGTCATTAAATTATGACCCCAAGGTCAACTTATCAGAAAGATATGGCAATCAATATATATGCACTTATTATCAGAACAGTTAAAATTAGAAAGCATCCATTAGCAGATCTGAAGATGAATCAGCTATGGGAGACTTCAGTACCACACAATCATGGACAGATCATCCGGACAGAACTAATCAGGAAACAGCAGACTTGAAGAAAGCTGTGGACCAAATGCACATAACAGACATGCAGACATTATATCAGAAAACACATCGCCCAAGTTTATGCAGAACGCTTTTCAGGATAGATTGCATGACAGGTCCCCAAAACAAATCTTAATGAATTTAAGGTGACTTTTTAAGTTTCTTCCTTGACCATATTGGAATAAACTGGGAATCAATTACAAATAGAAATGGAAAAATAGATGAATACATGGAAATTAAATAACATGCTCTTAAACAATGGATCCAAGAAGAAATCAGAAGGGAAATTTTAATGAATCTTGAGGCAGACAAAAATGAAAGTATGATTTAGCAAACTTTATGAGTGATAGCAAAAGCAATACTAAAAAGGGAATTGATAGCAATAATTACCTACATTAGAAAATTAGATCTCAAATCAACAACCTAGCATTACACTTCAAGGAACTAAAAGGGTTACCTAAGCACAAAGTTAGCAGAAAGAAGGAGATAAAACCAGAGCAGAAACAAGGAAAAACAATAGACAAACAATAGAAAAATTTGACAAAACTAAGAATTGTTTCTTTGAAAAGATAACTAAAACCAGCAAATCAGCTAGATTAGGAAAAAAAAAAACATTCAAATTAATAAAATCAGAAATAAAAGAGGAGAAATGACAACTAATATTAGGGAAGCATAAGGCATCATAAGGAATTATAATAAACAATTATATTCCTATAAATAGCACAATTTAGAAGAAATGTGTATAATCCTAGAAAGATCTAATCAGTCAGACTGAATCAGGAAGATATAGAAGGTATATATATACTTGGCTTTCTAATTTAGGGTAAGTGAATCTTTCCCAACAGGAGTCTAATACAGATGTTCCTCAAGCAACGATAGAGTCACCACACTCACATAGAATTAAAACCATCACAAGTCAAAGATGCTGTGGTGTACCTAACCTGCCCGACATTCCAGCTTGGCAACAGGGCTCACTGTGGAGCGTCCTTTGACCCTCATGGTCACTGGCTGAACAGGACCTGCAGCTCGGTGCCACTGGTCAGCATTGCAAAAGGGCATTGCATCACATATCAGCAACCCAAGAAAAGATCACAATGCAAAATTCAAAACATGTTTCCAAGTGAATGCACATCACGTTATCACTTTCTCAGTACAAAACAGAGTGAGTAGAACCAGGGCAAGCCGGGCACCATTTGCCTATGAGCCTCTACCTACTGAATCTCCTCTTCCCTTCTCTCCCTTCTTTCCTTCATGTTTATTTTTCATACTTCTATTTACGTTCACCTGTAAGTAGCATATAAACAAGTATTTGCCAATGTACATTTTTTTCATCATGTTTTATCTGGTAAATATCTATTTTATAAAGTGCTTTTAGATTTCTACTAATTCTTTAATACAGGACTTTTGAGAGACATCTTTGAGTTTGTATATAAAAACTTGTTATTTCAAAAAATAATAAGTAATTTCATACTTTTTAATGTTTATATTTTTAATATAGTGGTTAGACTTTGAGAAGAGTATTGACTAGTAGCATTGTCTTATTTCTTTTCATAAAAGAGATGTTTGCTAAGTATTTTACAGAGATATCTTTTATTAAGAAAGGAGATACACTATTCTAGTTTACAAAGATCTTGATATTAAATATTATTAATTATTTCAAACTACTTCTCAGCCTCTGTTGAAATAAATCATCTGACTTTGACTTTGTTAAGTTAAAAATTAACGAGGATGTTAGTTTCCTGATGTTAAACATTCCTGCAATCTGAATAAAAGTTGCTGTATGATGTTGTGTAAACTGTGTGGATTGGGTGTGTTAGTAATTTACTTAGGATGATTATATCTATGGTAATATTTTTCTTTGTTCTATAACAATATAAATAGTAACAGAATGGTTTTTGAGGATAGAATTTTTATCTAATTTTATAGTCCTTGGTTGGAGTTCTTTGGAGTAGCTCTTTGATAATTGGTCCTAGTTAGAGCTCATTATATTTTCTTCCTCTTTTTGAAAAATAGTAGTAATTAATATCATAGAAATTTCAGTTTTTCTCCAATTGGTATTTTTAGTACTGTTTTACATATATGTTCTATTCATTTTGAAAACCATTCTCCAGATCAGTGAATACATTACATTTTCTTCAAATTTGTTAGGTGTGATAATTTCTCTTTCTCTGATGCTTTGGGTCTCCACTACTTTAATGACAATTTGAGAGCTGTGACTCTTGCTGTCTTTTACAAACGGTATGTCTGTAGTTCGCTTTCTAGTTTCTGTCCATCATTATTCAAGTCTTTTGTTATTCATTCATTTTTAAATTTCATCTTAATTCTTGTGTTAAATACTTATTTTCATTTGACTTCAGAAACAGAAACTTTCAAACATTTCAAGTTCAGGTTGAGGACAGCTTGGGTAGAAGCATCAGATTTTGTTGTTGTAGTTTTGTTTTTCTTTCTAGGCTTTTGCTGGCAGTAGGCATTGAACCTGGGGCACTTAGCCTCTGAGTCACATCCCAAGTCATTTTTGTGTTTTCATTTAGATTAAGGGTCTTTCTGAGTTGCTTGGGGCCTCACTAATTTGCTGAGGCTGGCTTTGAACTCACAATCCTCCTGTGTTAGCCTATTGTAATACACTTCATAATTTCTTAGTCTGGGGTATATTTTTGACATGAGTATTTGAAATAGCATACTAAAGCTCTCATGTGCTCAGATTTTAAAATCCATCCTTTGTTTTTAATTTCTATTATTGTAGAATAATGGCCAGATAATTTGGCTATTAATATTTTTGTGTGTTTTCTCTTTTGTTTATTTATATACTTATCGTCATAGTATTTTGCTTCATCTCCATGCTCCCTTCCTCCCTCTTTTTCTAGCTGTTTTAAGACTGAGTGGGTATTGAACTTAAAACTTTCTACTTGGGGACCATCTCTCAAAATCCCTGTTCACCTCCTTTGACTGTCAGCTTTGTGCCTTGACTCTCTGAAGTGTTGCCACAATCATGTTGCTTTGGGTTAGATATGAGGAGTCCCCCAAAGCTCCTGAGTGAAACAATGCAGAAATGTTCAGAGGAAAAATGCCTGGGTTATGAGAGCTGCAGCCAGATCGGGGGTTAATCCACTTGCATGGATTAACTGGGTGTTAACTATGGTAGGTAGGGTGCGAGAGGAGGGAGTGGGTCACAAGAAGTGTGCCTTGGGTTTTACATTTTGTCACTGGTGAGCAGAGCTCTCTGTCTCTGCTTCCTGGGGCCACTTCCTGAGCTGCTTTCCTCTGCCACACCCTTTCCGCCATGAAGTTCTGCCTCTCCTTTGGCTCAGAGGTATAGAGCAGGCTGACCATGGATTGACTCTGAAACCATGAGCCCACACAGTCATTTCGTCCTCTCAGCTCTTTTCCCTAGGTGTTTTGGTCAGTGCAATATAAAATCTAACTGAAACTCATTTGTGGTTTAGAAATTGATCAAGGGACTGAGGGGAGTTCATAGGTAGATTTGGGGCTTCCCTTCATGTCAGTTTTAAAGATCATCCTCTAAATCCTTAGGCCAGTGACTTCAGTGCTCTGATTGAGGTCTGTCTGCTTTGTGCTGTGTATACTGAGAGTCAGTTTCAAGGAAAAGTCAAATAAATGTGATATTCACCCAGTGTAGTTTCATCATATCAAGGGTAATACCCTTTGTTTTATGCCTGATTTTGTTCATTCTCTGATATTTTCAATATTTGGTCACAGGTTGTCATTACTGGTATAAATTTAATTTAATACACATTACTCTGCCATTAATAGAATCTATAACCTTTTAGAATAGTTTAAAGATGTTCTGGTTTTTTTTCTGGATTGCTTTGCTTCTGAGGACGTTTGTATCATTTCCCTGCATTTATCCCTTGTTCTCTGGCAACTTTTAGGATTTTTTTCTATATTTGTATCATTATCAGTTTGACTATAATGATCTTTGCCCTTATCCAATTTGAAGTTTATTGAGCCTTGTGGGTCTGTGAGTTTGACTTTTTCATTAAACTTGGAAAAATTTAGGTCACTATTTTTTAAAAATATTTTTGTAGTACTTTCGCTCTTACTTTGTCCTTCTGGTTCATTAAATACATTATGTTTTATGTATGTTGAGCCAGCTATTGAAAATTTTCATTTCTTTATGTATGTTTTATTTATTTATTTATTTGTTTATTTATTTATTTATTTATAATGGGTACATTATTGTTATCCATAAAAGTGGAATTCAGTGATATATTCATGCATGTACATGACTTCCCTTTAATTTCATACTGCTGTTCCTCTGATTTTCCATCCCTCCTTCCCCTACCTCACTCCCCTTATTCCATGTTAGAGACTAAGTTTGACTGAAGATCAGTGTGTGTGTCTATCTGTATGTAGAGTATCACCGTCAAATTTCTGCATTACCCTGAACATCTCATCTATGTCTCCCTTTTCGTCTTCATGGTAAGGGATTGAATGTATGCCTGTGTGTGTGTGTGCAAATACATCTGTATATGTGAGTGTTTTTATATATATTTATGACATTTATGTATATACCTTAAGTCAAACGCTTTGATAATATCATTAGATATCTTACATCATACTACATGAGATAGTGTATACTCTTCTGTAAAAGACACACAAAACCATCACAGAAAATATTACAAGTTCAAAGAGTTTCTAACTCAATTGGAAAAAAAAAATGTGAATTCTCTTATTTCACTGTTTCCCATGTTAAAAACCTCCACTCCATGTATTAGAATTTTTATATGATATCTTCTTAAGTAGACATCCAGAAAAATGTAAGCATTAAAATTTCCCACTTCAATGCATCAATCTCTTGATACTTCTAAAAACTGGGGCATCTATACATCAGTATTTTATTGAATATTTTATAACATTGTGATTCTCCAGGAGTAGACCCATTAATCCTCTTTGTTCTATCTTTATCCATTTATTCAATTAATTTCATATTGTTCATTTCCTGTACTTTTTATGAATCCAAACAACTGTTTTAGTTGATTCTTTGGCCTATTTTATGTATGCTTGTAAAAATGTGCAAATAACTCTCCCTGCTCATTTGTAACACTTACATATTTGTTTTCTTTATGCTTCTCTCACTGTATTGAGCTATATTTACATAATGTTGTTAATGATAAAGTAAGCATTTCTAATGGTTGTGTTTTTGACAGGTTGCTTTATGTTTTACTCTAAACTAAATGGGGACAGTCACTTTGAAATGAGTGTTCCTTATCACGCTAAAAATTATTTTCACACATTTAGTTTTACACAGTTTTAAAAAACAGCAATGTTTAATTAGCTTCCTTCAATGTTTTTCTTTTTTCCTGTCCTTTTTGGAAATCATCAACTCTAATCAAGTGTGTTGCTATGGTTTGAATGCTTAGTGTTTCAGATAAAGTAGCTATCTTCTTTTTCCTTCTCTCCTTTTTAGGGATAGCAACTATTGCTACCCACTAGAAACAAAGCGATTCATTGCATTTCTGTTATTGGAACTGGGGTTGTGGCTTAGTGGTAGAGCATTCTCCTAGCACGTGTGAGGCATTGAGTACAACCCTCAGCATCACAAAAAAATAAATAAATAAAAGTATTGTGTCCATCTACAACTAAAAAAATAAAAATAATATATTTTAAAAAGAGCAGTTTGCTTCTCTCAATTCCCTATTAATTGTGGTACACTGATACATTTCTCAGGAACAATACTGCAGCTGACAAAATTAACATCCTATACCATGAAGGAGTGATTTGATACAATGCCTGTCTTAGTGTTTGATAACTCTTGGAGTCCCTGGATAGTTCCCAAAGTTGCTGAATAAGTTTACCTGTCTGGCATAATAGCCTTTTGTTTTGTTTACCTGCTCCTAATAAACTCTACTGTATGCCAAGGCACATCTAGCTGGGGTATGCACAAAGAAGATAATGAAATCTCCAGGTGTTTGTGTTTGAAGGCTATTCTTTACATTGTTGCTTGTTTTGAATTTAGTTTGGTTATGGTTTAAATATTTATGATAAATTATCATTTAGAAGACTTAATTTTAAGAATAACTCCTTTCTTCAGTCATAAGCTTATAAAAGCATACAAGTTGTCCTTATACAGTTTAAGCAGTGTAGACTGTGACTAGTGTTACTTTTTTCTTTCATTTCTCATTTGATACAATTGTATGCATTTGTCGTGTACAACATGATGTTTTGAAATATATATACATTGTGGGACCCGTAAGCCTCATTAGCTAACATCTGGATTATACCACATCACTGTCATCTATTTGTAATGAGAATAGTTTACACAGATTCTCTTAGCCTTTCTCAGGAACACAATATAGTTCATTGTAGATCCTTTTAAGATAGTTCTCCTAACTGTAATTTTGTATTCTTTTAATATTACATTTTACATTTTTCCAAATAAAGGGATAACACTGAAAATGGTATTTCTGTAAAAGGTAATTGCTAAATTAGATACTTTAGACTGGTAAAGACTCACAGAGCATGTCTTTTAAAAAAATGCATCCCTTAGCATAATGCTTTTCATTTGGAAGGAAATCAGTTTATAATTATTGACTTATTTCTCTTAAAACTAGTGTATTCCAGAGGCAGAAACTGTTTTTAATGACTTTTTGGCCTTTCCTTTTGGTGTGCTTCATTTCTAGTGCCCTTAATACAGGTCAGCAGTAAAATGAACAGACGTACTATTTTTAGACTGAAATATTTGTGGATTTAATGTTAATTATTGTTGAATTCAATATAATTACCTGAAAATATGTGCTATTTAATACCCACTGCATTTTTCTTTTAATGGTTGGTGTGTTTGAGTCAGAGAACAAAAAATCCTGAGAAGTTTCCCTCCCCCATGTCCATTTGTTTTGCCATGAAAAGTCAAGCTTACTTAGAGCCCAGCAGGATAATATCTCCCTGCCTCAGCCTAGCAGGTGTGACACCATTGAAACCTTGGAGCACTGAGGGCATTGAAGAATTTATCTATCTATCTATCTATCTGTCTGTCTGTCTGTCTGTCTGTCTGTCTGTCTATCTATCTATCTATCTATCTATCTATATGTCTGTCTATCTATCTATCTATATGTCTGTCTATCTATCTATCTAAATGTCTATCTATCATCTATCTATCTATCTATATGTCTGTCTATCTATCTATCTATCTATCTATATGTCTATCTATCTATCTATCTGTCTGTCTCTGTCTATCTATCTATCTATCTATCTATATGTCTATCTATCATCTACCTATCTATCTATATGTCTGTCTATCTATCTATCTATCTATCTATCTATCTATCTATCTATATGTCTATCTATCTATCTATCTGTCTGTCTATCTATCATCTATCTATCTATATGTCTGTCTATCTATCTATATGTCTGTCTATCTATCTATTTGTCTATCTATCTATCTATCTATATGTCTATCTATCTATCATCTATCTATATGTCTATCTATCTATCTATATGTCTATCTATCTATATGTCTGTCTATCTATCTGTCTATCTATCTATATGTCTATCTATCTATCATCTATATCTATCTATCTATATGTCTATCTATCTATATGTCTGTCTATCTATCTGTCTATCTATATGTCTATCTATCTATCATCTATATCTATCTATCTATATGTCTATCTATCTATATGTCTGTCTATCTATCTGTCTATCTATCTATATGTCTATCTATCATCTATATCTATCTATCTATATGTCTATCTATCTATCTATCTATCTATCTATCTGTATGTCTATCTATCTATATGTCTATATATCTGTCTATCTGTCTATCTATCTATATGTCTGTCTATCTATCTATCTATCTATATGTCTATCTGTCTGTCTATCTATCTATCTATCTATCTATCTATCGTATGTCTATCTATCTGTATGTATGTATTCTGAAGTTCACAAGCTATGGGAAAGAGTCAATAAGAATTTCATAATTTAAGGTATTATTTCAATCTGTTTTCCCACTTAAATTATTGGTCATGATTCCGGACCTGTCCTGAAATGGCTTGCCCTGCTGTTACAGAAAGTGTTTTTGAGCAGTGATAGTATGAGTAAAAGAAATTCCTACAATGTCACAGCATGTGAAGACACTTCATCCACCAAATGTGTGCAACCAGGACTAGGCACTAAGGTTTTAACTCCTGTGGAAACATTGTCCTGTTGTCCTTCATCCTCATTCGCTCTAAAGTCCTTTTATATGTTTGCCAGGTTAGTCCCGTCTCTGTATTCACTCATACAAAAGAAGGATAATAAGAGTGATAGAGCTGAAATTCAAATCAATGCATATTTGATGCTAAACCTGAGATTCTTCTACTTCTTTATGCTGCATAGAGAAACTTCAAACTTTATTAACCAGGATAGCTTTGTGCATATGAATTTTACTGTTTTCCTAGAATTTACTTTTTAACCAGTATTGTTTTCTCATTCATTTCTTTCTGTCTTTGACTAGGATTTGAGGAATGCAGGCATGAGCATAAATTATGGACAGAGAGCAAAAGTGTGCAGCTAACAGAGCCCTGAATAGCCCACAGCTAGCTCTCTGGAGGTTGCCCTCCACTCAGCCACACTCCAGGTTGCCCTGGGTATTGTCTGCCCTCCACCTTACAGCAAGGTGTGTGTTGCATGACACAATTTAGACCATTAACTCCTTTGGCATGTACTGCAATTATTAAAATTAAAGTCTTAATCAATATTATTTTTCTTAAAATATTAATCCTTACAATTATTACCCAGCTGCAATTTGTTGAGTGCCTGTGGGTGCCAAGCACTTTATAACACTCATAAAAATGCAATCAGAAGTGGGCTTTATAATCCCCAGTTTACAGAAGAGGGAATGAAGCTCAGAGAGGTCAGATCATTTTGCCATCATATATTGTTAGGTTCTGACACAAATTCAAATCCAGATATGCCTGTTGTCACAGCGAAAATTCTTCCCATGTTAGCCTGCTGCCAATAAGCAGAATTAATAAGATTCAGGCACCAGGAGATGAACCCAATCATTTAGGCAGCCATGTAGTAACATAAACATCTTTTATTTGCACTTCACAGTGTTTCATCAGTATAATGTCATTTAATTCATTAATTCTACAAAAGCTAAGGCCAAGGCTTTAAGGAGGGCAAGAACAGGAAGTTGGAGTGAAAAGAAAGTGCTTACTTTGTATGGAATCACTAAGGGAAAGAAAGGTCACATTGCCAGCTGGAGCTGGGCTGTCTGTCATCAGGTTTTATAATATGGTGTAAACACGGGGTCTGTGACACCGAGCAAGTAGGGAATAGCTTATTACCTCCAAAAATAGCACAAATGCCAAGCAACTTTAACTGGCTTAGCCTCAGGAAATTTCTCCATTCTCTAAGAATGTGAGGTTACATTAAATTATTTAGAAACTTAAGGCTTGAAAGTATCAAAAAGCTAAGGTGCAGTGCATTATTTCGATGATGTTTGAATAAAGTCTGCTTCAAATCAGACTTGCTGCTTTCTTGACTTCAACATTTTTAAAGAGTCTTAAAATTAAATAAAGCGCCAAATTATGAAAAACAAACATAATATTCTGTTAGTGAGAAAATTAAGTCTACATGCTTTAGTGGAGGAGCTACTCGTCATCTGTCTTTGAATTTAAAATGGAGAAGATCTTTCCCAGGCAAAGTTTCTCTACTGAGTGTCATTCTGCAGGGAAGACTGGAAATGAAATTATAAATCCACAAACAGAGATTTTATTATAATGGAAAACCTGACAGAAAAACCTGACAGAACCAAGAAGCAGAAGGCTGCAAAGGCTATGTTGAAAACTAGTTCCATAAGGTTCTTGAACCATTAGTGCAACATGGAGAAGAAAGCATTAATTAAGCATGATTTATATATATATATATATATATAAAATATATATAATGAGTACATGTATTCATTATATCTTACTAAAATGATATTTTTCTTTCCTGAACTTAATTTTGATAAATTCCTTGAGGGCACCTTGTACTACAAAACAAGGTCTGATTTAAAGAAAAACTTCCTATGTAAAATAAAAAATGCTTTTTCCTTTCTTTAAAGGTGGGGGATTCTAAAATTCAGACTTCACCAATTCTATGATGTTTTCTTCTAAAAATGAAAAGATGTTTATGCAATATCCATTTCCTCACTTTCTTGCATTTAAGCTAACTGCAACTTACTCGTCAAGGCAATACTATCCAAACTTTAGGAATCCTACATTAAAATAAAATCTCACAGAGATCAGATATTTGACCCATTAACTCCTAAGTTTCCAATTCTGTGAATGTTTCAAGGAACTCAGCATAGGTGCATTAGAACAGGCTGTAAGTCATAACCTGGAGCTTATATTAATATTATTAAAAGATATTATTATACAATTATGTTATATATTACATAATTATGCCATATCTTATACACTAATGTCATTACGAGTGTTCTACATCTGGAAGAATGAGACAACATGGATTAATAAAAGTAGAAAAGCTAGTTGCAGACTGGAAGTTGAGAATAAAAGGCAAAGCCCTTCTGGTGACTCAATCATATTGTCTGCTGGACCTGATTTGTTTAAGTTCCATTCCATCTGGCCATCAGTTGTCACATACTTAATTATGTTTCAAATTTCTGACTCATATTTATTTTGAATAGTCATAAATAAACAGTAAATGATTTTTACATATCAGGTCAAATACAAGTTTCAATGTTTTTCAACTCATTATGAACTCATTTGTAGCAAGATGATACATTTCAACACTGAATCAATGAGTATCTACAGAGAAAGAATCAATAGGGTGTTTGCACGCTCACATATTTATATTACCTATGTTTATTAAGAATTAATAAATTGGCTCATATGATTGTGGGAAAATCTGAAATCTGTATTGGAGGCTGAAGCCTGGAGGAAACCATGCTTTAGCGTCAAAGTTTAGTTCCTTTTTGAGAAAATTTGAGTGCTCCTAAGGCACTCAAATTGTATGAGACCAATAAAATTATCCAGAGTAATTTCCTGTAGTTAAAGTAAACTGATTTTAGATTTTAGTCACATCTATGAAATAGCTTCATAGCAATACTTAAGTTAATGTTTAATTAATATGGCCAATATAAAGCTAACCATCACAAATAAAATCAAAATGATTTTCACTTGATAAGTAGGTTTGATAATAGGAACCACTAAATAAAATGTTGATAGAATACAAAAGTTAAATAAAACTATCTTAAAACCTAAATATAACAAATATTTAATATTTATAAATTATTCCCAATTTGAATTTTCGAAATACAAAACAAATTTGTTGCCGTATACAACCCTTTTGATATTTGTTTCATGCTAAATAATCCAGATGAAGAAAATTTTCTTTTACTTTAGTATTCTGTTGGAAGATTGTGAATGTGAATTCAAAGACCTGTGTGAGGGTGAAGGTACAGGTGGCTCAGCATGATCTTCTTTCTTTTTTCTTTTTTAATTTATTTTATTTTTCAATTTTATTTTTACAGAGTGCACTTTGATTCATTGTACACAAATGGGGTACAACTTTTCATTTCTGTGGTTGTACATGATGTAGATTCATAGCATTTGTGTGATCATACATGTACATAGGGTAATGATGTCTGTCTCAGTCCACTGTCTTTCTTTCTCCCGCCCTCCTCCCTACCTTATCCCTCTACAAAATTCAAAGTTCCTCCATTCTTCTCTTGCCCTCCACCCCTCCCCATTATATATCTTCATCCACTTATCAGAGAAAACATTTGGCCATTGGTTTTGTGGGGATTGGCTTATTTCACTTAGCATGATATTCTCCAACTCCATCCATTTACCTGCAAATGCCATAATTGTATTCTTTATGGCTGAATAATATTCCATTGTGTATATATATATATATATATATCCATTTCTTTATCCATTCATGTATTGAAGGGCATCTAGGTTGGTTCCACAATCTAGCTATTGTCAATTGAACAGCTATAAACATTGACGTAGGTGCATAACTATATAGTATGTTGATAGGGTATAGGCTAAGGATTGGGATAGCTGGATCAAATGGTGGTTCTATTCCAAGTTTTCTGAGGAATCTCCATACTGCTTTCTTTTAACAATAAAAATATTTAGTCTGCTTGTCTTGGTTTAGTTTTATTATTAAAACACTATCTTCCTGATTTTATTTTGTATCAATTTCTGCTTTAGTATCAGATTATTATATGACATTTCCATCTTCTGCCTGTATAAATATTAACAAAGAATAATTAGCAAACCACCCAACACTTGGAAACTCCAGAAACTACCATTGGGCATATGCAAATAATGTGAGATTCACTCTCTTTTAAAAAATACCTTTATTTTTAAAGAAAACACACTGTTTTACAAATTTAAAAACTTACTTTGCTTTCTGAATGGGCTTGGCAGGATTTGTGTCACTTGGGCCTGCATCGACAAGCAAGTAAGCTTTGGACACGGAAGACTGTGCTCCTGCCTGTGCTATAGTGCACACCACACACCCAAGCACACCTGCCATTGCATTCTGCTGTCTGGGTGTTTCTGTAGCTCAGAAACAAAGAGTCAGTAGGTATTTCCCACTCATCAGGGCCATGTCCTGCTCTAAGTGCTTTCCCTACACTGGCTTCTTTAGTCCTTATGACAAACTTCTAAAGAAAGTGCTTCTGGGAGTCAAGTTTTATAACAGAGAAACAGAGGCATAGAGTGGGTAGGTGGTTCATAGCCACATGGACATTAAGTGGTGGAGTTGAGATTCAAGCTCGCGTGGGACTGAAAACGTGGTCTCATCCACTGCTCTGTGCTACTTTCAAGGAAGTTTCATGGACACACAGGCTTGAGATTGGGCTTAGCTAAGTGAATGTCCACAGAAGCATCTCCAAGGAAGGAAGCATACAAAACTACGCTGTAGCATTGCTTATGTATCTTTTAATATTTCCAAAGAATGTTTTTCCTTGAATTGTGTTGGTGATAATAGGATAAGAAACTTATTATCAAAAAGAACAATTTACAGGTGTGAACATCTCACTACACAGTTTTCAAACTTGTGAAACCATCTGTGTAGTTTTTTTCCATCTTCAGAATCATTGGTTCTTCCACGGGTCTTTAATTTCCAATTTTCAGTAATATTATATGCATTTTTCTCCTCAAATAACAGCCATATAATGATTCATGTTTTTATTAAATTCTCCTTGAGACAAAAGTCTTATGTCACAATAAGTTGTACAGTTACATGGATTTGAATTCAAAGTGGAAATGACCAATAAAAGTGATAGATTGACACTGCCAATAAGATTCATGTTTTCCTGTTATATATATCTAGTTCCAATGGCTATTGTATACTAGCCCAGATACATACTTTTGGGTTATTCTTGGAACTTGGCTATTACATGACTGTTTTCCACAAATATCCTCAATCCATTAACTTCTAAATTTGTAGTGTTTATTTTGATTTCTGACCTACATCTATTTGCAATTAACAGAGTCCTTTACATGTTGATTTTGGAAATTCTTAGCTTGATATTTGAAGAATAAACTTTGTCCTTAATTTGACTCATATAGACTTTATCTCATAAAAAGGGAAAAACTAAATCCCTTTTGCTTTAATTAAAGTAGGTGTAAAAACTTCTTCAAGTACATTGTCTTTTGTTTATAGCAGCTTTAGTAAATCTAGAAAATTAATGTCATTATTTCTTAAGCACAGTGGGAAAGAATCTGATTCTTTTCTAGGATGTGTTTCAGTGTACTCCATAGCTTCCAGGTATGTCACAAATTGCAGTCTTCCACACTTTTTATCTTTAAATAAGAGGATGATAAGAATCGCTAATCTATTTAATCCCACCGAATTTTATTTCAATTGAACTCTATAGAAAACAGCTAGGAAAGGTCTCTAAAGAGCATCTAACCAGCTCTAATGAGTAGCCATGTCTTCAATCTCAGGATCCACCCATCATGGAAGTGGAAAAGCAAATGGCGCCCTCTGTAGCATAAATAAAGTACCATTCATGGTGTGGCCCTATGAATAACTCATACGCGGTAAAAATTCCTCCTGCACCTTTGACAAGTGCTCATCTGGCCTTCCAGCCTCTCAGAATTTCCAGATTTTCCTCTCCTTAGGAAACTCATGACCTTAGACCTTTGCATGGCTAGGTCTGACCTATCTGAGTCCTCACTCAAATACCTTACTCAGAGACCTCCCCTGAGAAGCCAAAGAACTAACGAAAATAGAAACAACTCCAGGGACAGTGGTTGCTGCACTGTGGGTGTGTCACCAGGTGGCTGGGCGCATCCAGTTGTTGAAGCATCCCTTGTGAAGAATATGCTTTCTGCAGGTAGCTGGTGCTGTCAGAACAGTGTCACAGATCAGGCAGCTTAAAAACTGAAATTCGCTTTCTCCCCATTGTGGAAGCTGGAAGCCTGAGACCAGGGGGTTGCTGGGTTTGGTTTCTCCTGAGGCCGCTCTCCTTGCTGGCAGGTGAGTGCCTTCCCACATCACCCTGACAGGTCAGCTGTCTGTGAGGGTACGTTCCTGGTGCTGCTCTGCATGTTCTAATCTCCTCTATGAGCATGTAAATCAGACTGGATTAAGGCCAACCCTCAGGGACTCATTTTAACTTAATTATCTTTTTCAAGAACGTATCTCCAAATATAGTCACATTCTGCAGTACTGAGATTAAGGCTTCAACATACGTATCTTGAGAACACAACTGAACCCATGACACCAATCTCTCCCAAAGGCTTCTTGCTGCTTTCTGGATTCCCACAGCTCACCATTCTCTTTTATCTCAACACTTGTCCTTGCAGAATTATCTCATGTCCTTAACTGCACTACATTATATTTAACTGAACTTATTTGGAAGGGCATGGTAATTACTGTGGCAGATGAGAGAAGGTGCTTCTCAGATTTCCTACTGTAGGGAACATGATTGACTAACAGTCCCAGCTGCTTACTGAGTCCTTCAGTGCATCTGTACAAGGCAACAATATCCTTGGGTGCTCCCAGCCAGTGACTGTGTGCAGCACAGGTACTAAGTTACCTCCTTTTGTTAAGACAGAGGACTCTTCTGGTGGAGACTTGAGTGTGAGGACCACTCATCAATCTCACCAGTCTTAGAACTGCACTGCAGGTGAAGGCCTTCCTATCTTTCTGGCTCCTTCACAGGAGTGGGATCTGTTCATCCAGTTAATGTTTTCTCCTCCTCTGGCTCTTGTCTCACAGGAATTTCTCCTATTTTAGTCAGCGTTTTTACTGCTGTGACCCAAAGTCATGACAAGAATAATTTGAGGAGGAAAAGTTTAATTTGGGACTCAGGTTCAGGGGTCTCAGTTTATAGATGGTCAACTCCATTCCTCAGAGAACATCATGGCAGAAGAACATCGTGGCAGAAGTGTGTGGTGGAAGAAAGTGGCTCATGACATCATGCCAGGAAGGAGAGAGAAAGAGAGAGAGAGAGATTCCACTTGCCAAATATAAAATATATACCCTAAAGACACACACCAGTGACATACCTCCTCTGTCTATACCCTACCTGCCTTCAGTTACCACTCAGTTAATCCCTATCAGGGCTGATTGGGTTAAGGGTATCATAACTGAGTTATTTTCACCTCTGAAAGTTCTTGCATTGTCTCACACATGAGCTTTAAGAGGACATCTATTATTTAAATCATAACATCTCCCAATAATCCCTTCCACATCTTACAGACCGGCATCTTGTTTTTGGAGTGCCTCCACATATTGCTTCCACATGGGCAAAATGATGACTGTTCTCTCAGAGAATATGACTTAAAGTAAAAGAATGGATTTAAGCATGGAAATTCTAGCAGACAATTGAAAATGTACATTTTAGAAATACTAAATACCAATAAAATAATGAGAGATGTGGAACAATGTGACACAGATTTAAAAGGAGTATTTCATATTTCTGAAAAAAATAACACTTTGAAATAAAATATTATGGAACATAAGGTTTTATTCTGAATACCAGGTGAATATTTCATTTCCTTTTATGCTTAAACCATAATTTTCTGAATCAAAATCATTGTCATCAACAATAAATAATTACTAGGGATCCAGAGGAGCAAGACGAATGCATTAAGGTTGAGACCCTCCCTTTCATGTCTCCTAACTCTGGAAATGAGACTTTACTCACAAACGATACCTACTGATCACTTTGAGACTAGCCTACTCTCATCTCATTAAACCCATTACCTGTTCTACCTGCTTCTGTGGATCACCAGGGGGATCCCAGGCTTCTCTCTGGCCCCTCTCTGCAAACCGTTCAGTCACATAACCGTGTGCCTCTCAGTTCGTCCCCTTTTCCACCCTTTCTAGTTACTAAAAAATCTCCAAAGAGCTCTTCGAAATTTATGGCCCATCATAAACAACCTCCCTGCTTACTTCTCTAAAAATTACCTTCAACTCTCTCTAAATGAAACTGCGATACCAACTCCACGATGCTGCTTCCTGCAGACACTCAGGCAGGAATTTGTTCTGTATCTTTCCAGCCCTCACACCACTGGACCTGAATTCAGGTGGACAGTCTCTTTGTTCTTCACAGCCAGCTTCAGACTGTCCCTCTTTGTGGTCCAACACCTATATAGCATTTAATATCAGGTCATTACTACCGGGGTCACGCATCTCCTATCACTCAATAAATCGCCAATCACAACGATCCAACTTTCCTCAAACTCACCTGAGCACCCAATTCTCAAGGACTTAGCCGTGCATATTCTTTCCCTTGGTAACACAGTTTCTCACATTTGCCTGGTTTGGCCTACTCCCTCGTCTAGTACGTTTTTATCAAATTTTTAAGAAATCTACCCTATGACATTTAAAATTTCAACCTTACTCCACTGTAATTCTTACACTCCAGTGATTCTCATTTTTTTCTCCCTGCCAACTGCTTTTGTTTGAAATCTCTACCAAAAATTTAAACTTCAAAGACATGAACTACATTCTTCAATATTGTATAACCAAAGCCTGCAGTGGAGTCAGTAGTTGCTATGGCCTCGATGTGGGTTTCCTGGTCAAGTTCATATATTATAATCTAATATCCAGTGTGATAGTATTAACCAATGGGCCTCTTGGGAAGCAATTACGTCAGAAGGGTCACTCCTCCATGGATGGCATTAGTGCCCTTCACCGGCACTTTGTGGAAAGTTGAGGGGAGCTGTCTTGCCCTTTCACCGAGTGAAGATGCAACAAGGAGGGACATTCTCTGCTTTTTGAGCAGAGAGCAGCCCCTACAGACATCAGCTCTGCTGCCTCCTTGATCTTGGACTTCCCAGCCTCCAAAACTGTATGAAATGCCTGCTTATAAATTACCCAAAGTAAGGTACTTGTTATAACAGCTCAAATGGACTAAGATCATACTTAATAAGTATTTACTGAATGAATGCAATAAATTGATTTTATGGCAAGCATAACCTTTCTCTCAACTCAAAGAAGGAGAATTTAAATATTCCTATAAAATAAGTTGCATCTCTTTCTGTTTCAGTCAACATATTTCTGTCAGTTTCTTCATTTATGTGTATGGTTCTCTGCTAACAATACTCACATATCAATAAAACACAATTCCATTCCTTGAGAAATTCCCTTTCTAGCTACATAGATAAAAAAAAATGTTTGCATTTGATAATCAAGAGAATAAAGATCTGTGTACATTTAGGTTTTGATTTTCTCCAGCAAGTATGTGAATGATAAATTTGAGGGAAATGAAAACAGAGACAGGAAAATCAATTACCAAGGTGCAGTTACCTGAGTGGGAAGTATATCCTTGGTGGAGGGGCAGGAGGCATAGAAAATTATGCTTCTGGAACAACAGCTGCTTTTCAATTAATGGAACATGGAATGCAGGAGATAGGATTAAGGCACAGCTAAGATGAAGCTCAGATGGGGGAGCAGCTAGATCCTGAAGCTCAAGTTGATAGATCAAGGTCTGGAAAGGAGCCAGACAAGTACAAAGGACACAAAAGCAGATGTGCAGGAAAGGTAAACTACATACTATTAATCACCAATAACATTTTCTTCAAACATCATAGGAACTATGATGTAAGGCAAAATATTGGCTTACATAATCTGATTAAATAATCACCACTTTACAACTGATGAAAATATACATATATAGTGAGCTTGCTTCTTATAATAAAATGGTGTATTCTTACCATTGCTTAATCTATTTGACTATTTTTATATATTTTGTGGTATAAAATATCATCTTAAAGGTGTCACTTTCCCATTCCCTTAAACATGCTAAGTATGTCTTAGATTCCTTCTTCACATCTGTTTCCAGCTCAGTCTAACTTTCTGCCTGCCCCTTGAATCATATTCAGGAATCCAGTCTGCCAGCTGCTGCCATAACCTCACCCTGGCTACCATGACTGCTCTGCCACACGCACTCACACGCACACAGTGTGCACACATGCTCACAGGCACTCCCTTTCACAGATAGAGGCCCTTCCCTTGACTCCACTTGTCAGCAACCATTCAGGTCAAGGTCCATCAAAAGCTATTCTTTACATGAAGCTCTAATTTATAAACCAGGGGAGGTTAGTCTCTCCTTTCAATCCCAGAGATGTGTGTAAGCCTTTCTTCAAATATTCGGACTTTTATCTTCTTTCTTGTATCATATATAAACCACCTGAACCTCCTATGGAAGACGTTAGGTTATTTGCAGGAGGAGTCCCGGCCCAACTGCATTGCCAATGTCTCCTTCTCTTTGGTTCCTGTCCTGCACAGCCCTCTTTCTCTCATACCTGAGATGTCGCTCTCTGCCAAGAGAGCAATCCAATCTGTCTCTAGAACTAGTTCTAAACAAATTAACCTTGTTGGTGGTGGATTTAGAGATTTACCCCATCCCTACTGGCCACTGATGTGTTCTGTTTTGTGGTCAAAGACCACGAATCTGTTTATGATTTACTCTGACATGGTTGCCTAGAGAACATTCCTCTCTTGCTTTATGCTTGACTCTTCTGTGAGTCTTTATGGTCAGGAGTAACACCACATGTTCCATCTCTAACCTGGGCACAGATTATTGGAATTGTAGGTAATTTGGGTGCACTGAGTATGTCTGGTAAGTGGGAGAGTGAGGAAAGGAACGGAGGTGCTGGGGGAGGACACGCAGGCGTCGGTGAGCGAGCCAGCGAGAAGGTCCGCGCTGTCCCATCTGCCTTCCTCCTGGAGAGCACACTGAGTCGGAGGTGTCTCCTTAGCATGGTGCTTCCCACTATGTGGTTTCCCTCTGAGCAAAGAGGTAAAAGAATGAACTGGCAAAAGCAAAATCCTGGCCTCAGTGGAGTCTAGAGGACGAGGAGAGAGCCATACCCAGAATGAGCAGTGTCGTCTAGACCTCCTAAAACAGTAAAGGAACTTGAGATGATTGGACACTCAGCATTTATTCAGAAGGGGTGCCTGAGAATGAGAAGGGCTCAGTTACTTGCCTAACTTCAGAGCAAGCCAGGCTCCCTGGAGAAGATGGCCTCTGTTTCCCCACTCATGTCCAGGGCTCTTCCCACATAAACCTCCTACATCCAAAGACAGAGATGAAGGGGGCGTCTGTCCTGGCTTTGATATTTCCTCACTAAGGAACTGCAATCTTTGAGCGCTCTTGAGGCACCACTGAAATTTCCAGTGGTATTTATAAAGATGCATATGATTTTATGATACAAGAATATTTTGGCACTGGGGATTGAAACAGCGCCTCTGGTGATATAATTGCGTGCTCCACCACTGAGCTTACCCCTCGCCTCCATCAGAATTTTCTTGATATAAACTGGGGCTTAATATCACATTGCCGCAAAGACTTTTCTAATCAAATAGCTTTTTAAATGCAGGAAATACAAAGTAGAATTTCAAAGTAAATATTCCCTCAAGAATCAAAGCAACAACATAAAAAAAGGAAAATAGCAGAAGCCTCAGGAGGGCTTTGGTGAGGTCTGTATTTGTGGCCTGCATGGAACTCTGCTCTCTCCAAATCCCTCAAGGAAGGAAAGCCACTTTTGCTAGCACCGCTGGGGTGAGCCTGTCCCCAGAGTAAGTTAGAGTGCTGTTTTGGATGTTGCTCTTTGCTTCTTCCAGTCCTAAGGAGAATTCTTAGCACACTAGAAACAATAACAGAAGGAATCAATTCAACTCTTGATCAGGAGACAAGGACTTCTGTAAAAACATTTCCATTGTCATGGTTATAATTTATTATTGTGGCGCCTGGCTCTGATAGTTTGCAAGAGCTGCCAAGTCCTGCAGTACAGGACAATGTCCTGCAGACTGAGTGGCTCAAACAGCAGGGATTTATTTCTTCACAGTTCTGGAGGCTGGAGGTCAAGGGATTGGCCAGCCCTTTTTCAGGCATGTCCTGGAGATGGTCATCTTCCCTGTGTCTTAGCACAATCTGGCCCCAGGGTCTCTCTGTGTCCTAAACTCCTGTGCTCGTGACAACAGTCAGACTGGATTAGGACCATCCATGTTACCAGGGTTACTCAACCACCTCTGTGAAGACCCTGTCTCTAAAACACAGTTACATCCTGGGGATCTGGAGGTTAGCATTTAAAGGTGTAAATTTTGGAGCAACACAACTCAGACCCGAGTGAATGCCTTTAACTCTAAGTCCAATCTCCAAGACAAGGTGCAGAAAATTCCAAGGCCATGGTCTAAGTATGCCTTTGCGGGGCTGAAGGAACCAAAAAATTCAAGCTGAAGTGCCAACCTGGCCTCCACTTGTCAGAAAACCTTAAAGGAAGTTGTAGATTGAGCCCCTACTTAGCTTGTAGAACTTAGCTTGTAGAACTCAGTGGAAAATGATAGTTGTTTACTTTTATGTTCATGTATATAATTATTTAACCTACAGTCTTTGTTAAATGAAAGTTTTGCTTAAAATTATGGTGGGTTTACATCACTGACAGAAAATCAAGCTCAGTATTCATTTTTAGCAAAACATCAGGTATTTATTTCTTCATGGTTAGCAACATTTCTAGGTTTCTAGAGTGTCATAGGCAGAATAAGTTCCCCAGAGTTGCACCAAATAATAAGTTCCCTTACTGCGGAACCTGGGAATATTTTATCTTACATGGGAAAAGGAACTTAGCAGATACGATTAAAGTTAATGACCTTGAGATGGGGAGATTATCCTGAATAATGTTGGAAGACCCAATCTAATCATGTGAGTCCATAGGAAAAAACCAGAGAACCAGAGAAACAAGAGAACCTGGCATGGAAGAGCGATCATGTTGGATTGGAAGATGGAGAAAGGTGTCAGGTCAGAATTGTTGAAGAAGCTGGAAGTAGCAAAGAAACATATATCTTGTCTCCATAAAGAGATACAGCCCATGCCAATACCCAGATTTTAGCCTAGTGAAACACATTTTGGACCCTGACCTACAGACCGGTGGGTAATGAACTTGTGTTGTTTAAACTTTCAACCATTTGTTAAGTTATAACAAAAACTAAGACCAGGTTTAATAATTTTGATTTTTAGAAGATTTTGGTGCAACCTTATCTAAATATATTCTACACTGATATGCATTTATCTTCTTATTTAAAATAATATTAAATACAGAGTAAAAATACATTTAAAAATTCAAACCCTAATGATTTTATAAATTGACCATTCTATTATAAATATAAATTTGATTATGTTTAAAAAAATTCTGACTTCTTGGCAAGTTCAAATGGTTGGGATTTTGTTGTTTTGTTTTGTTTTCTTTTTGTTTTGGTAGTCATGTTTAAACCCAGGGACACTTAACCACTGAGTCACATCCCCAGCCCTATTAATTTTTTACTTTGAGACAGGGTGTTACTAAGTTGCTTAGGGCCTCACTTGGATACTGAGGCTTCCTTCAAACTTGGGATCCTCCAGCCTCAGCCCCTAGAGCAAGTGGGATTATAGGTATGTATCACTGTGCTCAGGAAATGGTTGATATTTTTATATTCATGGTTTTGGAAAGATATTTTATAAAATAGAGATTTTGGTTGAAATCCATTGTAAATACTACATAAAGGAAATAGGACCATTCTGGATTACTAGATAAGGCATGCTGTCTGCATTTATTTATTAAACATAAACCCCTGGAGGAACAATCTATGAAAAGTACAAGAACACATTACATATGTAACATAATTGTATTAAAAAGAGAAAACAAAATTTTAACAGAAAGAGTGTTCATTTATAACAGAGTCAGTCTCAGTACTTTGAAGAACAAACAGGAAATTCACAACTTTGACATCTTCTTTTTCTTCTTACAGTTTCATAACCAGATAGACTCTCCTGTATACTCCCTTTTTCAGTCAGCTCCAGGACGCCTGAGCTGAACTCTGCTCACACAGTTGGGGGTTGTTTTATGGATATTTGAGACCATCTCTGCAGCTTTTTCTAGGAGTTCTCAGGTCACATAGCTCTGCCAGCTGTGCTTCGCTTTCATTCTGCAATAAAGGATTCTCATAGGGTTGCGTCAATTTTGCAAAGGAGAACAGAGTTCCCTGGGCAGAGAGTGAAACAAGGTTTCCCTGAAGGGATTGCCACTCATCCTGGAGTAGGAAACAGATGACATTTTGAGAAAGAAGGTAATTCTCCCAGGCCTGAGATGACTGGGAGGCAGAGGTGAGAGAGGGCAGTTTTTGGGCTCCATCTTTGGCCAAGATCCCAAGCCCATCAAATGCAGTCTAGTATATTTAAATTTGCCTGCACACTGTATGGTAGTTATTACCCTGGCTCCCTTTGCTTGAGGGCTCCCACACTAAGGGAAATGTCCTTATAAGAAGGTCTGTTGCCCTGGGGCTTGAACTGGATACATATGTAGACACACATGAAGATGAGAGCCCTTCATCTTTGAGCACAGAAGTCTCACATCCACCTGATCATTTGCTGACAGGAGAACCATTCCCTGTACCCCTGTCTGAAGAAACCAGTTCTTTACATGAAATGCTCACATTACTTTTTTAAAGGGCATTCTGTTGAGAGATAAGTAAAGTGACCCTTGTTTTGCTGCAGTCACTGTGTTTATTGCCATGAACCTAGATGTCACTCTCTCTCCTGCCAGAACTCCTGGTGTTGCTGAATTAGGTGATTTTCTCTCCTCCTTCCCTTTCTGAAAATGTTGATGGAGATGATGACAATGATGATGATGGTGGTGATGATGGTGGTGGTGATGGTGGTGATAATGGTGGTGGTGATGATGATGGTGGTGGTGATAATGGTGCTGGTGATGATGATGGTGGTGGTGATAATGGTGGTGGTGATGATGGTGGTGGTGATGATGGTGGTGGTGATGATGGTGGTGCTGATGATGGTGGTAAATGGTGATGGTGGTGGTGATAATGGTGGTGGTGATAATGGTGGTGGTGATGATGGTGGTGGTAATGATGGTGGTGATGATGATGGTGGTGGTGATAATGGTGGTGGTGATGATGGTTGTGATAATGATGATGGTGATAATCATGATGGAGATGATGATGGTGGTGGTGATGATGGTGGTGATGGTAATGATGGCGGTGATGATGGTGGTGATGATGGTGGTGATGGTGATGATGGTGGTGATGATGGTGGTGATGGTGATGATGGTGCTGGTGGTGATGATGGTGCTTGAGGTGATGACAGTGGTCCTGGTGATGATAGTGGTGATGATGATGATGATGGTGGAGATGAATGGGGAAGTGGCTTTTCAGTTCCTTTGTGTTTTACTTGGTATTCTGAAAGTTTTAAATTTTTAAAAAATTTTCCACAATAGTACAACTTTGACCTGAGTATTTGACTTAAAGTGTAGGTAACATGTATTTATATAATTTTAACATTCATTCTCCAAAGTAAAGTATTGTATCTTATTTTTGTAGTTCTTTGATTATATCAATAAACTAAAAATATCTTTGTGTTTTGAGAAAGTATTTAAAGCAATGAACTGTATTTGCCAATTAATTTTTGAGAAGAAAATATAATGAAATATATCATGTTTAAAGAATTGGAAAAAAAAAATCAATCTGAAATTCAGTCAGAGTTACCCAAACCTAAATATATTTAAAAAGATGAGTCAACCTTCCGTTGAATCCTGGGAGCCCAGGGCAATGACAGGATTTGTGCTTGGATTATTCTTTCAGTAGATTTGGTCAAATGGTATTAATGCAATTTGAACTCTGAAATTCCAGCCAGAGCCCAAAAAGTCTCTTACTCAATTCCCCTGCTACCTGAAATCACTATGTTGAACAGGCATCCAGTTCTAATCCATTAAAGCTAACAACTTTCAGAGCCATTAGCGATAACAACTTCCTCCATCAGTTTCTCATACTAACCCCCTGTGAAGAATTTATACAAAAAGTAGATGAAGGAAAAATAAACACTTTCCAATCTTTTCACACTGACTCTGGAGGTAAGGACAAAGCTGGTGACGGGTGCTGTGTGCATGCCATGGAGCCGGGGAGAGTGCAGTAGGCTTTCCTCCCTGTCCCATTTACTCCAGGACAGAAAGCTGTGTCTTTGGGGTCAAGTTAGGCTTCACATGTTGACCCTGTTGACCCTCTGGAGTCACAAACAATCCTCAGATGGATGCAGACTGGCCGGCGGCAGTCCTTTCCTGCTGAACCCAAGCTTTTACTTCCCTTCTTTTTGCTCCCCAGAAATCCAGTGTTTTGAAGCTGGACCCTTCGAATCAAGCATACTTTTAAATGTTTTTCCATTGTCTCACCTGAAATTGAATTTTGTATTTCCAGACTTGAAGTGGAATTAGTATTTCTGGCATTGACTTTGGGTCAGTCATTGGGTTCTGCTTTATCTTCCTTGTCTCTCTCCATTTGCTTTTATTCAGGACAAAGACTGGCAAGGTGGGAGAGTGAGCAAAAGAGAGCAGAGTTTGAGATTAAATTACTTTTCTTATTTATTAACAGTTATTTCAAGTCTGGGCATTTCATCTTAAGTTATGCTGAAGCCCTGTTTTTGGTGTAGTTTTCCCCCTCCTTTTCTGTGTTATTTTACTGTTACTTGAAAATTTCCAGTAATTCCTTTTTAGTTTTCAATTATAAAGTCAGAGGTGGTATATATTGATGGTCCTGTGGTCAGTCTCCTCCTTTCAGGGCTTGCAGGAAGAGCCATTCCATTCAAGTGCTATGGGATGTGAACTTGATGAAACATAAGGCTTTCACGGAATCTCAACACATGGTAAAATATTCCACAGCACACAGGACCCCATGAAGTTGTTTCATTCTGTAAGTTGCAATAAATTCAGGATTATATTAAAAAATGTGAGTAGACATAATAAATACTATTCCATCATTAAAAGTGAATAGCTCATGGAAATGTGAGAACTGCTTTAATTTTGCCATGTGAATCAGGGTTCTTCAGAGACACAGAACCAATAGAATCTGTCTGTCTACCTATCTATCTATCAGCTATCTATCTATCTATCTATCTATCTATCTATCTATCTATCTATCATCTTTCTAAATATCTTATGGTAAGGCAGCATTTATTAGATTGGATTGCAATCTTCAGTGGCTGAATACTTCCACACTGGCCATGTGAAGGCTGGGGAGACAGAGATTTGATAGCTGCTCAGTTCAAGAAGCTAGAGTGTCAGAAAGAGAGAGAGAGGTCAGTCCAAGGCTGAAGACCAGGAAAACCCTTGGAGAGTGGCTGACAGAAATCCATGAAAGGCTGGACAACCTGGAGTCTGATGTCCACAGGTGGCACCATTCAAGCAGGACCAAACACAAGAGGGAGCTTCCTCTTCTAACTATTTTTGCTCCCAGCAGGCCCCTAGTCTAGTGGATGGTGCTGGCCTCCTTCAGGTAAGAGCTTCCTGCCGATACTCACACCTGCTGACTCTAGAAACACTTTTACAGATACACCCAACAGTGATATGCCCATTTTGCAGGTAGCCCTTAATGCTGTCAAGTTGACAACCAAAATTAGCCATCACATTATGCTACAGGGAAATAAAGAGAACTGTATCCATTGTTTCAACTGCAAAGGTGTGATAGCTCTAATGAAATTTTCTTTCATATTTTTCATGTCTTAACTAGCTGAGTAAGTTTTCATTTAGGTATTCCTTAATATAGAGGATGTCTAACTTGTGGCAAAGAACCAAAATTCCAAGTCAAAATTCCAAGATTTTTGTTCTTTGTTCATATACCTAGAATTTTCTTGCATATTTTTAGTGTTATCCATACTGCTGGATACCAACAAGAGCTATGACCTCAGTTCTTTCACTGATGTAGCAAGAATTATGATTTTTTTTTTGTTATAGATAAAATCTTTTTTAAGTGGACAGTGAACTGTGTGTGCCCTGCACTGTGGACAGCTTTGAACATTAGCTCGTTGGGTATTATGGCTACTCTACACTTGGACACTATTCCTTTTCAAATCCTGTCTATGGTACCCTGAGCAGGATAAAACCCTACAGAATGTGGAAGGACACCGCACGTGACTTTAGGGCCATACACAGGCCATGTGACAGCAAGCTTTCTGAAGTAGCAAAGATGCCAGCTAACACAGGGTGGGTGGAAAGATTATAAGCACTCACTTCAACTCCACTGTTAAACATCTTGATGTTAAGTACTCTGTAGGTTTCTTTTTGGTTCTTTGTATTGCCAACCTTTTTTCTTCATTTTCTTTTATCGATAAAACGTTACTCCACTTATGTTCTATACCTGAATTTTCTTTTGTGTCCTTTTAAACCACCAGAAGATCTCAATAAATATCCCTACTCCTCCTTTCAACTTGTAAATATATTCAATGAAGCAAACTTCCTTTTAGCTTTTAGACTGAAAAATGAATGATATCAGTTGTTGGGCTAGGGAACGATGCTTTTCAATTAAGAGCATGTTGAAGTGAGAAGGCTCAGAATTCATGAATTCAGCTTCTGAGTTAGGTTCTACCCCAGTCCTTGAATTTCACTGTTTTACAGACTGACCTATTTGGATGTTCACTTTACTGTGTCATTGTGATTCTCTTCATCTTGGATTTACATATCTGTTTTCTTTATTTCTGACTTTCGGTCCATTGCTTCTTTAGTTTGTTTGTTATTGTGGGTTTTACCAGAATTTCTGTCCTCGTTTGGAGATGAACTTTTAGGGAAGAGTTTTGTATGCTCAAGAAAATTGTAGTTTTTCTATTAGTTTATGCACTTATTATGATCTCTATATTAAACCTCCATGACATGACATGTATAGTGGCAGAAACTGAGGAGGCAGTCACTATCTCTGCCCTGACGAAACTCAACCAAGTGAAGCACTGGAATATTGGAAAAATATTAGAATACGTCATGAAGAGTCAAACGCTTGAGAATGCAGAGTAAGTGCCGAAAGAGAGCAGAAGGGACATTGTACAAAGGAAAAGCCTAATTCATCCAGGAGTAGAGTCACAGGAACAGTCTGAAAGCTTGACAGAGGGCTGGGTTCAATTCCTAGCACTAAAAAAAAAAAAAAAAAAAAAAAAAAAAAAAAAAAAAAAAACTTGGCAGAGTAGGTGGCTTCTAATCTGAGTCATGAAAAATTAGTAGTTGTGCAGTAGTGAGGTTCTTCCTCTCCGGCTCGATTTTCTGCAACTGTCTCCCATTTTCAGACATCGTTTTTTAGGCCGTATTTTTTCTCCTGTTTCCATCCTATTTCATTTTTTTCTCATCAGGGCTCACGTTCTTGGAAAAGTCATTTATATTTCCTCTCTTTATTTTCTTAAAAGCCAGTCACTCATCCATCAGGGCTCTTGGGATTCTGCTCTGGCCACGACACAGGCCCTATTTGTCAGTTTTCATAGATGACATCCTAATTGCCTAATGCGATGGCAGCTTTCCTGTCTCATCTTATTTGACCTTTCTCTATCATTTGGCACAGGTTTACTGCTTCTTTTTTGAAACTCTGCCATCATTCACTTTTTGGTATCAATTTTTGAATGTGCATATTAAAATCTTTCACAGAGAATTTCTTTTTCTTCTCATGCTGCTTAAAGAATGCTACCAAAGATACAGCTCTCTGATTCTCTTTGATTAATAAGTTGCAAACTTTAATAATGAGTCGAGTGTATGATCCAGATGCCAAGCTGAGGTTTGCACCTGGGTTTCTTTTGTTGGCTAGACTGCAGAAACATCATTTTTCTGACACCAGTTGAATCATTTGTGATGTTTATCAGGAACCTATTCTACATAAGATTCTAAGGATGCAGGAAATAGGTGCATAACTGGTTAAGAAATTATCTGCCAGTAACAATTTGGGATTTTATTTGCTTTTCCTCTTTTTGCATTTATAGTCTTGGCTGCCTGATTAGTTTTACAAAGATCATTTTATTTTGACTTATATTTCAAATTGCTTTTATTAAATCCATTTGCTTTATTGTTGTTTCTATTTAAAACATTTCTTGCAGCTCCTGTGAGCTCAATTCCCCTGCAATCTTCAATCATGCATTATTCACTCCTTCCATGTTGTTAAGGATGATACTGAGTTGTAACAGGATGATTCATCCTGACCGTACCTCATTAGACCCTCCTCCCCAACTGTACAGTGAGACACTTACTCAGTCCGCTCGAATAGCCTCCTCTTACCTACACTCCATCAATAGCTCCTTTAACCAGGCTGTCATTATTTCCCAATTTCCTAAATTTCCTGACTTCATTTTTCTCTTTAAAACACGAGGGCTGCATCTCACCCATTATCAATGGCTCATTGATTTTTATGGCCCTCCTTATTTGTTAGCAAGCCTGTATTTTCGCTGCTCCCTTTTCTTCTTTTTCAACATTCAAAAACTTGACTCAGTGGTGTTAGGGAGTGGACCAGGTGTAGCTGTCTTCCAGTTTTCCTAGATGAAGTTCCTCTTCTCGAACCCTTGGTTTCCTTTCTGTTACCGAATCTTGCTTGTTTATCTGTCTTATAGCTGTAAATTTCTAACAAGCACCATGTTAGACACTGAACTGACAGAAGGTAAAAGAAAGTACATTGTGCATGCTTTGAAAGTGAGTGCTTTATAAATTAGGCCTTTTTCAGGTGATAATCACAAACATCTTTCATGAACGCCACCACCGTGTGGTTCAGCATTTGAAGTTCATTTTCCCCATAAATATTAGCTAAGTGCTATGACACGGAACCGGTAGGAAACACTGAGGGTCTTTTGCTGCAAAAGCAACATTTCAGCCTTGTCCTTCATCTTACCAATGCAACAGGGATGGAGGCCACCCATCATGACACACCCAACTGCTGCAGGAAATGTGAACCTCGAGGTATTCAAGATAAAGTGCCTCTTAAATATTCGTTTTTAAGTCTTTAAATGGGTATATAACTTACAAAACTTCCGTGTGGGATTGCTACTTGGTGCAGCCACTCTGGAAAGCAGTATGGAGATTCCTTAGAAAACTTGCAATGGAACCACCATTTGACCCAGCCATCCCACTCCTTGGTTTATACCCAAAGGACTTAAAATCAGCATACTACAGTGACACAGCCCCATCAATGTTTACAGCAGCTTAATTTACAATAGCTAGATTGTGGAACCAACCTAGATGCCCTTCAACAGATGAATGGATAAAGAAACTGTGGTATATATACATGATGGATTATTATTCAGTCATAAAGAAGAATAAAATTATGGCATATGCAGGTAAATGCATGTAGTTGAAGAATATCATACTAAGTGAAATAAGCCAATCCCAAAAATGCAAAGACCAAATGAATTCTTTGATAAGTGGATGATGATACATAACGGGAGGGGAGGGGTTAAGGGAAAAATGGAGGAAGGATGGATTGTGCAGATGAAAATGAGAGGTGGGTTGGGGGCGGTGGGAAGGAAAGATAATAGAATGAGACAAACATTATTACCCTATGGACACGTGTGATTACACAAATGGTGTGACTCTACTTCATGTACAACCAGAGAAATGAAAGTTGTACCTCATTTGTATATAATGAATCAAAAAATTTTAAAAAATGAAGAAAGCTACTATTATCTTCCATTTTGAGAATTTGAATTAAGTCTGTATTAAGGGAAAAAATAACAAAATGAATCAAACAACATTGTAAATTTATGATTTTTAATTAAAATAAAAAAAATAAAAAAATTAAAAAAAAAAGATTATATGATCCAAATGTTATTTCAAGTAGAAGAGAGATCACAAATTTTTAGTCAATACTTTTAGTAGTTGGGATAATGAAGTAAACAAAAACTCTTTTTCTCAGAAAAGAAAACTATTTTAATTACTCTCATCTTTTTTTTTTTTCCACTTACTTTAGGAGTTTTTAAAATGAGTGAAACTACTAAATAAAATGATATTTCAGGGAATTCAAAGGGAAGACTTGTATAAATATCTGAATTTTCTAATACATGGAATATATGTCTCTCATTTTATGCAGAAGAAACTAAATCTTACAATATGCAGATATGAAGGAATGAATAATTGACACTTACATGGATAACTCTGCCTTTCACTTAACGGTGATGTTGTTATATTTTATTTGTATCTACAAAATCAGGAAAACTTCATCTATTTCTTTTCTCACCTATCAAACTAAACATTATGTAGCCCCATCTCCAGGATCCCTCAGCCTGACTGATCACTCCCTGCCTCCGGGGCTCTCACATTGACTGACTTCTCCCCACCATCAGGACCCCCAGACTGACTGATTGCACCCCAACTCCAGGAGCCCTGCCTGACCAACTGCACCCCAACTCCAGGACCTCCAGTTGACCATGTCTACACCCTAAGCTGCAGCTCCCCATTTGCCGACACATTTGGAAGCCAGAGTGGCCATTTTGGATAATCCTGGAAGCTGTAATTCCCATCTTTAGGTGTAGCAAATCCCATCCTAGGACGCCTGCTGGAGACCAGAAGCTCATTGTCAGGTAACTCTCATGCATCAAGCTACTGAAGACTGGGAGGTTTGAATAATATATGACTGTTATAGTGTAGATTTTCTTTTTTCTCCTTATTGAAAAATTTTAAGTTTTTATTTCTTTACATTTCTTGCTCTCTTTTCCTTTTATTTACTGTTCCCTCAGAGTCTCGTTCTCCCTTTTTGCATGCTAACAACCAACTTCTTTTGATTACACTCTTACTCTTTCTATTATCTAGAACTTGTATATATTCTGTTCTTATCCCATTAACAGTTACAACCTACACCCTTCCACATCCTCTTTGTCCTCCATTAGAAACTGCAGACATTATTGCAAATCCCTTTGTTATTCTGAAGAAAATAATTGAACTCATCCTACTTATTATGAAAATATAGTTAATGTCCTCATAGGGACTATTTGGTATAGGGTTGCATGCTGTCTGAACTGAGCAATGCTAGTATTGATCTCTCCCTTAAATAAAAAAGGTTTTGAAAACCTATAGGGTCACTATAAACCTATAGGGGGAAATTTGCAATACCCCAGATCTGCAGCACTAGAGGGGAAGATACATGAACAACATGAAAAAACAAGGGAAGAAAATGATCCAAACAAATCTAGATTCTATATTTATAGAAACCAATGACAGTATGTTAGAAGAAATGTCAGAAAAGGACTTCAGATTATACATGATTAAGATGATTTGCGAAGCAAAGGATGAGATAAGAAATCAAATGCAGGCAATGAATGATAATACCAAAAAGCTGAAAGAGCAACTGCAGGAAGCAAAAGATCATTTCAACAAAGAGATAGGGATTCTCAAAAAAAAAAAAAAAAAAAAAAAAAAGGAAATCCTTGAAATGAAGGAGACAATAAACCAAATAAAAAACTCATGGAAAGCATCACCAAAAGACCAGACCACTTGGAAGACAGAACTTCAGACAATGAAGACAAAATATTTAATCTTGAAAAAAAAATTGCCAAAACAGAGAAGATGGTAAAAAATCATGAACAGAATCTACAAGAACTATGGGACATCACGAAAAGACCAAATTTAAGAATTATTGGGATTGAGGAAGGCACAGAGATACAAACCAAAGGAATGAACAATCTATGCAATGAAATAATATCAGAAAATTTCCCAAGCCTGAAGAATGAAATGGAAAATCAAGTACAGGAGGCTTACAGAACACCAAATGCACAAAATTAAAACAGATACACACCAAGGCATATTATAATGAAAATGCCTACCATACAAAATAAAGATAGGATTTTGAAGGCTGCAGGAGAAAAGCATCAGATTACATGTAGGGGAAAACTAATATGGATATCAGCAGATTTCTCTGCCCAGATTCTAAGAGCTAGAAGGGCCTGGAACAACATATTTCAAGCTCTGAAAGAACATGGTTGCCAACTAAGAATCCTATACCCAGCAAAACTAACCTTCAGATTTGAAGATGAAATAAAATCCTTCCATGATAAACAAAAGTTAAAAGAATTTACAAATAGAAAGCCTGCACTACAGAATGTTCTCAACAAAATATTCCATGAGGAGGAAATGAAAAACAACAATGTAGGTCACCAAAGGGAGAAAATACCTTCAAGAAAAATCCATCCACAGGAGAAACCAAGCCAAGTTAAAAACCAAAAATAAGCCAAATGACTGGGAATACAAATCACATCTCAATAATAACCCTGAACATTAATGGCCTAAACTCATCAATCAAAAGACATAGACTGGCAGAATGGATTAAAAAGAAAGGCCCAAAAATATGCTGCCTGCAACAGACTCATCTCATAGAAAAAGACATCCACAGACTAAAGGTAAAAGGATGGGAAAAAACCTACCACACACATGGACTCAGTAAAAAAGCGGGGGTTTCCATCCTTATATCAGATAAAGTGACTTCAAGTCAAAGTTAGACAGAAGGGATAAAGAAGGACATTTTATACTGCTTAAGGGAACCATAAATCAAGAAGACATAACGATAGAAAATATTCATGCCCCAAACAATGGTGCATCCCTGTACATCAAACAAATCCTTCTCAGTTTCAGGAATCAAATAGACCACAACACAATAATTCTGGGTGACTTTAATGCACTGCTGTCACCACTAGATAGATCTTCCAAACAAAAACCAAACAAAGAAACCATAGAACTCAATAACACAACCAATAACCTAGACTTAATAGACATATATAGAATATTCCTTCGATCAACGCACAGATTCACTTTCTTCTCAGCAGCACATAGAACCTTCTTGAAAATAGACCATGCATTAGGCCACAAAGCAGCCCTTAGGAAATGAAAAAAACATAGAGATACTGCCGTGTGTTCTATCAGATCATAATGGACTGAGAGTAGAAATCAATTACAAAGTAAAAAACAAATTACTCCAATACGTGGAAACTAAATAATATGCTATTGAATGAAACATGGATGACAGAAAACATCATGGAGGAGATAAAAAAATTCTTAAAGGCCAATGAGAATGACGATACAACATATCAAAATCTCTGGGAAACTATGAAAACGGTACTAAGAGGAAAATTCATTGCATGGAGTGCATACAAGAAATGAATAAAACATCAACAACTGAATGACCTAACATTACAGCTCAAAGCACTAGGAAAAGAAGAACAGAAAAGCACCAAAAGTAGTAGAATGACAGGAAATAATTAAAATCAGAGCTGAAATCAATGAAATTGAAATAAAAGAAACAATTAAAAAAATTGACAAAACAAAAAGTTGGTTCTTTGAGAAAGTAAACAAAATAGACAAACTCTTAGCCACACTAACAAAGAGAAGGAGAGAGAAAACTCAAATTACTAAAATTTGTGATGAAAAAGGAAATATCACTACAGACACCACTGAGATACATAACAGAATGGGAAGCTACTTTGAAAATCTGTATTCCAACAAAATAGAAACTACTGAAGACATTGACAAATTTCTAGAGACATATGCTCCTCCCAAACTGAACCAGGAGGATATACACAATTTAAACAGGTCAATATCAAGCAAGGGGTCCTGGAAGTCGGGTGTGTTTGGTGTTGTTGTGGGATCCTGGAGGCCAGATGCAGTCAGTCTGGGGTCCCGGTGATAGGGTGCAGTCAGTTGGTCTCAGGGTCCTGGTGGCAAGGAGCAGTCAGTTGATGTTAGGGCCCCAGAGGCAGGGAGTGATCGGTCTGGCTGAGTGATCCTGGAGACGGGGCTCAGTCAGTCTGGCCAGGGGTCCTACGGGGCCTGGCTGTTGTCTCAAAGTGGTGGCAGCTACATGTAATCAAACCTGCGGGTACTATCACAATGAACTTCCAGGCAACAGGAGGCAGCTGGTGCCCCACTGGCGGTCGACGATCAGTTTGCTGACTGCTGTTGGACGATTGGGAGGTGAACCTTGTGCGTTGGGTGATGGATAGGTGTAAGGCAGGCGATGGACAGGCGAGAGGCAGGCAAATGGCGGATGATAGGCGCCTGACAGTGAGCAATCTGCACTCCAAACATGCGTCAATATGCTGGCAGACTGCAGGTGATCACAGCAGACAAATGGGGTAAACAGCAAGGGATCGATAAGAAGGAAAAACTGCCTCACCAAGAAACAGATATCCTCTGCTTGATACCGGAGTTACAGAGTGACAAGGAACGCAACCTCCCTCTAGTCCACCATATTGGATCTCCTGTAAAGGCTATTTATGCTAAGCCCACAGACAACATCATTCTTAATAGAGAAAAACTGAAAGCATTCCCTTTAAAAACTGGAACAAGACAGGGATGCCCTCTTTCAACACTTCTATTCAACATCATCCTGAAATACTAGCCAGTGCAATTAGGCAGACTAAAGAAATGAAAGGGATATGAACAGGTAAAGAAGAACTCAAGCTGTCACTATTTGCTGATGACGTGATTCTTGAACTAGAGGATCCAAAAAACTCCTCCAGAAAACTTCTAGACTTCAGAAATGAATTCAGCAAATAGCAGGTTATAAAATCAACAAGCATAAATCTAAAGCATTTTTATATATAATCAATGAAACATCTGAAAGGGAAATGAAAAAAACAACTCTATTTGCAATAGCCCCCCCAAAACAATAATATACGTGGGAATCAATCTAACCAAAGAGGTAAAAGATCTCTACAATGTAAACTACAAAACATTAAAGAAAGAAATTGAGGAAGACCTTAGAAGATGGAAAAATCTCCCATGTTCTTAGATAGGTAGAATTATTATTATCAATATCGCCATATTTCTAAAGGCGCTATACAGATTTAACAAGATTCCAATTAAAATCCCTATGGCCTTTCTCATAGAAACAGAAAAAGCAATCATGAAATTCATCTGGAAGAACAAAAGACCCAGAGTAGCCAAAGCAATCCTCGGCAGGACGAGTGATGCAGAAGCTATCACTATACCAGCCCTTAAACTCTACTATAGGGCAATAGTAACAAAAACAGTATGGTACTGGCACCAAAATAGATAGGTAGATCAATGGTACAGGATAGAAGACACAGACATAGCCACATAAGTACAGTAACTTTATACTAGACAAGGGTGCCAAAAACTTACAATGGAGAAAAGATAGCTACTTCAACAAATGGTGCTAGGAAAACTGGAAATCCATATGTAGTAAAATGAAACTAAACCCCTATCTCTCATCCTGTACAAAACTCAACTGAAAATGGATCAAGAATCTAGGAATTAGACCTGAGACCCTTCACCAAATAGAAGAAAAAGTAGGCCTGAATATCCATCATGTTGGCTAAGAACCAGACTTCCTTACCAAGACCCCCATAGTGCAAGAAATAAAAGCAAGAATCAATCAATGGAATAGATTCAAACTAAAAAGTTTTTCTCAGCACAGGAAACAACAATGTGAAAAGAGAGTCTACAGAGTGGGAGAAAATCTTTCCCACACACACTTTAGACAGTGTACTCATCTCCAAAGTTCATAAAGAACTTAAAAAACTTTACACCCAAAATACAAAGAATTCAATAAATGTGCTAAGGAAATGGGCAGATAATTCTCAGAAGAAGAGATACAGGTGATCAACAAATATATGAAAAAGTGCCCATCATTCCTAATTAGAAAAATGCAAATTAAAACCACCCTAAGATTTTATCTAACTCCAACTAGAATGGCTATTATCAAGAACACAAGCAATAATATGTGTTGGCGTGGATATGGGGAAAAAATCACACTCATACATTGCTGGTTGAGTTGCAAATTAGTACAACCACTCTGGAAAGCAGTATGGAGATTCCTCAGAAAGCTTGGAATAAACCCACCATTTGACCCAGCTATCCCACTCCTCAGTTTATACCCAAAATAATTAAAATCAGCATACTACAGTGATGCAGCCACATCAATGTTCATAGCAGCTCAATTCACAATAGCCAGACTGTGGAACTAACCTAGATGCCCTTCAATTGACGAAAGGATAAAGAATCTGTGGAATATATACACAATGGAACATTACTCAGCTATAAAGAATAATAAAATTATGTAGCCTTTACATTTCATAAATATGTACATACATATATATGTGTGTTTATATATATATATATATATATATATATATATATAGAGAGAGAGAGAGAGAGAGAGAGAGAGAGAGAGAGAGAGAGTCCTTGACTTTTCTCTATCAAAAGACTGAAAAAATCATCATTACCTATTAATAGAACTCTTACTGCCATTTTTCCTTTCATTATTCTCTTTAAGTTCCTCAATAGTTTTTGATTCCAAATATTTTGCTACCCTTCAATGATATTTGAGAATTTCTTATATTGTATATACCTTGTTTAAGGAATGTTTTCTAAAAGGCAATGTAAGTATATATGTGGGAATCTGGAATATTAAATCTTGTTTAGCAATAATAACATTATTCCTAACCATGTCATCTTTTCAACCTCCATTTTTAACTTTATGATCTCTTTCTCTCTCTATATATATGTATCTATATTATACAGATGTAGAAACATACATATAGCTATATGTTATAGATGTGTCAGTATATATAATATATATATAATATACATGTAAATACATACTTATGTATTCATTCAGACAATATTTTCTGGAAAATTTATTGAGCACTTTTGATTCCAATCACCTTCAAAGTTTAATGAAGATGTCACTGGTAATATGACAACTAGAAAACTGGCATATATGAAATGATTGTCTTCAGTTATCAAACATAACCCCAGGACTGTGGCCCAAAGATGTAGGAGGCAAAGAGAACCATCTGGTGTCCTTGGCTTTCCAGAATATAGCACAAGGAGAAGGAATTTAAGTCAACTGAAGACATACTGCAGCCAGATATCCAACAATAGGGAGACTGAGATAGCTGGAAACTGAGGGAACATAGAGAACTAAGCTCTGTATGCAGAGAAAACAATGGAGAAATATCTATAGGGTCCTGTGATTTTTTTGCTGAAAAATACACTATGAGAAGCTGCTTAACTTGGCTGTATTCATTGACCAAAATCACATATATTCATGATGTATAAAATGGTGATTGGAATGTGTTTACCCTATCTGGGATAGCCAAATCACTAAATCAAGCTAATCAACATATGCATTACTGTATCATAATTACCATTTCTTTGTTGTGAGAACACTTAAAGTCTACCATTCTAACAATTTCTAAGTACAAAAGACATTGCTATTAACTATGGTCACCATGTTGTACAACTGACCTGTTAAACTTACTCTTTCTAGCTGAAAGTTTGTATCTTCTGATCACAACACCTCAATATCCATCCATTACCCCCATCTTAACCCTGGATAATCACCATTTAGCACTCTGCTTTCATGAGTTCAACTTTTCCTACATACCAGATATAAGTGAGATTATGTGGTACTTGTCTTTCAGTACCTGGTCTATTTCACTTGCTATGATGACTTGTAGGCTCATCCATATTTTCATAAATAGCAGAATTTTCTTCTTTCTTATGGGTGAGTAATATTTCATTGCATTTATCTACCACATTTTCTTTTTCTATTCAACCCCTGAAGGACACTTAGGTTGTTGTATGCTGCTTATTGTGAATATTGCTGTAATGAACATTAGACTGTAGAAACCTGTTTGAGATGCTGATTTTATTTACATTAACTATATAAGCAGCAGTGGCATTTATGGATAAATGGTAGTTTCATATTTAATTTTTAAGAAACCTCCATAATGTTTTCTGTAATGACTATACTAATTTACATGTCCACCAACAGTGTATAGGGGTTCTCTCTCACCACAACCTTGACTTGCTCTCTTGCATGTTTTTAAATTGTCAGCATTCTAATACATATGAGGTGATAACTCATGGTTTAAAATTGCATTTCTCTTATTAGTAAGTGATCTGGAGCATTTTTTCATATATGTATTGATCAGTTGTATGTTTTCTTTTGAGAAATGCCTGTTCAGGTTCTTTGCCCATTTTCCAGTCTCATTATGTTTTCTTGCTGTAGAATTGTCTGATTTCCTTATATGTTTTGCATATTACTCTAGCATTACAGGCATGGCTTGCAAAAACTCCTATGTCTCTTTACTACCCTGTTGACCCCATCTATCAATTTTGATTTTGTGGCATTGGTTTCTTGAGTCACACCCCAAAATCATCATCCAGACCAATAACAAGGAGCTTTATCCCTTTAGTTTCTTCAGATAATTTTATGGTTTCAGATTTTTTTTTTTTCTTTTTGAGTCTTTAATCCATTTTGAGTTGATTATTATATATGGTTGAAATAGTTCTGGTTTCATTCATTTGAATGTACGTATCCAGTTTTTCCACCTACATTTATTAAAGAGACTGTTATTTCCCATTATTTTCTTTTATATTTTTGTGAAAAATTAACTGACCATAAATGCATGGATTTATTTCTTGTTTCTCTATGCTGTTATATTGCTCAAATTAATATATTCAAATCAAAACACGTGATACACCACATTCACAAAATGAAGGACAAAAACCGTGTTAACTCAAAAGAAGCCGAAAAATCATTTAACAAACACTAATATCCTTTAATGATAAAAATATCAACAGATTATGAATAGAAGTAATGAAAAACATGTATGTCAGGACCATCACTAACATTGTATTCAATGGTGATAGTTTAAGCTTTTCTTCCAGGATAAGAAGCAAGGCAAGAATCCTCAGCCTTATCACATCCATTCAACATAATGTTGAAGTTCTAGTCAGAGCTATTAGGAAAGAGAAAGAAATAAAATCAAATTAGAAATAAATAAGTGAAATTGCCTATGTTTGCATATAAAATGATCTTATATATAAAACCCCTAAAAACTGCACCCCAAAAAGGTAGAACTTATAAACAATCCAGAAATGTTGAACAATACAAAAGTAACAGACCAAAATAAGCAGATTTCCTACAGATTAATGAAGAACTCTCTGAAAAAGAATTCAGGAAAACAATCCCATTTACAACAGCTACAAAAATGCCAAGGACGTGAAATATCTGTATACTGAAAACAAATAAGTATCAATGGAAGAAACTGAAGAAGTCACAAATCAATGGAAAAATATTTTGCGTTCATAAACTAGAAGAATTAATGTTGAAAACAAGTGCATACTACCCAAGGCAACCCCTATAACGATTACAATTCCAATTTTCAGATAAATAAATAAAAAGAAAAATGTATCCAAAGATTCACCATGAAAGACCCTGAATAGTTAAAACAAACTCGACCAAAGAGATCGACACTTGAGGCATCACGTCTGCCTTCAAAATATACCATAATGCTATTGTTTTAGTCAGCTTTTTTCCTGCTGTGACTAAAGGACCTGAACAGCATAATCATAGAGGAGAAAAGATTTAATGAGGGCTCACAGTTTCAGAGGTCTCAATCCATAGACAGCAGACACCATTACTTAGTGCTCAAGGAGAGACAGAACATGGAGGAGGGAAGTCACAGAGGGAAGTGACTCATGTCATGATCAGGAAGCAGAGAGATATTCCTCTTGTCAGATACAAATATATACCAAAAGCCAGGCCCCCAATTCCCACCTCCTCCAGTCACACCCTACCACTTCAGTTACCACTCGGTTAATCCCTATCAGGGGATTAATTCGCTGACTGGGCTAAGGATATAACACAATCATTTCTCCTCCAAACCTTCTTGCATCTTCTCACACATGAGCTTTTGGGGGACATCTTACATCTAAACCATAACAGCGATAGTATTCAAAGTAGCACAGTACTGATATAAAAACAGACACTCAGACCACCAATTCTATTCTTTTTTTTTTTTTTTTTTTTTTGCAGTGCTGAAGATTGAACCCAGGGCCTTGTGCTTGCAAGGCAATCACTCTACCAATTGAGCTATATCCCCAGCCCCTGATTCTATTCTTGACTCGAACCAGTTTTGAAAACCTGGTAAACAATTACCAGGAAACTTAGGTACCTATCATTCCCAGATCTCCATATTGCTTAGAGGACCTCAGGTTCTGGTAAGACCATGGTGAAGAGACCTTGCTAAGCTCTGGATAAGGAGAGAGACCAGAGGAGACATATTTTAGTGACAGGGATAAACTTGCCCTAAATAAGGATGATAGCAGACAAACCTTGACAAATTATAACATGAAGAAGCTTATCAACAGGTAAACTCAACAGCCTGATAAAAAATAATCTCACTGCTACTTTGTTAAGGTAGAATGCAAAACCCAGATTCTTGATAGCACAATTTTCACAGTATTCCACATCCAATAACAATTACTAGATGTACAAGGAAGCAAAATAATGTTTAAATAATCTGGAGAAAAAATTACCAACATAAATTTATTCTGAAATGAAAATTGATGGATTTTTCAGATAAACTTTAAAATAGCTAAATAACACACATATGTAAAATGAATCATGAACATGTGAGGAGAGATAAAACTACAAAATTTAGAGACAAAGTGTTAATAATGCATTATGGGTATATAACATTTAGAATGAAGTATATGTTAAAACTACAGCAGTAAACTGTAATACAAAAAGGTTTATCACTATATGTGACGTGCAAGTGCTTTTAAGAAACTTTACGGATGTATATGCTTAAATAAGAAGAACTGTACAATCAGTGACCTACACATTCACAATGATAAGTTAAAAATAGGGATAAATAAGCACCAAGTAAATAGAAATAACGAGATTAAAAAATGGGGAGATCACCAAAAAACATTAAATATGAAGGAAATTGATGAAACAAAAATTTGACAATCATACTTATTCTTGAAAAAAATTATTTAATTTATATCTTGAATTATCAGGAAAAGTAAAGGATAAGACATTAAATTCCATTATCGGGAACAAAAATCGGGAAATAATCACTAATCTTTGTAAAATAAGTCATTCCAATTGTTGTCTTCTTCCAGGTTTTCAGTCATGAGTAAAATTTCTTGATTTCCCTTGCTGGCAAGTTTGCTCAATCCTCACCCCTTCCACTTCTCTTATTAGCCTCCCACCCACCAGCCTCAGCTCCTGTGGGGATTACTCTCCAAATATACTAACCATACATCACAACCACCTCCTGTAACAGACTCCCAATTTCCAGGACCAGGCACCAGAAAACTAAGGACAGCTTCTATCCCCTGGGCACCAGCAAAATGATTAAAATTAACCAGCATGCTGAAAGCCCTGATCCCAGCTATTCCACCACACTTGCTGGCCACATGCTGCCTTCCCGGGCTTCAGTTTGGGGTTATAGTGTCCTCAAGGGCAAACTCTTTTGGAGTTTTAAGTTAAAAAGTCCTGGTTTTACCCCCATGTGAGTGTGGTGTGACGTGTATGGCCATCACAAGAGACAGAACACTTGGATGTCTTAGGAAACTATCCCATGTCTGCAAAGTAACCTTGTAAATTTAGGCTAACTGTACAGCACTACTTCCAAAACCATAGATGAATGGCATGATTCCTTGAAAGACAAAAATTATCAGAACTGGTATAAGAAGAGTCTGAAAATTTTAATTGCCTTATATGAACTTAAAAGGTAAAACCTTTCTACAAGGACAATCTCTAGTCCACATTGGTTCCTGGGTAAATTTTACTTAATATTTAGGAAATTGACAAATTCAAACAAAAAATAAAGAGTCAGCACTTTCAACTAATTTAAAGAGGTCAATGCTACCCTAAGAAGAATGTTAAATACAATCATTACAGAGAAATCCCAGATAAGTGAAAAGAAATCTATTAACAAGACATCATTGCATTACATCAAATGATGCGTCAAGACGATAGAATTCAATGAGGAATTTAATCTAGGAACTTGAGGTTGGTTTACCTTTCTAAAAGCAATTAATATAGGTAACATATTCACAGAGTTCACACAATACACGATAGAATGGCATGCTTCCCTCAAAAGGTACAGAATATGTTTGATGGAGTACATCACTTGTTCATAATAGAGCTGTGATATAGATTCTAGATATACAAGGAAACACTCTTGACTTAGTGAAGGGTAGATATGGAAATAGGGAGCATCATACTTTATGGTGAACACTTTCTCCCCCAAATTGTAAGGAAATGACATCTGCTCTTATCATTATCTTCAAAATTGTCTTTGAAATCCTATACGTTTCATCCAAGTAAGAATAACAAATACAAGGAACATACATTGGGAACAAGGTGAATTACATGATTATCCCAGTACAAAATCCTTAGGAATCTATGAAAAACTACTTGTCTTAGTATGGTTTTATAAAGGTCACAAGTTACAAATATATTAGTATATTAACAAAATATTCTAAAAATAGTTGTTTGAAATGATAAAATAGTTATTTCCCCACTTTGTCTTGGTCAGGCATTGATATGGAGAGATGGTGGATGTCTTTTCTCTGATCCAGAATGTCTGAGGACCCTCATCAGATACTAAAGCACATCTGAAACCATCTGGAGGTTTTTTCACTAGTATTTCTGGAGTTGATGCTGCCTGTTGGGCAGGGACCTTTGGAGCTGTTGGCCAGAACACTCACATTTGATCTCTGAGTCCTTACAACATAATGCCAGATATTTGTGTACAAGGACCTGCAGCAGGGGTCCATGGGTCTGAAGAAAGAGGCAAACGGCCAGGACTGCACTGTGCACTTTGGTGGGTGGGTATTTACATACAAAGATTTGGTGCTGGGCTGCAGCAAGACCAGTGAAGCCCTGTGATTTGATTCAGAAGGAGGAGGTTTATGAAATGATCAGGGCTAAAGTGACTTCATACAAGCCAGAATGTACTTGGCTCATCTCAAAACAGCATCAAAGATGTCAAGGATGCCATTCCTGGTGCTAACAGTATCAGAGCCTTCCTGTGAAGTTCCACATACTATCTAATCCCTTTGTTTATTTATGGTACTCTGGAAACTATGCAGGGACTGCCCCCAGTTGCTCAGAGGTATTCTTGGTGGTTACGATTTAAGATGGTCATATTCAGGTCAAGATGAATTCCTACACCACGGCATAAATGCAAAAATCCTCGTGTAGAAATAGCTTTGTGGAAGTCAAATTGCTTTTTATAAGTAACCCCTGGAATTCATAAATGTGTCTTCTAAAGAATTCTGTTGTCAATGTTGTTAAAAACACTTTGAAAGATACACCCAGGTTCAAAAGGAGAAAATAGAGTCTTCACATCTAGAAAGAATGTCAATGCTATACTGTCAGAAGAGCATGTAGGATGGAATATATATTAGTGCAGATATTCTTAGAAAATACCATCTTTAATACAAAAGCAGTGTAAAAAATCAACTCTATTTCTATATACCAAGAATGCATATTTGGAAATTTACTTAAAAAACCACTTATGATAGCTTAGAAATTACAAAAAATTTAGTTAAATAAGCAAATAAGAGTACACATAAACCTACATATTCAAAGCTAAAAATGTAAGATGCATAAGAGGACCACAATAAATGGAAAGATGTCACATTGTTGGATTGAAAGTCTCAATGTTGGTAAGATGCTAGTTTCCTGTGAATGAATAAGTAGGCTAGTATGCAGTTTTTTTTTTTTTTCTATTATTACATAGTGGCAGTTGGAAATGACAAATTGTTTTTAAAATTTATGTTACAATGCAAAATATCTCTAATAGTCAAAATAGGGCTTTTGACTATTAAAGTTTTTACTGTAAGAACCAATAGAAGTTTTGTTCTATTTAAAATTTTTGCTGCAAGAAATAACAGAACTATTTAATCTATATTTCTAATGTGGAGAAATGTTAGCATTAAAGTTTCTGTTTGCCTGCCGATGGTTTGCTTTTTAATGTTGGTTAACACTTCTACATTCATCATCTTAAAGTACAAAGTCTTATTTCCAATTTGCCTACTTTTAGTAGTTAGAGGGTGCTACATACAAAGTTATTCATGTTATTCCTAACAAAAATGAAATTAATATTTTTTAATTAAAAATCAACTAAATCTAGACAAATTAATGTTTTACTTCTTATAAGGTTGTAAAATCTCAGGACATAATATTATTTATAAAGAATCAAAAAGCCAGAGTACCACAATATTGTTCTAGAAATGTATTTAGCTGACTTCTGATTCATATGAAAGACTTGCATTTGTAGTGCTGGGCATTTAACTGAGAAGGAAATTTAAATATTCAATTATAAAAGAATCAAGATGCCAGATTGAAAATTTTCTAAAAGTCTTCTAGTAAATTATGGATACAAGCTAAAGAGTATAGGCATCATTTAACATCCTCAAAACGAGTGGATGGTAAATACAAATGCCTGGAGACACCTACTCACCTGCCTTTGACCAAATATAATTGTTCTATTTATATTTGAATTTATAAATCCATTTTCAGTTTCTGTGATTCTTTCCTCTATTTGACCTACCCAGTTTAAGCCTGTTTATTTAATTCATAGCAATTATTTCCTTTGATTAGAAACAAAATGAATTAATAATTTTATATGTTCTCCTATAAAATATCAGCATTTATCTCTGATTATTAGAATTCAAGAAGTTATCATATTTTCCAGTCAATATTTCTTTGACCTGTTATCTAATAATTAGTCTGAAAGATCTCAGAAATGCTTTTACTGTATTGATTTGCCAGCATGTCTAATATGCTTAGGAATGCCAATCTTTTATTTTGTATGTATTATGTCACTGTGTTTTCAAAACTGGTATCTTAGATATTAGGTTTTGAATATTGTGAATTTTGGTTTTAATTTTAATACTAATCATTTATAATTATACATATTTCCATTAAATTCATTAGGTGCTTTATTAAATGTTTACTTATAATTGAATACATGAAACTTATTCAAAAACTGTCTTCTTATATCTAGATACTTTTAAAATTCATTTCATTATCAAATTATAAATGGAACCAGCAAACGGAATTTGTATATAGAAACAATAAATTGGCTTCTCATGAATATTTTATGTGGTGATAGAATACAATAAAACTTTGCCAAATTTCATTAGAGGGATCAAATAGTAGACATGATGTGAAATTATTTTCTTAACATCCTGGAAGTTACTATCATCATGCTTTAAAATACAAAAGAAAAGAACAAGAGGAAGGAAATGTGATGGGCATATTTTAGAGAAGAGTGGGTGGAGGACGTCAGGGTATTTCTGGACTTCTGGTGATCTCTATCAAGCATTTGCAAAGCATCAGTGACTTGGCAAAAGGTTTTTATATGGAAAAACATATTTCTCATAACACTTCACAAAGTATACATTAGGGATTGTTCTTCTTTTAGAAAAGACACATCTTAAAGAGAAGTTAAATCGTTTTCCAGAATTAAATAAAAAGTAAATATTAGGAACAAGATTTTAAGCTGTGTCTGTTTGACTTGTCAAACTGAGCTCAAAACTAAGCTGTGCTCTTTGGGAATACTGAACTGTATCCTAGCATTTCCCTTTCTGTAACAGTGCTCAGTGTGATTTTGCAGGATTCAGTTTGACCTAATAACCCTAAGAGGTGGGAGGCCACGCAATCACAAAACAATGGAAGTACAGTGACATAAAAGTATGATACACATATGACAAAAACAAGCATTTTGACATTCTTCTAATATTTGCTGAAAATTTATATCAAACCTTTATAAAAGATAGCCATTTAAAATTATTTATAATTAATTTTTCCATCTAAATTTTATTATTTATAATTCAAAAGTCATGAAGCATTAAAGAATCTTTTCTTCTGTCTCATAAAGCCATTCTTCACTTTGGAGAAGCCAGTAGTAAAAAATTGGTGTATATCCACTCATCCTACTTCTGTGAGTTTACTGCCACATATACATAAATGTTCTCACATAGGTGTATTCATTTAAATTCATTTAAATTCATTTAAATTCATGTATGTGTTTTATACATATGTGCACAAACAGGCATATGTATTTCTGCCTATAGTTCAATTTTTTGCTACTAGGTAGCAATGCTGAACTATATGTATTCAGTCTGGTTACCACAAGTCTCCCTTTATTCACTCTTTGCCTGGTATGGTTGGCTGGATATGGGCCTTTCTGGAAGGAGATTATCAGGAATACTAACTACAACTTTCCTCAACTAGATTCACCTAAGCCCATGTAGTCCACACTACCAACAACCATGCTAATTCTAAAAATCATGCACTACTTGCTCTGGTTTCAATTCAGCCAGAGCAACTAACTTAAATTACTATCTAAAGTATTCTCTCCATTATGGTTCCTCTCCATTTTCCCTGTGGTTTCCATACTGTGCGCATGTTGACCAGGATGTCTGCTGTTCTTCTGGGATTTTTAACAGTTCTAATGTGTTCTTTTTCATAAACTACTGCATCCCGAAGAGTGGACCCTGTATCTGTTTTATAATATTTTGATATCCTAAACACTTAGAAAAGAACATCACAGGTTTACTAAAACCAATCTGTCAGTTCTCCTAAGATTCAAGGGCATGGTACCCACCTTGGCTGAGCTTTTGGAGAGCCTTGCAATGGCCAGTGCACATGCAACAGGGTGAACTCATGTGGGGTTATGTGGGGTTACAGGAAGCCAAAGGGTGATTCAGAGGTCAGGCTCAGGATTTTAAAAGAAGCTTTTACATGATAACTGACCAGCATTCCATGAGAACTCCATCAGTTCCTTCTGAGGACAAGGAGCAAGGTGATAACATCTTTGAATCATCATTATAGCTCATCAGACAACAGTTATGGGCAAGATGATGAACAACCTTTGAGATCCAATGCGTGGACCTGCTAAGGCCCTCCTGCTGTGCTGGGACCTCTCCATTGCTGGGATATTGAATTCCTCAGCAACATGACTATTGTGGCAGCGGTGACACAGATACCCAGGCAGACTTGGCTGCTGCCACTCTGCATGACCAAACTCCAGTCACAGAGCCCCACATCGAGTCCTCTAGGAGACCCATTAGCGACTTGGCAGCATGTCACCACATGAGGCCTTTTCAACCACAGAAGGGCTGCTGACACATTTTGATGAGAAGATACCTACATTCTGCAGGTATGGCTTGTTATGGAATTATTTGTGTCTCGCCAAGGTTCACATGTTGACATCTTAACCCCTATCCTACCCATGTTTGGAGAATGGACCGTTAAAGGAAGAATTAAATAAGGTCATAAGGGGGCCTAATACAAGAGCACAGATTTCCTTATGAGAAAATATGGACACTGAATGTACCCCTCTGTCTCTGTGTCCAGGTCTCTCTCTTTTCCCCATGTGCATACCAGGATCCAGAAAGAAAGCAGTGGTCTGCAAAAAACAGGAAGGAGCCCTTACCAGGTATCAACCCACAGAGTAGGGTAGTACTCCTTAACTGCATTCGTCCATTCCCGTTTGCTATACAGCACTTTGGTATTGCAGTGACATGGTTTCAGTAAGAAAACGGTGCACCAGGCACTCTGGTACACTTGCTTTGCAAGAAATATGTCATTCCATATTCAAACAAGTTCTTTTTCTTCTTTTATAAATTAGGAATCAAGGCATAGAGAAGTTGTCTACTAAGCCAAAGAACACAGAGCCCTGATTCAGGTCTTTTTGAGCCCAATCTTGCCTTAAATATGTTATGTTGTTTCTCACCCAATTCACAGACAATCTGGTGGCATCACCCACTTTATTATTTTTAAACTTTTATTTTCCTCCCCAAAGCTGTTATGGACTGAATTGCTTTTGTGCAGAAGACTTAAATGCCCAATGTGATTTTTATTTGGAGATAGAGTCTTTGAATGGGTAATTGAGTTAGTGAAGTCTTATGAGTGGGGCCTGAATCCAATAGGACTGGAAGAGAGGGAGAAAGAAGAAAAGGCAGAGAGAGCAGTGGTGTGCACACCCAGGACATAGGGGGAAGTCACAGGAAGACAGAGAGAGCACTGTCTGCCAGCCAGGAAGAGAGGCCTCACCAGGAACCAATGACTGGCACCCTGACCTTGGACTTGACAGTGAGAAAAGACATTTGCTGCTTAAACCGCCCAGTCCGGGATGGTCCGTTACAGCTGCCCGGTGGAGCCTCATCCGAAGGGTCTGATATTTTCAGCTAAGCCTTCTGAAACATCTAGTCTGTCCTCTTCTCTTTGACCTGGGATATGATGAGATTTTCCTGCGGCAGAAATCAGTACAGTACCATGAAAATATTTAAGTTTCTCGAAGATGTGAAACCCCGAAACAATATTACAAATGCTGTGTGCTCACTACAGCAAACACACTCAAATTTTATTTTGCTTCACATGATTCGTGTGTGTGACGCGCCTCTAACAAAATAGCATATCTAACAATGGGGTCTGGTGAGTGTGAAGAAAACAGGCCCAGGACCTGCCTGCTCTGCCCAATGTGGGCTCAGTGTGAGCCTTCCTTCTCCTGCACACTGGCCCAAAGCCAGACTTGCCTCATTTCTATTTTTCTTAGAGGCATATTTTTCCCTCCTCAGAAACTTTTCATCTCCTATTTTTTTCTACCTTGATCACCTTCCTGCTGTTCTTTCTTCTCAGCCTTCATGTTTCAAAGGCCTTCTGGTTAATATTACATATATGTATGCAGAACGCCCCCTCCCCACGGACCCCTTTCACTACACTATATTAATTTCTTTTAAAGAACCAATCTCAAGCTATGATGTATACACATTTATATCCTCAATGAAAGGTAATATGACATGCTGGGTTTGAATCCCAGTTCACCAGCTGTTGAAAACTGAAATGCTACTGGAACTACATGTGATCTGGATTCTGTGTGAGGAAAATATAATGATGGTACTTACCCCAAAGGTTTATGTGATCACTGGATGTGTTAAATATCAAGTCCTTTGAATTTCCTTGAACATTACAGATGATTCAATTTTGGTTCATTACATAAAATAATTGCTGTTAAATTATTAGTGTTAATTATATGATTAGCAATGGTCATTATATTAATTGTTACTCATTAATAAATGTTCATTTAAAAAAGTATTTGCTGTCAAAGTAGGCCACATTGAAGCATTATTTGTTAAAGTAGACCATATGAGCCACTCAGCACAGGCTGGATTTGATTTTGCTATTTATTTGGTGCCTGTCTTGGTGTCTGGCATGGCTGGAATTGTTGAGGGGAAGTCCCTGAGTAGCCCAGTGCCAATAGATTGGGAAGCAGGGACTTATCTATATCCTGCCAGTCAAATCACCTGGTGTGCAGGAGGGAATGGAACTTGAGACACTGAACATCTTGTCCAGTGCTGCCCCAGGTTAGATTTTTATTCATCAGCTGCTAAGTATTTAAAAGTATTTACTGTTTTTACCAGTAAAAAGTGACATTAAATATAAGTCACTGCTAGTGCTCTGTGTGAGTAGTAGGCTGTCATCAGAGTCTTCTGGAACAAGCATTCATATATCTATAAATGTTGCAAAATACGAATACCAAGAGTGAGGAAGAAACAAGTTTCAGTCAGTCTGGCAATGTAAAAATGGTATAATTCATACACAAAGACTTTCTAGTACTAGAGAATAAATATTCCAAACTATATAGCTTACATTTGAATGATAAACATAAATAAATTAAACATATTTTACTAATACTAAAACAGATATGTTATTCCTGAGAAAATGGCTTAGAAAATATTACATAGATACCACAGGAAAAGCAGTTGATCTGTTTTGAAAATAAGGTTATTACATTTACTTTCAAGTATCCTAGTAAACAAACAGTCAAGGTTACAACTTACAATGTATTTTTACAGTAACAATATTTCCCATTAAGTACAACACAATAAATCTTTTTAAGACTTTTTTTTTGGATGTGTTTTTCTCTGAGCTGTATTTAGCCTTGAACAAGGCATTCTGATGAAAAAATTTCCTAGAAACTGATGTTGAAAAACAAGAGCTTATGAAATTCCATTTTATCTACAAAGAGACAGCAATGAAAAGGAGGAAAAAACTTATTACAACCAATGAAAAACTGTAACTCTTTTGCTACTAAAAATTCTTTCTATTATATTAACACACTGTCAGAACACATAAGCCTATTTCATGCAGCAATCAATTCTAAGACAATTACAAAACTTATAAGAGCTCTGGAATAAATCTTTAACTTTTTCTCATTGAAAAATTCTCTGAAAGCAATAGAAGTGTATTTTTGAAGGGAGGACCTAAGAATTGCATTTCCCTATGGAAATGTATTAAAAATAAGTATTTGCATTTTAAAAAGTTTTGAACATTAAACACACATGATTTGTCTAATAGTTGATATCTACAGGCAATTTCTGTATGCATTTGGTTATATAAATATTCATCCTTCCTTTCTATATATGCATTTTTTTTCCATCCCAAAAGGAATGCTACTAACTCGAATGGGATAGCATTTTGTTTTCTCCCCTTCCTCAACACAAGGCTGGGAGCTGGTCACCACCATAGAGAAAATCCTGTGCTGATATGATGCTTGACAAGAGAACAAAAATGGCTAGATGCTCATTGGATGAAGCCACGTAGAGTCTCAGTTCTAACATCGTTTGGAGGAATGTGCACAAAGCCATCACAGGCCTCCCTGAAGAAGCAGAGATGTCTGAGGCAGAGCTTGTGTATCCAGAGAAGACAGAGATTGGAAATAGAAACCTGATTCTTAGGACCAGAAGCCCGGAAAGGTAAGATATTGGGTAAAGATGCTAACAAAAAGCAGACGGGAATACAAGCAATGAGCTACCCTCCAGAGAAAGTAACAGACAGGAAGAACACTGCTCGGACCTAAGTGCCCTCCGCAGATGACCACAGAGGTCCTCTGGGAACTTAGATCAATCCAAGAGAGGAGAGAAGCATCCTCAGATGACAGGATACCTATTCCACAGACCCTGAGATTGCAATCATTTTGTTTTACATGGATGTGCATCAATCTAAAATGCTATCTTTCCCTTTAGTCTAAGTTCCCAACACTGAGTTCCTGGTCACATGGCAAATGTTTTCATTTTCATATAGCTTATCAAATATTCCTCTAGAAATATTGTTCCAATCCATGCACAATTGAACAGTATGTGTAACTCAACTTTTCACTCCACGTGGGGAGTGATTTACAGAAAAATCCTGGGACTGGAGTGGAGCTCAGTGGCCAAGTGCTTGTCTAGCATGTGAAGGGACCTGGGTTCCACCTCCCAGACTACAAGCTAACAAAGGAAACACAGTGGAAATTTAGTAACCACTGAATGTTATCTCATTGCAAGTCGATTTAAATGATCTTCTTTAAATAATTGACTATTTTTGCCTATTTTTGAATAATATCAATTAGTTTTTATGTAATACATTAACATTGATTGTGCCTATAGTATATTAAAATATTTTCTAGTTGGAACATTTTGGGATAACTTTAGATTTTCATAAAATTTGCTAGTACATAGTGCCCAAAATATACATTTTGCCCAGCTTTCTTTAATTTTAATTCTTAATGTATTCATGCTACGTTTTAACAATTTAAGAATTTCATGTTTGTGCAATCCTGTTAGCTAAATGACAGACTATTAAGACTTAGTGCTTTTTTCCAATGGACACGCTTTCGGTTCCAGAATCCAACTCAGAACACCTACTTCATCTGGTTTTGATGTCTCTTCAGGCTCCTTCACTTTTTCAGTCTCTCTGACTTTTCCTGCTTTTTCGTGACTGAAACTTCTGGATATTATCAGTCAGGTGTTTTGTAGAACCACAAGAGTTAATTCCTTAAAATAAATGTGTCTGTCAGTCTATCTATCTACCTGTCTATCTCTGCAGCTACTGTTGTTTCTGTGCTTCTCTGAAGAATCCTGATAGATACAGCTTTTCGTGACCTGGGACCAGGAGGAGTACAAGGTCAACATGAGCTATGTCTGGTAACATTGACCTTGATCCCTCTGTTTAGTTGCTGTCTACCAGGCTCCTCCTCCTTTGTGCTTTCTTTTCTTCCCCCACCATACCCTATATTTTACAAACAAGTTGTTAATTCCAGTCTATACCCAAGAAGAGAGGAACTAAGCTGTTCCTCCTGAAGGAGGGAGAGTCTTCTTGCATTACGTGGAATTTATCTATAAAAAAGATTAGCTTTTTCTCTCTTGTTTATTTATTGAAGCATTTATTTATGTCAATTTGAACTCATGCGCACTCATTTATCTTTTGAGTTTTAATAATTCAACACAGTCATTATTTATTTTAGGTTCCAACTGGTTCAACCACGTACACTGGGAATTCTTTTCATTGGGTTTGGTGTCCACCATGCCTGCAGCTTACTTTCCTTTTCTTTCTTTCCCCTTCTTCTACTTTTCTTTCTTCTTTCCCTTCATCCTTTCTTCCTGGCACTATAAGATCTTCCATGTGATCTCATATTGTTCCTACTCCTCCATTTTTTTATAATGACTTTGGCTACACTTATTAAACAATTATATTTAGAAACCAGCATCCGAGTGTGAGTTAGGAAATAGGCATCTATATCAAAACTGGCAGCACACATGTAACATGAGTATTCCTGTTTGTGCATGAATAAATACACACACAACAACTGTGGGTTCATACTGATATCCTGGATCATTATCCAGTAATATGGGCTCATTCTAGTCCTACCTTCTTGCTTATTTCTGTTTTTTTTTTTTTTTTTTTTTTTTTTTTTTTATTTGCCAGAGGAAAAAACCTACCTTCAGTTATTTATAATTTACTTACAAATTTTTAAACACAAAAGCACATGTAAAATCACTTGAGACTCCCTTAAGCCATATCATTGTGAGAAAACAGTTTCGTATCCAGAGTACAATGTTTGTGTATGACTCATATGGTCTGTAGCCTCACTGTATCTGAAAAAGCACTGTTTTCGTACACTGATATGTTCAGTTATTTTTATCCCCTACTCTCTTCATTGAAGTCATGACAGACATTTGTAATACATTTAGATTCATATTTCACAATCTGTTGAGAGCCCTTAATATTTGGTTGATTTGTAAAATTTTTCATATAAATTCAGTGTTCTCTACCAGTTTTGACAAATGCATGGAACCATATATACAGCACTTCAGTACCATAGAGAATAGTTCCATAATTTCAGCAATTCTTGTGAGCCCTTTCATAATCATCTAATTTCTGCCATACCAAATTCCTTGAAGGTTTAGTAAAAGTTGTTCATTTTCTGTTTCTTATATTAAGAATGTAATATGCGGGGGCACCTGGCTCTCCCTGCAGTGCTTGACAGAGTTCCACTGAAGGATGATTGCAGAGACTCATCCTAAAAGGATTGTAGCCAGATGCATGCCTCCCTAGCTTGGATGTTATTCTGTGGAGTTTTCCTAATAATATATTACTCAATTCAGTCTGAGGATCTTGCTAGAGGTGATGGGAATAATTCTACAAATTTCCAGAAAAACATCATGGAGACAAAAACACATGTTGAAACCCTGTGATATTAACCTCACTACAGAAGAATGTTTTTATTATGTAAAAATCAAACACTGCATTTACTGGCACAGCCAGAACCTGTTGGGGCACAGAAATTTATATATAACAATGTTTTCCCAAGTTCTAAGCACAAAGCACCTCGCACAGTAGCTACTAGATATGGACTAGCTTATTTTATCAATGGCAAGCCCTGGTACCCCCCTAAAGGCAAGCCCTTAGAGAATGTAGATATAGATCTCCCCCTGTCTCCTACAGGGTGGTTTAATCCAGATGATGGCTGTGTTTATGTGTGGTAGTAAGGTAAAAAAATAAGGTTTCACAACATTCCTTCCTTCCTACAAAGAATATGTCACCCCTATAATAAACGTTGGTACATAATAACCATTGGGACTGCTGCCCTCCTGTAATCCTTAACTCAGCAATTTAGATATTAACCAGAAGGACCTAGTAGAGATGGTCACATGACATTATTTGTCTATCGCTTTACCGCAAAAATAATAAAAATAGTCTTAGGTCATATAGAGTTTAGATATTAAGGAAATAAACATTGTATTAGCTCATTGACGAAGTTAGATATGCTTAAAATAATTGTGATTAAGTAAGGATAATCTGTAAGGTTACTGTTTTCTCATAATCTTTTGGTAAAAACAATTTCTGCCTATGCTTTGGAAACTTCTTTGATTTTATTAATCATAAGCCTGTCATCATAGCCTGAAGAAAAATGTATATAAACCCAGCCTTCCCCAGAATAAAGTGGGATTGATTGCACCAGAACTAGAGTCTGTGTCTTTCATTCTCCACCCATCGCCGACGCTGTCTCCCGCACCCCGTTTACCAGTGTGGAACCCATGGACTCCTGCTAGGGCTGGACCCCGGCAGTAATAAATATTCTTCGTAGTTCTATCCATCTTTGAAGTGAGTTTGGAAGTCTGGTTGGTTGATTGTTAATAAAAGTTTCAAGGTGATTCAATGGAAACTGTGCAGGATCAGTTGGATAACCATTTTTTTTCTTTTTGTTCTAACAAGTTATACAAGACAGTAAAATGCATTTTGACACATCATACATAAATGGTGTATAACTTCTCATTCTTTTGGTGTACATGATGTAGACTCACACTGGTCATGTAATCATATATGTACATCGTGTAATAATGCCTGATGCATTCTTCTATCCTTTCTACCCCGACTCCCTCCCTTCCCTTCACTTCCCTCTATCTAATCCAAAATATCTCTATTTACCCTACCCCCCCCCTTATTGTGAATTAATATTTGCATATAAGACAAAACATTTAGTCTTTGTTTTTTTGGGATTGGCTTATTTCTCTTAGCATGATATTCTCCAGCTTAATCCATTTGCTGGCAAATGCCATCATTTCATTCTTCTTTAAAGCTGAATAATATTCTTTTGTTGAAGGGCATCTAGGTTGGTTCCATAGTTTGGCTACTGTGAATTAAGCTGCTATAAACATTGATGTGGCTGTGTCACTATAGTATGCTGATTTTAAGTCCTTAGGGTATAAACCAAGGAATGAGATAGCTGGGTCAAATGGTGGTTCCATTCCAAGGTTTCTTAGGCATCTACATACTACTACATACTACTTTCCATAATGGTTACACCAATTTGCAGTTCCACCAGCAATGTAACATTTATGGTTGCTTGTATTCTTAATAATTGCCATTCTGAATGGAGTGAGATAAAATCTTAGAATAGTTTTGATTTTCGTTTCTCTAATTGCTAGAAATGTTGAACTTTTTTTTTCACATATTTGTTGATGGATTGTATTTCTTCTTCTGTGAAGTGTCTGTTCAGTTTCTCAGTCCATTTATTGACTGGGTTGTTCTTTTGGTGTCGAGTTTTTGAGTTTTCTCTCTTTCTCTTTGTTATCATGAAGAGAATATTTTATTTATTTTTTAAAAGAACCGAGTTTTCATTTTGTCAATTTTTTGAATCGTTTCTTTTGTTTCTATTTCTTTGGTTTCAACACTCATTTTAATTTTATCTAGTCTTCTACTACTTTGGGGGTTTATTTGTTCCCCTTTTTCTAGTGTTGTGAGATGCAATGTTAAGTCATTTATTTGTTGACTTTTTATTCTTTAAAAACTAAACTCAATGCATTGAACTTTCTTCTTAACAGTGCCTTCGTAGTCTCTCAATGTTTTGGTATGTTTTTTGAGTGTTCTTATTTATCTCCACATATTTTTTTATTTCATTCCTGATTTCGACAGCTATCCATTCATGATTCAGTGGTGTACTATTTAGTCTCCAGGTGTTGGAGTAGCTTCTATTTTTTTATTTTATCATTGATTTCTAATTTTATTCCATTATGATCTGATAGAATCCAGGATAGCATCAATAATTTTTTGTATTTGCTAAGAGTTGATGTGGCATAACATATGGTCTATTTTAGAGAATGATCCATGTGTTGCTGAGAAGAAAGTGTATTTGCTCGTGGATGGATGAAATATTCTATATATATCCATTAAGTCCATATTAACAATGATTTTTTTTAGTTCTATAGTTTCTTTGTTTAGGTTTGATTTGAAAGATCTATACAGTAGTGAGAGAGGTGTGTTAAAGTCACCCAGCTTTACTGTGTTGTGTTCTATTTGATTTTTGAAATTAAGAAGGCTTTGTTTGATATATGTAGAAGCTCCATTGTTTGGGGCATAAATATTTATAATTGTTATGCCTTGTTGATGTATAATTCCTTTAGGTAGTATAAAATGTGTCCTTTCTGTGTCTTTTCTGATTAACTTTGACTTAAAATCCACTTTATCTAATAAAAGGATAGAAACCCCTGCTTGTTTATGTGATCCATATGAGTGATATTTTTTCCCCATTCTTTTACCTTCAGTCTGTGGAGGTATTTGCCCATGAGGTGAGCCTTGTGAAGACAGTATATTGTTGGGTCTTGTTTCTTAATCTAACTGCCAGTCTATGTCTTTTGATTGATGAGTTCAGCCCATTAACATTGAGGGTTGTTATTGAGATTTGATTTATATTCCGATTCATTTTGGTTTATTTCTAGTATTTAAATTGGTATTAATTTCTCCTTTGTTTTTTTTTTTTTCCCTTTAGTGTAGTTCCTCCTTTAGCTGGTTAAAAAAATTTTTTTTTCATTTCCTTCTCATGGAATACTTTGCTGAGAATGTTCTATAAGCAGGCTTTCTAGTTGTGAACTCTTTTAACTTTCATTTATCATGGAAGGATTTTATTTCATCTTCAGATCTGAAGTATAATTTTGCTGGCTATAAAATTCTTGGTTGGCATCTATTTTTTTCAGAGCTTGATATATGTTGTTCCAGGAACTCCTAGTTTTGAGAGTTTGGGTTGAGAAATCAGGTGAGATCCAAATTGGTTTCCCCCTACTTGTAATCTGATACTTTTCTCTTGCAGCCTTCAAAGTTCTATGCTTATTCTGTATGTTATTCTTATTATACTGTGTCTTGGTGTGGGTTTGCTGTACTTTTGTACATTTGGGGTCCTGTAAGACTCTTGTATTTGATTTTCCTTTTCATTGTTTAGGTTTGGGAAGTTTTCTGATATAATGATATTGAAAAGATTGTGTATCCTTTTGGTTTGTATTTCTGTGCCTTCATCTAACCTGATAAAATTTAAATGTGGTCTTTTCCTGTTATCTCATAATTCTTGTAAGTTCTGTTCATGGTTTCTTACCATCTTCTTTGTGTGGTCAACTTTATTATCTTCATTGTCTGAGGGTCTGTCTAGTCTGGTAGTGATGTTTCCCATTGAATGTTTAATTTGGTTTGTTTATTTCTTCATTTCAAGGATTTCTGCTTGATTTCTTTTCACAATTCCTATCTCTTTATTGCAGTTATATTTCACCTTCTCAAATTTATCTCTCATTTCACTCCTTAAATCATCCTTTATGTTGCATATCAGTCTAACTATGTACATTCTGAACTTTTTCTCTGACATTTCTTCTACTGTGTTGTCAATGGATTCTATTATTGGACATCTTGGTTTGGTTGGGATGCTTTGTTCCTTTGTTTTTACATGTTGTTCCTATGTCTTCCCATCTAGCACTATAGTTCTGAGGTACTACAGTTTGTACTCTGTAGACTTATAGTGTCCCTGAAGGTTTTTAGTACCTCAGGATTAAGGGGGAGATCAATATTAATAGCATCCAATGCAAATAATAGACATTCTTAAATCAAATAACTCCTATTAAGAAATCAGTCACTTCTTTCCCAGGTGGTCCTGAGGGCTGAGTGCTGGGACCTGTGGACCTACTGAGGAGAACTGTTCTGTATCAAGTGGATCAGAACCAATCCCTCAGAGCTGTGGGCCAGCCATGTAGCTGTGAGCCCTGAACTGGATTGGTGAGTAGAGAGGGTTGGGAGACTGGGAATTGGGAAGCCAGAGGGCCCTGTTTGGTGCTGGACTAATGCCAGACCTGGCAGCACCAGAGAGTTGGGGGATACCAGACTGGGGAGGTTTTTGGGGACTCAGATGGTGCTGAATGGGCCCTGGGAACCCAGTGGGTGCCTGACCAGTTGGGCAAACCAAGAACAAGAAGTCCTCAAATTCTATTCCAGCCTTCACACCCACCACAGGCAGGCCATCCAACCCCACATGCTTCAGGACTTTGTGAGCTAGGAAGAGCCCAACTTTCTCCCACCTCTGCAGCAAGATGGTGGCTATTAGCTCACCTAGCAGGAAAATCTCAGGTAAAACCAAAGCTTCAGGCACTTTGATATTGGGCTTCCAGGCCCTGGCCAGTATCCCAAGATGGAGGTTGCCACATCTCAAGATGGCAGTGGCCACAGCAGCTGTGTCCCAAGATGTAGGCAGCCATGTTCACAGATGGGGCAGTGGAGGTAAGTAACCAGATAACCATTTTCAAATACACAAAATATTAATTCAAAATGGATCCTAGACCTGTTAACAATAACCATAGCAGTTTTAGAATACATTCTTTAATAATTTGAGGTAGGCAATGCTCTCTCATATTGAAGATAAAGCAAATTAATGAATATACATTCTTACTATAATTTATATGCATATATTTACATATGCAGATAAAAGTATTTAAAAATTCATTTCCTCTTTCAAAGACACTCTTTTGAAGATGAAAATGCAAGCAATAAGTTTTGGTAAAATATTTAAATAAGACATACATCTAAAGTGTGCATGTAAATATACAAATATGTCATACAATTCAATAGTAAGATCTCAAGCCATGGTTTCAAAAAATGTACAAGATACTTCATAAAAGAAGAATGCAATTAGTCAAAGAATACATGAAAAATGTAATTTTGTGACTGGTGAGAGAAATTGCAAATTTAAATACCAATGACATAGCACTACATAAAATTAGGGTGATGAAATTAATTCACAGATCTGATAACATAACTTTCTTATCAAGGATGTGGCAATTGAAGCTCCCAGACACAACTTGTGGGAATGTCAATAGTACAACACCCTTGGGAAATATTTTTCATTTTAACCTATACATGCTATAATTCTTTGGTATTAACCCAACAGGTATGAAAATATACATAAAAAGATGTGTATATCAAAATGCATGCAAAGTTTATTTCTAATAGTCCTAAACTGGTAACAGTCTAATTGTCCATAATCAGATGAATGGATAAACAAAATGATTTATATCTATGAAAAATAAAGGAAAATTTACAAATATAGATGTATCTCTAAACAATTATGTTGATTAGAAAAAAAATTGACTAAGTACTACTTGATTCCATTTGCGCATAATTCTTGAAACTGAAAATTAGTCTGTAGTTACAGAAATCATATAAGTGGTTGCCTGAGATTTAGTGGAAGAAGTGATACAAAAGTGCAGTGAGAAGATTTTGAGGGTGATAGAATTGGTGCTACCTTGATTTTAGGGATTGCTTTTATAGTATACTGTTCATCCTTCAGTCATGAGGGAGGTCTAGTGGAGTAGAGGAAGGAGAAGGGGAGAGGGGAGGGAGCACTAGAGGGAAGAGTGAGGGACCATGAACTGAAATGAAATTCCATGCACATGTGAATTGTCAGCATGAACCCAACCTCCATGTAGAACTATAAAGTTCTAATAAAAAGGGATAAAAAATTAGCAAATATAAATTGGTCAAACTGAAGTACATTAAGAAAACAAAACTGTCATTGGGGAGAGGTGCGGCACCATATCAAGCCAACTAAGGTAGATGGAATTGGAGTCTCAAAAGGAGAGAGAAGTAGAAGCCACGCAATATTCAGCAGAGAAAAACAAAACAGAACAATAAAATGCTTGTTTTGGCTTTTAAGCCTTGCAGAGAGTGGCTTCCCCACATAACGTATGTTAGAAGAACAGCTGTATTGCCTCCCTCCGCCTCAACTCTCACCACCTAACCCACCTCTCACTGGCATCTCCAGGGTGAACCCCCACAGTGGTCTCCGGACCTCCACTCATCCCTACACAGCTGTGCCTAGTCAGTCCTTTGTGTCCCTGCATTTTACAGTATTATATTTTATCATAGCACCTTGACAATATATTGGACGTTATGGTTGTGTTTGCCTCTGCCACTGGTAAAGCCAGCTGGGGCAGTGACTCTCATTTTAGAATATTTATCTGGTATTAAGTACTATGAAAACTGGGATTATTGCTTAATAATTGTTCCTCAAGTGAATGAAAGAATAAAAAATGGAAGAATAAGGGTATCTAGAGCTCAGTATCATGTAAACTAAATGGACACGAGGAACTGTGCCTGCAAGGACAATAAAGGAAATTCTTATACACGTTTTACGAGTGAGCCCTACAATCCTTTACAAATGACAGGATGCCCTTGTAAACAACCCACGTTTTGATGCTGTGGAGATCATGGCTTGTGAGTCAAGACAAACCGGTTGCTCAGTCTGTGGCTACGGCATGTCTTTTACCAGTGTTCATCTCCTTCTTCCTGTCTGAGGAGGACCTAAATTGGTTAGCATGGGTCTTTCACCTACTCTGTTAACTCATCCATTTCAGTGTTAAACTGCCTCTTCTTCTCATTTTAAAATCATTTAAAAGCAATTGGCTCCAGCATGTCATGGCAACCCTGGCTCAAACTGGTTCCTCCCTGACCTGAAGGGTCAGAGTGGTGTCCATTGGCAGACAGAAGCTTCCTCCATGTGAAATGGTCTTCTGAGAGTTTCCTCTTCAGGAAGAGGCACATGGTATAAACATCTTTTCTTATTTCTTAGGGACTTTCTATATTACATGATTGTGAAAATCCCATTCCAAATTTGAGGCTAGAATTTTCAGAAAACATTTCACTTCTTATTTTGAGTGCTCTTTTCTGTATGCGTGGGTCAAGTAAGTCACTGTCTCAAACTTCTAAGACATAACACCCTTGTGCATGTCCTCTGCAAGTGTGAAATCAAAGGGCATCAAAGGGTCTAGCCTGCTGTTAGGGCTGCCGAGTGTAAGTGGAATGGACTAGGTGCCATTTAAATTTCTAGAACTTTATGATGACCAAGAATCCACAGGATCTCAACAAAAGCAATGGACAAAGCCATTAAATAATAATGCTGAAAGAACAGTTGTTTTAAGAGAGTAGTAGTACGACGAAACACATAGTAGCTGGCATTTGAAATTCTTGTAAATTCTAGCAAAACATATGCTCATAACATTTTTTTTCTCAGCATGGTGTTTGTGGCATATATGCTTACACTGCCGGAGTTTCCATGGAGACTTGGCGCTACGATTTATTTTTTCTTTGTTTCTTCACTTGTTTCTTTTTTGTAATTTTAGTTCTCTGGTGAGCAAATTTATCAATGTTCTTCCAATGTGTTATTTGGATTTGGAGAGGTTGTCTCTTTTCTTATTGTATATAAATATCTAATAGATTAATAACCTTATTAACTGCATTGTTACTGGATTCAGGGATACAATTTAATCAGTATTAAAGAATTTCAGGTATTCATTCACATATTGCTCGGGAATAGCTAGAATGTTTAATATCGCCCCCTAATTTTACACATTAAGTGAATGAGAGTGGACTGAAATCACAGGAGCTAAGTCTGCTGCCAGGTTATCACAGTCCTGGGAATTGCTAATTCTATGCACTCTCTCATGGGTCCTTATACTGTTTGTTTACCTGAAACCTTTGGGTTGGGAAAGAGTTTGTCTCTGTTGCCCATTCACAGTCTTTCAAATGAAATAGAACACTTTCTTGGCCACAGGTGAACTAGCCTCTCCGTGACTGAGAAATTTGCCTTTGCAATCTGTGAATCACTCCGTGGCTGCTCTGCTTCAGGGAGAACACCTGGCCCTCTCTGTGCTTGGCACCTTGTCCCCACCTGCAGTGGCAGTTTGGCTGAACCACACGGGAGAGATTTCAGAGGACTCCCTGGTTCCATGCGACAGCTAATTTTACTCTCAAAGTCCATTTTTGGACTCAGGAGCGTTGGAAGGAGTCACTATGCTCTGAGAATACATGAGCACCTATTTTTATGTCCTCTGCCTGTCGATTGAGGCAGGCATCTAAAACATTGCCTCTTCCTATCACCGGGGGAAGACAAAGGCAATTCATTTTTATGATCCACTGGCAGTCCCCTCTAGTCAACAGGCACCTGACACCATCCCACTGCTGCGGTCCCAAGCCACCTCAGAAGGACACAACGTCATTCTTACAATCATTGACAGCATAAAAAATATAAATGCATTATGTATAATATCGCCCAATTAGACCCTGTTTTCTGAGAGCTTGCAGTTAACATGTTATTATGGAAATGAAAGAGTATTATGCCAAAGTTCTTCCAACTTGCAGTGAAATAGGCTGATGAAATGTTGCTTTCTAAAACAAACCGAGGAAAGCTGAAGAAGAGCAACTGAGCACGTGTCATCAGAAACCACAGGGGGTCTCTCCCAGGGCTCACCTGAGGGGCTCCCTTCAATTTCCCTTCAAGACGATGCTAACACAGTGTTTTGATTTCACTGGATGGCATTGACAAATAGAAATGTTTCTTTGTTTCCTGCTCATATTCATCATTATTTTAATGAGCACATTTAACTAATGCATATTCAAAGCTTCACTTCATATGGATATTTAGAGGGGTTTTATTTAAGCAAGTTTATATGCAAGGTTTTTATTCATTCATTCATTCATTTATATATTTTCTATTTTCTTATTCTTTTCTTTTTTTGAAATTGATAAAATTTCACACAACTATCATTTATAGCATGATGCTTTGAAGTATAAATATTTTGTGGAATGATTAAACTTACCTAATTAATAAATGCAGTATCTCACCTGAGTTGTTTTTGTGGTGAGAACACTTAACATCTATACCTTTGTGTTTTTCAAGAATACAAGATATCTAATATATTACTAACTGTAGTTGTCTATAATATGTCCCTTGAATTTATTTCTCCTATATATTAATCAATATTTTTGGATCAATATTGCCCCAAGTCCCCCTCCCCACTACTTTTCCCAGCCTCTGCTAGTCACCATTCTATTCTCAACTATCATGAGATCAACTTTTTGTGATTCTAGTGTGAGAATGTTCAGTATTTGTGATTCTGAGTCCGGCTTATTTCTCTTGCAACAATAATCTCTAGTTTCATCTTCATTGTCACAAATGACAGGGTTTCTTCTTTTATGGCTGAGTAGTACATACCACACATACCACACTTTCTTTATCCCTTCATTGTTGATGGTCACAAGTTGATCCCTACCTAGATTTAGATTGCTGTTAACAGCATTGCAGGAAACAAGAGCATGCAGACATCCCTTCATCATACCAACGGCAGTTCCTGTGGGTGTGTAGCCAGTGGTGGGATTTCTGAATCTATCATATGTTTTATGATATTGCTTACTGATAAAGATTAGAAGTCCTACCTGCCAGTCATCTTTTTTTCCAATGAAGTCTTCAAGGAAGTTGGTTTATTAAAACAAGAGTAACAATGTATAATTTTATTGCCAAATATTTTTTTACTTGATATAATTTAATGCCAAATTCTGGTGCAACTTGGGGTATATGATTTAAACTGGAGGCTACATTATCTTACAGTTTAAATCTCAATTTTGAGAATTCCTTTAGTCACCTGAAAATTGTTGGAACTAAGGATGATTTCCATTATTCCTAAAAATTCATGTGTAAAATTAATATACCCATAAATATCTTTCTTAAGATAACAGACCTGTTTACTGCCCACTTCTTGTGGGATAGAGGAGGGACAAGAACATGACTTCCCTCACTCAGGTCTTCTTGGGTCTTCCCACCACATGAAGGTACACGGGAGGCAAAGGTCATGCCTTGGTGTTAGGTCATTAAATTCAGAAAGTCTATACACAGGGGCATATGTGCCCTCAAATGATATCCTATTTTCTGAAAAATTAGATTAACACTTTCTATATTTTGAGGAAAAAAGAAAATGTGTGTGAAATGCTAGAAATAGTGGGAGAGACATTTTTTAAGGTGAGAAGCCTGTAGAAATAAACTCTGCCTACCAGATGAGATAGATATTTGAAGGAAACACATTCTTATTCCAATTGTTGGTTTGCAAACTGATGTCATTTCTTCCAACTCACCATTACTTTACCACCTCATTAATGAATTGGAAAAAAACAAAATAGGAGACCCAGAGTTAATGAAACCGACTCTCACACATTTTGCTAATAGAATCACTCAGATCTTCACATATGTATTGCCAATGTATTGTTACATCTGAACTTGTACACAAATCTCAAAGAATAACACAAGCTCTCAGTCTACTGAATTAGAGCAACTGAGAAAGTAGGGATATAGAAGATGCTTACTGAGAATAGCATTGAACAGCTTAACAGTCAGAAAATAAAGCCTATAAAAAGTAAATGCAGGAATCTTAAAAAGTGTAGGGACTAAATTGGATTTTGTAGAAATAAACCAATTTAAGGAGAAATTGACCTGTGATTATCAGGTAAAGCTTGGGATGCTCAACACATTTTTGAAATGTCTAAAATGAGACACAAATAATTATTTAATTTTATCTGTGAAATATAAGTGAAACATGAAACAAGTCATCCTTAAATAGAACAATATACACTCAAAACTAAACACTATGCACACAGTAAAAGCAGTTCTTGTAAATGTTGGCTTTCAGAAATATGTGTGAGTTTATATATGAAGAAAGAATGGTGGGCTTCAGAAAAATGATAAGAAAAGTGAATTCATTTTGGATTGACTTAGGTTATTTTGCCAATTTTTACACCTCTTCAATTTGTTGGAAGTCAGTGATATAGTGAAAATGTGGGTCTAAAGTTTAATAAACCTATGTGAAAATCCTTCATCAGTGGATACCATGAAATAATGGGATAGGAGAAATAATTTCTCCTTTTCTGTAGTACAGTACAGTGAATATAGACAAAAACAATGCATGTATCTCAAAGAATCAAGACAAGAGGATTTTGAAGTTAATGTATATGCTAATTACTTTGATTTGACCAGGAAAATACATAACATTGTACTCCATAAATACAATTGTGTCAATCAAAATCAAATATATTGAAAATGTAAAAAATATATGAAAATTTCTAAAAAGATGATGATTTTTAACTTTTTTATTCATTTTTGTTCCATATACATCACAGGACAATGCATTTTGACATATTACACACACATGGAGTATAACTGCCTATATTTGTGGCTGTGCATGATGTGCCATTATGCCGGTCGTGTATTCACATATGGAACATAGGAAGATCATGTCTGACTCATTCTACTGTCTTTTGTAATCTCATCCTCCCTTCCTTCCCTTCATTCCCCCTTGTATAATTCAATGAACTTCTATTCTTCCCCCTCCTTCTTATTATGTGTTATCAACTGCATATCAGAGAGAACATTTGTCTTTGTTTTTTTGGGATTGGTTTATTTCATTTAGCATGATAGTTTCTAGTTCCATCCATTTACTGGTAAATGCCGTAATTTCATTCATCTTCATGGCTCAATAGTATTCTGTTTTGTATATATACACTACCTTTTCTATATCCATTCATCTATTGAAGGACAGCTAGGTTGGTTCTACACCTTAAGTATTGTTAATTGAGCTATAATAAACATTGATGTGGTTGTGTCAATATAGTATGCTGATTTTAGGTCCTTTAGCTATAGACCTAGGAGTGGGATAACTGGTAAAATTGTGTTTCCATCACTAGTTTTCTGAGGAATCTCCATACAGATTTCCAGAATGTTTGCCCCAATTTTCTGTCCCACCAGTAGTATATGAGTGTACCTTTTTCCCCACATCCTCACCAAGGATGTTATTTGTATTCTTGATAATTGCCATTCTGACTGAAGAGAGATGGAATCTTAGAAAAGTTTAAATTTGTATTTCTGTAATTGCTAGAAATGTTGAATCTTTTTCATATATATGTTGACCATTCATATTTATTCTTCTGCTCTGTTCCTTTGCCCATTTATTGATTGGGTTATTTGTTTTACTGGTGTTAAGTTTTTATATATCCTGGAGATTAATGCTGTATCTGAAAGGCAGGTGGCAAAGATTGTCTCCCATTCTGTATGCTTTCTGTTCACATGCTTCATTGTTTCCTTTCCTGTGAAGAAGTTTTTTAGTTGGATACCATCCTATTTATTGATTCTTGATTTTACTTCTTGTGCTTTAGGAGTCTGGGTGAGGAAATTGGTTGCTAATCTGATATGATGGAGAATTGGGCCTACTTTTTCTTCTAGTAGGCATGGGGGTCTCTGGTTTAATGTCTAGGTCCTTGATCCACTTTGAGATGACTTTTGTGCAGAGTGAGATATGGGTTTATTTCATTTTGCTACGTGTGTATTTCCGGTTTTCCCAGCACCATTTGTTGAAGAAACTGTCCCTTATCCAATGTATGTTTATGGCGCCTTTGTCTCATTTGAGATAACTGTATTTGTGTGGGTTTGTCTCTGTATCTTCTATTCTGTTCCATTGGTCTTCATATTGGTTTTGGTGCAAATACCACAGCGCTTTTGATACTCTAGCTAGCTCTATAGTATAATTTAAGGTCTGGTATTGTGATGTCTCCTGCTTCACCTTTCTTGCTAAGGATTGCTTTGACTGTTCTGGGCCTCTCATTTTTCCAAGTGAATTTCGTGAATGCTTTTTCAATGAAGAACATCATTGGAATTTTAATTGAAATTGCATTAAATCTGTATAGTGCTTTTAGTAGCATGGCCATTTTGGCAATATTAATTCTGCCTATTCAAGAACATGGAAGATCTTTTCATCTTCTAAGCTTGTCTTTGATTTCTTTCTTCATTGTTCTCTAGTTTTCATCATAGAGATCTTTCACTCCTTTAGTTAGATTGATTATCAAATATTTTATTTATTTTTTGAGGCTATTGTAAATAAGATGCAGATCATATAGGTGTTTACATTATATCCTGCTACTTTGCTGAATTCAATTATTAGTTCTGGGAGTTTTCTGGTTTAGTTTTTATTTATTTATTTATTGTTTGTCTTCAATATAGAAACATGTTGGCAAAGTAGGAGAGTGTGAGTTCTTCTTTTCATATTATATCCCTTTAATTTCTTTATTTTGACTAATTGCTCTGGCAAGAATTTTAAGGACTACAGTGAATAGAAGTGACCAAAGAGGTAATCCTAGACTTGTTCCAGTTTTTACAAGGAATGTTTTCACTTTCTCTCCATTTAGAGTGATGTCCTTGGGTTCAGCTTAGATAGCTTTTAAAATGTTGAGGTATGTTCCTACTATCCCTAGTTTCCTAGTGTTTTGAACATGAATGGATACTATATTTTGTCAACTGCTTTTTCTGCATCTGTTGAGATAATCATGTTATTCTTCTCTTTTAGTCTATTGATGTGATAAGTTACATTTATTAATTTCCATATGTTGAACCAATCTTCCATACTGGAATGAACCCCACTTGATCATGGTGCACTATCTTTTTAATATGTTTTTACATGTGATTTGCCTGTATTTTATTGAGAAATTTTGCATTCATATTCCTCAGGGATATTGGTCTGAAGTTTTCTTTCCTTGAAGTGTCTTTGTCTGGTTTTGGTGTCAGGGTGATACCAGATTCATAGAATGAGTTTGGAAGGGTTCCCTTCTATTCTACTTGATGGAATGATGTGAGGAGAACTGGTATGTGTTCTTTATGTAGTTCTGGTTGAGCTGGACTGATAATTCATATGGTCCTGGGCTTTTCTTTGTTGGTAGGCTTTTGATGGTATCTTTAATTTCATTGCTTAAAATTGATCTGTTTAAACATTCTATGTCCTCTTGTTTCAATTTGTGGAGGTCCTATGTCTCTGGAAGTTAGTCAATGTCTTCAATGTTTTCTATATTACTTGAGTATAAATTTTCAAAATAATTTTTATTGTCATCTGTATTTCAGTAGTTTCAATGGTGATGTTTCCTTTTTCATGAAAAAATTTAATAATTTGAGTTTTCTTTTTCTCTTCATTAGCTTGTCTAAAGGTTTATCAATTTTATTTGTTTAAGAACCAACTTTTGAACTAAACTCAAAATGGATTAAGGACTTCGGAATCAGACCAGAGACCCTGCATCTTATAGAAGAAAAAGTAGGTCCAGATCTTCTACATGTCGGCTTAGGACCAGACTTCCTTAACAGGACTCCCATAGCACAGGAAATAAAAGCAAGAATCAATAACTGGGATAGATTCAAACTAAAAAGCTTTCTCTCAGCAAAGGAAACTATCAGCAATGCGAAGAAAGAGCCTACAGAGTGGGAGAATATCTTTGCCAATCATACTTCCGATAGAGCGCTAATCTCCAGAATCTATAAAGAACTCAAAAAACTCTACTCCAAGAATTCAGATAATCCAGTCGACAAATGGGCTAAGGAAATGAATAGACACTTCACAGAAGAAGATCTACAAGCAATCAACAAACATATGGAAAAATGCTCAACATCTCTAGTAATAAGAGAAATGCAAATCAAAACCACCCTAAGATTCCATCTCACCCCAATTAGAATGGCGATTATCAAGAATACGAGCAACAACAGGTGTTGGCGAGGATGTGGGGAGAAAGGTACACTCATACATTGCTGGTGGGATTGCAAATTAGTGCAGCCACTCTGGAAAGCAGTGTGGAGATTCCTTAGAAAACTTGGAATGGACCCTCCATTTGACCCAGCTATCCCACTCCTTGGCCTATACCCAAAGGACTTAAAATCAGCATACTACAGAGATACAGCCACATCAATGTTCATAGCTGCTCAATTCACAATAGCCAGACTGTGGAACCAACCTAGATGCCCTTCAATTGATGAGTGGATAAAGAAGCTGTGGTATATATATACAATGGAATATTACTCAGCCATAAAGAATGATAAAATTATGACATTTGCAGGCAAAAGGATGAAATTGGAGAATATCATGCTAAATGAGATAAGCCAATCTCAAAAAGCCAAAGGAACAATGATATCGCTAATAAGTGGATGATGACACATAATGGGGGGAGGGAAGGGTTAGTGTTAGGGTTAGAGTTAGGGTTAGGGAGGGGGGCAAGTATGGAGGAAGGAAGCTCTGTATAGAAGGAAAAGAGGGGTGGGAGGGGTGGAGGGAAGGGAAAAAATAACAGAATGAATCAAACAACATTACTCTATGTAAATTTATGATTACACAAATGGTATGCCTTTATGCCATGTAGAAACAGAGAAACAACATGTATCCCATTTGTTTACAATAAAATTAAAAAAAAAAAAGAACCAACTTTTGAAGATTTTAAAAAATTCTTTATCTTTTTTCAATTTCATTGATTTCAACTTTGATTTTAATTACTTTCTGTCTTCTGCTTTTGGTGTTGAATTGTTCTATTTCTGGGGCTTTGAGATATAATGTTAGGGTTTTTTTTGATGACTTTCTATTCTTTTAATGAATGAGCTCAATGCAATGAAGTTTTCTCTTAGAATTGGCTTCATAATGTCTCAGAGGCTTTGATGTGTTTTGTGCATATTCTCATTTACTGCTAAGTAATTCTTTTTATTGCATCTCTGAATTCTTCTGATATCAAATGGTCATTCAACAGTGTATTATTTAGTTTCCAGATGTTGGAGTAGCTTCTATTTTTTATTTTATCATTGAGTTCTAATTTCATTTCATTAAAATCTGATAGAATGCAAGGTATTATCTCTATATTTTTATATTCACTAAGAGTTTTTTGTGGCCTAAGATATGGTCTATTATAGAGAAGGATCCATATGCTTCTGAGAAGAAAGTGTATGTAGTCATTGATGGGTGAAATATTCTATATATGTCTATTAAGTAATTCTACTTTTAAGTTTATACCTTCCTTATTTAGTTTTTGTTTGGAGGATCTATCCAGAGGTGAGAGATGTGTGTTAAACACACCCAACATTATTGTGTTGTTGTCTATTTTATTCTTGAAATTTAGAAGTGTTTGTTATGTGTACATATGTGCATCATTTTATGGGGCATAAATAATTACAATTGCTATGCCTTGTTGTCTTATAATTTTCTAAAGCAGCATGAAATGTCCTTCTTTGTCTCTTCTGATTAACTTTGACTTGAAGAGCACTTTATCTGACATGAAGACCCAAACCCATGCTTGTTTACGAGATCATATAAATGATGTGTTTTTGTCCATCCTTTTACCTTCAGTCTGTGAATGTCTTTGCATATGAGGTGAGTATTTTGGAGATAGTATATGTTGGGCCTTGTTTTCTGATCCAGTCTGTCAGTTTATGTCTTGATTGATGATTTGAGGCCATGTACATTCAATGTTATTATTGAGAAATGATTTGTGTTCCCTGTCAGTTTGATTTATTTCTTGTTTTTTAATTTGAATTAGTTTCTCTTTTTTATTAACTATTCTTCTACTGGAGTTCCATCCTTTACTGTTTTTCACTTTTATTTTTCATTTCTTTTTCATGAAATATTTTTTGAGTATGCTTTTTATTGCAGGTTTTATAGTTTTGAATTTTTTTAACTTGTGTTTGTTTATCATGGAATGTTTTTATTTTGTCATCAATCCTGAAACTTATTATTGCTGTGTATAGTATTCCCTTGGCTGGCATCCATTTTCTGTCAGAGTTATATTATTCCATCATTTCCAAGTTTTGAGGTTCTAGGTCAAGAAATCAGCTGAGAACTGGATTGGTTTTCCTCTAAATATAGCATGTTGTTTTTTATGGCAGCCTTTAAATTTCTATCCTTATTCTGTATTTTTGTTATGTTAGACAATTTTATAATAATTTGCCTTGGTGTAGGTCTGTTGTAATTTTGCATTTTTGGGGTCCTACATGACTCCCATATTTAATTTTCCATTTCATTTTTTAGGTTTAGGATATCTTCTGATATTATTTCATTGAAAAGTTTGTGCATTCCTTTAGTATGTATCCATGAACTTATTAAAATCTATGCTGATGAATCCTAAATTTGGTCTTTTCAGATTATCTCACATTTCTTGTATTTTCTATTCATGATCTCTTAACATTTTTTCTTCATGGTCAAATTTATTTTCAAAATTATATATTTTGTCTTCATTGCCTGATACTCTGTCTTCCAAGTTGTCTAATCTGTTGGTAATACTTTCTATTGAATTTTTAATTTGATTTATTGATTTATTCACTTTAAGACTTTCTGCTTGAATTTTTTTAGAATTTCTCTTTATTGAAGTGATCTTTTGCTTCCTGTATTTTCTCTCTGATTTCACTCCATACATTGTCATTTACCTTGCAGATTGTTTTATCTCTGTACATTCTAAATTCCTTCTCTGACATTTCTTCCACTGTAGTGTGCATGGATTCTGTTATTGAAATATCTTGGTTTATATGGGGGGATGTGTTTCCTTGCTTGTTCATGTTGTTTGTTTGTCTGCCCATGTAGCAGTATAGATTTGAGGTAGTAGAATTTCTATAGTATGAACTTACAGTGCTCCTGAAGGTTTTGAATACCTTGCCATTTATGGGGATGAGAAATAATAACATCTAATGTAAACAATATACAGCATTAAAACAAATAGTCCTTTCTATGAGACCTATAATTTTAATTGTCACAAAAAAAACAGAAGTTATATGATTAGTTACTATCTACAGTAAAAAAAAAAAGTAAGTTTTCTAAAGGGTTTACAATTTTGAATGGTGGACAAGAGATAATAGAAGTGATATAGGATGTGATGATTATGTGAGAGGAGGAGAGAAGATAAAAAAAGTGACTGGAGTGTGAAACAGAACAACAGAGATTGGCTGTTAGCAGAAGATAAGGAAAAAAGAGAAGGGAAACAGATAAGAAAAATATATATGAAATAAAGGTTTTAAAAATTTCAAATAAAAATAAACGTGTACAAAACAGAACTGAAATATACTAATCAAACATCCTACTCTCAAAAATACTGATCCATAAAAAATAACTGACTTCTAAAATTTTTAAATGAGAAAAAAGTAAAACACACATGAATATGTATAGGTGTCTATGATTCATTAAGGTCAGAGTTTAACAAATAAAAGAAAAAGAAAATATTTCTATGAAAAATTAAAGAATTATTTCCTTTGGAATTCAAGAGTCTCAGCTTCCCTTATCAGCAGTGTTAGGTGGGGGTCATTTTAGGTGTGATGCTTGTTTCACCTTCAGGATGGAGTTGGTGGAGTGAAGGAGGAAATCCAGTAGGCAGAACTCCCAGAAGTGGGTATTAGGCTTAAGTATGCTCCAGGCTCTTCATCATGTGCCAATTGGTTTGGAGACTTTATATCATTGTACCTTCAGGGCTCAGCAATTGCCAGTCCATTCTGGAAGATTGCATCCCAGTATTCTCTCTGAAGTTACACTTGTGAGGTTGAGGGACTAATTCTTAGTCCCCTTTCACCTGCAGACACTACATTTCTAGGTCTACTGTTCTGTCTCCAGACTCAATCTTTCCTACCCCAATCCTTTCAAATTCCTGGTTAAATTTATCACTCCTAGTCAATCCTGAACACAGTTAGATTGGAGAGAAAGGGGGAGAGCCAGGTGGGTTTCCATGACCAGTTATAACCCCTCTCCATGCTTGATTTTCTTCTGGTCAATTAGTGTTATGATTTGGACATGAGATGTCTCCCAAAGCTCAGGTTTGAGACAATGTAAGAAGGTTCAGAGGAGAAATGATTGGGTTTTGAGAGTCTTAACCTAATCAGTGAATTAATTCCTAATGGGATTAATTGGGTGGTAACTGGAGGCAGGTAGGGCATGGATGGTGGGGGAAATTGGGGTGTGTCTATGGGGTATATAATTTGTACCTGGAGAGTGGAGTCCTTCTGCTTCCTGGTGATGTGAGCTGCTTCCCTCTGTCACAGTTTTCTGCCATGATATTCTGCTTCACCTTGAGCCCCAAGGAATGGAGTGGAATTCTATGTACTAAGACCTCTGAAACCACGAGCCCTCAAATAAACCCTTCCTCCTCTAGAATTGTGCTGGTCAGATCATTTAGTCACAGCAGCAAAAAACTACCTAAAACTGTTAGGCATACTATATATTGTGCAGTGTGGGTTTTTCAGTCCTGTATTTTGGGGCAAACTTGGGTTTTCCAGAAATCGGCTTCCCCAGCTGCTGGTCCCACACCATGGCTGCAAAATGGTTCCTTCTTCTGTTTTCTGCATGCCAGGAGGAGGCATCCTTTCCTGTGAAAGCGTATGGTGCAGCATGCCTTTCAGTGTAGATGTGCAGTGTATTCGATCTCTAAACTCTCCAAACTCACAGATGCCTCAGGCCTCCTAAAAATGGGGATTCCTTTAATTCCCTTGTCCCACCGCTTTGCTCATGGAGGGATCACTTTGGCTGGTGCTTCTGGCCATAGAAGCAGCTGTGACAATGGGGATTTCTTCCTTATTTTATTATATCCAGCCTCCTTATTCCCTAATCTGCTTTGAAGGCCCAGTATTAAATTCCAGTAAAATCTCCTCCCCCTGTTTTTGTTCACTCACCTTGCTGAGGAGTTTCCTTTCTTGGTTTCACACCACGGAGCAGCCAGAAAAGTGACCTTCTCTATTCCACCATCTTGCAACCCTCCTAAATGTTTTTATTAATGCATTATATTTATACATAGTAGTGGGGTACATTGTGACATTTTCACTAATGCATATAACATAATTTCCCCCAGTACTTCTCCTTTCTCTCTCTTTCTCCCTCCACTTGATTCCCTTCTTCCACTCCAGGTCTTCCTTCTATTAATTTATTTTTCAAATTGATGCATTATAATTATACTCAAAACTGGAATTCACTATGCTGCATTCATACTTGCATATAGAATAATTTTATTAATTTCATTGTGCTAATCCTCTCTTTTCCCATCCCTCCTCTCTCCTCCTTGATTTGTTTACTGTTCTCCCTTCTGTCTTCAGTAGATTCCCCTTCCTTTTGCTCTTTATTTCTCTGAACCTTCTGTATATAAAAGAAAACACTCAACCCTTGATTTTCTGCATCTGGCTCCTTTCACTTACCACTTGTTGTCAAGTTCCATCCATTCCCAGCTAATCACATTATTTAATTATTCCTTATGGCTAAGTAAAATTTCATTGTGCATATATTCCATAATCTGGTGATTGGGACCTGTGCTGTTATAAGCATTGGAATGCAGGTATCAGTATAATATGCTAATCTGGTCTTTGGGATAAATACCAAGTAGTGGAATAGTTTGGTGTTTCCATTCCCAGGCTTTTGAAAAACTTTCATATCATTTTTTATAATGATTGTACTAATTTTACTGTCTCACCAACAATGTATAAGTGTTCCTTTTTCCTCACGTCCTTGTCAGCATTCTTAATTATTTATATTGTTGATGCTTGTGCTCTAAGGAGAGTAAGATATCTCAGTGTAATTTTGATTTACATTTCCTTGATTGCAAGAATGTTGAATATTTTTTCAGATATTTGTAGGCTACTTGACAATTTTTCTCTTGAAATTTGTCTGTTTGATTCATTTGCCTATTTATTAATTGAGTTACTAATAAAAATTTAAAAATACATAAGACTGCAAAAAAGTGATGATTTTTGAAACAGAATACCAACTTTGATAGTTCACTACTCTACGTATCACTTTTTTTCAGCTAATATCATCATTCTGGGTATTTAATGCTTATTCCCCAAATTTTGACTTATCTAGAAAAAAAGGAGTGATGCAAATAGATTCAGCTTACTCAATTTACCTATACCTCAACAATTTAGGCCTTGAAAGTGATGCATTCAGAACCAATTTTCTTAAAATAACTTATTGGAATGCTGTGAATAAATGCAGAAAATGGAGTGTTGACTACTCATCCTTTAGTGACCCTTACTCATTTTATTTATTTATCTATTTTTACATTTAATGCCTTCAGAATCTGTTGCAAGTATATGTGACACAGGAGGAATAAATAGTGAAATGGCTCAGAAGAGTCACTCTAGAAGCACAGGGGAGTGGAATGAGCCATTGATTGCCTTTAAGGGGAGCGGCCCCTAGAGTCGAACCAATAGTGGGAAGCATAATTTCACGACCACAACATTGCCACTGAAGGCAGACATGGTGACAGAGATATGAAAATTGCTTGAGTTGTCTTGGAAAAAATGACCTGCGAGTTACTAATCTCTGAAATTCAGTCACGTATGTAAGGAAAGAACAAGGTCTAACCACAAGGCCTCAGCCAAGAAAGAAGTGTGTGCAGTGGGCAGGCCTGTCTCGGGACCCAGATACAGTTCTCCTAAACCCTTCCACTGATTGCACTGGGAGAAGTGTGTTGTTCCATCATGAGTGAGGTATCGAAGGCAGGGCCAGAGGCCAAAGGCCTCCAACAGGCAACCGCACTTTGCTTAAAGAAACAAACACCAGGAATTCAGACATCATCATTATTAATTTCTTTATCCATTCATCAGTTTATAAAAACTAAGATATGTCCATTTCTTGACCATTTTGAAAAGAGTATTAAAAGTAAATTTCAGTAAGTGAAAATATAATTCAGAATTCATAAAGCATATTAATGTTATAAGTGGGGTTCCTCCCAGTGCAAGGCTGCTGATATATTTTTATTTTGCACAATCTTGTTTAACTCAGAAATCTAGTCTTTTGTAAACACTATTGCATTTGTTCTTGCTCTGTTTTTCATATATTAAAAAGTGAAAATGACAATAAAAACTTTCCAGTTTAACGTAAATTTATTATGCAAACGTTAGATTTCTCTGATTTGAATATCCCTTAATATTTAATATTGCCCTTTATTCTTACTGAATTGTTAAGATTGACTGCAAAGTTTACAATGGATATACTTGGACCTGTTATTCAGTCTTTCTTTCGAACTTAAAGATCCACTTTTAAAAAGAGTCCTTGATTCAGAGAGGTGTAGTTACATATTAATGGATCATCTTAAAATCCTGGATATGTTTGCGGAACAATTAGCATTCCCAAATAACTGTCAGTGGGTATTTTAACTTTCTGTCAAACACTGTTGCCAAAGTGACACTAGTTTTCATCTGGAAAGTTCACATGTTCCATTGTTAAGCAAACACCTTTATTTCAAAAGTGTGATAACAACAGCGGGTAAATTCAATCACATGATGTTCTGGCTGTTGAATATTGAAGTAAAAATTTTAAAAAGCCATTCAAGAGTGAATGTGTGAAAGAAAGGGAAAATCGGCTCTAGGAAAATACCATGCAAATTCCAGAAAAATTCTGGCTTCCCAGAGTGCTAAATTGAAAATTATAGCGAGTTCTATGAAAATACTGAGCATAAATTGATAATTGTTATTAGACATGGAATTTTAAACCTTGTCTTGCTTAAATCTACTTGGGTACCATGGTAAAGGAAGGACACGTACGAACTTCAGCACAAGATTTCTCTGTATCACTCCCTTCACTTTCATGTTTATAAAGCATTTCTTTATAAAATAGAACAAAAACAAATATTTAGAAAAAAAAGAGAAAAAAGAAATTATTATCTATCCTTCTATAACTCAAAATTCCCTCTTTAATGTTTTGACAAAGTTCTTTTTCAGTGTTTTCTTTCATATATCATGAATATTTTAGAATTATGCATGACATTTAGGAATATGTAATTACATCATAAATTATCAATAAATATTATATTCTTTTTAGAGATTCATTTAATGTTTGTTTAAATTTTCAAATTCTATAATTCTATTATATTTGGATATTGAAGTTCTCCCATTGGTTTGTTATTATAAATATTATAGTGATGAGCATCCCTGAATATACAATTATGTGCACAATATTTCTGAATTGGATTTAGTGGGTCAAATGATAGGAATATTCTGAGTTTACTCAAACATGTTGGACATACTTGGATTGCTTGTGTATTTTTATGTTTCTGTCCAGCTGTACTACATATGGCACGTGCCACCTAACAGGAATATACTCTGAGAATCATGTCACTAGATGATTTTATTATTATATAAACAACCCAAAGTGTACCTACACAAACATATTAAGTATTGCCTACTACACACCCAGTATTCACAATTTTATTTGTTATACTTTCATATGGCAGGCAGGGCAATAAGTTTGTTTACACCAAGATCTCCTTAATTACATGAGTAATTCATTGTACTTTGGCCTCATGATGGCTGTGGAGTTCCTAGGTGATAAAAAAATTTCAGTTCCATTGTATTCTGAGGATATCACCTTTGTATATGACTATAATGCCACTACATGACCATGATTCCTTTCAAAAGCATAAACATGTTTTCTTAGATTACTTTTTAATTTCAGAGTTGTATTCTAAATGTAGTCATTTATACAAGACCATTTTAGTTTAAAATATTGTGGAGTCATGTAGAAATTTGCTTTATAGTTTGCCACTTTTGGGTCTATTCCTATGGAGAGAGGGTATAAGTAAATATCTACCTAAAAAAAAATGAGGGTAATAAGAAATTCTTCATCCTCACATGGGGCATGAGAAAGACTTTTCATGGAAATAACTATGTCATTAAATAGATTAACTGATAGCATCATAAATAACTCATGATTTTCTTTCTTTATTCAGGCCATAATCTTATCAATAAAAATAGTTAGCCTTTGGATGAAAACAATCATTCCTTTTAGTGGAGTGATGCTTTGAGTTTCAGGACATTATATTGAGATTTCTGAATGGATAAACAATAGGTAACCAGGTAATTCCAAGCAGTAATCATTTTTAAAATTTGCTTTTTGTTTTCTCTGATATAAGACGCATAATATTCATCTGCTGCACTTTGATCCTACAATGTGGAACCATCTGATTCCAGGTTATATTTGACACCATCTCAGACAGAAAACAGTCTGCCTGCCTGAAACAACAGAAACGCATGCAACCGTAGGCCTGGTGAGTGGCGCCTGAGAGGTAAGTACCTCTGATAATCCTACTCAAAAGAACAATAATAAAAAAATGATTATGTTACTGTTAGTACAAGCAGCCAGCAGTTACTACAGGGATGTGTTCAATCAAAGCAAAATACCTTAAAGTCAAAAGAATAAATGTGAAGAAGGAATCATAGTGAAATCCATAGAAATGTCCATGGATTAACCTCAGGACTTGTGAAAGGAAGGAAGAAGATCAGTTGGTAGAACTCACATTCACGTCCAGACCATGGAGACGCATGCTCAAGGAATTTTACTGCAGATATGAGCAAGAGTAAATTAAATGTCCAAAGACACATGCAGTAGAACATTACATAGGCAGGATGGCATTTATGAGGTGGGATGAGGACAGGCTTTGATTAGGAATACACCGAATCTACACATCAAGTTAGAAGAACTGATGACTTGACAATATTAAATCTCCTTATCCAGGAAAATGGAATTTCTCTCTCCCCATTCATTTAATTCATTGATTCCTTTCATCGGATTTTTGTAGTTTTCCTCCTGAAGATTTGGTATATATTTTGATTTATGCCTAAGTATTCCATTTAGGGGGTGCTGAAACAATTGGTATTTCATTTTTAAATTAAAATTTGACATGTTTATTGCTATAGGAAAGTCATTGATTTTTGAATACTAAAGATATCCTGTTACCTGGCTATAGTCACTTATCTATTAGTTCCAAGAGTTTTTATTCAATATTTTGAATATTTTTCATGGACAATCATGTTATCTGCAAACAAAGATGATTCATTTCTACTTTTCTAGCTCACCTTTAGTTTGTTCTTCATAGTGTATTAATTAGGACTTCAATAGGATGTCCAAAAGCAGCATTGGACCTTATTCCTCACCTTAGAGGGCAGATTCTAGTTTCTATGAAGCATGCTGTTGGCTGAAGGTCTTTTGTGGGAGAGAGAGAGGAAGGAAAGTGAGAGAGGAAGGGAAGAGACAGAGGAAGGGGAGAGACAGAGGAAGTGGAGAGAGAGAGGAAGGGAGGGAGAGAGAAGAATAAGAGAGAGAAGAAGGGGAGAGAGAGCAAGGGAAGAGAAAGAGGAAGGGGAGAGAGAGAGGAAGGGAGAGAGAAAGGGAGGGAGAGAGCAAGGGAAGAGACAGAGGAAAGGGAGAGACAGAGGAATGGGGAGAGACAGAGCAAGGGATGAGACAGAGGAAGGGGAGAGAGGAGGGAGAGAGGAGGAGGAGAGAAAGGAGGGGAGGGAGAGGAAGGGGAGAGACAGAGGAAGGGGAGAGACAGAGGAAGGGGAGAGAGGAGGGGAGAGAGGAGTAGAGAGAGAGAGGAGAGGAGGGAGAGGAAGGGGAGAGAGGAGGGGAGAGAGGAGGAGAGAGAGAGGAGGGGAGGGAGAGGAAGGGGAGAGACAGAGGAAGGGATGAGACAGAGGAAGGGGAGAGAGGAGGGGAGAGAGGAGTAGAGAGAGAGAGGAGGGGAGGGAGAGGAAGGGGAGAGAGAGAGAGCAAGGGAAGAGAGAGAGGAAAGGGAGAGACAGAGGAATGGGGAGAGACAGAGCAAGGGATGAGACAGAGGAAGGGGAGAGAGGAGGGGAGAGAGGAGGAAGAGAGAGAGGAGGGGAGGGAGAGGAAGGGGAGAGACAGAGGAAGGGGAGAGACAGAGGAAGGGGAGAGAGGAGTAGAGAGAGAGAGGAGAGGAGGGAGAGGAAGGGGAGAGAGGAGGGGAGAGAGGAGGAGAGAGAGAGGAGGGGAGGGAGAGGAAGGGGAGAGACAGAGGAAGGGATGAGACAGAGGAAGGGGAGAGACAGAGGAAGGGGAGAGAGGAGGGGAGAGAGGAGTAGAGAGAGAAAGGAGGGGAGGGAGAGGAAGGGGAGAGAGACAGAGCAAGGGAAGAGAGAGAGGAAGGGAAGAGACAGAGGAAGCAGACAGAGAGAGAGTGAGAGGCAGGGAAGGGGAGAGGGAGAGGGAGGCTCGGGAGCTGGAGGGAGGCCCTTTCTGCAGGTGTTCCTTGGAGATACGTATTGTTTCCATACCTCCCACTCCACCCCAGTCACCATGAGCTGAGTAGATTTCCTCCCACAGCTTTCTGCCATGATGCTTTGCCTCACCTCAGGCTCAGAACAATGGATTCTGCTGACCATGGACTGAGACACAGGAAATCATGAGCCAAAAATAAAGTTTTCCTCCTCTAAGTTATATTGGTATTTTGGTCCCAATGATGAAGACCTAACATAGTTAACATGGTTTAGCTTTCTCCACTCATTTACTTGTAATCTGTCCTTACATTTTAAATGAATTTCTTGTTGTTTTGTGTTGTTTTTTATCTAATCTGATCAACTTTCACTTTTAATTGCTATTTTGGGCCATTGACACCTATGAGTGATTATCAATATACTTCAATTAACATCCATTGTTATTTTTACTCTTTTCCATTTGTTGCTCTTGTTCTTTGTTCCTGTTTTTGTCTTCTGCTCTGTTTCTGCCCTTTGTGGTCTCAACTGAGCATTTATGTGATCCCATCTTCTTCTCTTTGTTAACACATCAGTTACAGTGTTTATCTTATATGATCATAATTATTCATTTCATTTTTCCATATATATGTGTATATATAGAGACAAAGTATACACATTTGATTATATTTCTCTGTTTTTGAGCAAATGATTGTTAGATCAATTAAGAATAAAGACAATGGAGGTTTTTATTTTACCTCCTCACACGTCTTTCCAATGCTCTCCTTTTCTTTACATAGATCCTAATGTCTGACCTAATATTTTTCTTCTTTCCAGAGAACTTTCACATTTTTTTTTTTTGTAATTTAGGACTTCTGGCAATAGATTCTTTTATTTTTGTTTGTATGAGAAAACTCCTTACATTTTTTTTTCATTTCTGAAGCATAATTTTCCAGTGTAAACACTTTTAAGTTGGTAAACTTTGAGGTTTTGTAGATACATTTTGACTGTAATGTTACATTTTATTTGTAATTCCAATTTATTTTTAAAAATTCAAATAGATTTTACAGATTTAACAAAATGTCCTATTTTAATTTTGAACGCTAGTACACAGTGGAGTGAATATAGATTATCATATTGAAGTGTACATTTCACAAAGGACTTTGAATGTTTCCCTATAAAGCAATGATAAACATTTGAGGAGATAGATTTGTTTAACCTGACTGAATATCACACAGTGTTTATGTGTATTAAGGCATCATATGGTACCCCATAATAGGTACAATTTTAATTTTATATTAATTAAAAAGTAAATTAAAAATGCAAATATATAAAATTATCAGGGACTGTAGGTTTAGTTTAGTAGTAAAAATTTTACCTAGTACATAAGAGGTCCTGAGTTTGATTCCCAGGACTTCCCTCCTGCAATAAATTAATTAAAAAAGGAATCATCAAATGTATTCATCTACTGATATGATTCTAAGATTTTAATTTATTCTAATAATATAGCAAACTATATTGATTTTTAAATGAAATTTGAATTCCAGAAATTGACATCTTTTTCTTGATACATTGACTTTCTAAATTGTTGAGTTTTCTTTAAATATATTTTATTTAGGGCTTTTAGGGCTTTTGTATCTATGTTAAGTAGAAGACTGTCATGAAATTTTTATCATATTATTGTCAGCTTAATATGAATATTAGTTCAGTCTCATGTATTAAAATAGTGCTTCTATTTATTTATTTGAGGTATTTCTCCAGAATTTGTATTAATTTTCATAACTGTTTTATATCATTTCTACTGGATGTCTGTTTGATACTTGAGTTTAGTTTTTTTCTGTCAAAATATTTTAAAATAGTAAATAACAAAGTCAGTAGCCTCACTTATTCAACTGTATAAATCTCCAATTTCTTCTCGTAACAACCTTGAAAAATGTATTTGTCTTAGCGATTTTTACATATATTTTCTATAATATTCCCACATGTATCATCAAATAATATTGTACTCCATAAATTGCAATTATTTGTTCAATAGAATTAATTATAAACTCTAATGTTTTATGGTTCAATATTGAAAAAATAATCCTAGTTAAAGGAAAATATTAAAACAGATATTTTTTCAAAATAGATGTACAAATATTCAAAAGTTATATGAAGATTTGTCATCACTAATCATCAGGGAAATGTGAATCAAAAGTACAATGAGATATTATCACATCCTATTAAATTGGTTATTTTCCAAAACACATAAAATAACAAATGCTTGTAAGGATGTAGATACAGTGAAATTTTTATACACTCTTGGTGGGAATGTAAATTAATATAGCCATTGTAGAAAGCATTAAGGGAAATCTTTAAAAACTAAAAATAGAACTGTCATATATGGGCCAGCAATCCTACCACCACTGGGTGTATATCCAAAGTAAAATAAATTAGTATGTGAAACAGATACCTGTATTTCATGTTTAATGCAGCACTATTCAAAATGGTCAGGATGTGAAATCTACCTCAGTGTCATGAAATTGGTAAATGGATAAGAAAATATCTGTATGTGTATGTGATGGAATATTATTTTGTCATGAAAATAATGAAATCTTGTGATTTGTGGCAAGAGAAATGAACTAGTTGGCATTTCTGTTGAAGTGGCATAAGCCAGGCAAGAAATGCGAGAACTGTGTGTTTTCATTCATATATGGAAACTGGAAAATATAGAAATGAGTTGGGTAGGTATCATGGGCTGGGAAGAGACAGGGAAAGGGGGATGGGGAGTGGTGGATTAGTGAGTACAGCATTTTAGTTCAATGGAAGGAATACTTTGTGTTCTTTAGAACAGCGTGATGAGGATAGCTCATAATCATTTATTGTATTTTTAAAAATAGTTAGAAGAGAGGATTTTGAATTTTTTATACAAGTACATGATCAATATTTAGGGTAATGAAAATTCTAACTACCCTTATTTGATTATTATACATTGAATACACATATTGAAATACCACACTTCTCTCTCTTTCTCTCTCCACACACACACACACACACACACACACACACACACACACTGACACACACAATTTTTCTATGTCAATTAAAATGAGATTCAAAAAGCATTAATGGATTTTGTTTCTAGAATTCCAGACTAACTCCATAGCTATAGGTTTTATGTCTTGCATGAGTTCCACCTGCTGCTTTCATGAGTAAACTGGACATAAATGGAGGAATGAAGGATATTATACCTTCGTTTGATGATACAAATTGAAGATGTAGGGTCCTGCTTTGGATTCAAGGATGTCAGCTCTGTTGTGACCCGGAGATACAGGGAAGAGGAGACCATAGAAAAAACATGCTGGAGTAGGAAAAGCTTCTGGATAAATGCTTCAGTCAAGGCTTAAGGGACACAGGCAATAATTGAGCTAGAAAAAGAAAGAATTTCTCATTAATATGAAAAGCAACAGGTAAAAGGAGAACCATAATTCTTCTAATTAGCAAAGGATTTTTGCACAAACTTGTTTTCTCTGCCTGCTCCTATATTGATTCATCTTCAAAATGAAGATGGTAATGTATGCTGATTTGGTTTAGTGATGAAAAGCATAAAAATACATACATATAATTTAGTTATTATTTATACAGAGCAATGCAGAACAAAATGATGCTCAATAGTTAATTAGAAATTGTTTCCTGATTTGATACTCTCCAGCTATGGAGAGAAAACAGTTTGAGAGAAGCAGTTCATCTAAACAATGCCATTCTGCCGCTTTAAGTGAATTATATCTGTGTGTTTGTTACAGCCTTTTGTTTCCCTGAATCAATTTAAGTTCACATAATAGATACATTAAAACTGCTTACAATCCTATGTCTGCAGGTTAAAGGATTAATTAAAGCAGGTTGAATGCAAATCAATTAATGCTTTTTTATCTGGCTGCTCTTTCTTGGCTTGTATACATTTTTTTACTAGTGCTGTAATGAAATCAGATCCTGCCCATAGGTAGCAGGGACAGTGACAGCCACCAGCAATGCCTGAGCCCAGCAAGTTCATTTCTAGCAATTAATGATATCTCACTAAGGCACACATTTCGGGGTCTGGCAATAAATTAGAAAGATACAAAACAGAACAAATAAAGTAGATAGAACTGTCAGTTGCCAAGATAAAGTATTTTATCTATAACCTGTTTTCATTTTGGAAATATGAGGGACAGCACCAAAGTTGGGCAATTTGTCTTTGAGGTCTGAAGACTCAGAATAGCTTGTTATGTACAGAAGGGTTCAACAGAATTTTTATAGAGTCTCCAGAATATTGGTGTCAGGTTGCGGGGGTGGGGGTTCACACCTTTTAAAAATCTTTTATCAAAAATGAAACAATCACTGTGTACATTTTTTTCTCCACTTGGAATATTGAGTTGGTATCAGTAGCTGAAAGAACACCCAGGGACATCTTGGTCTTTTTATTTATTTAAAGTGAATCTTTAGATAAGCACAATAAATTGTTTCACAGAATAATTCATTGGGGGAACTTGAGTTTCAGTTTATATTATATATTCATAGACTTTTGTGGCAGCCAGAGGCCACGAGTCTTAAGCTTGACATGGTGAGTCTACTGGGAGGAGGATGAAGTTGGAACTGCGAATGCCCTTAAGAGAGTTCCCAGCTGTGTACTCTGCTTTAAAATGAACGCAGAATTAAGCTGCCTATAATGACTTCTGTTGGAGCCAGGGAGAACTAGGCTTCACCTGCACAGGTGCTACAGGATAAAGTGACTTCTTAAACCCTCATGAGATATTTCTGCAGAGGTGGTGAAATTGAGAAAATTAATGTGGAGGTTTACCTTTGCTCCATCTTTCCTAATACCTAAAATAAATAGTGAGTTAGAAAAACTTCTGAAGAAGAAAAAGAATCTCACCTGTCATCAGAATAAACAGGGAAAGCAAATGTTTTTCCAAAATCCTAAGAGGAAGTTTTGACATCTTTCAACTAGAAGAACACTCACTCAGAGGTGTGTTTCAGGTTTGGAGAAGGGAGCTACTCCACTGTTTCACACGTTGGTAGAATTCATACATGATCCTACAAAGGTAGGCTCTGTAGGTGCAGGGGGCTTCTCCTATTGCAGGGGATACACCCGTAGCAGGGATGAAAATGGAATTACATTCATCCCAAACTTGACCCAGAATATAACGGGTAGTCTTGCAATTGTTTCCAGCCAAGAGTGGTGATAGCACAGCCTTAGGGATTATTTTTATGCAGTGTCTCAGTGGAACAAAGAATGGGAAAGCAAAGACAGCAGCTATGACCAATTTGATATTTACTTTAGTATTATAATTGTAAAAAAGTATCATATTCTGAAGAATGCAAAAGTGTAACATTGAAGATTCATGTTCAAAGAAAGTACTTTTCCATTCCAAGACTAAGGAGACACAGTGCTCATGCTTCTCCCGAGGTTATGGAGCCTGGTGTTCTGTCTTCTGATCATATACCTAGCAGCCTCTCTGTCTGCAAACCCGTGCAACCTTTCTCCTAGACTGCAGACGTTGTCCGACTCATCATCAGTGTCAGATCTGGTAAGACCAAAGGTCATCTAGTGCAAGACTCAGAGTGCCCTTCCTAAATGCTGATTCTCGAAGGCTCTGCAACACTCTGGAAGAAAAATAAAGTAGTACACATTGTGTTTAAAATTCAAATAAACAATATGATTTCTGCTCTCATGTTAAATCACTCTTTTTAGGGAGTACAAATTTGAGTTTAGTACTTAGGGTGTGTCCTGGGTCTATTTCTTTTTTTTTTTTTTTCAGTTTTTTAAATTAATAATCATAAATTTACATAGGGCAATGTTGTTTGATTCATTCTGTTATTTTTCCCCTTTCCCCCCACCCCTCCCACCCTTCTTTTCCCTCTATACAGTCCTTCCTTCCTCCATTCTCACCACCCTCCTTATCCTAACCCTAAACCTAACCCTAACCCTAACGCTAAACCCTCCCACCCCCCATTGTATGTCCTCATCCACTTATCAGCGAGATCATTCGTCCTTTATTTTTTTTGAGATTGGCTTATCTCACTTAGCATGATATCCTCCAATTTCATCCATTTGCCTGCAAATGCCATAATTTTATCATTCTTCATGGCAGAGTAATATTCCATTGTGCATATATATATGTATATATATATATATACCACAGTTTCTTTATCCTTTCATCAACTGAAGGGCATCTAGGTTGGTTCCACAATCTGGCTATGGTGAATTGAGCAGCTATGAACATTGATGTGGCTGTATCTCTGTAGTATGCTGATTTTAAGTCCTTTGGGTATAGGCCAAGGAGTGGGATAGCTGGGTCAAATGGTGGTTCCATTCCAAGCTTTCTGAGGAATCTCCATACTGCTTTCCAGAGTGGCTGCAATAATTGGCAACCCCACCAGCAATGTATGAGTGTACCTTTTTCCCCACATCCTCGCCAACACCTATTGTTGCTTGTGTTCTTGATAATCGCCAATCTAATTGGGTGAGATGAAATCCTAGGGTATTTTTGTTTTGCATTTAACTTATTACTACAGATGTTGAACATTTTTTCATATATCTGTTGATTGCTTGTACATCTTCTTCTGTGAAGTGTCTGTTCATTTCCTTAGCCCATTTGTTGATTGGATTATTTGTATTCTCGGTGTAGAGTTTTTTGAGTTCTTTATAGATTCTGGAAATTAACGCTCTATCTGAAGTATGAGTGGCAAAGATATTCTCCCACTCTGTAGGCTCTCTCTTCACATTGCTGATAGTTTCCTTTGCTGAGAGAAAGCTTTTTAGTTTGAATCTATCCCAGTTGTTGATTCTTGCTTTTATTTCTTGGGCTATAGGAGTCCTATTAAGGAAGTCTGATCCTAAATCAACAAGTTGATGGTTTGGACCTACTTTTTCCTCTATAAGATACAGGGTCTCTGGTCTGATTCCGCGGTCCTTGATCCATTTTGAGTTGAGTTTTGTGCAGGGTGAGAGATATGGGTTTAGTTTCATTCTGTTGCATATGGATTTCCAATTCTCCCAGCACCATTTGTTGAAGAGGCTATCTTTTCTCCATTGCATATTTTTGGCCCCTTTGTCTAGTATGAGAAAATTGTATTTATTTGGGTCTGTGTCCATGTCCTCTATTCTGTACCATTGATCTACCTTTCTATTGTGGTACCAATACCATGCCATTTTTGTTACTATTGCTTTGTAATAGAGTTGAAGATCTGGTATTCGCTCTTTCTACTGAGGATTGCTTTAGCTATTCTGGGTTTCTTATTCTTCCAGATGAATTTTATAATTGCTTGCTCTATTTCTGTAAGGTACATCATTGGGATTTTAATTGGAATTGCATTGAATCTGTATAGCACTTTAGGTAGTATGGCCATTTTAACAATATTAATTCTGCCTATCCAAGAACATGGAGGATCTTTCCATCTTTTAAGGTTTTCTTTAATTTCTTTCTTTAGTGTTCTGTAGTTCTCATTGTAGAGGTCTTTCACCTCTTTTGTGAGATTGATTCCCAAGTATTTTATTTTTTTCGATGCTATTGTGAATGGGGTAGTTTTCCTAATTTCTCTTTCTGAAGATTCATCACTTATGTATAAAAATGCGTTGGATTTATGAGCATTGATCTTGTAACCTGCTACTTTACTGAATTCACTTATGAGCTCTAAGAGTTTCCTCTATTTCCTGGTATAGACATATTTGAATGAACAAGAGTAAGGGAGAATGGTTAAGACCTGTGAGAGAGTGTATTTTGTCAGAAGCTGCTCAGCATGAACTTGCATCTATCTAGATTTATTTACCTTTCTAGATATCCTCCACCCTAGATGCCACTTTAATCCCATGGACTTGAATAGACAAGGTGTATGGTTGAATAGAAGTCTCTAGCACTCCTCTGCTACTCCAAAAGAAAAGTCAGTAGAAAAGTTGTACAACCGCATGTTGAGGTGAGTGATCTGGAGATAACACTGAGTTCAACAGCAGAAAAATGAAAACCGCGCAAACTTCTGAGACCCGGGACCACAACATTGCAAGAGGAACAAAATATCCAAGCACCCACTGTTCTGCCCTCAGGGCCAGAAGAGAGAGAGTCTGTCCTCCACAGGGGCAAAGGTGAAAAAGAGGGTCCCCGCAAAGTCTTATCATCACCCATACTGATAACACTAAAGATTGGGAATGTTCATGGCCCTGGTGGCTTCACAGTCTAAATAAACAAAAGGTCTGGAATCTACACAGTAATCCAGCTTTGGATTAAGAATTCACTTCAACTTTCAGGGGACCTCTGGGGTACCCCAGGAGCCATCTTGAGCAGGGACTTATTGTTTAAATTGAATGATTTAGGGCCAGAATCCCTTGTGAATCCCCATCTCTGGAATCCCAAATATGTTTCACTGCACTGACCCAGGCGGTCGGTACCTCATTAGTCAGGCCAGGTTCAGTGCAGTTACTCTGACACAAGCCCACCAAGAGTGCTACACTGTGGGGAGTGCGTGCTGCAAAGGAGAGGGGGGTGGAGGGTTCTGTTCCCCAGAACGTAGGGCAGGGAGCCTCCCCTCTGAGACCAGGTGACAGACCTGAGAGAGGTGGCCCACATGGTTGCTGCTGCTCCTTCCCTAGCAGCTTGCAGGAAGGGCTTCCTATCATTAACAAGGTTGAGGAAAACCCAGACATGATTGCTCCCCGACCCATGGAAGCAAGCTGGAGCAGTATCAAGAGTGCCAAGATGGCCCCTTCTGAGAGGCACAGCGACAGGCTTTGCCAGCTGCATCCTACTCTCAGCAAGGGGAACTTACCTGGCTCGTGTTGGAACTCCCGTTGGATCCAGGGTGTGCACTACAACTGAAAGCATGGGGTGGGATAGAAAAAAGACCCAGCCATCATCCTGCCCTTGGGATGCACAGATCCAGAGAAAAACCTTGCCCAGTATCCACCACCTTCTATTCTCCTTTCCTCCTGCAAGGATTTCAGCTGAGAGAAATTTTACCCTGTTCCAGCCCTAACTCACCCCCACTTCATCTCTGGTGAGCACTATGATAAATAGAATAGAGGAGAAAAAAGTTTCTGGACTTCACCCTATCCCAGACTTGTACAGCTAAGGGGGCCTCAGTTCCTTCTCCTGAACAGACCTGCCTACTCTTGTACCAGGGTAGAACAGCGTGATTTTATTGCTGCCACACCTGTGTGGTCCCCCTGCATTGGGCATCCCTGCAACTTATCTGATCAGGCACTGCTGACAACTGGGTGTGGATGCTACACAGGGGTGATGTATTCCTGCCCCAGCCCCTCCTTGAAGATCCTGGACCATCACCAATATTTGATCAGAGGACAATTGCTTTAGGACCCTCAGCATGGTTGGAGCAGCCAGTTCCAGAGAACATTCCAAGTAACAGAGCCAGAACCAACAGTGGAAACTCCCTGCCCCTCACTGGGTAGGAGCCACACTTTCCATTGTAGAAGTCATCACACGGGTGTATCTCTCATTCTGTGCTGTCAACACCACCCCTGCCCCAACTGTTAGTGTCCCCACAATCCAATGACCTGCAGAGACAATGGATCTCTTCAACTCTGATATGTTAGGCATTGTGCCCGGACTCACAAATCAGAACCAAAGAAGACATGGAGTGACTATACTATGGTACCCAACTGGAAATAAACTGAACATTGCATAAAAAAATCAAGACCCAAGACACCCCTTCAAAGAAAACTTACGAAGACCATCCTGTAAAGTAGTATAGATGTCCATTGCATAAGATGTGCAAATCTCACCATAGAAACACAAAAATTATGAAAGACCAATATAATGAAACACCTCCTAAAGATCATAACTGTCTAGTAACAGATTCCAATGATATTGAAGTGGATGGATTATTGGATAAAAAAAAGTTCAAAAGAATTATTTTTAAAGAGGTCAATGACATTCTAGAGAATACAGATACACAGTTTAATAAAATTAGAAAGACAATGTAAGAAATGAATGAGAAATTCAGCAGAGAGATTTTGAAAAGAACTCAGAAATCTGGCAAATAAAGAGATACTACCTTATCTGAGTTAGAATGACTATTATATTTTTTAAAAAGTAATAAATGCTGGCAAGGATATGAAGAAAGAGGAAACATTATACACTGTTGGTGGCATTGTAAATTAGAACACCCACTATGGAAAACAGTATGAAGGTTCCTCAGTAGACTAAAATAGAACTACTATATGATCCAGCTATCCCACTCCTGGGTATATATCCAAAGGAAACAAAGTTAGGGTACAAAAAAAGATAGTCCATGTTTATCACAACACTATTCACAATACCTAAGGTACACAGTCAGAACAGAATAAAGCATACATGTATAACGGTGTATTACTCAGCCATAATGAAGAAGGAAATCCTTTCATTTGCAACAAAATGGATGGAACTGAAAAATATGTAGTTAAGCAAAATAAGCCAGACACAGAAAGATGAGTATCACATGTTCCTCTCATATGTAGAAATAACCAACAAACTGATAGAGTCAAATAATAGAAGAGGGATTACTGGGGATTAGGAGGGTTCTGGGTGGGGAGAGGGCAAGAGTAGAAGGGGGAATGGACATGACCCTTGCACAATGTGTGGAGATACCACCGTGAATCCCGTTAATTCTTACAATTCATATATACTACTACTAATAAAAATTAATTTGCATAAAAAATCTTGAATACAGGTCCAGAGACACCCTGGGACATCCCATGGTCAAGATGAAGTTCCATCTCATCTCTGTGACCTCATCTCTTACCATGATCTGTCGACTCAGGCTTGTTTGTGGAAATGTTTAGGGTTTGGTAGGAGCCACACAATTCTAGTTGTCCATTCTGAAAACACCTCAGGGAAGTTCCAGGAATTCTAAATAGCATATCCAGGGTGGGTGCTCTCTCTGCAGGGCAAATTCGGCACACAGTTTTACAAGTGATGGAAAGGAGCTGGAAGATAAGTTGTTCTCTTTTCTCTCCATCTGATGAATTATTCTAAGACCCAGTGTTGCTACATGGCTTCACTAAAGTTATGTTAAATAAATGAGAAAGCACTTCTTTTTTGAGATATTGTGGCCAGATTAACAATGTACAACTTTGTATTTATGTATTTACTTTGTTCCTCTCCACTCTCCTTTTCTCCTTATTCTATTTTTTTCTAAATGCATGCCATGCACAATAAAATCATTATCATGTGGATTTGTCATTGGACTGTATTTTCCAAGAAAGCAGTTTTAAAACAGAAGTTTCTCAAAGAAGAGAAAGACAGATGGACAAGATTCACCTCATAATTAGAGCTGAGTTTTAAAGAAAACATGCATGTCTAATTATAGAATAGCATCCCTAGCTTGCCAATTCTTGCTCTATTACACACATGTGCCTTATGTGAAAGAAAGTATGATATGGCAAAGGTCTGAATAAAAAACTAAATAGAATGGGAAAAAAACAGTACTTTTTCTAAAGCCTATGTAGCGTAATGTAACACTATCTTTGAACCCATGTGAACTGGTAACAACAGAGTTACATGAAAGTTGCATTAGGAGTTAAGAACCATTCCATGAAGAAACTCCAGGTCCAGTTAGCTTCACTGATGAACTTAACAAATATTTTTGGAAGAAATTAATTATAATATTTCTGTATGCACTCTTCTGAAAAATTGAAAAGGATGAAATGTTCTCGTCCTCCGGGTGAACATCTGCAAACACATCCTCGAGTTGTGAACAGAAGTCAGGGAGCAGGCATTTGTTACCTGTATGAACTGAGCCTGGAATGAGGACCACTCCTGGAAAGCATGTGCAGACTAAGGCAGAGCTGGGACCCTTGCCTGAAGGCAGTTTCTGGAGTAATACTTGGCTTTGGGCACATATCATCCACCATTTCTAGCAGTTCAAAAATGAGTGTCGTAGCCCTGGAGCTGTGTACCTGGTGTGCACCACATTATAAATACATTCTGATATATTCTTCCCTATAAGAATATGGCTTATAAGTTAGATAGATGATTCCAGAGGGGAAAAAATATTACTTCAGCAATTACAGGTCTACGACACTTCACAGAATCGGAAGAGCAAGTAAGAGTTGGCAGTACTTGTGAGCAGAGGGTAATACCTTCCAGGAAGAATGTTTCCTAGTGACATTGGTCAGGGTGGTTTGTCCCACTGGAAGTATCAGACCCTGGTGAAAAATGGATGCCTGGGAACAGACTGTAGAAACCAATATATGATCAGTTGTGCCTACCCTGAGACAATAGGAATAGAATTCTCTGGAGGAAGTCCGGAGGAGAAAATGAATGGAAGATGCTATGCATTAATAAATACACTCCTTTTTCTTTTTACAAGAATTTAAGATGCAAACTTAAGGTCCCTCAGGGTTTTGTTTCATTTGGTGGCTGTGTGGCGTGTGTGTGTGTTTCAAACCTAGAATAATGGGAGCTGGGAAAAGAGCATTCTTAATATTTTCTCCTGAAAAATTATAATGGAATATAGTTATTACACAGTCAATAAAAGTATTAAGTAATTATGCCTTGTGTGAATATAAGAAAAGAAAATCTAAAGAAAAATAAGTGTGTTAAGTGTGTAATATGATTAAAACTCGTGCATCTTTGCTGTGCGAGGGATACCTCATTAGATTGCCTCACTTGTGTGACTATTTCCCAATGTCAGTATTCCTCAGGAATATGTACTTTCTTACTAAACATACAGGGAATTACCACTGCTGATCTCTTGCATGGGCTTTCTGAAATTTTATACTTGGAATTAGACCCCTAAACAGTTGAAGTTTTGCTCTTTACCAACTGTGAGAGTCTGAGCTTCGAGAACACCCTCATCTTTCTTACCCTCTGGATAATTCCCTAGCTTTCCTTGGTGAGTCATGTCACGAACCTTCCCTTTAACATTTTGGTCTCCATCTGCCCCCATGCCAGTACTTGTAGCATCCTTATCAACATGGAATTGACATGTGTCATGAAGCTTGATTAACTTGTCACCCATGTAGTGCACAACTACTTATTTAGCTCCATAAACAAAAGAGGGGGAAAGCCAAGGTTGCAGAGAGAGTCAGGCATTTGCATAGAGTTAGAGTTCCTAGCAGTTGAGCCCCAGCAAATTGGTTCTCAAGAATTTTGTAGAAAACAACTTTATTTCTAAAAGAGGCATGAGTGTTAAATAGCTTCTAACCAGATGCTCTTTGCTTCTCTCTTATACACGTTTTCTCAATATGAACTGGCAGATACTTTCTTGGAAATTGGCTTTTGTTTCACATCAACCCACTATGTGCCTGTATTCTAGAATGTTGGCAGTGACTTGAGGTTTACCCATATACTACTACTAAGCTGTTTTGCATGACCAACAGAGCTTACATAGGCCAGACTTTCCCTCAAAGATGGAGTTCTACAACCTGAGGATCTATACGATAACCTATTAAAAAACACATACAACACATAAAAATTATTTAAGAACATTATTTTTGCTTTTTAAGTATAACTTTAATCATATTCTAGATGTTACATTTGGAAATATTTTCTGACAGAGATGCTCCAAATCGGGCAATCAGAGTTTTTGATGTAAACGAGTTTATGATTCCTGAAAAAAATATATATATTCTGTAATGACAGTTCTTATTAAACAAACCATTCAAAATTTCTGCAAGTTTATATCCAGGGTATTTTCTAAAGCCATCATTGGTTTGTTCATCAACAGATAATGTGACGAGGCCACTCAGAACTCTCAGCATGGCTGGATGCTGCTTCAGGGGCTTTAAAACATATTGTCAAAATGGCGGCTTTGGAGCTCTGGGGGAACCCATCTGCCATCTGGGCACAGTGCTGTGAGCACAGGAGGAAGAACCAGCTGCCAGAGGTAGAGCAAGGTGTGCTCCTGCGTGGACAGAGACCTCACCCAGCTGCAGGTGCTTCTGCCTGCACAGCAGCCACAGTGAGGGCCTTGTCTCTGTGCCAAGGCTGGAATTCTGTGCCCACTATCCTATCAGCAAAATTCACACTGACCAATCCAACACTGAAGTTAAACTGGCAAAATTCCCTCATTAACAAACAGGAACAAGTTTGTTCAGTAGAAATGCATTTTATCACAATAAACTATAACTCCAAATATAACATATTCAATGAGTATTTCCTTCTGCACTCCATATTAAGGGTGGCCCTCAAGGACACTGGCCATGAGGAGCCAGCATCTATGAGGCAGATTCAATGCAGCCTGTTCACTTACAGGATCAACACTCACCGGTGTACCTTAACCCCAGCATGTGCTTTGAAGTATTTTGCATGATGGTTGTTTTAATAGAAAAAAATAATAGTTCAAATGAAAGCTTTTGTCATAGTGGGATCAGCAGTGCCCCAGAGTAAGCAAGTACGCTTACCAATGCTTTGGTTTACAGTCACCCAGTGACTTATGGCAGATTTATTCCTTGATTTGTATATGTATGAATATCAAGCCTCAGCAAATTCAATGACTAAAACTGGCCTTAAGATTAAAGTGGAGGGCTGGAGTTGTGGCTCAGTGGTAGAGCACCTGCCTCACGTGTGGGACACTGGGTTCGATTCTCAGCACCACATATAAATACATGAAAAAAAGGTACATCAACAACTAACTAAATAAATAAATAAAAGATTAAAGTGGAAGTAAAAAGTACCACAGTATATTCTTCTTCTACAACATGTTGGTCTTTCAGGAAGTAAATTCTAGGTCTTTCCAAGCATACTTTTGTGTCATTGGGTCAAAGGGGATAAGACAACATTAGGGAAATAAATTGCAGAAGATGAACTCTACTTGATACACTGAAAGTGAAGTAGCTGAAATACATAAAACTGGGTGGGAAAAATCACTGGATTTGAACAACCTTTTCATGTAACCTGAATTGTTTTACTTGCTGCCCTGAATGTTCATTAACCTGTTGTCTTCTTAATTGCTGCTTGTTTTAAATGTCTGAGAAAGATTTTAGAAAATAAATTATTTACAAAAGCATTTACATATAATGAAAATATCAAAGATATGTATGTGTGCATACACATACACACAAATATAAATATATATAGACACATATAATATGCATATTTATATGTAAAACACCCATAATACATGATCATAATTAGTGTTTAAAACAATTGTCTTGCTTAAGATGCAAGATAGCATTATTGTGAGCTTAATTAAACAATTCAGGCATGACTGCACAGCCAGCCTGCCTACAGTCCTCAGGATTTGGGAGTCAATTGTCAATTACTTTAATCTGAATTCATTGCATTCATTATCATTCCTGTTATCACAGGATTTTCCTGCATCTATATAACTTTTGGTCTTTCTCACAATTTTAAGAGTGAGCAGAGTTTAAATATCCACCTTTTATTAAATAATATAAGTATAACTTCATTGCAACATACAGGTTGCCCTTTTGCGATGTTATAACAAGAGGGTCTTGAACGAGATGGCTTATAAACAACAAAAATGTGTTCTTCACAGTTCCAGAGGGTGAGAAGTCCTAGATCAAGGCAGTGGAACTGTGGTGCCTGGTGAGGTCCGTGGTTCACATCACCATGTTGAAGTGTCCTCCCTAGGACGAAAAGCCAGGGAACGCTCTGGTCTCTCTTCTAATGATTCCATTAATGAGGGCTGTAAACTCGTGGCCAATAGCCTCCCCTAGCCCCACCTCCAAAGACCTTTACATTAGGAGAATGTGTGTGTGTGTGTGTGTGTGTGTGTGTGTGTGTGTGTGTGTGTGAGAAAACTTCAGAGTCTGAATTTATAGGGGACACAAAAATTCAATCATTAAATTGTTCATATCTGGCATTATAGTTACAATTGATATGTTCTATTAAACATTAAATATTTAAGATGAGATCAGATACTTGGATACTAGTACATAAGTGGGCATACATGAAACAATTCCTTGTATAACAAAATAAAATCCATTTTTATAGAATAAAGTATTTATGGGAAACTATAATCACAAAGACATCATTGACAGACATTCTCCTTTATTGTGTAAGAAAAATTCTAACTCAATTTTCTAACTCACTAATTTTCAAACTTTTGCTAGATGACCCTTTTCAAATATATGGAAATGATTTTCCCAATTTAGATTGCTTTTCAAAAAGCTATATAATTTGCAAGAGATATTCTGAATTCTATGATAAACATGACAGACAGACTAGTGATAAGGCACATTTGGAAGCAGTGTTCTTACAGGGTTGGTATTAGAGATGGAGGCATAGAAAAGCCTTAAAACTATGTTTCAAAACAAGGACCATAAACACAATTTGATTTCAAACTTTCTGAGTCTGTTTTCTATCTTGCAAGTGGAAAAAAATGAAGAAATGATTAAGAAAGAAAATTCAGGTTTTGATAACCTTGTAAGAATGTGACTATCAAAATAATAATCTTGAGGTTTAATTTTTTTGTAGGGGGTACTGGGAATTTAATCCATGGATGCTTTATCAGCCCTTTCTGTTATTTTTTCATTTTACATTCCCAGTCATTTTCTGTTATTTTTTTCTTATTTTGATACAGGATCTCACTAAGTTGCTTAGGGTATTGCTGTGTTTCTGAAGTTGGACTTGAACTTTCCATACACCTTCCTCAGCCTCCTGAGCTGCTGAGATTACAGGAAAGTGTCACCATGCCAGGGTTGATGTTTAATCTTTAGGTGGAACACTGCATTCTCAAGATTATTCTGACTCTTTTACACACAGGATATGTTAAACATTGTGGCAAAAACGATCATATGTGCATTTTAGAATCTCTATAAATATTGTTCCTTTTCCATTTTAAAATTGGGTGTAAATATAAAGACATTCTAAATGTATCATCTTTGCCATTTCTTTAAGATATCAATATATTGACATTTGAGATATCAGAATATCATTTAATATCTCAAAGATAATAGAACCCAAAATGACTGAAAACTGTAGAATGGTGGAGTAGTCTAAGAAAATATTTTCAATAAATCATTTTATAGTTTTGTTTTTCTTTAATAGTTCATAATTTATCATAATGTATAAAACTCAAAATTTTGTGATGATTGTCAAATTTAATAAACTGAAAGGTAAATGATTCTATTCAAATGAAACCAACACAGAATATCTATAGTTGTAAATACAGAAATTCAAAATTAAATTTTGGATGCAGATTCAGACAATATTCATAATTCTAAAATGAGAGAGTAGTATTAAAAAGCCTCACTCTTTGTACCAATGGTTAAAATATGCACCTTCTCTTCTAAAGAAGCATTCAAAACTTGACAATAACAACTTTGTTCAAATATATGATAATGTATGTCTTGTGATAATTTAATTATGTCTATTTGTTAATAAAGGCAAAATCGAATGAATCAGGTTCACTGTTTATTTTCTATTAAATTTTTAAGAAAACATTAGAAATGATTACAGATTGCCATAATCCCACTAGAATAAAGGATTAATAGTAGATTCTTTGAGAGTAGAGTTGTTATAAACTAGGTATGTGTAGTACTTGAAGGTGAAAACAAACAGAAGATTTGACCAGGAAATTCTGGTGAACTTAGTATTTCAGTATTTGAAATGAAATAGTAAAGTTGCAGACACCAGAGTCCTTCCAAATCCATATTCATTATTGGTCATTTTGTGCCCTAAGAGAAGTGGCTGTAGAAACAACTGTAAGAAGGTAATTTTGGTGGGGGCTTCCTTAGTGAGTTCCATGACTGCCTGGGTCTCCTGGGCAGGTTTAAAGATTGCCATGGAATGGAAATGGACCTGCGCTAATGGCTGCAGCAGAGACTAAGCCAAAGCTTCATCCTAGCTCATTCACATGTGACTTGAGATATCAGTAGTCCACAGCTGTCAGAGCAGTATGATTTCAACAGCTTTGCTCTCAACTGATTTTGAGAATACTATTGACAAAAACAAAACAATAACAAAATACCATTGACTGGTGGTTGTGATAGCTCAACAAATTTATTTTTCAGTCTGAAGCTAGGAAGTCTAAGACCAAAATACCAGAAGATTCAGTTTCTGCAAGGGTCCTCTTCCTGGCTTGCAGACAGCAAGTACTCTAGTACTTGTGTTCTCTCTAAGGGGTGTGTGTGTGTTTGTGTGTGTGTGTGTGTGTGTGTGTGTGTGTGTGAGAGAGAGAGAGAGAGAGAGAGAGAAAGAGATTGAAAGAATCAGAGCACTGTAGTCTGTCTTGGTCTTCTTATAAGAACACTAACACCATTATGGGGCTCCACTCCCATGATCTTATCTACCTAACTAATCGCCTCCAAGGGTCGCACCGCTGAACATCATCTCATTGAAAATTAGACTTTAACACAGATTTTGAGGGGAGAGAGACATTCAGTTCCCAAACAGCTTCCATTGGCTGTTTATTTTAGTTGCAGGACAAATATCACAAGACTTGTTCTGAACCGAGGCAGGGACTGACTACGAAGACGAACAAAATAGTTATTTAGGATGATGGATGTCATCCAAAACTCGACTCTGGTGATGGATCCATGACTATATGTAGGTTACTAAAGCTCATCAAACCTCCCACATAAAATGAGTAAACTTAGTGACATGTAAATTATTCCCCAATAAAACTGTTTTGAAGAAGAGAAGAGAATGTCATGGATATTTAGTATTTTGAAATCAGGAGGCTACTTAACAGGATATTTCATATTCTTGTAGACATGATAAACAGCTTTGAACATGACACCAGCTTAGATTTTGCCTCCATTTATCTGCTTTAACCTTTTTAACTGCCTTCTAAAATTATTTTAGTTCAACTGAATCATTTGGTAAAATGTATTCTACACTACTTGTTTTCTGCTGTTTCAATCTCTTCCAATCATCTCCTACAGTGTTAATTTTCTTGCAGTATAGGGACTTTGCTTGTGTTTTGGAACTTGAACTGCTTTCTGTTCAAGCTTAATTGTCAAGGCAATGGAGACATTTTCAGGATTCTTACACCTGATTTTGATTAAGAATTCTTCTAAGGACTGGAGTTGTTCAATGGACAAAAATAGCTATTGCTCCCACATAGAAGGTGTTAGTTAAGGACTGGAAACTATTGTACAAGTGGTTACATATAAAAATAGTCATTACTTGAAAAACACTGTGATTTAATTGAGAGTTTATATGTATACAACACTCCGCACAAAATCAGAATAAACACTGAGCACATGGACTAAGACGTATCATATTATGGATAAACCTCAATAACTTTATGAGGAGAAAAAGAAAATATTTTGCAAGTTTCAGTATAGTGGAACCAACTTTTATAATAAACCAGAATGTCAACTTTCTTCTCAATAGTGTGATTTGCATCCTAAAGTTCTATAGTCGGGCAACATAGGAATCAAATATGATTATAAATGAAAGGCGTTTTTAATTGCATGTCATTCACAAAAATTAATCTTTGTAGGTTCTTTCTGAGGATGATAACGAGGAAGTGATGCATCAAAACAAGTGAGAAATTAAGACATAAATGGCATGGACCAAGTGGGAAAATAAACAAAAAATGGAGAAGTCTAATGCTCCAAGGATAGATGTCACTTGGGACGATGAAGTGGTGAGATCCCAGGACAACAGCAATGCTGCTCACCTGACAGAGCAGAGGGCAGATTGGAGCAAGAAGACAGTGGAATTGGCAGAGAATGTCACTTAGATCAGATAGAATTGATAGAAAATGAGGTGTTTTTGCATACTGACTATTTATGATTTCATTAGGAATCACTTAATGATAAGTACATAGAAGTCTGAGCAAATGAAGAGTCAACTGTTGATTTCAAATAGAAGAAAATGTTATAAGAAGGATAATCCAAATAACCACATGTGTCAAGTTTAAAGAATATTTATACAGTAAAAATAATATAAATATTTATTAAGAAAACATTCAATAGCCATTATAGAGACCTGGAAGAATATTTTATGAACATGTACCGGGTGTGCTGGTAAGTGTGTGTGCCTATATTTTTGTATGCATGCGGTAAGTAAATAACTGGTTGAATCCTCAACTTTTATAGTAGAGATACAATAAACAGGCTCTTAATTCATACAGTACACTAAGAATCCTATTAAAATGGCAGCTATTAGAAGAAGTTAAAAATTAAAACAAAATTCAAAGAATTGGTAATGAAGCATGGAAGGAGAGAGACTTATTTTCAGCCTGAAGATTATTAGATATTTTGAACTATATACTTATTTTACTATAATAAAAGAAAATTTCAAAGGAAAATTTTATTAAATATATACAATGCTGACTGATCTCTAAAATGAGGAAGAATGCTATAAATCATGATGATTAGTTAAGCAAATGATGATGTTCAGTGACTGTTTTGCTTTGAAATATGTTTTACAACCATCTAAAGAAACATATTTAACTGTTTTCAATTAAAATTTTTCCAATCTCCATATTTTAAAATAATTTTTAAAAATTTCCTGTTTCTATCAGTCTTCTGAGGGAGCATATGTAATGTGCTGGATCAATCTTGCATTCTCCTTTTTAATCCAAAATACTGCTGATACAAAATAAAGAAAATGCTGAAGACAACTAAGTTCCCTAAGTCATCCAACAGAAATGTACTAGTACAGGAGAGGAAGTGAGAGGGAAGAGTATCTTGCTGGGTGAATTTTTAGAGAAAGTAAAAGGGAGATTTTGGAAAATCTTTCGGAAGCACCGGAAGGCAAAGGCACACCCACGTGTACATAGAAGGGGTGGAGAAGGACAGGAAAGGAAGAAGAAAACAGTGGTGAAGGAAATTCCACTCATCAAGCTACCTTGGAATTCCACACCACACTGTCATTCTTTTAAATATCTCAGGAAAAATTTAAATATCTATTTTAATTACCTGATTTGTTAGGCTAATCGTTCTTGTGTTATAATTCTGTACTGTCAATTTGCTCAGCTTCTCATTTGACATTTATTTTGTAGGTTTTCACCTTCAAGTTTGGATCAATAGTTAAATGTGTATGTTCCTTCAGGATTAAATACAGCGGATGAATCCTGAATCAAGAGCACAGTCTTACCATGGTCTCTCAGCTTCTAGCTCTAGGACAAGAAGTTGAGGTGGTTCAAATAGGAAATGTGAATGTTTTTTAAGTTAATGTAGCAATAAATAAAGAAAATAAAATCATAATTTTTTTCAAGTTGTTATGTATTTTGGTCTAAAAATACAAATTATTAAAATATTTTCTATATGAGCTCATGAAAATGGAGGTTATTTAAGAAAAACATGAAATTGCAACTTCTAATGAATTTTTATAGTTAGAAATTATTTCTGCCTAAATTTCAATATTTTATATTTTCTAATGTGTTTTAACCTTTTTTTACAGAGATGGAGAAAATAAGCACTTAAACTAGTTTAAAGACATTTTCATGTTTCATTCACAGATGCCATATTCCCTAGGAACTTAATTGATGCTATGGTTATTTGGATTCAAACATACTCTGGAATTATTGTTTAGAGCTTAACCCAACAGAGAGTTGGAAGTTTTGCCAGAGACTTAATATAATAGTCCTACAAGTTTTTTGGATCATAGTCCACAAACTAATCTACAAAACTGCCCATCTCTATCCTAAAACCATACCATCTTAGAACATTTGGTCTTTAGCATCACAGAGAAAAGAAACAGACTATGGAATCTTGTAGGATATTTTTAAAGAATGTACCTGGAAATATTTTAAATCTTTTTTTCTTAAATCCTTTGACTGATATAGTCATGCAGCTCCAACCTATCTAATAGGGAGATGTGCCAGTCAAGAGCAGAGTAGCCTGTGAAACACTCTGGAGAGGTAGCTGAGGAAGGATAATGGAGGTGGTGGTGAAAGAATGACTCTTAATTGAGAAGAGGAAAACCATTGCCTAAGTCAGGCTGCAATAATGGTTTACATGGCAAGGGGGAGGGGGCTATAAAACCATGACAGATAGCTGACTAGTGAACAGGAAGAAAGCAGAGTGTGGTGGCCTGAAGCCAAGCAAAAGCAATGTTCTCAAAGGAGAGATTGAGCAACTGGTCACAGGTTGCTGAAAAAAGAAAGGAGAGGTGGTCATTCAATCACTCGATATATGATTAGTGATGACTTGTGAGTGGTGATATTAATAGAATAGTAAAGGAAAAACTATTAGAAGAAGGAAAAATGTGAAAGAGTGTGATAAGAAGCTGAGGACAAGGTGAATGTGGACAGTATTTAAGAGAGTTTTACTAAAATAAAATGGCCAGAAATGGGAGGAAAACTGAGACTTGATTATTATTGCAGAGATGATAAGTTTTATACATGCATATGAGAATGGCATAATAGAGAACATAATGATTTGAGTATAATCAGCCTTGAAGAAGAATGAAATTATGATATTTGCAGGTAAATGGATGGAGCTAGAGAATATCATGCTAAGTGAAATAAGCTAAACCCAAAAAACCAAAGGCTGAAGGTTTTCTCTGATAAGTGGATGATGATCCATAATTAGGGAGGGAGAATGAAGGGACTTTGGATTGTGCAAAGGGGAGTGAGGGGAGGGGAAGAGGTGTGGACATGAGAAGGACAGTGGAATGAGATGGGCATAAATACCCTATATACAGGCATGATTACACTATTAGTGTGACTCTGCACATGTTCAGCTAGAGGAAGAAGTTGAGATCTATTTGTGTACAATGTGTCTAAATGAATTCTACTGTTATGTATAACTAATTAGAACAAATTAAAAAATAAAAAATTCAAAAAAGAAAAAAGATTTGAGTATCAGAAAGAGTGTAGTGGATTACTGAGTAATTATTGAGTTAGTAAAAGGGAAATAAATAGTTGATGTAGTTGGCATTTAGGAATTTGACTTTAGATAGGAAAATGGGTACTTCATCCACAGTAACAGGAGTAAATGTGAAGCATGACAGTCAGGTGCTAGTGGGCAATGTGGTGGCAATTCATGAAGTTCTCTTTCATTTTTATTTTTAGTGTTTTCCTCACATTTTTGAGTTGGTGCATTGTAATTGTACATATTGATGGAATTTGCAGTTACATATTTGCACATGCACACAGCATAACAATATAATTTGGTCAATATCACTCCCCATTATTCCCTCCTCCCTCCTCTTTTTCTACCCCCAGATCCCTTTCCTCTGCTGATCTTTCTCTGATTTTCATGAGATCCTCACCCACTCCTACCTTTCTTTTCCTTTTTGTCTCTAGCTTCCACATATGAGAGAAGATATATGACTTTTAACCTTCTGAGTTTGACTTATTTCACTTAACATGGTGGTCTCTAGTTCCATTCATTTTTCTGCAAATAACATAATTTCATTTTTCTTTACATCAGAATAAATCTACCTTGTGTATAATCACCACATTTTCTTTTATCTATTTATTCATTGATGGACATGTAGGCTAGTTCCATAGTTTGGTTATTGTGAATTGTGCTGCTATAAACCGGGGTATGTGTGAATCAATGTAGTAAGATGACTTCAATTCTGTAGTATAAAGACTGAGGAGAGGTACAGCTGAGTCATATGGTTGTTCCATGCTTAGTCTTTTTGAGGAAACTGTATACAGATTTTCATAGTGGTTTTACTAACTTACAATCCCAACAATGATGTAAAAGTGTTTTTTTCTTCCACAGTCTCTCCAGCATTATTATTTCTATTCTTGAAGACTGCCATTCTGTCATGTGTGAGATGAAATCCCAGTGTAGTTTTGATTAGCATTTGCCTAATTGCTAATTATGTTGAACACTTTTTATATATTTGTTGGCCATCTGGATTTCTTCCTTTGAGAAGTGTCCGTTTAATTCATTTTGCCCATTTATTAATTGGGTTACTTGATTTTCTGGTGTAAAGTTTCTTGAGTTCTTTTTATATTCTAGATATTAGTCCTTTCTCAGAACAGTAGCTAGTAAAGATCTTATCCAATTTTTTTAGGTTCTCTCTAGACATTCCTAATTGTTTCCTTTGGTGTGCAGAAGCTTTTTAATGATATCATTCCATTTATTAACTCTTGGCATTGTTTCCTGAGCTTTAGCGTTCCTACTGAGAAAGTCCTTGCCTGTGTCTATCTGCACTAGCTTTGACCCTACATTTTCTTCTAGGAGATGCATAGTTTCTGATCTAATTTCTAGGTCTTTGATCCACCTTGAGTTGACTTTTGTGCCATGTTAGAGGTAAGGGGCTAGTTTAATTCTTCTACATATGGATAACCAGTTTTCCCAGCATTATTTGTTAAAAAGGTGGTCTTTTCTGTAATGTATGTTTTTGGCACCTTTGTCAAGGAGCAGATGACTGTATCTGTGTGGGTTTATTTCTGTGCCTTCTATTCTGTACTATTGGTCTATGTGTTTGTTTTATGGCAGTTTTTGTTACTATAGTTCCATGGAATAATTTGAAGTCAGTTATTGTGATGCCTCCAGAATTGCTTTTTTGACTTAGAATTGCTTTGAATATTCTAGGTCTTTTATTCTTCCAAATGAATTTTAAGACAGTTTTTTTTTTCCAAGTTATGTGAAGAACTAACACATTTTTAAGAAAAGTAGCAAATACTTGATCATATAAATAAAAGACTAAAAGGGTGGGTGAAGAGGGATGAAAGACAGTATGAAATGTTTATCCAGGAGAGAGAGAGAAGAAATGGAATAGGACCTAAGATACAAGTCTTGGTCATCATTAACATTCAGAATCCTGAATTTAAATGAAGCCACTCTCAGTAGATCTGTGTTTTCTGTAGTCGCACAGTTACACAGGTGCTTGTGTGTAATAACAGAGAAGGTTAAAAATACTGGCATTCTGGCATTGTCAAAGAATGATCTTTTAGATCAGTTCAATGAAGTCAATGAAGGAGACAGCAGTAAGGAAGATAAAGATGCATGTGCAGACTGACTGTAGTTTGCTTATGGAATTTGTTCTACATGGTGTGGGAAAATAGACAAAAGTTGTGTGAGATACAGAAGCAAGGCAAGCTGGCTCTGTAAAGTTGGGTCCAGACAAAGGTGAAAAATTGAAATTGGAGAACGTTAAGAGATGAACTGGAAAGTAAATGGAGATGATCAGAGTTCAGGATGCTGAACTTGGATACTGAAGAGCGTTTGTTCTCACTGGTCATGATGAGTTCTAGTGCAGGTTTTCTCATTGTCAGCACTACTGATGTTTTGGTTGGATAACTCTGTCTGTGGGGCCAGGTGGGAATCCTACACAATAGGCTCTTCAGCGGCTTCCTACCTTTTGTCAGTAGAAGTCAGTTGTGAAGACAAACAGGTCTCCAGACTTAGCTAAATATTTCCTGGAGGGGCAAAGTTTCCCCAGATCAAAAACCAGTTTATTTTGTCTCTGCACTCATTCCCATGATGCCCCACAGGGAGGATGCAGAACATGTGATCATGGAACCGAGTGCAGAGGTAAAATAAAGGTCAAAATCTCCCGGGATTAGGAAGTAAGAGATTGTGAACAACCCTTTCATGTGTATGTAATCATCAATATTTTAGATAATAATGGTGTGGGAGAAAGTTACAATAAAATGCAGCTATCATCATATATTAATTATAGGGGAGTAATTTGGATTGTGATAGATATGGCATTAAAATGAATAATAGGAAATATTGTGTGAACTGTGTGATGATATGAGAATTTTCAAAATGGAGTTTGGGAGAAGAGCAAAAATATAAAAAATTGGGAAGTAGCCATGAGGCTTAAATAGGATAGCTACACAAAGAGCTTATCAGTGATAAGTACCAGAGGGAAGTGGAGTCCTCAGGAGAGATCACATGTGGGGTTAGAACAATAAAGTGAAGCAAATGCTCAGAGATGAGGCTACATGAGGTGGGAAAATAGACTTAAGCATATGTGGAAATTTTCACTGCTGTGGTCCCAAGGATGTTACACAAAGGTAGAGTGTGGGGGCAGGAGTTACATGAAGCAAAGGAGGAGGTAAAGAGTCTAAGCCTCCTTGTGGTGAACCATCTAAACCAGGAAAGGGAAGAATAAGAACTTCTGGTGAACTTCAGGCAGCCAGTGGTTGAAAGACTGAGTTTTGAAGGATGGGTTCCATAGGGAGAGTCCAGAACATGCTGTGCAAACTTAGAATGGACATGTCAAGGACGAAAGGATGGGGGCAGTTCTTATCTGCAGCACTTGAGATCTTGATGCATCTCTGTAAAGAGAAAGGGCCTACACAAGCATGACATTACATGAAATTTACAAGATCACTCTTGATTCTAGTAAGAGAATTATTTTTTACTTGAACCCTCTCCATGAAGAGTAGAAAAACCTAGGGAGGCTAGATCTTCCTACAGGTGCTATCTGGATCCCTATTAACAGAGGTAAAGGGGTCTAGGAGATTGAATCTTTCCCTAGTTTCCCACTCTTTGAAGGAGTGGGCTCCAGCTAGCCCCTATAAGTGCTGGAATCAAGAGGTCACCTGTTCAATGTGGTAGAAAATAATTAGGTGGGATCTGTCTGGACTGTGATCAATAAAGGAGTGAATCAATACTTACGTTGGAGAGAGTAACAAATGCTTACTTAAAGGACGGTATCTAATGAACACAATAATAGAAAATAAATTTATTCTTCATGTTTCCTAACTCTCACTGTGCAAATAAAAAAGGATTGCTATTAGTGAGTGAATTAGGAAAACAACTAAAGAAGCTCAATAATTTGAATGAACCTACCTAATAATGAGGCAGTTCAGGGATTAAGGGGAAGAGTGAAAACACACTGACCATGTTAGATGAGTATTTTTGACTTAAAATAGCTGCTGAATACTTGAGCCATGTATGTCTGTGTGTGCATACATGCGTGTATTTATAAGCATATGTGTTTTTATGTGGCAATGCACCTGCACAAATACAGATTCATTTATATAAATAACTAGATAAATAGATCATAGACTAGATATGTGTTGAGAGAGTAGACAATATTACATACATAGGATGGAGCATGCAAATTTCAAAGAAATACCGAGGTGCTTATGAATGGGTTGGCCTTCTGAAATGTTTTGTGCAAATGTTACTAAAGACTGAATTATTTAATTCCTATTAAACTATTCTCAGGATTGTATTGCATTTCTAGAATTTCTTCTTGACTCCATGCCACGTCCATACCATGAAGTTACAATCACTTACACACTTAGAGATAGCTGAGAACTTAATCAAGTTATGATATTAGGAGAATGTCAGGGAAAGTTACTGCTGTGATGTAAAGACTTCAGCTGGTCTTTTTCTTTTCTTAATCCTAAATGGTTTTTTCCTATTTGTTTCATTTTATTCATTCAATGTTGCTTAACCCCAAACTTTTTTTGTTACATGAATTCAGCAATGCATCTAAGGAGTCATGCCCAAGTTAATTCAATTAATATTCAATACAGTTGGAACATCTGGTACTTTTTTCATAATCAATGTCTTTATTATCAGTTGATTCTAAAGATAAATACTGCATTATGAGCATTTGAAGAAGCACTTTGTGAGATGTAGATAAATGCAAACTTAGTTTCCATCATGTTTAAAGGGGCTCTGTGACACTTGATAGCACATCATAAACTGGGATTTTCAGGATGTTACTCTTAAACCTACAGGTTTGCTGACTATATAACAATGGATATGAGATTTTTGGATCTCAGCCTCGTATCCTGAAGATGGAGGTCTCAAGGGCAGAATGTCTGTGTCAAAAGTCAGAATATTTATTGCTCATGAATGCAACATGTTTACCATCAATAACTGAAAGTTATCAAGGGAAGAAAGGAAGAAGGATAGGGAGGGAGAATGAAAGCAAGAAAGGAAAAAAAATGATAAACTTGCGCATACTATCGAATTTCAAATTAGGCTGTACTCTGAAGAATAGAAATGCCCACATTTGGGTAATTATTTTACCTTACCTCTCCACAAGAGTTAATTTTACTGTCCAATATATTCTTCCTTATTGAATAGATTCAGGAACTCTACACCACCTATTTCTGCTTATAGATAAATTTCCCTTGAAACCTTATTTATAGCAAAGTAATATTACCAAGGATTTCTTTTTGCTTATGCTAGGGAAAATCCTAATTTCATATTTTCTCTCTCTAGTTACCTGAATATTGAATTATTCAATTGATTTTAATTTATGATGAGTTACTGAACTGCTGCTTTTGATATTTTTAATATAAATTTTCTGAATGACAGGACAGAGAATTGAATAACAAGGTATATATCATCCTTTTTATATTCAAAACCAGAAATCAATGAAGAGAACACCTCTACATACATGTATTAGATTTGCCAAACTGAAGACCTATTGTCTCCCAATCAGGAACAGGTTTTTATTTTTAATTTAATTTTAATTTTGAAGTGTGTGTGTATATGTGTGTGTGTGTGTGTGTGTGTGTGTGTGTGCACATATCTTTTTCTTCTTTGCCTAATTGTGAGAAAACTGGAGTTTTTGGAAATATTTTGCCAAATATTTGTCCCCAAACTTTCATGAAACTATTAAAACCTGAGCTTTTAAATCTTTAAAATTTAGAAAGACCCCACCTTTAGAGATTACTTAAACACAATAACAGTTTTGACAGAAAAGCTTTTAAGAAGAATCATTTCACTATTTCTTCAAAAACATAGAGATCCCTAAGAAATATAGTCATTTTCCAGAGTTCCTCTGTTATCACCCTGAGAGTCCTATATTATTCACTGCTTTGGGTTAAGATAGATCAGCCATGAAAACAGAGGAGATAATTAAATTAAAATTCCTGGAGGAAGTAAGCCATGAATTCTTTAAAAGCTTAACTGGAGTTTAGTCAATTAATTGCTTTATCCATGATCATACAAAAGGGAATGCCATGTGAAAATGAGCAAAACTAAGAAAGCCATTGACAACAGAGTCCTGGCAGCCTTCAGAGTTCGGTACTCAGTGAGGTCAGTTTTACTGGGGTGCAGAAATTTGGGTGGTAAGAGGAATACGTCTTTAATAATTGAAAGGGAATGGACAAGGGCTTAGTAAGTTTAGGTGCTCACCAAGAAGGAAGACAACTAGCTGCATAGGTGTGGTGGGGTTGGCCGACCTGACAGTGTTTGAGGGTAGGTAAGGGCCACTGGGGACACAGAGATGCAAGGCCTCAGCTTGGCATGACAGTCATTTCACGTTATACCCAATCACACACCATAACTCACTGCCATTGCATTGTGTACCTTTAGGGAGAGCAACACAGGAAGATTTTTATTATTTTTTTCTTTCTCCCCGAAAGACAACAAAATGAAGAGAGAAATAGACCCACAGGTAAATGCATTGAATTTAACTTGAGTCTCTGTTGATTTCCCTTGTAATGAATCCTTTCTGTGTGTTATTTCTCCTGTCCTCTACTCCCAAGACACAATGTCACACTTCAGGCATTTAGATTTTTCCTTCCGCATAATGAACTATCTTCTTCCCCAGATTTTCTGAGCATCAATGCAGGACATGTTATCAGGTGCGTAAAAGTTGGCCTTGCACCATTTATAGGGGCTTGTTTGTCAAAGTTCACAGCTTAGCAACATTTACTGCTATTCTAACTTTCTCTGCAATGTTATGGTTGTAATTATTTGGTGTTATTCTGGGAGTTAATTGCCAGGAAACAAAATTAAGGGAGCATGTCTGATCCTTTTCCTCCTCTGAGACTACTGAAAAAAGAATTGAAAAGAGGTGAGCCTTAATATCAATCCAGCATGGACCATTTCTCTTGTCATTGGTCTCATTGAAGGAGCTCACTTCAGGAAAGTCACAAAGAGGTCAGAAGATTTTAAACTGCCAACTTAGACCTGCATTACAACTTCCAAACAGTTTCAACAATTGGTATGGCTATGCTGAAAGTCGGGCTCCCTGGATTGCAGAGTAAAATCCTGGTTTTCATTGTGCTAAATAGAGCAGTTCTTAGAGAAATATTTAAATGAGTCTATTTCATAGTTATTATCTTTTAAAACCACAGTATGTTAGATTATTAGGAAAAAATAAAGTTTAAATCATTTGAGATAACTGAATGACACCATTGATAAAACTTAATCACAAGGTGATTCAGACTGTAGACTGTGTGAAGTATATTTTTGGATCATTAGGCCTGAGAAAGGCTCACCTCAAACAGGATGTGAAATGCAGATGGGTTTTCATGTCACCATGAGTATCCTCATCATCCTGGGTTACTAAGGGTTTACTAAGTTTGTTTTGTTTTGCTTGTGTCTACACATCCACTGAGTCAGAGGAAAGTGCTAAGGGCCCAGGACTGTTTCCTTTGTTGTTTAAATTAGCAATCCTGTGCTCCTGCTTCGATCTGTTTTGTCTTGATGCCTATCTCAGTTTCAATGACAGTGTGTCAGGTAAGGCAGTTCATAGCAGGAGTTGATCTTGCCCATTCTCAGCTTCTCCTTCTTTCTCCCTTAGCCTGTGTCTGTCATGGCCTGGGCCTCTCTTAATAATCCAATGTTCATTTCACATACAAACAATTAGAGAGGAAACTATTTGTCTTAATTGCTGAGCCTCCAACAGATGTTTCCTTAATAGTTGAGAGACACCCTCATCTAAAGGATTACTTTAAGATGGGAAAACACTGTCTGGTGCTAACATCTGAATTGTTATAACTTTGAAAATGTTCACATTCTACTTTGAAGGGCAAACACACTAAAAATTAAAGGCATCATTGTTTGATAATATCACATGAAATGACAATTGATTTTTAAATGTTTTGCTGTTGCACAGAATTTGTGTTAAATCACCACTACTGGGAAAAATTCTTAAGATATGTTTAAAACTATTGAAATCTTTTTCGAAAATAGGCATTATGTCTTTATCAAATAAAGAAGACTTTAGGATAGTCTGAAATTCTTCAGTGGGTAAAAGTTTTCTTCAGGCTATTATGTGAAATTTAGAGAATACAATGTTTTCATGGAAGTCACTAGTTTGTACAAGTTAAATATTCAAGAATAACCTGAATGTTTATACAAAACTAAATATTACAAATTCTATACATGGTTCTGCTCTAAGAAAGTGCTAATTCTTTTCCTTTTTGAACCATTTCATAATTAAGATCATAACATTGAAAGCACAAATTCATCATATTCATCATCAAAAGAATGATTTCCAAATACTTGAGGTTACATTTTCTATCTAGATAAGAACATAAGCATAGAAATGTGAACAGTTATGATGTCTGAAACATTTTAATGTTGTTTACCCACAATTCTTAATTACTTTTTATCCTGATCATTGCCAAATTTTTAGTAATAATTGGAATCACAAGCCAACATATATGTGCTCACTGCAATTGTAGAAAGATGCATCAATCTAGTGACTGCTCTTGACCACCTTCACTAGGCAGGAAACGCAGCACAGGAGGCAGAAGTTGAACAGCCCAAGACTGCTCTCTGAAACGTCTCTCATTCTTCTCCTCTCAGTCTAGTTTCAGCCTTCAGCAGATCTGCAGTTCAGTTTTGGGCTTCGGTTATGATCTGATGTGACAAAACAGATCATTCAATTTTTCCAAGATTAACTTTCCTGACATGTTAATAGTCTTAACAACAGACATGTTAATACCGAGGAAAACTTAAGAAGCCAATTCATGAAAAGTGATTTTCAAGCTCTAAATTATTACAAGAATATCAGTCATTAATATTTCTCTTGTAAGTACATTAATAATTTTGACTTTCCTAACTATTGCCTCTGTGGCTTCTATCTCAATTTTTCAATTATTAAAAGTCGAGAGCTCTTCCTCTGTGTTTTTCTGTATTACAATAAAATGCCTATTATCCCAATATGATAACCACTCTTTCTCAGTGTGGGATTGCCTAGAATAAGACAGTCTTTGTGTAGGAATATAACAAATTAACAAGATCATATGGTATTATAGGTCAATAATGCAGTGATTCTACTGAGAAAACGAATTCTTTTTTAAACATTTCAGATTTACATATACAAACACTAATTTTTTAAGGCCTTGCCAACCAATTAGTAGACATACATTCCATAATAAAATATTTGTTCACATATTCAAATTAGTGTTGACCAGCATCTAATTTATTTTAGGTAAAGATATGTTCATAATAAGGACAAGAAGTAGCAATCATAGGTGGGTTTAAGATGATGATCAACTTATATTCAAAGTCTACTTTAATTACTGAAGATAAACAGGGACACAAAGCAATCATAAAACGAATAATTCACCAGGAGTATATAATAATCCTGTATGTATATATCAAGAACAGAGACTAAAAAGGCATGAAGTGAAAATAATGGAGAACCCCAAAAGAGACTCACATGAAACATCTGAGCGATTATTCACCAACACGCAAAAGCAATTCAATGTGGTATTTTCGGTAAGTGGTGTTTAAGTATGTACATATCTGTAGGCAAAGAAATGAAGCTCAATTGAAGTCCAACGCAAAATGGATCACACATTTATCTATAAAACATAGAACTATATTATTTAAGTAAAATACATATGTACATATAATCTTCCAGATCTAGGGCTAAGCAAAGAATTTTAGATCTAACACCAAAAGCATGAACTCAAAGAGGAAAAACATGATAAATTAAACCTCATCAAAATTAAAAATCTTGCTCCTAAAGAAATAAAAAATAATCCTGTGAAGAAATGGAAACACAGGCAACAATGGAGAAAATATCTATGAGCCAAATGTCAAAGTATTCGTATGTAGGATATATAAAGATCTCCAAACATAAGAGGGCAAACACTGTTTAGAAAATGGGCAAAATTCATGACTAGACATTTTACTTAAGAGGTTGTACAAATAGCAAACAAGCACACAAAATGATGTTTGACACTGTTACTCATCAGGGCACTGCAGATCAAAACCACAGTGAGGAACATTTGTGTACATATCAAAGACTAGCAGGTCACCTCTAAGCCAGAAGTCATAAGTCTGGTCTGCAAAGGTCATTTGTGCATCTCTTTATCAGAACAAAGTCTATACCAGAAGAGGCAGAAATGATGGCATATTGGCTGATGCAGGTTCAGACAGCAGAAGGACTTTGCCAGATAAGGGGCACTTAACTTGGATATTTGCATAGCAAATCCAGATGGTTTAGTAGCTTCCATTAGTTTCTGCAATTCATGGTCTCTTAGAGGGAAGTATTAGTCTGCCAGCCTGTAGTTTTCCAAGTGTCAGACCAAACACCAGCCATTGTTAACTGCTGGAGCTTCAGTAAAATTATTACAAGTTTGATCAAGGTAAGCACTGGCCAGGTCTTTGAACATACCTGTGTTCTGTCCACTGAGAAGAGGACCATGTCCCTTTAAGTTCTTCACAGCTGGTGTGGAGCTTGAGCAGGTAAAAAGCCCAGTGGATTCCATCAATTTTGAGCTTAGTCAAACCAGCAAAGTATCAGGCCTGGAATTTAGGGCTTCAGGGGCCCAGCACCTTTCCAAATAAATAGTAGTGGGATGAGGGATAAACCTTCTACTAAAGTTGTTTTTGCCACTTACAAGTAAAGTGAAGATGTAGGGGCTAAGGTTGATTAAGAAATTTCTATTAGATAAACATAGCTTGTTGGGTCCTTCTAACCTTGCTAGAAATTAAAACAAAGTTAATCCACACAAAATTCAGGCATTGAGTTTCAACAATAATCTATTGACAAGCCAGAAATAATAAATGGAGATGATAATGATCCCCAAATCCCAAGCTGACCTCTACCTGGAGGCTGCCTCCCACTGTTAAGGGCTCAAATGGAAAATTATAGACTCAGTGGTGGCCCTGCCTCATTACTGAAAACTCATTTGGGGGCAGTCAGAACCTCCCGGTGTCTCACTGTGGTTTCTCATAGGAGTTTTTCTGTCTCAGGAGACTCTGCAGATATGTATCAAGTTCCCTTATAGCAGTACTTGCTATACTGAGAAAGTGTGTTGGTCTCTCTTAGTGGATCTGAAATCGCAGTGATAGACACAGAAGCTGCGATCACCCCAGCTGCTACCACTCTTCCTTGACATGGCTTATGTGTTCTGCTGCCTAATCTCACCAGGGCCACCAGCAAAACGCTGATGATGATTTCCTTGGATTCTGCCCATTGTTGTCACACATTTCCCCCAATATCATGGCCAACAGAAAGACACATTTTTGTCACTATTATCTGAAAGGAAGATGTTTTAGTCTGCTTTTATTTCTGGGACCAAATACCTGAGAAAAACTACTAAGAGGAAGAAAGATTTATTTTGGCTCTCAAGTTTCAGAGGTTTCAGTCTGTGGGAGCTTTGAGGGATAGAGAGAGAAGAGGAAAAGGAGGGATGAGGAAGGGAGAGAAAGAAAGAAAGAGAGAGAGATAAAAGGGGAAGGGGAAAGATATCCCCTTCCAGGGCCAGCCCGATGGCCTACTTACTCACTAGTTCTTCTGTTTCCACTTACTAATAATACCATCAACTCATCAATGGGTTAATCCAGAGAGGAGGTCAAGCACTCATGATCCAGTTGCCTTCCCAAAGACCCCACCTCTGAACACTCCTGCACTGGGGACAAGCCTTCCACCCAGGAGCCTTTGGAGGACAGTTCACATCCAAACCACAAAAGGAGAGGATTCTTCCCAACTAGCACACGTCTTAGGACTGGTTGTTACAGCTGCTGAGAACAGAATGCTTTTACTTGATTGGTGGACAAATTACATACTTGAATCTATTCAGATAGGTCTAGAAAATCTAAGTTGGCTAACATGTTCCTAAATGTGTGAGTTTATTAGGTAACAGGGAAGAATGGCAAGGCGGCTCTCTACCCAGAAGAGAGTCAGCCGTAAACAGGGCATAGTTTGGGATGTTCTGAGTTCACTCTGTAGGACTTCTGCAATTCCACATACTTTAATTGGTAATAAAGCAGAGAACCATTTTATATTTTGTTCAAGACTGCACGATTTTGTCCATACATCTGTGGTCAATTCCCACGGACTTAATTCAAATCTCATTTATTGTTCCACAAGGCCCTCTTTTTCAGAAAGCTATGTCTCTGTCACAGTCCCAATGTCGTCATCGAACATGTGAAGAACTTCGAAAGATTTCAACTTTTTCTTGCTTCCAAATACACAGATAATATATTCCAGTTTCATGGGTGCTAATGGAAGACACAGCCCAGATCAGAGAAGAAAGGTTATTACTGGCAGCCATGCAATTAATGAGAATATTGACATGTTTGTGCAAATTCCTTAAGTTCAGATCCTACAGACTAATAAGACAAGGATTTGAGGACATGTGTTCAAAACTACACTACAGGAGAGAATCTCAGGTTGAGTTTATCAAATCTTTATAAACAGCATAAGCATGACTGTCCTCTCCTCTAGAGGGAGACATTACTACATTAGAGTCAGACCCTTGCCCTTTGCTACACAAAGGTATCCTATCTGTGTTCCAAGGATGTTCACTGCTACCAACAACCTTGAGAAGATAATCTGGAACAAAACATAGCCAATGCTTTGCTTGTAAGACTTGCAGAAATTCCTAAGTGACAGTGAATATTTCAATTAAAAATCAATTCAAACCCGAGCATGGTGGCTTATGCCTATAATCCTAACAGCTCAGGAGGCTGAGGCAAGAGGATCACGAGTTCAAAGCCAGACTCAGCAAAAGTGAGGCTCTTCGCAGCTCAGTGAGACCCCATCCATAAGTGAAATACAAAATAGGGCTGGGGGATGTGGCTCAGTGGTTGAGTGATCCTGAGTTTAGTCTCAGGTATCGAAAACAAACAAACAAACAAACAAAAGCAATCCAAGTGAGTTTGGTAAGATTAAATGATGTTCTGGTAAAGGCAGGAGAACAAGTGAAGTGTTTTGTAAGCTCTTGTTAATAAACAAACTTAAATAGAAAAGCATTTGACCTTCCCACCTCACAGTCTTTCCTACTGGCTTCCAGACTTCAGCATTAGCTCGAACTCTCTTGTTTCATAGAAGCATTTCACCTTCAGCTTAACTCAGCAAAATACATGCAAGCCTCAATTCAGGGATCTGAGCTCTGGCAGAACGGCCTGTGGGAGCCCAGATTTTGATACTTGTGATCCAAATGGCTCTAATACCAAGGAGCTCCATGTAAAGGTAAATCATCGAGCGTCAGAAATTCACCTATCACAAGTATGCTATTGTGTGTGCTCATAAGAGCAACTCAGAAGCGAAGGAAGTGAAATGCTTGATTTATCATATTCATATTTTTAAAAATACTTTTTTTTCTTCTGGAAAAAAAAATAGCAATATTGTGGCACATACAAGAAGAAACCTTATTCTAACAGTGAATCAGGCTGTGTTCATTGGGGAAATCAGTTGTACTAAGATGATGGTAAGATGACAGAAGGAGACAGGAGGGTCAGGGTGTAGCTCAGGGGTAGAACATGTGCTTAGCATGCATGGGGCCCTGAGTTCAAACCACAGGGCACACACACACATACACAAACACACACACACACACACACACACACACACACACATACACACACACACACACACACACACAATACAAAAACCGCAAGAAATGGCTCTTTAAGGCACTGGATGTTTAATATGACCCAACCTTAAATCCTGTCTGGAAGAGTGTGCTTGGGCCCATTTCCTCCCTCCTTAATTTTTGCTCAGAAGGTTTTTGAAGGAAAGAAGTCCTAGGGCTGTGCACAAATCTTTGCCCATGTTGACACGCAAAGGTGCCAGCTGCTTCCCATGAAGAGGAGAAGATGAAGGTCAACGAGCAAGTGTGTTGTTGTGAAGCATTGTACCGACTGAATCATCCCTGCCCTGTCAGCAGTTCCTGGACTCACCTCCAAGGTACAGCAGAGGGAGGGTAAAGGAAAGGAGAATTTCAGGAGATAATTTCCTGCAAAGGACCAGCACTTCAGGACTGATGGTGGGGTGCCCAGAACTCTTTATGCCCTCGAAAAAGGTCATTACATAGTGGCTATCAACCTCTCTCTCTTCTCAATATCTATTCAGAAGTTACAAAAGGTGTGTTTTGATGCAAGAACATTTTTTTTTCTGTTGATGATTCTCCTTACAGCTCTGAATGAATGCACTGTTCCTCTCCATTTCAGTTAGAAAATATGTTTCCTTGATTTTAATGATACATAAAAAATGTGTATGTGCATGTGTGTTTGTGTGTGGAGCTGTGATCAGATAACTTGGGAGCACTTAAAGACTTAGATCAATCTGTATTTTCTGTTTGCAGTGTTTGAAGTTCTGATAATTGTCTTATATTCATTTTTTGGCTCTTGTGTTCTGGAATATTCTCTGATCTTCACTTCCCTTGTTCTTCATAGTTTTATGGTCTGGATTTAGTTGGGACTGAGAGCTTAGATATTAATTACAAACCAGAGGATGTGCTTGGAACTAGAGAATCAATTAAAGTGAGTTTGGTAAGATTAAATAATGCTCCAGGTAGAAGAACATTTGATTAATTAATATAGAGCATTCCTACACATACATTGTGTATAATATTTACCCCTGAGTTCCTTGAAAAGTGTCTCTTTGCACTTCAATGTGATTGTAAATATGAGCCTTTGAGTTTTAGCAGTGTAAGTACTCACTACTATTTCATGTGTTTGAAATGACCACCAAATTACAACAGACCACAGGGCAAGGTAGGCCACAGGGGCCTGAGTGGAACTGGGACCAGGAACTGAGTTTGCAAATAAAAGAGGAGGAAAAAATAAAGTAATAATCAGAATGGAGGTTATATAGAAGAAGCAAGCTTATAAAATAAAATTTTATTTCCAAGCTGAGTTTTCAATACACAAACAGAAAAGGAATCTGGTACTGGGCTTAAACTTGAGCTTTGTCAAAAAATAAAGCAAGGAGTAGCAACCCTTTCTTCTTTCCTTCATTTATTTCTAAAATAAAGCCTAATTTACTCATTTCCCAGATGAGGAAATACATGCTGGTAATGGGATTCTCTGAGAAGAACTCAGAAGAAAAAAATATCAGAATTTTCCACGTTACCAAGGGACTACTGCTGTATATGTACACGTACATTTTGTAAACTAGAACTCTTACTAAAGCCTAGCTCACATTATATCCTATAATTTATGGGTGAGAGACATATTTTAAGTTCTTGTCTGGCACATCACAGTTGTCCAAGGTACTGGGTGGATAATGATTTCAGGCAAGTCAGTTGTGTGGAAGCACAACTGACTTAGCTCTGTGGTCTCTTCCATATGCAGCTGTAATTGAAAAGTTTTACTTTTTAGGGGAATGCAATGAAAATTAAAGAAAGAACATTTGAACAGTGATGCAGTTTAGCTTCTCTAGAAGTAGATACTTGGGATGAGATTTGGGTCATGAAATGATAATCAGGGATGAATTCCTTTGAAAGAAAGTGGGAGAAGCAAGAATTCCAAAGAAAGAGAAATCAAATTGAAATTCAGGGATAGCTGAACTTCAGCTAACCTGGATAGGTGCTCTGAAATTGATACTGCTATTGAAGTATTCCACATCAAAGTGACATGGCCAGGCCCTTACATCATTGCCTTATTAGTTATTGGCTATGAGCACCCACAAGAATTGTGTGACCTCAGGTGGGTGGGTCTTTGTAGGTAGGCCAGGTGCTGAAGTGGCTGCTATGGGAAGGTTGTGTGATGCTCATGTACCTGACATCTGGACAGCAATTACCAACCTAAAAATAAGACACAACCAAAGAAAGCATGTGAAAATATACTTCAAAAAGAAAATATGGAAATACCTATTGATAATTTTGTATATAATTGTAAGATTAAATTCACATTTGTCATTAGTTATCAGAAAAAATAAATTATAACCACAAAGAAATATCACTACATAGTTACCTGAATTGCTAATACAAAAATTAATCATTTCAAAAGTTGGAAAAGATGTGAAGTAATAAAAATGCTTACATACTGCTGATTAGATTTAGAATCATATGAGTACCTTGCAAAATAGCTTGAAAGACTTTTAAAAACTTATATAAAATTATCATATGAGCCATAATTTCTACTTTTATTATTTACCCAAGAGAAATAAAAATACATAGCCACACCTATAGTAATCACTTATGGTTACTATAACTGTATTTATATTTTAACTTGATAACTGTAGAATTATTTATAATAGACAAATCTGGGATATCTATAAATTCTCCCAGAATTTCATTAAGAGATTAAAGGAATGCCAATCATCAATATAGAAAACACACAATTGATGCATCAAAATTTCAAAAATGTGATGTTGAGCCAGACAGAAGTGTGCACTCTGTGTGGTCCTTTCATATGACACTCCAGAAAATCGTTTACTCTTCACTGACAGAAATATCATCAATGTGTCCCTGAACCTGAGGGTCAAGAACAGATCAACACAGGAATGAAGCACAGAATGATATTTGGAGGTACAAGAAATTCTCTATTTTGCTTTTTTTGGTGTAAACATTGGTTATGACTTATAAAATTGTATACCTTCAATAGCATTTCATGCTAATTCTATTTTAATGGCATTTCTTAAAGTAAGCTTATCTGATAGTTTGGACATCTGCACTGAGATAGTCACATGCCATAATATTCATATGTTTATATGTTCAATTCAATGACTTTTAGTAGATTAGAGAATTGCATAACAGTAACTAAAATCTAAGCAGAGAATATCTCCATCACACTAAAATAAATTACTAAAAACCTACTTTTAGTACATTCTTTTTTCCTTCATTTTTCTCCCTATATATTTTAAAATCTTCACTTTTACTCCACACACAGAATAACTATATGCATTAATACAATGAAGTTTGTATTTTTATTATTTTGCAAACATTGACCTATTCTCCTACCATTGTAAATACAGTGTTTTTATTGAAGGTTTTAGAAGAAAGCAAAATATGAGATACAGTACAAAGAAGTAGCTCTTTATTTCTTTCTTTTTGGTTTGTTTGTTTAAAGGAAGAAAAGTCCTTTATTTCTTGCTACTTTATGATCTAGAAAATGATTCCAAAGTGATTAATAATGATTAATAATGAAGATTTAATGTCAGTGTAGATTTCTGGGAACAACTCAGATTTTGAAGACTATATTTATTTTAGCATTAAATAGTGATTTCATAGATTGCATTATAGGGGAAGCTTTATAAATTAAGAAATCAGGAAAAATACAAATATTTTGAATTATTAGTGCATACACTATTTCAAAATAGAAATAAAAATGTGAAAAAACTCTCAGTAGAAATTATTTTGCTTGCCTTTGAAGGAATAAGTGTAGTAACCCAACATATTACACTAGAGAAGAGATGAGAGTTGTAAAAATCCAAACTTGCAACTAGATTCCTTCTTACCTTTACTTCTCTGGCCCACAGTGTGTCAAGGGGAATATTATATAAATATTGGAAAGGAGTCATATGCAATAGCAAAGAAGTGAAGTTCTAAGGTGCTGGGCTTTTGTCTTGATGGTATTGAAGTCGACTTCAACAACATGGTGGTTTTCTGCCTGAGCGAAATCAGTTCCCTAGCTTTCACATATGCCTTCTTGAAGTTGCTGTGAAGCTCCATGCCTGCTGTTACTGCCACAGCACTCTGTTACTGACAATGTTCCATAATGAGCAATTGGTATTCTCCCAGGATATATGGGTAAAAGTGACTCCGGCAGTCAAAAGGTTGAAGGCCTGGGAAACTCTTTTGACTTGGAGGGCTAGAGAGGCAATCTTTAAGAAAACAAATCAATTATTCTCAAATAAGTTTGAGATAAAGCTTGACATCGCTTTCCCATTTGTAAAGACATGTCAGATTTATTTGTCTGCTAATGTACCCAGGTCAGCCATCTCCTCTGGATGTATCCCACTGGACGGATGAACATTTTGTGATTTGTAGCATTATTCAAGATGTCAATTGTATCAACCTTTTTCTTCCAGGTGCTAGCTTTCTTGAAATCTTAATATGCTTTCTGTTATTGTTGTAGAGATAGGGAAATAGATAACTTCATCTGCATAAAAAATTATTATTTGCTGATTAGTATCTATTTGCTTGAAACTTTGCGTTCATCTGTAGGAACAACCCAATCCTGTTCAGTTCTGTCCTAGTGGTTAGGAATATTAAAATAAATATAATTTTAAGAACATATTTGTTTGTGAATTAGCTGTCCAATACATCTTTCTTTATGTAGGTGTTATCTCTAGTCCTTTTTTCAGGTACATTTTTCAATACTGAACATAAAACATCTAAATTGGATTCCCCAGAATATTTATCTTTATCACTAATATGTTCTAAGACTGATTTTTAATGTTTAATGATTTGATCTTTTTCCAAGATCCAAGCACCCTGTGGAGAAACAATAGTTTTCTGGGGATAGAAAAGTCTTTCTGAATAGGGAATAGTAAAGATCATAAGTCTTATATTACCTTTAATCAAATTTAGAGACCTGACTGATATAGAATCAGAAAAGAGATCTCCCAACGTCCTCTCATCCAAAACACAGAAATAAATAAAAGAGAGACTCTCTGTAATCTAATGAACTGTAGGGATATTTTCATTAATTATTCTTTTGTTTGTTTGTTTGTTTGTTTGTTTGTTTTCTTTGTCCTTTGGGAAAATTCTGAATACTGTGTCCATGAAATCAGGAATTTTTTGCCATCTTGGATTCAATTAGATCTAGTGATACCTTGTTTGAAAACTTCTTTTTTTTAAAAAATATTACATCATTTTAGTTATATATATCAGGGTTTATTTTGACATAATTAGACAATATGGAATATAATTTGCTCCAATTCAGTCCCTAGGACTTCCCTTGATCTTCCCTCCTCCTCCCTGTTTCCTATCCTCTACTTCACTGAACATGCTTGATGTCACGGTGGATATACATGAAGGTGAACTGTACTGTGGCCTTTCATGCATGAACACAGGAAAGTTAGCTCAGATTTCTTCCACCATTCTTCCCTTTTCCATCCCACCCTTCTCCCTTTCCCTCAGTCCTCTTCCTTTACTCCACTGATCTATCTCCTATTTTCATGGAACTCCCACCCTGAATTTTCTGTTTTATTTTTTACCCTTTATTTTGTGCTAGCTCCTGCATATCAGCAAAAACTTCCTATATTGAAAAGTTGCTGTTATTATTAAAACTAATTATTGTTATGCTACTGGATGACTAGGTTAACTCTTGTTCCTGTCATTTTAGGATCTTTGATAATCCAGTGTTGGAGTCCATTGTTTTCTTTGGTCTCTCAGAAAATTTACCTGTACTTTTTTTTTGTTTTAATATGATCTTCCTGAGAAACATTTAGATTTTAATGCCATCATCTCTAATAACCAGGGAACCTAGTTTTCAAAGGGACATGAGTGGGTCGGGGAGGTCTAGGTTAGAATCTGATAATCTGCAGAGGTTATGAGGGTCTGGTTTTCTTTAAAACCAGAAATTCCACAACCTAATGCAAGTGGATCACAGGTTCCTTTGGAGATGCTCAACTTTACCTTATGTTGTGAGATATCGCCCTAACTAGACTATCAGATCCCTTAGATTTTGTGAGAAGAATTCCCAGCACTGGCTGACCAGGGTTGGCATCTAGCATACAATCCTGCTGAATCCAGCTTCACCCTCAGCTCCCCAGGTGCATGCTCTTGTGTTCATGAACCTCAGCTTCTTGTTTGAATGCCTGCCTCCTTCCCTCACCCCACCTTTTCTTTGGGTTCCTTATCCTCCTTCCCACATTTTTTTTTTTATCAATTATTCCCTACTTCGATCAAGAGAGATGTTCTCAAGGTATAGGAAACCTTGAAAGAGAACACTACAAAGTGAACTAATTGAACCTGGGCAAATATTTTAAATGTAATTTTATCTCATACATTCCCACATTCACTCAAGATTCTTAGAACTCCCTTATTTTGAATACGTTACCAATTGCTGTTTAATTTGTTTCTTCAGTTGGAAAACACAATGCATACTTCTTTGGCTCACTTCTCCTTAAAGGATAAATTACTGTTTTGGCAGCAAAGCAGTAAAAGATAGACCCCTTGCTAACGTTCTCTGCGATATTGTTTGTTGGTGTTAATTGAGATGTGAGCTAATGCCCTGGGCACGCGGAAATCAGGAAAACACAATACAAGAGCATTACGAAAGCAGACATCCTAGAGATGGAGCGGAAACTAACAAGTGAAGATATGAGAATTTAGAATCAGTGATGCCGGCTGTAATATTTGGTTCATTTATTTTTTATAGAACTATAAGTAGGGGAGTTGGAGCCGTGATTCCCCTGAAAAGATGATGTCTTTCTTTTTCCATATATCCTGTGAAAAGAGATTCTTTGCAGTGATTCTCAGTTGAAATTTGCAGAAACACACCTTCTTGAAGAGCCCAAGTCCTTTGGTTTTGTGGAGACAGCGGAAGAAACATTTGAAAGCTGTGAAAGTCTGGAGAAATAGTAACCCATTCCACAGGCCATTTCTACCTGGCTATTGCAAATTTACAATTCTGGGCTTAGTCTGTCATCTCTATTGTTACCTGGTCGAGAGCAATTATTTAGTGAGAAGGTTTTTGTCTTGCAAGACAAGAGACAAAATACTATAGCAGCTGTTGGAAATTAAACGGGGAGGACAAAGGTAAACTGAATAACCCAGAGGTGCTATTAGTTTGTTCGATTAGAAGCTCACAGATTAGTTCTGCAATTTCTGTTAAATGAAGGTCTTAAAGAATGACTTACAACTTTCTTAAAGCAAGTACAAAACAAATACGAACAATGGCATGTCATGAACTTAACAAACATGATGAAATAGCTATATCTTAACAAATCCAAAATTCAATCCAATCCAATTTACTTTAACCTATAATGGAAAAAAAAATGTGAGACTTAATGAAAATACTATTGAATCCATGTGAACTGGCTACAGGTGATAGTCCTATTCCTAATCCTTTTTTAAGAATATAGATGTTCATTTATATTATCAAATTGTAGCCGTCATTCAAGAATTCATGCAAAATTTCATATAAAATGCTTTCTGAGGTCTAGAAGTAACAAGGCTATATTTTTGTTATAATGAGATGAACTAAGAAATGCTAAGTACTGGGTGTTCCACCATTTACAACTTTGAAATCCAGATTTTATGAAAAATCTTCAAAAAATCCAAACAACAGATGAGTAAATTAATAGTTTTTAAATCCTTCCTTATGCAGATTTGGGTGAACGTGTAAAAAGTGAAAACGTTAGCATGTGCTGGCTCAAAATTTTGCAATGAAGTCCCTTGTTTTTAAGTTGGCCCAAAATCTTGACAAAACTTTTAAGAAATTTCTTGAACTCACCTTAACCTCACTGTCCACCTGTCAATCTTCCCCTTTGTACATTTTGTCGCCACACCCAACTGCTCTGATTGTACTCATTTTACTAAAAAATAAAAAAATAAAAGCCACTCTCCTCTGTGCCTGCAACCTTCGCCAATCAATCCCTCATTCTAGAACAGCCATTCTTAACTCAGGCCCTCTCCCCTTGGCTTCACGTTTCAGCTTCTGCCCACTTCCCTGGGCTCTTGGGCCTTCCTTTGTCAGCTGCCCTTGCCTGGCGCCTATGCTGTGACCTCACACTTCCTTCCACTAATGAACTTCATCACACGCCAGCCTAATTACCTCCACCTTGCCTTCTGGGCTAGGAAAGGGCAGATTTTCTACCACTCTTCTCATCGCTCTGGGTCACCTGGGCTTAACATGGAACGTGCTCAGAGCTTTTATTTAATGGGTGAATAGAAGAATTAGGTAAGCCATCAAAGAATATATATTTGAAGGTAGATACACAGCTGTCCTTAACTAAAAAGCCCTAACCTGTCCCTCACAAATGACCATATTGCCTCCTCATAAACAATTCTGGCAATAGTTAATTATTTTCAGATAGTGGCTTCTTCTATTTTCTCATAGAAACACACTTTTTTTCCATTCTCTGGGTCATAAATCACTTTCTTTTTACCTGCTAGAAGTGTCTATTTTCAATTTTCCTTCATGTGTTATGGGATAATCTTCTTAGCCAATATTTTCTGCTTCTTTTGTCCATGAATATTTTAATACCTGTTGAAGGTTATTTTCCTAAAATGACAATCATGTTGTTTTTATGCTTAATTTTTAAAGTATTTTCATTATCAAAGTATTATTTTCCCAAACTGTCATCTTCACATAGCCTTACAGCTTTTATTATAACTCCATGCCCTCCCATCTCTGCTGTGATTTTACTTAATATAACTTTCTGTAATTACTATAGAGGGAAACACATTTTCACTTATATGAACAAAATTTAGCTGTTAGAAGAAAATGATTGAAAACTTAAGTGTATCATTGAATTCTTGGGGACAAATGAGGTTTGTTGGCAACACAGAAGGTGGAGATTGTTTCTTATCAAAGACAATATAAGCAAATGCTAATGAGCTATTAAAAGATACAACTTGAGAGACTGAGGCAGGAGGGTTGCCAGTTCTAGGTCAGCCTGGGTAACTTAGGAAGACCCTGTTTCAAAATAAGAATAAAACAAACTGCAGATATATCTTAGAGAAAAAGAGCTAGCCTAGCATGAGTGAAATCCTGGTTTTGATTCCCAGTGACACAGAAATGAATAAATAAAAACTAAAAATGAATTAAAAAGGCATGTGACTAGCAGACTAGAACAGTTACTCAAAGATAATTTTAAAAAGTTGAAATAGAATTGAAGAGAGAATAACTTTAGTTAATGCTTTAATATTATTTGTTGTTCTGACATAGCACTCTGAATTATATCAGCTCTATCTCCAATGTTAGTTTGCTCATAATTCAGGTGTTAAACATTTGCAACCCTTCTTGCACAATTGTGTTTCAGCATATAAGACCCTTCTGTTTAAATCTGACTCAGCTATCCAACTTTATGTTCCTGTAGTCTCTGACAAGCGCTTGACATTCCTGTCATGTTGGATGACTGGTAATCTAATCCAGTGCTTCTCAATCCTGAAACTATTGACATTGTGCATTAGATGATTTATTGTTTATTCGAGTGGTTACTGCAGGCACTGCAGTATCAGCATCACCTCTGGCCTCAACTCACTGGATACCAGTAGCACCTCTCAATTGAAAGGAACAAACTCTCTCCATGCATCTTCTGAGGGAAAAGGCTCTGGTTATTCAAGTTGAGAACCACCTAGAGGACATTATGTTCAGTGACATAAGTCAGGCACAGGAAGATAAATACTGCATGATCACACTCAGAAGGGGAATTTAAAGAAATTGATCTTGTAGAAGTAGAAGAACAGTGGCTACCAGACACTGGGGAGAATGGGTTAGTGAGGAGGAGCCAAATCCATCAACAGACACAATATTATTATTTCATAGAAAGAATATTTCTGCTGTTTTATGATATATAAAGGTGAATATAATGAATAGTACTGTATTGTACATTTCAAAATAGAAGAAAGAAAATTAGACACACTCACCATAAGGAAATGAAAATAGCTTACACTGATGGATATGCTAATTACTCTGGGTTGATCACTAATGTATCCATGAAGCAAAACATCACAATGTACCTCATAAAAATGCATAAATATTAAGTGTTATTTAAAAAAATAAGAAATTGAGTATGAGGATTCTCACAATCTTGATGTTATGGCATGATATTATTTGCCTAAAATTGCTTCCTGAAACCTTCCTGCACTTTTCTATATTCTCCCTACTCCCAACTACCAAAGCTCACTAGAGAAAAAGTTAGATACCCTGAGTATTCTCATATCTATCATATAAATTACATGTCTTATTAAAAATCCTCCAGCAATATAAAACAAACAAAAAAAAAAAAAAGAAAGAAAGAAAGAAAACAAAACAACAAAATCAACAAACTATTGTGTTTCTTAATTCAACCTACAAGGTCAGGATTATTCTGACATTAAAACCTGACAAACTGCTTTCGATAAAAAGAAACTACTAACCAATGCACTCATGCACACAGATACAAAACTCTTAATGAAATTTCATCAAGTGGAATTCAATAATGTATAGAAAAAGATAAAACATCATGACCTGGGATTTATCCAGGAATGCAAGACTGCATTAACAATTAAGAGTCAATCCATGTAAAGTATAATATTAATGAACTATTTTACTATGCTTTGACCCTTCAGAAACTCAAGTTGGAATTTAATCCCCATTGTGAGGTATTAGGGTAGGGGAAACAATCCAATTATTGGTTTTTAAGTAGGGATTTGGGGAGGTGATTTGAGTTAGAGAAAGTCATCAGGGTGTGGAACCCCTGTGATTGAATACTGTCAATTTTAGAAAGACAGAGTGCACGGACTTGCGAGAGAGAGAGAGAGAGAGAGAGAGAGAGAGAGAATATAAGAATATACATATGTGTTCCTGTCTTTTTCTATGTGATGGTTTGTACCATCTCAGGATTCTGCAAGCAAGAAAGCAAACACCAAATGTATTCCCTTAATCATAGACATCAAGAACCATGAATCAAAATACACCCTCTTTCTTTTAAAATTGACCCAGTCTGTGGTAGTATGATGTTAGCAACAGAAAATGGTTTGTACACAAACCCCAAAGCCGTAAGACTTTATCAATAGATACAGAAAGGGAATTTGGCAAAATCTAAATCACTTCCAATCAAAAAATCTCTGGAAAAACTAGAACTACAGAATTTCCTTAACCTGATAAGTAAAATTCATATAAAACATACAACTATATTATATTCAAAGGTAAGAGATTATATCTTCTCCTATGATCAGGAACATAACAAAGATTTTTATTCTCATCACTTTTATTCAAAATATTCCAGGTTCCAGTCAAGGTAATAAACTTAATAAAAAAGAATAAAGAACAAAAGAAAGAATGAAAATTGTTCATATTAGAAGGGAAGAAGTAAAGCTATATTTGTTTACAAATAACTTGAACATCCATGCAACAAACCTGAAGAACTCTATGAAAAACAAATAAACTACTAGAATTAAAAAACGAGTTTAACAATATCCAGTATTAAAGATATACATTCACCAGTCATTTGGTTTTCTCTATTGTAGCAAGAGATAATAAGATATTGAAATTCAAAGAAATAGTGCCATTTCTGATGGGATAATGGTATTGAAAATGTTTAAAAATTTTACCAAAGATGTGCAGCACATCTACACTGAAAACTACAATTTCTAAGTGAACTGATAGGAGACATAAGTAAATGGCAGGATGTATATTGTGGATCAGAGGATGCAGTATAATGAAAAGGTAAATTTTTTTGGGAGAGGGACACTGCAATGGTGAATACATGATGTGGTGCTTAACCCAAATTATCAACTTGATTGCATCAAGAAATACCTAAGATTAAGAGTCTTATGGGTGTGTCAGAGAGGGTGTTTAGCTGGAAATGATTTGCATGTGGAACAACAAACTGAGGGGGGAGATCCACCCTAAGCACGGGTAGCATGTTCAGTAGGTTGGGACCTGGATGGAAGAAAGGTGGAAGACAGTAGAAGCTGATGCAGAGGCAATCTCCATTCCTTTTGATTGCTGCGCTCTTTCATTCTTCCAAAGCAGATTCAGATCAGCAATTGTCCAGGGATTTTCCAGGCCTGCAGTTCCCTGCTGGGTTTACATCATTGGTCCCTCTTGTTCTGAGACGGCAGCTTCTTCAACTGAGCAGCTACTGGTTTCTCCAGCTCTCCAGCCTGCAGGTTACTGTGGGACTATTCAACTTCTGGTTGTGTAAGCCATCTAATAAATCCTCTTTTTATAATCATACATATATATTTATATCCTGTTGGTTGTGTGCCTTTAGATAACTCTAACTAATATACATTCTTATAAATGTGTCAAAACCCACAAAATATACAGCTATAAAAGTGATTTTATTTCTGATGTCTTTCCATGATTTTTAATTCTGATAACTATTATTGAAAGATAAATCTTAGCATTTCGTTTTCATAGTGAAGAAATAAAGTTGAGAAATTATATTAAGTACCCAAATTATTTTCTCTTTCCCAGTTTGCTCACTCCTCTCCCACTGTATTTTCCTGGTCCTTCCCTCTTCTTTTAGTCTTCCCAAGTACAGCCTCTGATATCATTGAGCAGAAGCAAGCTATCATCATTGTTCTCAGTCCTAACTCCTGACCTACAAAACCTGGCGGTCTAACAAACTCTTGTTTTACATTGCCAGTCTTATGGAGGTTTTTTAAAGCAGAAATAGATATCTGAATACTTATAAAATTAAAAGATTGACCAAATTCTCGGGTCCTGCAAGGGGCAAAGGGGGATTGGAAAATAAAGATTCACAGACACAGATCATGAAGATTAAGCTGGGATCAGGTGGAGCTCTGCTCTCTGATGGAGATGCAGATCTAAAGAGTTATGCCAGCAATCTTTATTTATTTGTGTCTTGTTATCAGGTTAAAGACTATGCAACCATTATTCTTTGTATTCAGGAAAGTTACAGCACAGAGCCTCCTCATGCAAGCATTGCCACAGCAGCTAGGCATCCTGTGCCCTTGCACAGGAACGTTACCAGGCACCAGACATGTTACAGCCATGAGGTCATCAGAGACCCCCAATCTCAGTCACTGCTCCCCCACCCTTTGTCACTGCTCCCCACAATCACTGTCATGCCAAATGAATCATTCCTGTGTTATAACTACTTGAGCACTAGAATCAGGACAAATTTCAAAAAATGAGTTCCTGGTTAGGATAAGAAAGGGGCTTTGTTGGAGAAAAAGAGAGACAAGATGAAGATATCAAGAGATGGGTGTGTCCTCCAATGCTCCATTCTCCCCAGTAACCACCCCATAGTTAATACCGTTTGCTGAGCCCAGTGTGCATGTTAAGAATTTTTAGGTAAGAGCTATTCTGCTATTAGTTGGCTAGGGCTGCAGTTACAAGCTAGCACAGACGGGGCACACTGAACAACAAACATGTATTGTCCTGGAGGTTAGAAGTCTGAGACAAAGGAGCCCACAGATTTGCTTGCCCCTGAGGACTATGATGGAAAGCTCTCTTCCAGGAATGTCCATGGCTTACGGATGCTCATCTTTCCTCTGTCTTCACATACCCTTTCCTGTGTACATTTTTGTATCCTGATATTTACTTGTTATGTGGGTGCCAGTAACATTGGATTAAGTAAGGACCACTTTAGCGACCTTGTTTTAGCTTAATTATCTTTGCAAAGACCTCTCTCCAAATATGGTTCTAGGGATTAGGACTTCAGCATATGAGTTTGAAGGGGAGAGAGACACAATTATGCCTGCAACATCCACATTTATTTGTTTACTTAGTTATTTTGCTTTTAATAGTGCAAGCATTGTAAATTGCCTTTGTTGCTAAGGGAGTCTACAATTGGGAGCCAACTGTTTACAATAGTTTCCACTGAATTTCAGAGGCCAAATAACTGGGTCAGTACTGGTGTCAGTAGGATGCTATAGTCTCTTCTTCTGAAGGGTGAAGAGCAGTTCACCATAGGAAATTCCCCCTTGGGGAATATTGACTGTTTTCACCCCAGACTCAAAAGAATAGAACTCACCAAATGAAAGCTTCCTGAGGAGGAATGTTGAGGGCTCTGGTAGCAATGTCTTCGCACCTGTTCCATGGAGAGTTGGAACTGAATTTCCTCTGGCCCTAACCAAGTTCAGAAAGTTGTCACACCTTTGACTCAGGCAAATGGGGAACATGCTCCACAAGCCAATGACCATAGAGAGAGTTTGACTACAAGACATGGGGGTTCCTTTCTCACTTCTCCAGAACTTCTGCTCATCTTCCAGCACCATTCGAGCCCTGCCTTGCCCTCCGTCACACAAAACAGTGGGACGGATGAGAGGGCTTGAGAATGGGCTGCTGCCCGCTTTTAACAGAGACACCGACTCCGAGAATAGGGTGAGCTCCAGGTGGCTGTATCTAGGTAAGAAGAAAGAAAAGCTATTCAACTTCTCAAAGCACTTTCTTTGATAACAAGAAAGCAGTAGATATTTCTGTAATAGAGAACAATTTTTGAGTCCATTTACTTGGATTTTTTTTTAAGAAAATTTTATTCATTCTTTTTAGATGTACATGACTATAGAATGTATTTTGAAATATTATACATACATGGATACAGCTTCCCATTCTTGTGGTTGAACATGATGTGGAGTTACACTGGTTGGGTATTCATATATAAACTAAGGAAATTTATGTCCAGTTTATTCTGTTGTCTTTCCTATTCCCATCCTCCTCTCTTCCTTTATTCCCCTTTGTCTAATTCAATTAACTTCTTTTCCCCCACCCCTGTATTGTGTGTTAGCATCCACATATCAGATAGAACATTTGGTCTTTGGTTTTGGGGGATTGGCTTATTTCGCTTAGCATGATAGTCTGGAGGTCCATCCATGTACCAGCAAATGTCGTGATTTCATTCTTCTTTATAGCTGAATAACATTCCATTACAAATATAACACATTTTCTTTATCCATTCATCTGTTGAAGGGTAACTAGGTTGGTTCCATCATTTACTTGTTTCTATTTCACATTGGAGGTTCAAATGATTTGGTAAAAATTCATAGTAATTGAAGAGTTGAAGATGACTGCTGAGGATTATCTGGAATGTGAAATATTTCACATTACTTTTACATAGATTCAGACAGTATGTGACTAAAACATGATATTGATTATCTTGGTAATCTTGGAAACTTGATGGATGATAAATGTCAGAATTGTGCATTTAGCCAATATGGTTTCCTATTAATGAAAATATTTAATATGACCTATATTTTAAAAATGTATAAGATTAATACTATATTTTGGCATTGAATTGAATCCATATTAAGATATTCATTTTATCCTTTAATTTTAGTACAAAAATTAATGTGTAAGCAAATATTTTTGAAGACAATTATATCTATCTATCTATATTTGGTACCAGGGATTGAACTCAGGGACACTCAAACACTGTATTTTATTTAGAGACAGGAGTCTCACTGATGTACTTAGTGAGTCTAGCTTTTACTGAGACTGCCGTTGAATTGTAGATCCTCCTATCTTAGCCTCCTGTCTCAGCCTCCCAAGTCTCTGGGATTACAGTCATGTGAAATCGCGCCCGGCCAATTATTATATTTTTAATGGTTTCATTTATTTCTAGTTTTCTAAAAATAAACATGTTTATATTTACACATGGGTATATTTTCTTTCAGATCAATAGATCAAAGGTTAGCAAACTTTTCAGTAAAGAATCAGATGACATCACTTTTAGGATTGTGACCACACAATTCTCTGCTACCACCATTCAGCTCTGCTACTTGTGCAAAAACATCCAGGGACAATATAGGAGAGAATAGGCAGAGCTCTGTTCCAATAAAACTCAATTTATGCACACTTAAATTTTGATATTATGTGATTTTGTATTTCATAAATATTACTCTTAGTTATTTTGATCATTTAAAATATATCTAAAATAATTCTCACCTTAGGACCCCTCAATACAGCTCAAATTATGTGGAACCTTGATTATAACAAGATAATGAGTGACTTGCAGAATTATAATCAATAAAAGTAAATTTTATAAAGTAAATATATAATTGTTCATGAATTATGTATGTCTTTATTACTCATCTAAACATAGCCAGCACGGAACCGAGAAATGTGCAAAATAGATGCACTCAGCTTTCCAAATTTTAGTCGTATAGAAAACAGCTTTACACATTCTGTCCTTATGGAGGTATATTTATCAAGGTAGAAAGATGTAACGTATTTTATTCACCAGTTTGTTAGCTTGCTTCATAATTTTTAAAGCCAACAGACTGTTGAATAAAATATATTCTGGATGTTTTCTCTGCTTGAGTACAGTTTTAGCTTGTTCTCTGTCCAGTCCCAGAAATTTTCTTTCTGGCATTGCTTTTTGGGCCAATTCTGTCTTTTATATCAGTGCATAGAATTTCTTGTACCATTTTATTGTCTGTGACAAATTTATTAGAAATGTGTCCCAGAAACAAAACTTTGTATTTCTTCAGTTATAGTCTATTGTGAAAAGTGAGGGGTGAGTGATAGGAAGAGGCACTTTGGTCCTCCTCAATTCCCAGCTCATGAAGGGAGGAGACATCTCCCCTTCCTTGTCCAGCTTCCTAGTCTCCTCTACAATAGGAGAGGCCTGGGCCCTGTCCACACACTGTTCATTCATCCTTCAGGCAAAGTGAAATGTGCTGATATGTTTGTATATACATGAACACATATGTGCATATATGTGAGATATATACCTACTCTCTCCATCTCCTGGTGCTTAAACAAAGAAGGCTTTTCTCCCACTCTCAAGCCCACTGGTAATGAGCAGAGTGGATCTGATCCACAAAGACACTCACGGACCCAGGACTAAAAAGTAGCCAACTCAGAAGTCACAGTTCCACAGGGAAATCTCTACAGGTTCTTGCATTATCAATGAAATGTACTGACTTTAGAAAACACGTTTTATTCCTCACAATTCATTGGATAAAAGGAACCACATGAGTTAACCATCCACAGAAGCCAGGCAGTCGATAAACAGAAATATTTGAAAAATAACTGCAATAATGATAGATGCAAAAACATTTTAAGTCTAGCAATTTGTCCTATCAGACTGGCTTAGCCCCAAGGGTTATATTTCTTTCCCTAATCCCTGAATTGTCCTCAAATTGTGAATACTTTTCTAACTATTCTCATGAAATTTATACTGTGATATAAACTAACCAGAACTTTATAAAAACTAAGAAGTGCAAAATATGCTAGGCACGCTCTGATTTTTTTTTTTTTTTGGCAAAGTGGATGAAAAGGCATGACCCATAAACATTCTTATTTTTTTATAAGGATGGCTTTTAAAATTATGTTTGGCTTTTGGTTTGATTATGATTGTGTATAAATATTTTAGTTTCAGTCTACATAATTGAACATTATAGTAACATGTATTTCTGGCTCTACTGAGGCTGACGAGATTCCATTTGAGTATGTGAAGTATAGCTTCCGATGTCTTAATCTAAACATTGTTAGAAATACCTCACTCCAGCAAATACAGTGTAGCTTAAAACGGGGATAATATTAGGTTGAAGATGATTACCCTAATTTGTTATACCTTTGTTTACATTAAGGAATTAATTGATTTCTGCCAGTGAAACCCAAATAATGTACAACATTGAATTAAGCTCTTCTTTTCATAAGCATCGATTTCCATGACAGTCTGTGATAACAGTGCCATAACTAAACAGAGTGATCAGAAGGCATTTTTTTTTTTTTTTTTTTTTTTACAAAATACAAAGTAAACAAACAAAAGGTACTGACAACTTCACTTCTGTTAAGAAGATGAAGAATTCAAAGTCTACAGAACAGGGAGAGGATGTGCTGATAAAAGATGCTGCTGCCCATTGCTAGTGTTTCTCCAGCACCCATTACAGGATTAGCCACTAATGAGGCGCTGCACTGGCTTTACCTCATCCAACCTTCCCAAACACGTAGTATGGGACTAGTATCATTTATCTCCATTTCACAAGCAGGGAGACTGAGACCCAGTGGGGTACGTTACTTGCCCAAGTTCATAGATGAGAAGAACTCACTCAAACCCAGATGCAACAACCTCAGACTTTGGTTTTGCATCATGTTATTCCTATTGTCCGTTTTCCCAGTGGAATCCATAGGGAAAATCTACTTCTCTTTCTGAAACAGCAAAGCCAAAAATAAGAACACTTGCAAGTGCTCCAGAAGTAATTCCACCAAAATAAATGCAAGGCACGTACGTCCTCAGTGACTGTGTGCTCTTAATTCCAATGTGGTAAAGCTGGTCATTAGTTAAACAGCGAGTGACATCAAAGCAGTTGGCACCCACTGAAAAAAGGACGAAACCACCGAGAAATTATGGCACAAAGAGGGTTGTTCTGAAGATCCATACTATTATCAAGGAGTATTATCAAGTAATTCCTGTTGCTGGGAATGCAAGTGAAGTATCATAGAGGCGTGGGAGATGTGGAATTTGTCCTCAGGTGTTAAGAGGTCAAATAAAGGTGCCTTGCACCTTAGTGGAGCCGACGAGCTTGATTATCAGCAAGAGTTCAAATGATACTACAACAGGTGTCCAGGAGACATGAAGCCCAGTGCTTTCAGAACAGCAGCAGAATGGGTCTCAGGTTGCTTTCACAGTTCAGGTTGCCAAGTTTAGGATCCCAGGCATGATGCTCCCGGGGAAGGCTGGACGGTCGGCCTGACCGCATCGACTTTGACCACACACGGCTACCAAGATACCAAACGCAGAGAAGTGAGATGCATAAACCTACAGGACCACACCAGGAAACAGAAATGCTCAACTTTAGGTTAACAGTAGTTTTCTGTTTAATGAACAGTTAAAAAATGATTGTTAAAAAACGATTGCCGTTACACCATATCACTCCCATTGTGATCAGGGTGTTCTGCCTCATTTGTGGGTGTCAACACCGGCTCACAGTCTGTACGTGTCTCAGAGGGCTGCTCACACAGCAGGGCGGAGGCTTCCCGTGAGCAAAAGTGGCAGATTTCCAGAACCTAAGCAGGCATTCGACTTGAGATATTTGATGAAAATGGAGACTAGAGAGAATTGTAAAAAGGAACTCCCCTTAGTTCCTGATGAGCACCTGCTTCTTCTGAAAACTGAAGGGAGGTGGGAAGCAGTTAGAGAATAAAGAACAGAAATGGGGTTGTAACTGAGTGATTAAGTCTCTGAAAATAACATTTTTTTTCCCCTGCAAAACATGATGCAGAAGAGTTCTGACTCTTCCAAGGTCATCTCATAAAATAACTAAGCAATATTTCTCTTACTTTAGGAATATTTACTTTCTGTGAAGAAATAACTATGGAGAATTTCTGTCGCAGATTAATTTTTTTTTTGATGTATTCAAATGGGGAAGGTCATGTAGACCAAGTCGAAATATTTAAGGACGCAGACTTGATGTGCCCCTTTCTCTATGCCTTTTCTTGCTTTTTGTCCATTTCAATACTCATTAACACCTACATTAAAGGATAAGAAGGCAAAAGGAGATAAAAGGAAATTCTCCACTTTGAGATGTTATTAATCTTTCAACTTATTAATCTTTCATTAATGATACCTCTTGATCAAAACCACATCAATCCTTTCCTCTTTCTGGGAAGCAGATGGTTTTGTCTGTTTGTCAGATATATTTCCATTCTACAATAACTTGTTTGTTTCTATATCATTTTTATGACATATATGTAATATTTCTTAATAAGCATATCACACAAATTATCTGAAATCTGTGATTATTTATGCTAATATTTTGTCATATTACTTTTATAAATTGGAGACTTCTTGAGAGATATTTATTAAAAAGTATTCTTGTGACTACATGCTTTGAAGTCATTTTGATACTTGCTAGAAATATGACACTTCTAGCTATTTAGTGCTGAAACAAAAGGAGAGTATATCATTTAAAAGTAAACAGAAATTAAAATGTTCTCATTTTAGTTGGATGCCATTGAACCTATAAGGAAGAAGTTGCTTTGGCTGAGTGAGTGTTATAGTTCTATAGAATAATTCTGTAGACACTGTCCTTTTCCTAGTTTCTAAAATGTGCTATTCTTATACTTTGCAAAAGTAACATATGACAGAAGTGGAATAATATATTTTGCTGATGATAATTTGGTGAAATAATTAGTAATTACAATAAATAGTTTTATTAACTCTGGGCAAACACTGCTGTCTCCATTGACAACATTATTTAGGCCTCACAAATGATATACCTGATAGATATTGTCTGCATTTACACGGTAACATCAGTTAAAAACTGATGATTAGAGAAAAACTGGCGAGTGATGGGTTTGGAATTTTAATCTAGGCAATCAGATTTCTGAGTCCAAACTCTTGCCACGATACCCAAGTGACCGAAATGTTCAATTTAAATGACGGTACATACTATGAGGATGTGTGACTGGGAGGAGTAGAGTAAGTGGAAGTGTGTAACTTCAGTAAGATTGAACTCTTTTGTAGTAAATGCTACAACAACAGATAGCAGAGACTGGGAACAGGGACGATCAAGAGCAAGAATTCAGCAGCATGTAAACTACGTTCAGAGATTTTCTGGATGGGGAATGATGACTACTGCTTAGAGAGTTTCTCTTCTTGGAAGATGAAAATGTTTTAAAATTGATAGTGCATATTGTTGCACAACTCTGAACAAACCAAACCCAACAGATTGTAAGACAAAGAGAGACAGAGAGGATTTTCTAACTAATTTTCTATGTTGAAGTTGTTGATGATGGGTCAAGATTGGGTGGAAAGAATAAACTGAGAAAGGACAAACCGGGTCCTTTCTTAGTCATGTGGGTGTGTGGCTTTGCATATGCAATTAAGTGGTCAGTTAATAGCAACTCTGAATGGCTAACTTTCATCATGAAATAACTATCATTATTTTGGAAAATTAGAGCTTCTGTTTCTGCTCTGAATTCATCCCTGGGCTTATCTTGTTTGCCCTGTTTTGGCATTTCTTATTTTTGTTAACTAAGCAGTAGGCACATGGCAGTCTTCAGGTTAGTCTAGTTTCTCCTTGAACTTCCTTTTACGGCATTAGAATTAGCTGGACCTCATGTGAAAAGATCATGAGCACATACTCCCAGCGTTCATAGAAGTGGCTGACTTCTTTCCTCCTTGAGAAGCACTCGAAGCATTGTCTTCTTTTCTGGATTTACCAGGAAATGGTGACATTGTGCCAAGGTTGGGTCGGACTCCTGGGATTTTACTCTGTCCTTGCTGCCAGAATGAATATCTTTATACTAGACTGTAGATGTTCAGAGACTGGTTTGCTGAGGGTGAGGACGGAGGATGCCTACCCTACCAAGCCTTACCCAGCGCGCTTACTCAGGCATCGGAGATTGAGCTCTGAAGGCATGGATCTAATTTTATTTAGGGTTGCACAGGACATATATAGGCACATTATCCAATCAGGTTAACATGCTTGTTAAAGTATAACAGAGTCAGCCTATAGGTGAAATATACATCGAGGGTCCAGGTAGTGTAAACAAACCAAGCATGCCTAAGCAATTCTGTCCAGCAACAGATCTGAAACAAAGGACTGGGGAATGGCAAGCTCCTGCACACGCATGAGGCAAGGCAGCACAGGCAAGCTCACATCACAGCTTTCTGGGATGCATGACAGAAAGAGGCGTCCCCTCAGCCCAAACTCAACCTCAGCAACTGCAAAGACCTTCATTCCATGGCAAGTCTTTACCATTACCTCAGTTTCTCTGTTCAGAGTGTTCGGCTTACTTAGACCATGGAGTCAGTGACTGCTGTCAGATGAGCTTGAGGAATGGTCCCTACTCTAGACTGCCCACTGCCCTCCTATGCCTCTTTAATTTGCTGAAGGGTACCCACTAGCACTGATTTGCTCAATGAGGTACCAAGCCAGCCTCATCAGCCCTTATAAAAAGAGAAATCCAAATATTGGAAACCTTTTCTTTTACCAAAGTTTTTTGTTGGGATTTCTAACTAGCACCTGAGTTCCATCTGGTATTATGTAAGTAACCAGTTAATTGGAAAACAAATGGGAATTGCATGGAAAGATTAATTTTTTTCTGAAAATTTTAGCAGTTATGCAATACAAGTTTTCCACAAGTGTTTAAAAGAACAAAAAGACTAATGTTATTACTCTCCAAGGAACATATTACAACATGCTTTTTATTCTCAAGTAATTAAATAACTTCTGTCAATCCCTATAGGCAGGTGATTACAGACTTCCTAATTGTGAATATATTTCTCTCTGGTTAATAGCCCATCACCCAAGATCCTTTTTTTTTTTTTTTTCTCAGATCCTTTATTAATATTTCTTTGATGAGACTCATTTATACACATTGCACTATATTCCCAGGAATTTCCCTTTTCCTCAGCCTGTTCCTTTTGCTCCTTTGTTGGTGTGCATGGACACTAGGTCATTATGATGGCCAACAGGGGGACTTTGAGAGTCCCTTGAAGACAGACTAGCTGGTTTGCAGAGGAGGAGATCATCTTCTTTCAGGAGAAAGTGAACTCTGCCCTTTTATCTAGCCAGACCTTAGATGTAGAGAGGACTGAACAAACGGCCCAGAAGACAGCATATTTTTAATGATTTCATAAAGTGTTAATAAAAATTTGTTAAATAAAATGCCATAACAAATACTTTTGCATCTGCTTTATGGTGGAGATGCTTTATGGTGGAGTGAAGTCCTTGTGTTTAGTATAGGGAAGACACCATAAAACAATAACTCTGTGTTGATTTCAAAGTCTTCTCTGAAATCCTTCTAGCTTGCCGCTTGTTTTATTGAGACAATCAGATTAACACAGGTAGACTAAGTATTGAGAAATGCAGTAGGTAAAGAAATATGACTAGAGTCAAAGAGAATAATGAATAAATCAGATTAAGAACATGCACCACTTATTTTAAGCTATTGATTCCTGTAGACTAAACCTGTAAGTCTTTCCTCATGGAACACCAGTGTAGTTTTTATTTTTTATGCTCTCCTTCTTGGCTTCCCAGAATTCCAAGTAGTTAAAAACCACATCCTTCCCTGTTTCTTTGGGAGACTAAATGAACATCACTTTTTACTCTTCTTCAGTCACTATACTGGAAATTTCAATCTTCTGAAGAGATGGAAAGTAGCTCATTCTGATCAAAATAAAAAACAAAACCACGTGACCTCCTGACATCCAATGGCGGTTTTTCTTTCAAACAATTTCCCTGTGTTGGAGACAACCAGCACCAGAATAAAGGAGACTCTGATTAGGAAACGTTCGTTGTTATTCAGGGACATGATACTGAGATAAAGGCAGGTTCTGCTCCATCCCAAAGCCTCACAGACGCCCCTCACCGCAGTCTGCACTCAGATTACCCCGCGTGAAGCCAACAAAGTCATTACGTGCCAAAGTGTGAGTGTGCTGGTGTGTGCGCACGCACACACACACACACACAGAATCTCATAGAGATTAGCACATTTGTGCTCCCATTTTATCAGTTCTATGGAAATATTTCTTGTATCTTGAGGCTGATATTGGAAGTGCAGTTTGGACTTGGATTTAGAAGTCAAATACCACGTCCTACGCATGGACTTAAAAAGCTCAAATACACACCCAGATCAGTGTGATGAATTATGAGTAACTAAACAGCCCCAGAGCTGCTCTGACCTCAACAGGCATTTAAGAGCTGTCTTTATGAAAAGAGTAGACTTTAGAAATTTAAAATAACTAAACGCCTGCCTTATGATTATGCAGCCCAAATAGAATGCTGTGCAAATGTTGGATGTTAATAACTGGCAGATGCCTTTGATTTACAGAATAAAATGGTGGAATTATAAATGCCTTCAGGTCTCATTTACAGGTTCCCTATTTTTTTTTTTTTTTTCCATGAGGGAACAGATTTGTAAGCTAATGTCACATAGCTGCTAAATAGTTCTGAAAACGCACTGGGTGACTGGCCAAATTTAACCACTCCACAACTTCAAATCATCATATTGGATGCAATAAATTCACAAAATTACATATATCAGTTTTTAAAAAACATATATATTTGGAGAAAAAGAAATTTATTCTTTTAAACTGTGCTAAGGAGAAAAGTGTGTCATGTAAAAATTTCTAACAAGTGTGTTAACTTTTTAAATCTATTGGGTCATGCTGTTCCACATTCCTATGACTCTGAGGAATGCTAGCATTTATTTTAAAGAATTATAGGAAACAAAAATTGGAACTCTCTGGATGAAATGAAGTTTTAGAACATCTTAAAGAGTAAATGTAAATGCTGAAGCTCAGTGTCTAACTTTCTAGCTGGGCACTTTTGGTCAGTATTTTAAATTTTATAGTCACAATTTGGATGTTATTTCAGGCTAGTCTTCTTTTTCTCTAATAAGTAGCAATTTTGCATCTTGTGAAATAATTTAAATCTGGAGAAAGAAACAAAGCAAGCAATACCACTGCCTATGTTTCTGAGTATTTATATTTTTTAATATTATATTTGTTTCTCAGGGCCTCAGCATTGAGATAAATGTCAGTTATTGCAATGCATTCTGGGAGCCAGGAGGTCCCTGGAGCTCAATCAGCCTATTTCTTCCCCAGGGGGTAGCCAATGGTGCTTCCTGGTTATATTCTTCCAATATTTTCTTTCCAAGGCCTCTATCTGAGGCCTCTATTCCCTCTAAGCACGACATTCATAATCTCAATGGAATCTTCTATAAGAGACAGCTGAAAGAGTAATGAGGGATTCAGATCAACAAGGCCACACAGGTCCTGTGCAATATCCTATGATCCAGATGACTTAAAAGATGATTCCCTCATTCCTCAGCCCACCACCCAAAGCTGTTATGCTATGGCCTTATCCCACTCACTGAATTCCATCTTCAAGAAGTTTCAGCACAGGACTTTTAAATAGATGATCCTCACTTATTCTCTGCTTTACTGTTTCTGCTGAGTGTTGCATCATGAAAACACACACACACACACACACACACGAAAACACACACACACACACGCACGCACACACACAATACGTATACAGTTTTTACTAAGGGAATGGCCAGAGTGATAGTGTAATTTATTTCAACCCTGTTATTTTCCTCTTTATGACTTTTTGTTAAAATCCTGGAATATGTTTCTCTTTGTATTCTGCCTCATAATCATTGGATCATATTGCTAGATGAAAGAATTGAGAGTTTAAGGTCAGGATGTCTATGAGGTTGTGAAGTCAATGAAGTCAGCAATAAGCAAAATGAGATGAAGACCCAGGAGCTTCCATATGGCCAACAGGTTGTCCTGTAGATTTTATAATATGTAATTGTAATTTTTCTAATTATATACTTATAACACAACCAATAGGATGCTTCAGTTCTTCTATTGAAAAAGCAGGTAAAAATGGTTTTAGATATTATCAACAAGTAAAATTGATTCCAAAGTAGAATCACAATATATATACAGATACTTTTTCATTCAGTATTTTGCCAAACTGAGTCTCATTATCTCCCCTTTTACTGGTGTTAAATGGCAATGTTAAGGACTCCATTAATGCAACTGAGGTCTACATTCATTATACTGCCTATATCTAGGACTTCTCCAAAAAAGAAAAAAAAAAGTCAGTTCCCACAACCAGATGCCACCATTCATAAAATTCATTATATTCCATACCAAGGTATTACTTTTTCTCTAACACATAAGCAATTTTATTACATACACACACACACACACACACACACACACACACAATCTATATAGATAACAGAAAAAAGTTTAATATATATGTCAGAAAATATATATAAATATTTTTCTAGGAAAATGAGTTTTGATTTCTGTTTTCACCCAGATACTTTTTTAAAAATATTTTTTTGGTTACATTTAGATTGCCTAGAATATCTTTCATTTATTCATATTATCTGTAAGTTATTTACATAGAAACATAAAAATGTGGTTTTATTCTAAACATTGTGGTTGGTTCCTTTGATAGAACGGCCTCTGCTGTTGTGTGTTTTAACAACAGTGCTAGAATGAATCAAATCATGCAATGTATTTTATTATATTTTAAAAATCTCAAAAAACCTTTCAGATTTATTATGTGAATTTTTATGATCATTTTATGAGACAGATAAGGCAATGCTAGAAATGAGAAAAATGAAGCTTACTTTAGATTATGTCAAAATTGCATCTTGGGCATGGGGTTTAGGACAAAGGCACCCACTGTTTCAGAAAAATGACCTTCACATATCACATCATTAAATACTGTTCTATTAAATACCCCAATTCTTCCCTCATTTTCCTTTTAGTCAGAAGAGAGATGACATGAAGGTAGTAGGAAAATTTAAATTTCATGCCAGAAACTTGTTAGACAAATCTGTAATCCCTCTGAGGTTAAGTGTCAAATAACTCATTCATTAAACGAGTAACTGTCAAGATGTCAGTTCTTTCAAGATAAAAATGTAAGTTAACAGATCATCTACAAATGATATCAGAGGTGGAGGATGATGTTGGTGATTGAGATAATGATGCTGATGTTGGTTTGCAGTGAATTTCTCCTGAAAATTGTCTTTTCATGATTTTTTTTGTCTTCTTTTATTCAACATAATAGCAATTTCAAACAGGAGGTATAAACAAAATCACAGAAAATATTTGAATTGTACAAGTTACTATGTATCAAAATTTCCACTTTTGTGCATGAGTGTGGATTTGCTTCTTACTAACAGGCCAGAGAAAGCAGAGCTTTCATTGGCAAAGAACAAAAGCAAGTAGAGTGGACAGCTTCCTCTTGATATAACAAAAGGAAATGGAGAATATACGAAACGTGAAAGAACTGAAATCTCCTAAGTGTGGAGCTGTATTCCTCCCTAGACACTCACTTTTCCTGGGAACATATGGCCTAATGTCTAATGAAGCTAATCCTTGGTAAAGCCTTATTTCAACTTCAGATTCCACAGGCTTAGCTGGCTCTCCACTGTTAAAACTGAGGAACACCAAATTCCCTATTAAAGGGAAGTGAAGAGAAGTTATTAGTATGTTCTTTGGCTCCGCCTTATGTTAAAGACTATAAGTCTTGTGTCCCTCATGAAGCTATTTTAGGTGATGTTATCCCAATCTCTGAGACATTAAAAATATTTTATAAAGAATCTTTTAGTGCAAATTGACTTATAAATATTTTGTGGCATAGAACTGTCATATGAGCCAGCAATTGCACTTCTGGATATATAATTGATGGAACTGAGAGTAGGTACTCAACAGATACCTGCACAGCCATATTCATAGAGCCTAATGAGCAATCTCTGGAGAGAGGAGTCTCCCAAGTGTCCATAGTGATGAGATAAACCAAGCATGATATGTGTATATATACGCAGAGGCATCATTGGTACTTGAAAAAGGATGAAATTCTGACACAGGCTACAATATGGAAGGAACTTACATTAAGTGAAATAACCAAAGGACAGATACAGTGTGATTCCACTTACGCGATTTACCCAGCAAAATCAGATTCACTGGAGCGGAAGCATAGTGGTGGTCAGAGGCTGGAAGAAGGAGGAATGGAGATGAATTGTTTAATGGGTATAAGTTGAATGGTTTAATGGGTATAAGTCACTCTCTGGAGAGAGTCGGGGTTCAGCCCCAACTGTAAATGTATTTCATGCCACTGAACTTTACATTTAAAATGTTTAAAATCATAAATTTTGTGTTACAGATTATTGTTTTGTACTGTAAAAGTGTACTTTGTGCATTACTTTTTATGATGTTTATTCTCCTATTGTTTTAGTCAACATTTTTGTTGCTTCAATCAAAAGACCCAACAGAATTGATTTTAGAGGTGGAAAGTTTATTTGGAACTCATGGTTTCAGAGGACTCAGTTCACAGACTGCAGACTCCATTGGCTCTGTGCCCAAGTTGAGGCAGAGCATCATGGTGGAAGGTCATGGCAGAGGGAAGCAGCTCAGGACATGTCACCAGGAAGCAGAGAGAGCTCTGAAGATCAGGGGCAAATTATAAACTCCAAAAGCACACCCTCAGGGACCCACCTCCTCTAGCTACACCCTGCCTGACTACAGTTACCACCCAGTTAATCCCAATCAGGGAATTAACACATTGATTAAGTTAAAGCTCTACTAACCCAATCATTTCATCTCTAAACTTCCTTGCATATTCTCACATATGAGCTTTTGGGGAACACCTCATATATAACACCTATGCTTCATTATTATCTTCATTATATGTTTGTGATCTTGGACGGGGGATGTACTAGGGATTGAAACCAGAGGTGCTCTACCATTGAACTACATCCCAGACCTTGTATATTTATTTTGAGACAAGGTCTCTTTAAGCTGCTGAAGTTGGTCTTGAACTTGTGCTTCTCCTTCCTCATCCTGACCAATAGCTGGAATTAAAGTTGTGTTTCGTTGCACCCAGTCATGTTATTCTTCTTAAACTCCTTAAGAACTAGTTCATAATGATTAATTTCAATTTCACCACCCACAAATAAGACCTTAAGTCATACACTTGCCCTGTAGATTGATAAGTTTAGATCTATGAAGAAACTTACCTAGAACGTTAGGGAGAGCTTAGTTGGATGCTTTGAGTTTCCCAAATAGTACACTTTTCCCTCAGTGAACTTGATTGTTGGATCACAACCTAAGAGTGTTCTCTGAATTTTCTGGACAATGCCCTGGCCATGACTGTGATAGTCCAAGAGCCTTCCCTTCCCATGGCTGGTGGCCCTGTGTGTGAACTCAGCTTGCACAGTGGGGAAGATCACTTCCTATCCCTGTCAGTTAGGGAGACCAAAACATGACTGCCGCCTACAGCACTCCCCCAGTCCAAGTGCTCGGTCATTCACATAGTCCGAGTGCTCTCACTGATCACTGTGCTCTCACTCTTACCCTATAGAGAGCCCGGGAATGAGAGAAAAGTGTAAGTCCTACCTTCCGATGTGGAGCTAGATGGCCTGTCCAGCTGTGTTCTGGTCTGGGCACACCTATGTGTGGGGTGAGAGCAGGCTAGGGGGCCATGATTTATCATCTCTTTCTGACTCAGGATGGTACGTTTTTCCTTTCCCCGATAAAGCCTCTTTCCATATATACATCATGTGATGTTCTGAACTCCATCACAGATCTGCTGCAGGCTGTTTGGTGGACTAGAGCGGATGTGCCTTTCATAGTAGTGATGTGAGGAGCTGATTGACATGGCGCTGTCATTGTTGCTTGGTGTCTGTTAAACTCTTCTAAACAAGAGTTGACAGGATTGCTCTTTAAATATTGTAATTTGAGAATTCAACCAGTTATTCATATGAAGAGTTAGAAACTTCTGTGTTTTACATTATGTTTATAAAAATAATTCTAAAATTTCAGTTTCAAACAATGTATCACCTTCCTTCATTCCTTTAGCACAGCTCCAAAGAGCAGTGTCCTGTCACAGGGTGCAGCCGAAGCGGGAGGACCAGAGGTGGTGTGGGGTCAGGAAGCTGTCCATCCATGAGAAGGCAGACAGAGCTCACTGCTAAGCGCACATGCAGATGCTTCTAGGTGCCTCCGTGAGCTTCTGCCCGCAGTGAAGCTTAGAGGAAGTTAACTCCCCTAGAGCTCCCTTTTCAGGAGATCTTTTCTACTTGCTCCTCTTCTGTTAGTTCTAGAGCGTAGGACTCTGTCAAGAAAACAATGAACACCTTAGAAATCCCTATAATTTGATTCATAGGGAACTATATTGTTCCATTGGTTTAAGCTTTTCTAACTGAAATAAAGGGTAAATTTTCCTTCATAATAAAAAAAAAATCCATAATCATCTTTGCTGTAATCCAATAAATAATGTTTTCCTGAGGTAAATTCTGTTTTACCTCCTTGCCCTATAAAAACGGTGGCTATCACATTGTGCCATATTTATTGGATCATAACATGTATCATGTTGTAGCATACGTCACGTCTTGTCATGTGATTCTCCTTCACAGTGTGTACACTGTCCTATGCTGTCCTGGCCTGTCTTATCCTATCCTTCCATGCCACGTGAGGCCTGCTTGTGTTACAGCATATCTCTGAAGTTAACCAATTTATTTATGCTTTTTACTGCTGGGAATGGAACCCATGGTCTCCCACATGCTAGGCAAGTTCTCTACATTTAAGATTAACACCTTTCACTATCTGACTAATTTTATTCTGGATTCTTGTTTTAATTTCAAAATAGAGAGGTAAAATCCCTATCTACTTACTGTAGGAATCCTGTGACAACTAGATATTTATTTAGATAAATAGTAAATACATACAAACATAAAGTAAAACAGACATAGAGTTAGCATTGTGAAATGTTTCATTGTATAAAATACACAGTCCTTTCAAAATTGTATTTAAATAAGCATTTTAAATTGTGAACATTGAATTATTCTGTCCCTTAACAGAGTTACTGTGACTGACAGTAATCCCCTGAATTATAAGATTTTTTCAACACTGGAGTCAGAATGTAAAGAAGGTGTTCCATGAATAGTAAACACAACTCACATATTCTCTTCTTTATATGTGTCAGACACAGGATCCAGTATTTTTCATGCATTAACTCTTCTCTGAAGCCCAAAGAGACTGGTAATGCTGTTATCCTTATTTTATAAGGGAACCTGTAGCATACACGCCAAATGAATATAGTGATGTCATTGTAGAGTCTATAGTCTTATATAGTCTCTACATATGTAAATGGACATGATAATTATATGTGAATTGTTTATCTTGGATCTAGTTCAAAGGCCCACATACAAAACTCAATTTCTAATCATTTATTCATTTTGCTTTTGGTTTGGGGTTATGAAAATGAAACAAAGACAACTCTCTGAATTGGATCATTACTATTAAAATAATTGCAACCTTGTAGTCTTGTAGAAAAAGGAAAAGAAAGGTGGAAGGCATCTCATGAAAATCAAAGGGAAATCAGTAGAGAAAAGGAGAGGGACCAGGAAAAGAGAGGGTGAGAGGGAAAGGGGAAATAAATGGAAATGATATTGACCACATTGTATGATTATGTTGTGTGTATATAAGAACATGTAACAATAGATCTCACCTTTCTGTACAATTAAAATGCAGCAATAGAAGTGAGGGGAAAAAAGAAAAAAGTTATCATAGCTGGAGTCTGGGCATGAAGAGAAAGGAGAAATAAAACTGAAATTGAGATGAGCAGTTATGGAAAATAGAACACAACTGAGTTAATTTTGAGCACCCTGGGAAGAAATGTGATTGGCTCTTGCTATGACTGCAGTGGTAAACACAAGTCTGTTAAAATGTGCCTGAAGTCAATGATGCATGTGGAATAGGTGAAGAGGTTGGGGAAGAGCAACAGCACATGGATTGACTGTGCACGGTGCTCTTAAAGGACATGGAGGTTGTTGTTGTTCATGATGCCCTGGGTTTTGGGACTAATGCCAGAATCCACCTATTGTTAATTTCTACAGCTTATCCCACGTGGGCTCTACACAAAAGCACAGAGCACAGCACATGGCAAGACAGAGTTTGCAGTCTGGGAATAGCCTCTAATCTGTATCACTAAGACCCTGGCTAGTAGATGAAGACCCATGGAAGAGTAAGATATTGGAGACTGGGTCCTCAGTCATAGGTAAGACAGGATTTCTAGAGCCAAATTGCTTAAATCTAAATCTAAGCTTGTACTTCCTAAGTGTGTGATCGAAGCAAGTCAATCTGTCTCTATCACTATTACTTCATTGATGAAATGGAGGTGATAATGGTATGTATCATTGCTAAGAGGAATCAATACATTAAACATGTTAGAAAAGAACAATCATTAGTACACTGTAAAAAATATTAACTTTTATTCCCATAGGAATGTGAAAAGATTTTGGGAATAGATTTTAGAAACGTCACCTTATCACATTTATTATGATAATGACATAAGGTGTCTTTGTGACTAAAAGTTAGTTTGACTCAATTTCTAGGTTTCTTACTTATAAATCATGTTTCTCATCCTCTCATTCTGACCTGTGGACAGAGGAGAAAATCACTATCTTTACGTTTTGTAGTGGAGGTTAGTGATATAAGAATTTAAATGGAAAGCACTAAAAATTTCACAAGAATGTTATTCCCAGGTTGATTATGAGAAAGGTATTCTATGTAGAGAAATCACTGGAGTAAATAAGTTTGATCGAACATGAAACATTGCTTTTGTATTATAGGAAGTACAAAATTGAGGGTTAAAAATTTTAAAAAACCAGCATAAATTTTATGTTTGGTTAATATAATATAAACTATGTGCTCTACTGTAGTGGATATTAAGAGAAGAAAAAAGGTAGGTTCAGGATAAATTTTCAAATGTTCCTGTTTAGAGTCAGTTTGGGGACACAAAATATGAGCATAACAGCAAAAAATATCAATTTATTAAAACTTTTGTCAAATATAAGGATATATAGGTTACATTTTGAGGACTATTACATTTAAAAATTAATTCATTTTGGATAGGTAGGTCTTGCATCCATCATAAGTAAAAAATGGAACAGAAAATTTTAGAACTAGACAGAAAAAAAAAGAAATAAGAAACACAAAAATAAAACCATTAGAATAGTAGAGTATCCTTACTAAATATCTGCCATGTATATGAACCAAATAATAATAATTTGGAACTTTTTGGTTGTGAAATATTTGACTTACCTGTGCTTGAAGTGAGATGTAATTAGGTACATGTTTATCTTCTCACCAGTAACTAAAATCTCAAGGAAACTGCTTTCTACTTTTTGTTTCTGGGTATCCAGATTGACAATGACCGCAGGTACTTCCATTGAGAACAACTAAAAATGTTAGAAAGTGTGTGGAGATATATCTATATATACACATGTATAGCTCCATTCTAAAGTTCTAGTAACAAGTAAGTCAGCATTTGCAAAGATAATTTGTAGAAGATTAATAAAACTCATAAAGTGAACAGTGTTTTCTGTTCTGACGTTTTCCCGCTGGAAGCAATTACAATTCTGAAAGCAGAGGAAGTTTCTGAAAGTTTCAGAACCTAAGCACAGTTTTCAGAGGATTCATTGAGATTGGAGCAAAAACAAAACTGAGATCAAAGTCTATCAAAGAGCAAGTTGTGATACATACATCAGCTTTTTGGAGCGACCCAAGAGAATTGCATCCTTGGTGCAGGTGAAATACAAAACAGACCTTGACAAAGGATAGCTCACCTTCCAGTAGTGTCAGTGACTGTGAAGGCCCAAAGCATCGCCTCTATTCTACATGCTATATATTTGAATAAGTAAATACCTTACGGTGAAAAGGACAATATATAATCCTTAGAAAATTTCATAATTTTTCATATGTAGTGCATTATGAACTGAGTATATGCAGACATGCAATATGACAAGCTTCAGATAGGAAACAAGATGGAAAAAAAGTAGTGAAAAAAATGGAAGGGAATTTGGATATTGAATTGTTTGCACTTATTTATATTTGTAATTAACACACAAAATGAAGTGCTAATGAAACAGGTTTTTAGTAGTGAACTAGGAAGAATTTAAACAGAAATGTTTGAATTAAGAAATATGCAATAACTGAATTTAAAACTCAGTTTAGATATAGCTGAGGAGAAAATTAGCAAGTTGAAAGGAAGTTTAGATGAAAATATTCAGATTTAAAATGTAAGATGTAAATTCAAGATGAGATTCAAGGATGTAAATGGTGTAAAATGTAGAAGAAAACTGAAAGAAAAATATGAGACATAATGGAAAGTTATACATGTGTGTATTTTGATTCCCAGAATAGGACCAAAGGGAAAACTGGCAAAAGAAAAAAATATTGTGCACAAGATACAAAATTAGAAAATTCCAAACTTTGACAATGATTGTCTGACATCTAGCAACAGATTTGAACATGATGGAAGGAAGGAAGGAAGGAAGGAAGGAAGGAAGGAAGGAAGGAAGGAAGGAAGGAAGGAAGGAAGGAAGGAAGGAAGGAAAGGAGGGAGGGAGGGAGGAAGGAAGGAAGGAAGGCAGGAAGGAAGGAAGGAAGGAAGGAAGGAAAGGAGGGAGGGAGGGAGGAAGGAAGGAAGGAAGGAAGGAAGGAAGGAAGGAAGGAAGGAAGGAAGGAAGGAAGGAAGGAAGGAAGGAAGGAAGGAAGGAAGGAGAAGAAAGAGAAAGAAAGAAAGTTAGTCCCAGGAGAAAAAACACAAAAGAATAGAACAAATACAGGAAAAAATATATAACCTAGGCATGTCAAAGAAAATTTCGGAAAATAAGTTGTCTTTTATTTTCAGTAAGTATTAAAGACATTCAACTAATAGCACGAAATAAAGACCTTTGCAAACAAACAAAATTTGAGATTGTTTCACCAGCAGACTCAGCCTGACAATAAGATACAAAGAGGAGTAATATAAAACAAAAAGAAACTCTCTGACATGTCTCCCCACAAATGAAGCAAGATCATCTTGAAAGGTAAATATTTGAGTAAATCAACCATGAATATTGTCTGAAGCTGTCCAACATTGAACAGTTCTCAAATATCAACCAAAAAAAACAATAATCAAATACTGCAATGCATTTAAATATTAGAATACCACTCAGTGATGGAAATAAATGAGATACTTTCATAAACAAAAGCAAAATGGGCATCACAAATGTATTAATGCTATTAATTAGAATAAGAGATTCAAGATAGCTTACATTTCTGGAAGAGTGTGTTTATACGATGTTTGAAGATTCAGTTTGAGTGTCAGAAATAAGGATGATGTTTGGGGAAGTTTGAAAAGGGACATAGAAGTCATCTGTGATCCTGATGACCTTTTATTTGTCCGTAAGTTACATGGTTGTGTTCAATTTACACTAACTCCTCTATTTGTGCACACGTTTATTTAATAGCTTTATCAAACAGTGCACTTTAGTTTGGACATTGCTCTTTATGTATATTTTCTTTTGATATGTACCAAAATATGTCATTCTCTAGTATTTTGTAGCACAATCAGTTTTAAAGACAGGCACATGCACTTTAAAAAAAAAAATGTATGGGGGGAAAGAAAGTGGAATGAAACAGACATCATTACCCTATGTACATGTATGATCACATGAATGGTGTGAATCTAATCGTGCACAACCATAGAAATGAAAAGTTGTACCCCATGAGTTGTACAATTAATCAAAGTGTAGCCTGTGAAAATAAAAATAGATAAAATTAAAAAGAAATGTATGAAAGTATGAAATTTCATTGACTGACTATCTTCAATCAGGATCATGTGTTACAATGAGTATTTCCACATTTTATTAGCTGATTTTTCATTACATTGGTAAAAGTTATACAAGTAGAATAATTTTAAGGACTACCGTTAGAAATATGCCAATCATCTCAGAGAACTAATTTTAAATTACTTTAGAATTTAGATTTTTTTTTTTTTGTCAGAATTCAGTGACATCATCCTTGTAGCCTAACGCCTGCACCATAGACATTGAACACTTCTGCCGGTGGTAGAGGCCTTTTGCAAAGTGGAGATGTGCACAAATGCCCTCTGTGCCTTTCTGGGAGGAACACTCTCTGATATTTTTGCATAATCTCCAACCTGAAATTAAGTGATAACGTGAAGTCAAATTGCAATTCCTCTGAGGATGCTGCAGATTCTTTTTAAGGTTGGAAAAGAGGTATTAGCAATAAAAATTTATCCGCTATCTTAACTCATATATTTCACAACACTTTTTTTGTTTGCAATTACCCACAGGGAAAACGTCCTCAGAGATGGAGTTACACATTTAAGAAAAGGGCAGAGCAGATATGCAAATGCCACCATGTTGAGGAGAGTCCAGTATTCCAGTGTAATGCCTTCTATTGATGCCAATAAGCAGCACAAAGACCCCTGCCCACTGATAGCCGCATGCTTGGGTGGTCTTTGAGGACAGAACATGCTTTTTGTTCTGTATTCCTTTATTTAGGGCCTGGTTATCTTACGCAGGTAGAACTGGCTTTATCTAGACCCAGTCGATTACCACCACAATCTCCCATTCCAAGGAAACACCTTGCCGGAGTGGTGTCTAAGCCTATTTACTCAACAGGGACACCCCAGGGGTCCTGGGATGCTCCTCCTTGAAACTTCTCTTTGCTCAGCAAAGTTCAGACCTTAGCATTGACCCCGTTCCTTTCTAGGTTGGCTGCAAACAACCCTTTGCTGATGTTGCAACCCTTTGCTCTTATCTGATGTGCTTTTCTGCTTGGCTGACCCTAGTGAGTTCATTTCCTTCACACTCTTCCTTCACACACTCCTTCTCTCCTTCACATTTCTACTGAAAGAGAAAAGAAGAAGAATTTTTTTTTTTTTTCACTTCGCTTTTATCACCTTTTATCCCCCCTCTGTGTAGCAACGGAGTGGGAGGTGGCGGTAAAAGTTGTCTCTCCACACTATACTCCTGTGAATCTGAGCCTTTCATATTTGATCAATAAAGTATTATATGAGGTAGTACTGTGGGGTTAAGGGAATTAAACCATGTCTCAATTTAATGCTAAGTTTACTCAATTATATGTCTTCTTTTACTTTCTGCCTTTCCTCCTCACTACATATCCAACTTCCCTGGCTCAGTCCAGGCCAGTAGATACTAGGCATTGATGGCAGCAAAGGAAGGACTGTATAGAGGGTAAAGACGGGTGGGAGGGGCGGGGGGGGAAGGGAAAAAATAACAGAATGAATCAAATAACATTACTCTATGTAAATTTATGATTACACAAATGGTATGCCTTTACGCCATGTACAAACAGAGAAATAACATGTATCCCATTTGTTTACAATAAAAAAAAATAAATAAATAAAATAAAATAAAATAAAATATATAACCAAAAAAAAAAAAAAAAGCCCTTTCTGCTTAGTAGGTCAAGACTTGCCGATTCAAGTAACAAAGAGGAAAATAATAACCTTAATTTTCCAATTATGCATCTTATCTATGTAGTAAACCTTCACCCACAAGTATCTCAAAATAATTAATACTGAGCTCTCATAAAAAGCCAGAGAGAAAGAAATAATACATCCTAAAAATCCTGATGGTTATAAAAATCTGGGTTATGTAGTCGGTCACTGAGCTGGATGCTTAGATCAGGCTGGACTTTAGTACCTTTGTTGACCACACAGAGCCTTCACGAGACTGAGTTTTAATGTTGTTCCCTGAACTTTTATTGACAAACACTACATCAAAAGAACTCTGTCAAAATCACAAGTGTGCTTGCCATAAAAGTGTTGTGGGTACTGTCCTCTGTGTCCTTCCTGGTCTTCTTACAAAGTCTGTGATGTCTGTAGCAGAAAAGAGCTGAGGTAACCTGTGTGCCCTTGAGCCGCAGGTTCTCTGCTCCTGTCAGTAAAGAATTATGCAACTAATCATCTGGCTTTTCACTTTGGCTGCCAAATTGATCAGAGCAAAATTTGAAACTGCACTCTAACAATTACGCTTGACCTCTTTATCTGCATTTATGAAGACTTCGACTCCCAGGTTCTGATTTCCTTTTTCCGATTTTGTCATTATTTTCTTGAAAGTATTCGAAGGATATAATTAATCAATCAGGTGCTGGGGATATTTCCATTTCCTTGAGGAAAAAATTTAGAGAGATATTGATTAAGCGGCTCTTTCAAAACTTCATTGTTGATCTAAGACTTAAAAATGGAATTTCTTTGGTAAGTCCTGTTCCATTTACATGAAGCCCATCATTCTCAACCTGAGGGAGAGTGGGGAGTAACATTCCTCTCTGTGAGACATTTGGTAACGTTTGGAGGCAAGATGGCCATGGCATCTAATAGACAAGCCCAGGGATGCCACTAAATGTCCTACAATATAACGCACCCGACCCTTGCCACCCACCCTAAGGAGCTATTCAACTCAACATGCTAATGGTGCTCAGGCTGAGGAGCTCTGTATTAAGATTAGCTCTCTTTAATAGTATGAAAAATAGAACTACTGATTAAATTACACTCCATTCCTCTTGGTAAATTTTGTTTGGACACTTCTGTGCTGCTTCTTTTTTATTTTATTGATGTTTTCCGGTGTTCCAATTTTACTAATCCTTAATTTTACTAATGTTTTTACTTTCCATGATTATCCCTCTTCTCTTCTGTGCTAATTTTGTTCCTTTTCTTAACTTTCAAAGTATATATTTACTTTCTGTTTCATTTTATATAGTATTTAACAAAAATGAATTTATAATAAGGCAATATAAAAGATCTCAGCTCTTGAAGCTAAAAATAATATGTCTGGAGATGGGACTCACACAGATCATTCCTTCTCTGTAATGTGCTAGGCTAGAACATTTCTCAAGTGCAGGTCTCTCAGTCACTTGATTATAATCTTCCAATTAAGCTCACCCTCTTCAATGGTTAATCTTGAGAAGAATTGATTCTGCCTTGTTCCCCTATGAATAATACATACTATTTAAAATGTCTTCTAGTCTGGTTTCTTTTCCTGGAAGGAAGCTATCTTCTTCTATGAGTGGGGATAAGTCTTCAAGGAACAAAGGTCCTCCCTCTCTATTCAGCTAAAAAGAGAGGAGATTAGGTGTTGAAGTTTTAATAAGAGAATGCCTAGATAGAGTTCAGGCAGAAAAGTGATAAGGCGAAAGATAGATAAGAAAAATTATTTTTTAAAGAATAAGGAGATCCATCTATAGAGAGGCTGATCTGAAAAATATTCTTTTGCAAAGTGATTTTTATGCTCAGAGCAAGCTTTGAGTACAGTTTCAGGTTTTCAGGGGAAGGGTTCCGGACATGCATTGCAGGCTCGTGCCTGGGAGTAAGGGAAAGAGCTGGAGGTGAGGAAGCCCTTGGCGGAAGTGGGGAGTGGAAATTGAGTGTCATGGCTTGGCCATGATGAAGAAACAGCAGGGGACGCTGCAGAAGGGGAGAGCTATGAGCGAAGCAGGTCCTGAACCTAAGTAACTGTGGGAGAATTGCACAATGAAATGAAAACACAATTTGGTGGATAACGGATTGAAAGAAGGCAGTAGGGAGGCGAAAAGGTGTTCCCATAGCCCAGGTGAGATGGTGGTTTGCACCAAGTTAGTGGTGGCAGAAATGGAGACAGGAGCCAAACTGTGGAGTTGGTTTGACAGAACTTGGTGGGGGAATAATGGGGTGGTCAAGGAGAGAGAAATATTAGGAATAACTTTCAAATGTCTAAATTAATTAACACTTCACAGAAGAAGATCTACAAGCAATCAACAAACATATGGAAAAATGTTCAACATCTCTAGTAATAAGAGAAATGCAAATCAAAACCACCCTAAGATTCCATCTCACCCCAATTAGAATGGTGATTATCAAGAATACAAGCAATAACAGGTGTTGGCGAGGATGTGGGGAGAAAGGTACACTCATACGTTGCTGGTGGGGCTGCAAATTAGTGCAGCCACTCTGGAAAGCAGTGTGGAGATTCCTTAGAAAACTTGGAATGGAACCACCATTTGACCCAGCTATCCCACTCCTTGGCCTATACCCAAAGGACTTAAAATCAGCATACTACAGAGATACAGCCACATCAATGTTCATAGCTGCTCAATTCACAATAGCCAGATTGTGGAACCAACCTAGATGCCCTTCAATTGATGAATGGATAAAGAAACTGTGGTATATATATACAATGGAATATTACTCAGCCATAAAGAATGATAAAATTATGGCATTTGCAGGCAAATGGATGAAATTGGAGAATATCATGCTAAGTGAGATAAGCCAATCTCAAAAAACCAAAGGACGAATGATATCGCTAATAAGTGGATGAGGACACATAATGGGGGGAGGGAGGGGTTAGTGTTAGGGTTAGAGTTAGGGTTAGGGAGGGGGGCAAGAATGGAGGAAGGAAGGACTGTATAGAGGGAATAGAGGGGTGGGAAAGATGGGGGGAAGGAAAAAATAACAGAATGAATCAAACACCATTACCCTATGTAAATTTATGATTACACAAATGGTATGCCTTTACGCCATGTACAGAGAAACAACATGTATCCCATTTGTTTACAATAAAAAAAATAAATTAAAAAAAATTAATTAACTAGTCGCTTTCTGATTCTATTTATTCAGTTGACCAGAAACTTGAGAGAAACCCCCAAAGGTAAATATGAAAGTTCGAATTTGTGTTTATTTGCTTTATTTTTTTTACATCCATATGTATATTTCTACTCATTTTGGATACTGAAATGGTTATGTCAAATAGGAAGTTCAATAGATGAGTCTGAAGTTCAAATGAGGCAACTAGGCTAGAGACTAGGTTTGGAACTCTTGAAATGGAGATTCCATTAAAAACTTGGGAATGACTAACAAGAGAAAGTTGCATGCATGTAATAAATTAGATATATATTTTATATGATATTATATAATACATATCATATAATACATATCATATAAATTATATAATATGTATTATATGATACATATTATACGATACATATCACTTTATATATGCTGATATCTCAGAAGGCCGCCTTGATACTTTTAAACAGTCACACATCAAAAGAAGATAGAGAAAAACATTAAAAATTAAAATAGTAATCAGAAAAATACATTATTGCTGAAGCCAATAACAAGGAGTGTGTGATCCAATAATGAGTGTTTGTAAGGAAAACTTTGTAGTGTAAGTCTAGTCCTACAAAGCGTCAAACTCTTCATCTAAGTTGATCCATTAAATTTTCTGACTTTCTTGATCTTTTATTATTATTATTATTTTACTTCTCCAATTGTCTTGATCTTTATTCATCCTGCTGGTAACAAATTGGTTGGCTGCACAGAGGTGTGAGTCTAAAGCTGAACTGTGGAGAAAATCATGTTGCTGTTCAGAATAACAACATGGTCAATCATACTAGTGAAGGCTGATGAGCTGAAAGGATATGACAGGGAGAAACTAGTCATGAGCACTTACACTGCTTATTCACATTTATCGTTGATTAGAAAGGTTATATGGGAAAATACATACGTATGTTTCATGCATGTGCGTTACTTAAGATACACATGTAATTAAGCCCACACTTTGTTATCTGGAATTTTTAATCCACAGTGGCTCTTCCCTATCAAGCTATCAGTTGCACATCAATACTAGCTGATGCTTTGATGTGCTTTTTGAAATATGCATGGTTTGACTGCAGCTGAACTTCAAAGAGGAAATATGCTTTTTAATGGAAAAGAGCTGTTTCCCTTGTTTAGAGGTAAGTACATGAGAGTCCTAGACTAGTGTAGATAAAAAAAAAATGAGCCTTTGGAAGTGTCAGAAGGGCAGACAGAGAGCAAACTTCATAGAATTCAGAAGTCTAAGTCCTGGCCAGCATTTAGGACAGCAACATTTCTTTGCCACATCATTAGAAACTTTCCTGGTTTGGAATAAGGAAGTAGTGCAGAAGAACTTTCCCAAGTGCCACAGCAGTAGGGTTTCCGAGCATCCTGAGAAGACAGTAGAGCAGAAGCTTCAGTTCAGGAGGCCTCTGTGCAATGTCATACCTGACTCGATTCACCAGGCTGCTGCAATGAGGATGCGTGATGAGTGGCAATGAAGAGTTTAGAAAATGTTCATTGTTGCTCAGCCCAATTCCCTCAGCTGGTAGAGAGGTCAGCCCTGCACTGTCAATTCTTCCATCTGATTCTAAATGACAAGGATCATCATTCCCATCCTTCAATGAAAACCACATTTTAAATACTATTCCAGGACATCAGAGCAAAGCCAAAGCTGCTTCTATTTAAGGACACAATGTTTCAGCATCATGAAGTATAGGGAAACAATTTTGTATCTAAAGCAAAAAGTACATGTAAAATGATAAAGACCTTAACATTTGGGGAGTGACTTAAATATTATATGCTTTTTCTCTCTCATGAAGGTATAATTAGCAGAAAATTATTTATGAAATTGATGTATGCTACTATATCAAGAACTCCTTCCATCATGTTTTTTTCTTATGTGAATAGTTGAAATAGTTTAATATGTAGTCTTCAAACTCCCTCCAAGTTTCTTCTGTGGTAGTTTAATAAATGAATTTAGATTTTTATTTCACAGAATAGCTATATAACATCAGAAGAATCTCTATAACCTTGGAACTAAATTGTTTTTAAAGAGCATCAGATAAGCATCGGTTTCCTTATTAGTATACTTTTATTTCTGTACTAGGGCTTGGTATACAGGACATTGCTTACAATAAAATTGCTTGTAAGGACTCAGTTATCTCTCATACTCTAATCATTTAAACCAACAAAACAGTTTTTAAAAGCAGGACATAATTTGGGGGTAAATTATGTCTGAATATGGGGGGAATATATTATTCTAATAACATTACAAGAAGTTTCATGCTGGTTTTCTAGTTCACCTTCCCAGGTGCCTCAAGATACCCAAAAGAGGTGAGACATGGCTTCCTTTCACATGCTTGCTACAGAAACTAGCAAAATTCACCTTGTTGGCTACACTAAGGAGATCAAATCATTGGAGCATTGTGATAATGTTAGTCGGGAATCCAAATTCATTATCTAAGCCACACATGCCTCAGATTTCCCATTTAATGCAGGGGCAGGCCTTGCCTCTGGTCCTCTGAGATCATCAGATAGGAGCAAAATCCTCCTATCTCTGTATACACACATGTTCACTTTCAGATGCAGAAGCCAGAGTAAAGCAGCCACACCCAATGTCAGCAGAGTCTTTTCTTCCGGTACAATTAGGGCTCTAAAGAAATTTAAATTATATTCAAAAACTGAAGTCTTTACTTTTAGGATTTCTTCGGGACTTTTGAAAATATTTTTAAATAAAATACTTTGAACATGTACACGTTATAGAACTTTTCATTTAAATACTCTTAAATTCAATAACCATTACATTTTAAATCATAGACTGAACTGAAATGTAGAAACACAATAAAGATAAATAATGTTTGAAATGGAATCACCAGTCATTCTGTAATCAAAACTCCATTTGGTGTGTAAGAGAATAATTAGGAAGTAATCATAAGGAACAAGAGAATTATATAAAAGGGCAAGGGTGAGGCATTGCTTACGAAGAATAAAATGCAAAACTACTTGATACTCACAACTTCCCACTTGAAGATCAAATTAGTTAAGCCCAACTTTCTCCCTTGACTATTTCTTTGTGGGGAAATGGCCTGAGAGTCTGGATGTTTAAATGGGCTCTCCCACTTGTCTGTCTTATTTACTATCCCAATAGAGTATACATCTTTAAATTTAATACCTTCTGAGTTGAGACAACAAAGGCAGATCTATAAAAAGAAAGTCTGCAGAAGACAGACTCTAAGTTAATGAGATATTATTTTACCACTCTTTACGAAGCGTGAACTTTATTGAACTGTGGAGAAGAGTGAAAAGTAAAAGAACATTGAAACAAAAATGAACCAAACTGAATTTACCTCCTCCCCAGACCCAGAGATAATAACTGCAAAATCACATTACTTACAAACATCTGGCTCTGAAATACTTTCGGGGCACCTGGAGTAGTAAAGATCTGGTGTTGGGTTTTTGTCTTCAGTCAATTCATTAAGCTGCAAGGGGCCTAGAATATTGGATCACATTAGTCTCATAAAATTGCCACCAGTGTTAAACAATAAGTGTGTTTGGACAGGAAAACTGACTGCTTTTTTTTGCTGGAAAGCACTTTTTTTAGAGTTGATCTTTGTTCTTTCAGAGTTCAAGAAATGTATGCCATTTACTAAGCTATATTTAAAGTAGGTTCAAAGACATAATTAAGAAGAATGCTTTATTGTTTTAGTAACTAATTTACTAATATAAATTAAAAGAAGTTGAAGAAGATTTAAATTTGTATTGAGTCCAAAGAAAGATAGTGGTTTAGTGAGAAAATATAGATTAAGAATTTTTATTTAATAAAATGATCTGACAGTCTTTTCCTGGCAACACAAAAAATGCCTCATTATATCTAGAAAACATGTAAAGGGAAAAATAAATGGTTTCTTTTTCTAATTAATGACACCGTATTGTTCTTATTAGGACAGTGTCTTTAGAAACCTTCTAACGTGGGAGGAGAAAATCTGCTGTTTGCAATATAATACTAAGTTTAATATAGATGACTTGATTATAAGCATTTTCTAATCTCCAACTCTGTGAATATGAGGATGTAATTGGCTTGCAGGAAATAAAAGATTAAATATCAGGCCTTTCATCCATTATGTCCTACCTGTTTAGTGCTTCATCTGAGTGGTTTCTAGAGGTTAACAGCACATAGAGCAGGACTTCAGTAAGTGACTTTGCTGATCACTGTAGCTGTACCTGTTAGGATAAAGACTGTGGAACCTGTACCCTAGGCCAAGGATGTATTATCTATGTCAGCATAGATTATTCCAACAGAGGAGCTCTCCCATTCCAATTTCAAAATCAACCCAGGATGATTTACCTTCTCCTGTAATGGGAGACAGTATGGATTTGTGTTTTGCTGTTTGACTCTTTTAACTCACCAGCCTGTTGAGATGGGACTTGAACTGACTAACCATTATGAGTAACCAAGAGAAATACATTGACATACCATGGAAGATGTCATCTAGAAGGGCAAAGCAGTCAAGAACACACCACCAGGAAGACAGTCTGGACTGTAAATCCAGCTAGAGTCTAAAACTGAGCCAAATCAGAATTTCAGAGAATCCTGTAGTTTGCTGCAAACTGGGGCATTCTCAAGAGGTTAAAAAATAAGTTGCTATATAAACAAGCCCCAATGAAAGTAAGATTCTGGAGATCAGAAGGTTTTTTTCCCTAACTTAGAAACCTTTACCTTAGCCAACAGCCTTGCTCCATCGCCAGACAAATGACTCCTAAACAACCAGACAGTAAAGAGGCCCTTGTTATGGAAAATTCCTTGAAATTTAGAAGAAGAATAAGTTGAGTCACACATATGTATAAATATGCATAAGTAAGTGAGAGTTCAAGGAAAAAGAATGCTGGGGCACTTTACTCAGATCTCCAAAGGTGTACGTGGATTTCAGGAAATGAACAGGTTGGGGTTCTCAGACTTGTACCAATCAGCAGAGATAAGGCACATTTTGGTTGCATCTAAGAAACAGTTACACTGGTAAAAATCCATAAGTAATGGTAACAGGAAAGAAATCACTTGGAAATGGCTGTCAGTAAAAATCCCCAAGGACAAGAGTCTGTCCAGAGTATATTGGACCTTTACGAGGGACCTCTGCAAGCTAGTCAGGTGTTAACTAGGACTGTTAAACTCAGATCCACTTATCTTGTAATGGAAGCCACCTGGTAGGACATATTGAATGGTCTGGGACAGTGGATTATTTAAAATTCAAACAATCAGGACATATTGTTTCTTGTCAAGTAGGTATTTTATTGCTACTCGTATGCAGAAATGGGCAGGGAGATATCATGATGTACAAACTTGCCTCATTCCTTATCCTTTTCAGAAGAGTCGCCCCTTAAAACACTTAACAGTCAAACACATTTGCTAAAAAATAAAAAAAAATAAAAAAACACAAAGTTTTTGGATTGGCTTAATTGTTTCAGCACTGTGTCCTCATGGGACTCACATGAGTTTTTCTTTCTTTTTTTCCTGACCTGATTTTCTCAGGACAGATTAAATTATTTTCTTATGAAAAAAAAAATACATCATTAATACCATATAAGGACCATTTTATTCAACAGTGAACATCCTTCAAGGTACTTTGGGGTTAAGTGATAGTTTCATCTAGCCTCACAAAGCCAAAGTAAGGCTGTGCTTATGGCCTCTCCTGTGATCTTGTTAGTTTATTTTGTCTATCAGACTCCTGGGGTGTCTTTCTGGAGGTGGAGCTAAGAGGAAGCACTAGCAAGTGTGCTGGGGTTACTGGCCCTTTGGTTAAGCAGTAGATCTGAACTGCAAGGGGAAAGTGTTGGAGTCTAAGTGTGTAATACATAAAAACTGGACACAGGGAGTATTGGGTGGGACCCTCCTAAGTCAGCGGACAATGAAATGGTGCTACTTCTACAAGAGCATCTTAAGATAGTACTCTTCCTTCAGTCTGAACTGACCGAGTGGCAATGTTGGGAGACACTTTCTCTTTTCATCCTTTCTTTCACTTTTGGCATTGAGGATTGCACCAGGGGAACTTTACCACTGAGCTACATCTCCCGTCCTTTTGAATTTTTATTTTGAGACAGGGTCTGGCTAGGTTGCTGAGGCTGCCCTGGAACTTGAGTTTCTCCAAGCTCAGCTTCTCAGATCGCTGGGATTTTGTGTCACTGTCCCAGATTCCAGAACTATTCCCTGAAGAAATGAAAATTTGACTTTTGTTGCTTTGTTAGCTTGCTGTGGTTTAGATATGAGGGGTTCCCCAAAATCTCATGTATGAAATAATGTGAGAAAGTTTGAAGGTTAAATAATTAAATAATAAGAGCCCTAAAATCATTAATTAATCCATGGATAGTAATTAACTGGATGGAAATTGAAGGCAGGTAGGGAGTGCCTGGTCACAGGTGTGTGCCTTTGGGGTTCATATTTTGTTCCTGGTGAATGGAGCTCTTTAACCGCCTCCTGGTGTTTATGTCCTGAGCAGCTTTTCTCCTCCATGCTATTCCACCATGATGCTCAGCCTCACCTCAGGCTCAGAACTATAGAGTCAACTAACCTCGGGCTGAGATCTCTGATATATAAGCCCCTAATAAACTTTCCCTCCTTTATGTTGTTCTTGTCAGGTCTTTTGGTCACAGGGACTGAAAAACGGACTAAAACAAGGATCCAACTCCAAATAAAAATCCATCTGGATAATTCAGAGAAAAAAAGGGCACAGGACCCACTAATGGCTCAACATGAAAGGAGCAGACCAACTAAGTGAATGTAGCACATAATAAGTAACAATTAGACTTCGGTTATTTCTAAAGAACAACAGAAGTCAGAAAGCAGCTTACCAGTATTCTCAAAAGGCTGAAAAAAGATCACCTTAGATTGTAAATGCTGAAAACATGCTTTATATGGACAAAAATGGTTGTGGACGTTGTCAGATGAAAGCAGAGAAAATTATCTGATAACTCATCTTTACCAAATAAAATTTTAAAGTATGTCCTTTATTAATAAGAAAAATTTTCCCAGAATGAGATAGAACAATGAGCAATGAAACTGGCAAATGTGGACTAATCTAGGTGAATGTTAACTATATAATATAAATTTACACAATCACAATATGTAAGCTGAAAAGGATTGATCATTTTAATACTCTAAGATTCTTATTGCTAAGGAGAGTACATTTATGAATAATAATGTGTTGATTATACATATTAAAATTTAAGGAAAGCCATTAAAATAATCAACATATAAGTCATTAAATATGAAGTTGGAATGTAAATTGCAAAAACAAAAAAATCCAAAAAAACCCAAAAATGAAACAGGTAAAACATCAGTAATAGAAGTAGAAGAAAATATACCATAACTATTACATTGGATATCACTAGATGAGGTGATTAGCAAGGAGTTTTATGCATTTTATTGCTTTGATGGGTATTTCAAATTTTCTATATCAAATGTATTCCTATATTCTTACAAAATAATGCAAATTATTAAAATGTTTATTGAGGGCTTGAGTTTTACAGGTAGTGAGTGAACTTTGGTTTCAGGGACTTAAGATTTTAACTCAATTCATTAGTAATATTTTTACATCTCATTATAAAGAATCTGACTTCAATATTTCCAGAAGTGTTAAAATCTAGGGATTTTTTTGCATCTGCAATCTGACTAGAACATGGCCCACCCTCAAAGCTAAGGCTTCCCAGTTTTATTGTTAAAAATCATGTAATTACCGGAAAATATTGTATTTGTCTCAAAGTAAAGACCTGAAAAGTCCTTATGTGATATTTATCAGAGTTAGTAAACCAATCTTATAAAAAGTAAAATGTTTATAAAATATCAATTAAATTTTTGAGAGTCTGTTATTTTAAAATGAGAAGCCATTCTTTTCATTTAAACATGGACTCCTTGATAGAGATAGCCTTTAAATGGTGTTAGAATGAATACCCATTCAAAACTTGTGAATTCTAGTATCTTTAGTTCCTACATACTCTCAGTATCTTTCTGTTGTGGAAGGCATAAGAAGTCTTGCAAATATTTGTTTCAGTTTTTGTATATTTGTTTTTTTACCCTTTGGTGAATGCATTACCATTTATGGAATGGAATATGGCAAGTTTCTCACTCAGAGTTGTTTTGTGTATTATACCTTTTGCTTGGAAGAGACCAGTCTCTGCATGACAGCTAATGAGCAGCTGATTTCCCTACTATAGTAGGAGTTTGCCAGATACAACAGTTCTGCTGATTCATTTCTTGGTCTGTAGAGGATTGCTTCTATTGCCTGAGATATTTCCTACAATCCACAGTGTCTAGTGTTGCTGAGCAACATTGCTTGCACAACCTTGGCCCAAGGGCTTTCTCTGCCTTTATTGCTGGTGATCCTCCTTTTACACTTGATCCTTGAAGAAAAAACACAAACAGGTACCTATGCACAGATTTTTTTTGAGATTATCTGTAATTTTTGTAGAATGACCATCGATAATAATAATGTATTATATATTTGAAAAAAGCAAGAAATAAAATCTTTTAATGTTTTCACAACACAAACACACACACCAAGAAAAAGTTTGAGGAGACAGTAAATTTCACCCTGATTTGAAAATCACACAATGTATACTTGTATTGAAATATCACAGAAAACTCCATTAAATATTCACACTTTTTATGTAAATTAGAAAAATACTTCCAGACCAACCACATAGCCTAGAGATACTTTGAAAATTAAAAAAAGAAGTCGTGATGTTGTGAATGCATAAAAAGTGTAGGTGACATTGCATCTCATCATTGACTACTAAGAAATACACAAATCTATTATGAAAAGTTAAAATCTGCCAGGTGTGGTGGAACACATCTCTAATTCCAGCACCCTAGGAGGCTAAGGCAGAAGGATTGCAAGTTCAAGGTCAGCCTTAGCCGCCTAGTGACACCCTGTCTCAAAATAGGCTGGGGAATGTGACTCAGTGGTAAAGCATCCCTGGATTCAATACCTAGTAACTAAAAGAAAAAAGAAAAACAGAAAAGTTAAAATTTATCAATTATCAATTTAAAATCTGCAGTTGTTGGGCAGGTCATATTAGGGCAGTGGAATAGGTTGAAGACAAGTCAAAGAAAATGCCTAGAGACAGCAAGGGAGATGTGATTTGTTGGGGAAATGTTACGAAGATCAGAGATTGCTTCTATAAGAGTTTAGTGATAGCAGGCTGACAGTACCTCTATCCCTCACGGTACTTTGCAAGCATGGTTTCCTCTCCCTCATGGTGTTGGGTAGTGACTAGCTGGAGGGTGAAACATGCCTTTTCCACACGTGCCCTCAGTTTTGAAACCATCCCCAGGCAGAGACTGCAGAAGCTGTGACATCATCAGTAGCTGGTTTCCTTTGCTTGTGTAAACAGCATCGGGAAGAGCAATTGTCCCATTGCACATGTAAGAAAGTAACTTTCTTCAACTGGCACAAATTTGCCTTAGTTCCCAGTGTGCAGAGAAGAAAGCTAGTGTCCTTCAAGACTTCAAGAGAATATATATCTGGACTTTTTTTTTTTTTTTTTTTTTTTTGATGCGGGGGATTGAACCCAGGGCCTTGTGCACGCAAGGCGAGCACTCTACCAACTGAGCTGTATCCTCAGCCCCTGTATCTGGACTTTCTTTTCCAAGGTTGCTCTCATTGTTCCCTTAACTAAGTTAGGTGTGTCATTCAGGTTCATGGTGTGACACGGCTACACAAACACAGATCAAAAATGTCACTGTTAGAAGTTGAGAGAAATGTAAACACATGTAAAGATGCAGTAGTCGGTCAAAGCTGTGTAACGTTAACTGTGCTGCACACTCTGCCTCTGTAATAATTTTGTAGAAACTTCCTGTTGCCATTATGGTGAGCTCAATGATGCCTAAAATGCCATCTGACATTTGTCATCTGCAAGCGAGCAGTTCATCTCACTAGTAAGTTCCATATTGTAGTACAAAGTGGTCTTTCATGTTCTTGCATATTTTTCACGACTTATGATGCATTTATAAAATGCGTCTTCCTTTACATTATAGATAAAACTCCTGGTCAACAGTATATTGCTACAAGTTGTGTTTTGAGGGAATCGAAAATTATCAGTGCCCCTAACACCCTCATTAAAACATCTCCATTAATATGAAGGAAATTATATCAAGGAAATAGTCCCAAAATGAATGTGCTTTTCTTTTACAATCTATACACTGTATATAAAAATTAAGCTTTCATATTTTGACATTGACTTTCACTTCACTGTTGAGAACTTCAACATAGGCAATTAATATTTTCTATCTGATCTGTGAGCATGCCTTTAGTAATCTGTAATTTCAAAATAAAAGGATAGTAAATAATTCTCCTGGAACCTAAATAACTCAGTCTAAGTTGAGGGATATGTGAATCAGTAATGAATTCCTAAATGATGACATCTATTAAGAAGCATGTCCAGGTGTACCAGAGTGCAGACTTGGAGAGGATTCATGGTGCATTCATGGATACAATGAACAGGTGTCCCTGCACCTGGGCCAGGATTTGTAGGAGGATGATTTCCAAGTCTGACCTGGTTTTCCTCGTATTTCAGGCCTTCATTCCCCATAGAATATCCTGTCTTCCTTGAGGTTCCCTAAATTTCTAGATGTGCTAAGGGCTCCTTCTTGGGGCTCCTGTTTTACTTTCAACACACATGAACTCAGAGCACAGTCATTATACTGAAATCGTTTCTTATTAAAAACCACTGTGAGCAGATTGCCGGTTCTTATGGCAAGTACCCCAAGAACATGCCTGTGAGTAAAGTCACTCAAAACAGGTTTTCAACCGAACTCATAAAATACTTGAAGATCTTAAGATAATATCTCAGTTCAATAATGAAACAAGACAAACAGTTTGGAAGAACAGTAGTTTGAAAAAGAACATTGATGAATAAAATTAAAGAAGATACAAACAAATGGAACAACATTCCTTGTTTATGGATTGAAAGATTTAATGTTGTTAAAATGTCCATACTACTGAAATCAATCTACAGATTCTAAAAGCCAACCTTGTTAAAATACTGTGTTTTTTATTAAAAAAAAAAAAAAAAGGAACAAAAAGATACTAAAATTTACACATAATTAAAACAGACCAGAATAGTCAAAGCAAGTTTATGCAAAAAGATACCGTTGGAGACATCACATTCCCTAACTTCAATATATATTATGAAGTAACATAATTAATATAACATGGTATTTGCATAAAGCTACAGTCCAAAGGAACACAGTAACTTTAGCACACAGTCAATTGATCTTCAACAAAGGTGCTGAGAATGGACAGTAGAGGGAAAGCTAGTTTCTTTCACAAATGGTCCTGGAAAAAACTGGATGTCTATATGCAAAACAATGAAATCAGGCACTGACTTACACCATACACAAAAATCAACTCAAACTGGATTAAAAACTTGAGCATAAGACCTGAAACAGTAAAAGTAATAGAAAAAAAAAGGGGAAAGTATTAACATTGGTCTTTGCAGTGACTTATTGATTATGACATGAAAAGCACAGAAAATAACAAAAATGGATAAGTAGGTTAACAACAGACTAACAAGCTTCTGTACCTTCAGGGAAACTCACAGGAGAATGAAAAGCAACTTAAAGAAACAGAGAAAATATTTGCAAATCATCTGTCCGAAAAAGGGCTAATATCCAAACCATATAAAAACCTTCTACAACTCAATAGCAACATCAACAACCATCAGATAAACAGATAAAAACTGGCAAAGTGCCTGAAGAGCTGTACGCATTATCAACAGGTGTATGAAAAGGTGCTCAACATCATTAATCATCAGGGAAATGCAAATCAAAACCACAAGGAGATGTCACCTCACACCTGTTAGGGTAGTTATTATCATAAAACTAAAAATAAGAAGTGTTGATGAGGATACAGATAAACTGGAACACTGTACATGGTGGGTGGAATGTAAAATGGTGGAGTTGCTCTAAAGCAGAGGATGGAGTTTCCTCAAAGACTAAAAATAGAACTACAATGTGATCCAGCCATCATCTTTCTGGGTATATATATCCAAAAGAATTTCCATCATGCTCTCCTTGAGGATGTTATATAAATGAAATTGGTCAGTAATAGGACGGCAAAGGCTGAATGATTTCACTTACATGAGGTACATAAAACAGACAAACTCACAGCAGCAGAGGACAGAATGGTGGGCACTTGGGGATAGGGGATAGGTAATTGTTGTACAATGGGCAGAAAATGTCAGTTATGGGAGATAAACAAGTTCTAAGCACCTGCTGTACAACAGCGTCTGTAATCAGCAACACCTTGTCCTGTACTTAAAATTTTTAAAGATGGTGGAGGCTGAGGATGTAGCTCAGTGATAAAGAACTTACCTAAGAAATCCAAGAACCTGGGTTCGATCCCTAAACTGCCAAAATATAAATAAACGCAAAAAAAAAAAAAAAAAAACAAACTTTTTAAGATGGTAGATCACGTATTAAGTATTCTTAGAATCACAAAAGGAAACAAAGCAAGAACAAAGAACAAATACACACAAGGAAACTTGTAGATGTGATGGATGTGTCTACTACCTTGATTTTGTTGATGGTTTCCCAGGTAGAAGGACATGATGAATCTCTTTAAATTGGATACATTAAATATGTTCAGGCTTTTTATACCACTTTTACTTCAACATCTATTATAAGGAAAACAAAAAATGGTAAACGTTGCTTTGTAGTAGGGTAAGACATTCTCTGTGATAGGGAATCTGATTTGGGGTTCACTGAAAAATAAGGATACAGCAAGATGGTAAAGAATCATGTTTGCTACTTTAAAATGTTTAAATTTTACCTTGCAGTTACTGGAAGTCACTCAGTGAGATAAAGAAAAACCTGATCTAGTTATCTACATGTGCCATCATGCCATTTAACAATAAAATAAACTAGGGTGGGTATTTTTTTTTTCCTTTTAAGACTATTTTTCCATGACCTCAACTAAATTACTTAACAATACAATTTGAATGTTCCCTTTAGATTATCTCAATTAAATTTAGGATTTTGAGTTTCTATAAATTTCTTCTTATTACATTATATAATAGATCATTTTCTCTTCTTGTGATCACTTTTATCCAAAAGAAAATTTGCCAGATTCATAATATTCTATTTTAGAGAAATGTAAAGTATATGTATGTAAATATAAAGTGTATGTATATATAATATTGCATGTATGAAAATATCTATATATTATATATTCTATGTATGTGTATAGATATACATACACACAAATGCATATATATATATATCTTTAAAAATTAATAAGGTAAATCACAAAATATTTCCCGAGAGTTGGTGTTGTTTTTACAGACATAGCTAACAACCCTTAGGTAGTTATCTTTATTTCACCTTAAATCTTCAGATGAGAAACCAAAACTTCAGAGACTGAATTATGAAGCAGTAGGGACATAAATGCAGACATTCATGATTCCATAGCTTCTTTCCTTGTCACAAGGGTATACTGACTTGGAGTTGGAAAATTTCTTCTATCTTTCTTAGTATAAAGAATGACACATATTGCTTTTTTCTTGCTTAGCACCACCTTTATGCTTTTGATCATTAAAATTGCTCTTTGTTTTATTTTTGGAAGAAGAAGAATATTTTAAATATTCTATGTATGTGCAGAGTAATGGATAATGTTAGGATATTGTTTTATTATTTTATTTATAATAATCTATTTTTCATAAGCAGTAGACATTTCACAAACATGGGATTGGTATGAGTTCAACTTTTATTTCACTAAAGAAAGCATATTATTTTACAGCCCTGAGAAGAAGACATATTAACCTCTAAATGAATGTTTATGATGATCTTATCCTCAGTAACAAATTGAAACTAATTAGGTAGGATTAGAATAATATTGATGATTACATATGAAATAAAGAAATAACAACTCATGGCTAATTTTCATTGGCATTATTTACCACATGTGAAAATAAAATAGATTTGGCATGAGAAAATTAAATATTTGTCAGTGGTCCAGTGTTTAATAGTGTATTTGGAATAGCTGACTGTGATAGAAATCTACAAAATTCACAATACATTTATCCAGGAGAAAGTGTTCTCCAATTTCTGACACAATTGGCTGGCTCTCAGTGAATTAGATTCTATTATGAATAGGACTGAGAAATAAGTAGGATAAGATATGCAGCAAAAATTAGTATTAATTTAAAGATGTGGAAATATACATAGTTTGAGAAAGATGAGTGTGAACGATTGGTGTATGTATCTGAATAAAGAAACCAGTGTTACTTTTCCCCATGCTTTTTAGCAAGTTACATAATTTTCAGGTAAAATATATAGAAGCAATACATAAAATCATCATCAGATCTGGAAGAGGGATTACAGCTATGCAGGAGATGCTGGAATATTAGGACAGCCCTTTCTGGGTATATTTAAGGAAGGATACTTGGGATAAAAGAGTCCAAGCAAAGAAAGTAGACAACATCGAATGTTCTAAAGCAGGAAGTCTTTGTATTTTTTTAGAGAATATCAATAAGGCTTTCGTGAAATTTTAAGTTAATCACAGAAGATTGAACATAGTTAATTAACTGATCTAAAATTTTAATGAAGTTTAGAAAGGTGGTTAATGCCTTACAGAAGGCATAAACAAAAGGAAAAAGAATGCAGGAGAGTCCATTGATAATAAAACCTTGGAAGTTGAATAGCTTGTGGATGAAGTAATAACTGAAGTAACAGGATGTTGAAATCTGAAACTTATCAACCAAGAGAAGTCAGAAATGTTCTGTAATTTATATCTAAACCTACTTATAATTTATTCACCCATCAAATCTATGATTATCTCAAGGTTTGTTTGGAGTTACATGTATGTTTATATAATTGAACCTTATTTTCTTCTTAAGCCCTTCTCATTCTTCAGAATCCTCAAGCAGTGCATCCTAAGGACACATTTCTATTAATCAAATATTTCCTTTTTAATTTTCTCCAGCTCAAGGCTTAGGATGTTTAGTAGCAAGCTTCTTTCCCCTTCAAGATTTAATCTAATAATCACCTATTGCTTCAACACTCTGTGCTTCGAAGTTTATGCAATAGCCTATTTAAGCATTGTTCCTGAATTAACCTGACTTCCCTACTTTCCAATATAATTAGCTCTCACCTACCTTTAAAGGAATCCCATCTTAGATCCTGTGTACCAGAAGTAGATGCAGAACAAGCATTGTGTGAAAGTGCTGTATCAGGAAATTCTCAAAAAACACAGAAACTGATGAAGAGTTAGGGAAGCAAGACAAAAAAGGCAGAGGCCAAACATAGGTGTGACTTTGGGTAAGATCACACAGGTATCTGCTCTGGCCTCATCCCTCAAGGAAACTCCTGTGACCCACACTCCTAGGTACCTGCTGCAGAGGCTATGTATGGCTCAGTCTGTCACTCTGAGCGGTTAAGTGCAACCCTGGCCATACAAATCCTGGGTACTACTGTTGTCCAAGGATGGGCAAAAAGGATCCAGTCACCCTAAAACAGTTCTTCAAAATGGTTTCAGGTTCTGGAAGTTGAAAACAAGAACACAAGAAATGAAGGAACTTCTTAGAGATGACAACTGAAGCAATATTGCAGAAAACACCTGAACTGTCCACTGAACTTTCATTTCTTACACTGGAGAACATTCATTTTCTGGTTCAACTCATGTTTATTAGCCATGTTCTGTCTGTCCTGTGTTGGCTAAATGTTGAGAACAGGGAGATGGTTAAGAAAAGGTGCCTCTCACTAAGCACTTTACAGTCCCTAAATGACAGCAAGCAATGCTTCCACAGCCATTGTGCAGGGGTCCTGGGAGCACAAATAAGGAATGCTAGTTGCTTTGGAGGTAAGGGACCAGGGAAGATTTATTTGAAGGAGTGGTCTTTGATAAAGACCTTGAAGTATGAATAGGATTGCTTCAGCAGTAGCAGTATTTTTTCATTTTGAATTTTCCATAATGTAACCACTTAAATTTTGTGAAATCTGACCTCCCCGAATACAACTTGTATAAAACACATGAGCCAATTACTCAATGGCACAATGGACTTCATTCTGCTTCTAACATCAATAGTTCTGTGGTGTTTTATCTTTTTTATTTTTAAAATTTTATTAGATTTTATTACACAAGTAATGCATGTTCATTTTAGAAGAAATTAGAAAACACAGAAAAGCAAAATGAAAAAATAATCACTGATAATCCCACTACCTTATAGATAACTGCTATTAACATTGTAATGTGTGTCCTTCTAGCTTGCTTATGCATATATATATATACATACATAGATACATTTATAGATAATTTTCTTTTTACAAATATTATATCATAGTATACATGCCATTTAAAGCATGTTTTCCATTTAATATATATTTTGAACATCATTATTTATTCCCTGAAAAAATTATACAGATACTACATGCTCGTTATGGAAAAATTTATCTTTTTATCACTCCAATCATGAAACTTTCTTTTTCTTTCATTTCTATGGACCCACCCTGCTCTGGCTTTATTTGTCTCTCTCATTTATCTTTTGACCCAATTTTTTTTTTCTCTTTGCTTCTTGTGTATCATTTATTAAGGTTTAATCTCCAGCACTGTCTCTGCTCTGCTTTCTGCTGTGTGTTTATTTTGCCTCTTGAACACTCTCCCTATGTCATAGCTTTAGAAATCTTCATAGAGATCCATCTTAATTTTTTTTCTTTAAATTTTAGCTTTAAAAAAACTCCAGTTTAGTCCTAGGCATATGCTTTAAAGGCAGACACAGTGAAAGCATCGAAAGCACATCAAATGATGTTTAACCTACAGAAGATGAGGCTCAATGGGACATGAAAAGTGCCTTCAATTATTTGAAGGGCTGTTTCGTGAAAGAAGGATTACATTTATTTTGTGTTTCCACAGGGAACAGCTAGCACCAAAGCCTAGAATTTTAAGGAGGCATATTTTTGGATCAGTATAAAAGAGACGTTTATAAAAATTGGATTGGCAAAAAAACATTGAATTGGGAGGAAAGATGGGGAATTTTCCTGTCATTAAAGGAATGTCAAACACAGGTTGAATGATGGTTTTTTAGGGCTTATATTTAAAGGGATTGATGGATCAGATGCAGATAGACTACCATGGTTCTGAAAGTCCATTGCAAGTGGGAGATAATTTTGTGCTATGATCCCCTTAGACTTTCCATTGTTCTCTCAAGTGAAGCACATCTCATATGCAATTTGTCATGTTCCTTTTCAAGTTCGCTTTCCGGGTGGCTTCCCATCCGCAGGGAGAAACGTCTCCACAGATCCTCCAGCTCTCTGGGCACTTCAGCACCATCTCTAGCTCGTTTTTCTCCTGTTCTTGGATCTAACCAATCATCACGATAGCCACTTGTCCCTTGGTAAAACTTCTTTCATTCCCTTTATTTATGATAACTCTGTTGGTTTTGTACCATGCCCAGAACTGTGGCATCAATCAAGTTAATTCTAGCCCATAGGAATTTGACTTCAGATCTTATGCCCATAATCTGCTGTGGAGCATATCTCAGATTAACTTGAAAAATTTACTGTAATAAAGAATTAAGTAAATGACACCTATGTAAAGAAAATAAAATTTTTTTAAACTGATTTTAGATTATAATATGGTATTTCATCAGCTTCTCTTTTAAACAATGCTCATTATTTCAACAGCATAAATTCTCTATTAACCAACACCTGAATATTCCCTAAAATGAACTGGTCTTTCCATCAAAAATTACAAGCATACCTGGTCTCGACTGGCTCTTTCTAATTCTTCTATCTATGCTTTGATTTTATCACTTTCTTCCCCCCCAAAAATGTCTCCTTTATATTCTTTCTAAACATTAGCTTTCATTTCTGAATTCCTTAAATGTATAAGAGGAAAAATTTTTGTGTTAAGTACATTGTCCAGCATTTCAACACTGATGATACATATATATATATACACATACATATATATACATATGTATATATATGATTTTTTTCTGTATTATGACTATAGATTCGACATAGTAAGTACCTAGTAGGCTCTCTTAATTAGTATTTGTCGAGACAGGCATCAACTTCCTTCCTCTCTGTACTGTTCTGACTTGTGTAGATGTACTGTGGATTATAACTGTGAAACACAGAATTCAGGGAGCTGGTGAAGTCTGGGTGTAAAAGTGAACTATGCCTACCCTAATAAGGTATTAGTATGGAATAAATGTCTTGATATTTCAATATTTTAACAATAAGCTATGTAGAAAAATACAGAAGACAGACAACCTCACAAACTTGGATTTATGCATGTTATTCTAGGACAACTCGGAATAGTAAAGTACTGATTTAAAAATTCAAATCTTGGCATTATCAAAAAACTTATCAGGTTTATTTATAATTGTTTCAAAGCTGAATTACCCCATCTTGTTAACTGACAGATTTCAACTTCTATTGTGTCTCATTTCATATTTATATGTCGTATATAAACGATGTGTTTTTAATAAATCCTAACATATAATTCTATCTCCTCTCTTCCTACTTGATATCATACATTTAGTTATTGTTTGGCCAAATGAAAAGCAAACATATCTTACTGGCACCAAGGAAATATCCACTGTTTTTATTTTTTTTCTGATTTGCTTTTTTAAATTAGTGTGTCTTAATTACACAGAATAATGGATTTCAGTATGACATATTCATATATGCCTCTAACATATTTCAATCCTTTTTGCTCTTAGTTTATATTGAAAATGGAATGCTTCCCATCATGGCAAATCTTAAACACAATCTCTAGCTGAAAGTCTCTAGAGTAGTCCTTGTATGATTGACATGGTGTGCACACAGATTGTTATGTCCGAAGGGCTCATCAAGTACGTCTCAGCTCATCCAAAGCACTGTAGGTGCATTCTGTAACTAGAGATCACCTGAATTCTGGAAATCTCCTCCCCCAGAGTGTTAGAGCACCTGGCTATCAGTTTGGGTGTCCATGCTGCCCAGCAGAGGGTCATCATCGTGAGCAGCGTTCATAACTAGTCTCTTCAGGGTTACTTAACTCTGTATATAGTGATATGATTCTTCACAATTCTTACTTACCCACTTCTTTTTTAGCTGCCACTCAGGGTAGCGTGCATGGATCAAGGAAGCAAAAGGAACAGGAAATGTTAGGTGGAAGCAGGGGAATGTGGAACAGGAAGTGGTACCAGGAAGTGAAAGCCTGCAGGCACTGGGCATGCCAGGTCACCGCTTGTGTGAAATGAATCAGGCCCCAAATAATCACACAATGGCCACAAAACAATAGCCAGAATAAGTATTTGACTGCTCCCATAACTCAAGTTCTAAAATTTCAATTAATCAAGGATTTTTAAAGGAAAATCTGGAATGTGAAATCCTTTGAGGGATATGGTTTTCATGTGGACATGATGACTTGTTCTTCTTTTCAGATTCTGCACCGATAAATAGGTGCAAGGGTCCTTATTTGTTGTATCTTATGGTAAACATGATGTATCTTCACTTGGAAAGAAAAAATAATACAGGTTTCAAGAAGGTTGTTAGTTGATTTTTAAATATGAATCTAGAGAAGTCAGAGTGATCTTCAATTTTTGAAATGGTTTTAAATTAGGAAAAACTTTTGTTGGAGATATCAGCCACATAGACATATTGAAAAAAGATGCTTGTTTACTGCAATTGGGTTTTAATATTAAAGCTGAATTAATAGTATATTCTCCAGCTCTCCTGAATTCACTGTGAATAATTCATAGTTTTCAATATACCTCCACTTAATTCAGTATCACCAGGACATTTACTTTATGGACTGAATATGAAAGAGGTTTTTTCTTATCAGATGAGTGAATTAGCTATGAATGGGAAATGATCTTCTAGCTTAGGACTTTTTTTTTCCCCTTTACCAACCAGAAGATGAAGAAATGACAATGATTTTTTCCCCATTTAGTCATCATTTTATTCTATCTGAAAAAGCAGTAATATGCATTCTCTGAATGGCTGACACATTGGGAAGAGGGAGGACTGCATATTCAGCTCATTTTCACCTCTCTTTGGTTTTATCTTCCTTGTGCGAATTTTACCCTCAAGAAAAACCTATGTCTACAATCCAGGATATTTTAATTTCTTTATTTTCACAGTAGTTCTTAAATGCCTGGGGTGTCCAAAAGGTTCCCCAAGGGTTTGTAGTTAAAAGGCTCCTTTTCTTTTCTTCACACACATTCTTTTTGCAAGTGTGAAGAAAAGAAGCCTTAGGGATTTTTCTTCTCCCTCTTAAAAAAAAAAATACTCAAAAGTTCTTCATTTGATTGTATAATTGTGAAGATGATTAACTTCACAGTAGCAGCAGAACTTTAATCCCAGAACATGAATAGTACACTTTGATGTTATTTATGACTGTAATACACCACCCATTCATTTAAATATCATAGGAAAATCAATCGACTCCAGGGAACATGGAGTTCCTTCTTGGCCTGATTGGAATAGGTATGATACGAATTTAATGAGTTTTAAACATTTAACATATTTTTATGTAAAGATTTATTCTTTTGTTCTAAAGATGCAAGTTGACTTTATAGAATTTTTTTATGAAATGCTATTCCATATCAACTTTCTCTATAGAAAACTTTTCTCTTAGTACTTTCCTAACTGTATTAAAATCCTGAGTACACCTGTTGTCAAATACCTATAGTGTAACATCAATGCTCTTTGAAAAACTACTTTTTGGTTAACAGCTTAAACTGCAATACCTTCTATGGACAAGTTAAAAGGTTCATTATAAGATCAGTATTTTTTTATTTTTCAAAAAAGAAAGGGGGGGAAAAAAGAGACATAAGAAAAAAAAAAGAAGTGGTTACTAGCCAGTAGTTATTAAAGATTTGCAATTCAGCAAATTGTACGTCTACTGAATAAACATTTTCTTCTGGAAATAAAAATTTAGAAATGTTCTCTCATATTTTTAGAAAATATGTGGAAGAATGTTTTCCTGAACTTTATTCTTTTAAGACCAGAACCTTTATGGGTTCAATCTAGGAAGTGTAAGAATTACGAACACTCTTTACATGTGAAACAGAAGTAAACATGCACAGAGATCTGTATTCCAAGAATAAATGCTGCATGAGAAGGAGCAGGCCTTTAGGAATCAATTGGAATTTGCAACGTGACTCCTGTTTGTTCTATGAAAACATATGTGTCTTTGCTGGGGCTCAGTAAAACCCCATGAAAATTTAAAATCATCACATTTCTTTCTCTTTATCTATCTCTCTGCCTATTTAATCTGTTTGTTCACAATCAATACCTTTTAGTACATTGATTTAAAATACATTAAACTGCAAATGCATGTACATGTGATATTTACATCTATCTATAAGTTGTATATGTGTAGCAGTAATCATTTCAAGAATGGTGTAATATATCGCTTTAAATCAGAGCCAATCTATAAAATCTTATTAATAACCTTATTTTTACAGCAAGTTTAGTTCAGAGCAAAAGCAAGAAAAAATTGCAGCGCTCCAATCAAGATCCTACTCCTGTACATAAAAATATCCCCCTTTATTAATACACATACCACACTGGTATTTTAAAAACACATTAATGCATCATTATCATCCAAAGTCCATGATTTTTAAAATGGTTCACTTCAAGTGTTCTGAGGGTTTCGACAAAAGCACAGTGACATGTATCCACAATAGTCCAAAAGGGTGTTTGTTGCCCCTAATACTCTTCTGTGCTCCAACCACTCATCCCTGATCCCTGGAAAGAAGTTCTCTTCTACTGTCTACATAGTTTTGTCATTTTCATAATATCCTGTAGCTGGAATTATACAGTATGAAGCCTCTTCAGGTAGACTTCTTTCATGTAATAATATGCATTTGGGATTCCTCCATCTGGTTTTGTGACTTGATGGCTATTTTTCTTTAGCACTGAATAATATTACATTGTCTAGATGTATCACAGTTTATTTATCATTCCCCTGATGAAGAATGTGGGGTTGTTTCCAAGTTTTGGCAATCATGAATAAAGTTGCTATCAGTATCCACATGCTGTTGGCATCCACACGCAGGATTTTATGTGGAGTCTTGCCATTCATGTGGAAAAATTCATTCGGGTAAATATGCATGTACAATTTTTGGATCATAAGGAAAGAACCTGTTTAGTTGTAAGAAATTGCAAAGTTGTCTTCCAAATAGTCATCTTATTTTGCACTCCCACCAGCAAAGAATGAGTATTCTTTTTCCACACTGCTTTAGCCTTATTTTTTGTTGCTGTGACCAAAACACCTGACAGAACAACATAGAAGAAGAAAAGTACATTTTGGTACCATTAACTCCATAAGGGAATCATCTGGGCTCAAGATGAGGGAGTCAATCATGGTGGATGGGTATGGCAGAAGTAAGGAGCTGACTTGTGGCAAGGAGGTAGTAGAGGAAGCTCCACTCACCAGTGACAATATGTGTACACCACAGGCATGCCCTTGGTGACCCATCTACTCTAGCCACATCCTAACTGCCTACAGTTACCACTGAGTTAATCCATTAATTTGAATTAATCCCCTGGTTAGTTTAAGGCTTTCACCTCTGAACAGTCTTGCATTGTCTCACACATGGGTTTCATGGGGCATCATATCAAACCATAACATTTCACCCCTGGTCTCCAAAAGCTCATGTCCATTTCACAGTACAAAATATATTTAGTCTAGTGCCAAGAATCCTCATAATCTTATCAGTTCCAGCACTGCAAAAAAGTCAAAATCCAAATCTCATATGAAATTCAAGGCAATCTCACACATTTCCCCTGTATATTTAAAAGACAATCTATATATATATCCAATATATAGTGGCATAGAATAAATACTTCCATTCCATAAGGGAGTAACAGGGGCATAGGAAGAATAGATGATACCAAAGCAATATAAAAATCCAACTGGGCAAATAAATCCTGTATCTCCATGTCCACATTTGGGCACATGCCTTCAAGATGCTCTTTCCAAATGGCTTGTATAACTCTGCCTGTGTGGTCTTGCTGGTTCAAACTCACATCGCTCCTCTCTTGGCTTATGTGTGCTTAATTCTTGGAGTGCTCCTCTGCAGATTGACATCTCTTAATTTCAGGGGTCTTTACTGCACCTTATGCTTCTTTCTCAATTTCTTCATAGGGACAACCCACAGGGACATTGACCCTGCTACTGTTTGCCTGGCATCCCAAGTCTTCCTTTGAAATCTCAGTGGAAGCCTTCGTGACCCCCCTAACTCAAGCATCCTGCAATTCCGCAGAAGCAGCACCCCAAGGGAGACGCTACTGTTTGCCATCATCTTGAGCAGTAACCAAGCTCCCTGGAACCATGCCTGCAGCAGCTACTCAGTGCCTGGGCAGCTGAGTATGGTGAAGCACCTTCATACAAACCCCTGAGCAAGCAGGGTGACCCAGTGAACTCTTCTAAAAAGATTTTTTACTTCTGCACCCTTGAGTCTGAGATGGGTGTGATCTTGTCGATTTCTGAGATGCCCTCTAGACATCTTTCCTATTTTTTTTCTGGATTAAGTTCTTAACATCTTTTTATTTGCTATAATCTCTTTAACAACCACAACTTCCTTAGCTCCAGTTTTACTTACACTTTTATAGCCAAAATGAAAATCTTTCAAATCTTTCAGCTCTGCTCCTGTTTCTGATTATCACCATGAACCCAGATAAAAGCTTCCAACAATATTCATGTCACTGCCTGAATGCTGTGTTGCCTTGAAATTTCTTCCACCTGATAATTTAGTATATTACATTTAAATTTGGCCCTACAAAAGGTCTTTAGACAACTTCAAAATGACCAAGTTTCTTTGCAAGAACCTAAAATAAATATCTTATACTCCAATATTCAATAGAGATCTCTTCTTCAGAAATCTTGAGACCAGTTTTTACTGTCCACTGTCCAACCAGAAGTATAGTCTTCTGAGCTCCTCAAAAAGTTGTCTATTAAACTCTGCTTACAAAATGTTGAAGTTTTTCCAGCATACAGCTCTAAACTTTTCATAATTCCTCCCTGAGCAAACCAGTTCCATATGATTTGGAACCATAAGCTCAGGTTAGTCACAGCAACAACCCTGTTCTTGATACCAATTTCTGTTTCTGTCATTTTTTTCATTGCTGTGTACAAAAGATCTGACAAAAATCATAGAGAAGAAAAATATCATTTTGACTCATGGTTTCAAGGTCTTGGTCCATAGGTGGCCAATGCCATAGTTCTGAGTCCAAAGTAAGGCAGAGCATCTTGGCAGATGAGCATGGCAAAGGAAAGCAGATTAACATGGCAACAAGGAAGCAGAGAGAATTTTGCTCACCAGTGACAAAATATAAACCCTAAAGGAACAGCCCCATGACCTACCTCCTTCAACTGCGACCTACCTCCTTCAACTGCAACCTACTTGCCTACAGTTACCACCTCGTTAATCCATTCAAATGGATTAATCCTCTGACTAAGTGAAAGCTTCTGTAATTTAATCATTTCACCTCTGAAAATACTAGCATTACATCATACACAAGCTTTCATGGGACACCATGTCTAAACCATAACACATCCTCTTCAGCACTTGGTGTCAAGTGGTTTGGATTTGGGTCTTTGTATGTTTAGCAAAATGTGATTATTTTAATTTAAAGTTTTTTCTTACCTTTTAAAAAATACATCTTTTTACTATCATATCATGGCCCATCTTCATAATGATACTAGAGGCAGGGAGATATACAGAGTGAAAGAGAAAGGGAAAGTGACATCATAAATATTAAGGTTTAGTAAAAATTTAAGTTCTATATATTGTTATTTTTATTCTTTCATACACATGCTAAGATATTTTCCACAGGATTCATTTGATAATACTCAAAAAATATCCCATCGGTCTCTGGTCTGATATTAGTCTTAAAAAAAACTCTATTAATCCCTGCTTTACTTACCCTGCAAAGGTATTTAGGCCACTGTAAATATTAAATGGTATATAACTGCATGAATGGAACTTGATGAATTATAACCCCCTAGAAATATATAATATTAATAAAAATAGCAGTATGATTAAATATTTTGCAAGCCTTACAATTGATTTTTTAGCTAGTAAATATTGAATTCAAGTAGATTTGTTCATCATTAAAAAATGAATTGCTATGTTCTAATTCATAGTCCAGGACTCATCAATTTTGATCCGTGAACACAGAAATAGTAGCTTCTGATCAAAACAATCAAACAAAAAAATTAACCTATTAACCTGCTAGGGCAGCAATTCTTGTGGCTTGTGAAATTTATTGGTGGCCTCTGTTTTAAACAGCCTGTTTGGTAATATTTAAAGAAAAACAAAAAAACACCAGTTTTCTTTGTTGCAAACTATTTTCCATATAAGTCTTGTTTTCAGACAATAAAATATGTCTTGCATTCTCTGGCAGGGATGAAAGTACAGAACACTGTAATGTAGCTACATTTCATTCCTGGTTTATTGAGGTCATTTTGAGATATCTAGTCACCTGTCTGTGGAGGAGCTTACCTCCTTCACTTGCCACCAGTGGACACTTCATACATGCTTCCAGGCATAAACAACACATGCAGGGCAAAAGAGATGTTCCCCCAATTAAAAATACCAACAGTAGTGAACAATGAACAGTAAATTCAATGAATGTTAAATCAGGTACCTAAAGTTTTTGGCTTATAAACTAATTTTGAGATATAATTTTGCTTTGTTTTGTAAGATACATGTAAGCATTATAGCAGTTTTATAATCTATTTGGGAGTTAGGTTTAACCCTAACTCATTTGTGCTTTGCAGCATTAATAAATGTGAAATAAAATATTCACCCTTGAGCTGAGCATTAAGTCATAATTTGCAATGAACTTACTTAAACCGTAACTGCATATTCTGAAATTAATGAATGGTCTTACCTGTGACACTTCTCTTGGAACTAACATTATGGAATCTTATTAATTCATCAGGTATTTAGCAAATATGTTCTTGATCACTTTGTGTAATTACCAGACACTGTAATAGACATGTAGTATACACAGTGGATAAGAGAAAAACCTCTGTTCTAAGGGTACTTTCTTTCTCAGGGCTAAAGTGAATCAGCAAATAAACAAATAAGATCATTGCAGAGTAATGAATGAGATGAGGGTAATGTAACAGAGAGATGTGGTTCAGAGGGACTGGGGATGAGTGGGAGATACTTTTTGTGGATGCATTACATGAAATCAGGGGGCAGTCTGTGGGGAAGAGAGCTCAGACAGATCTCAAGGACAGTAAAATCCCTCAGGGAAGAACAGAGCTGCAGGATTTGAGGAACAGCAGGGTGGTCAGAGGGGCTAAATCAGCAGGAGTAAAGAGGATTACAGCGGCACACCAACTCAGATAATTTGTCAAGGACCAGATCAAGGATTGTGGACTTCATTCCAAATGCAATGAGAAGACAGTATGAAATCTCAATTGTGAGAGATCTAATGATTTACATGCTAAAATGACCCCCATGGCTACTGCACACTTGATGCATTGTAAGGAGAGGTTTTAAAGAATGGAAGCAGCAATACCAATTAGGAGACAACTGCAGGGGGTCTGAATCAGAGATGATGGCTTGAAGTTCGATTATAGTGGAAGGAATAGGAAAAAAATCCACACTATTTGGAAATAGTCTTGAAAGAACTTGGTGATGGTTTGCAGTTGAAAAAGATGCAAAGGAAAAAAGAGATCCAAGACAGTTCCTAGAATTTGGTTTGTGAAACATGGTGTTACAATTCTTTTGACTGAAATAGAAATGGCAGTGACAAGAGCAGGTTAGGGCTTCGACATCAGGAGTTGGGCTGTGAGCATGATGGTTTGCGCCCATGTGGAGATTTCAGACTGGGAGTTGGCAAAGTGGGTCTGGATTTCAAGGCAGAAGACATGATATTAACTTTGAATTAGGAACATGAAGACAAATTACAGTTGCACTTCTATACATCTCTTTGGTTGCAAACTTACACTGCTTTTCTAATGTACTATCAAGGCCTTTGAAATAAAGTGAGTTAGGTTCAAATTTCCAGCAAAGAAGTCATTAACGTCTATCCATATATCATAAATTCATTGTCAATGTGTTAATTTAAAGAGGCAGAGAATACTTTCACTGGTGAAAGATTAAACATTTTCATAAGGAAAATATATAATTAAAAAGAAATACTATATATAGAATTATTTATTTAATTATATATATAAATAATTATAGATATTATATATTATATATAATATTATATACTATATGATGTTATATATAATATATATATATTTCTTTTTATCCCATTTGGATGCAGCATTTTTGAGTCAGAAAAGAAGTATTAAATAACAGCTCAAGTTTACAAGACAGATAAAATGTAGGTCCTACACATTGTCTAGAAAGCTTTTAAATTCGGTTGATATCGATTCATTGCCACTACCTAGGCCAAGCCTGTATTAAGAGAGATGTTTTCTCCAGCTCTATTCATTTTCTTAGGATCCTGTCAATTTTTAAAGCTTTGAAGAGCTCAGTTTATAATGTATGGATTTAGATTAGAAATCCTGAGAAGAATAAAAAATATCGCAGAATCAATTTCCCTGAGAGACTGACCCCCAAAAGAGAACCCCAGAGATTTGCAGCTTCTTAAAATATACATTGTCTGCATTTTAGAAGGAGTAATCCTTAAGAGCAATGACCCAGTTCCATCAGAACTACCCATGTGTTACTACCAAATGAATGAGGATGCTCGAATGTTATTTTGATTTCTTTTTCAGGTCATAAAAAAATGACCAATCCTCTGGAAACACTAAGTCCCGTCTTTATGACTCGCTTAACATGAATTTGGCTTTCTTCCCACTGTAAGAGAATGTGCCTTGCTAGGCTTCTAGAAGATGTCAGGTGTAAAAAGGCCAACCAAAGTTTGACATCCTCAACTTGAGCCTGCAGGGAGTGCCTCAGATTTTACAAGTTACTGGAAATCAATGTTCATTGGAATTCTTTTCTAAGCAACAGAAATATCACCCAGAGCAGCTTTGCAGACATAGCTAGATTTAAGTTTACCAGTCCCCCCACTGAATGTAATATTGTCTGGAGAGATGGATTTTTGATCATGCTTATATTTCATGGGGGATTCCTACTCTTTGAATTTGTATCATATTTGTAAGAGTCTGTGAACCTAGAGAACTGATCATTCCTGGTTGAAGGGACACAGAAAGCGATAAGATTTGCTTTGCAGCAACATTCAATTGATGTTTTCTGAATCAGTGATGCTCAAATAACAATGCCTGTTCAAAAAGATTACATGTGCATATTTGAAAGCATAGTTGACCTGGATTTCTACTATAACACGTGGTAGAAATCTGCAAAATCTTTACTGCAAACCCACATACTCAAGTGTGTATGCACAGGCACTTCAGGAACTAAAGCTTGCCCAGTAGACATACTGCTTTAAATCCAATAGTCCTCAGATAAGCTGAATTCATCTTACGGTCCAAGAATGTTAGAAGTCAGGAAAACAAAGCAGCAACAACATATTCACTTCCCAACTTTAAAAAAGTTGCAAAAATTAGAAATCCACTAGTCAGTGGTTCATACTGCAAAACTGGATGCCATCTTTAACTTTCCATTTCTGGAATAATTTTCCAGCACACATCATCTCTGTGCCTGTCTGTAGCACAATGTGTCATCTCTAAAACATGAATATCTCTCAACTTCCCAAACAGGAGTCCTGCTGGAAGTCGATCCTGGTTAAATTTAAAGGCATCCTAGAGTTGTGTAATTACTATGAATTATAGAAATGCAGCTGTTTATGTCCTATTCTTTATGACTAACTTGGTAAAAATGCATCCCATTTCTTAGGTTACCAAATATTATTGAGGTGATTTATTTATGTTGTAGAATCACAATAGAAGTCATAAATGGCCACAGAAGTTACCAGAATGATATTACTGCAGATATAACTTAATTGTCAACATAATTGTAAAGGAAACACTTTGTACCAGCAAAAAGAATTCTTTTTATTATTGTATTTTTACTTTCCTAGATGTTTATATCTTAAAATCCATTAAAAGACTTTTTTTAAAATCTTATTTTATATTGTTGATTTAAAAAAATGAAGCCCAGTATTAGCCTATGAAATTTAACAATTTTGGTAAGGAGCACCCTCTAAACAGGTTTTATGCTGCCTTAGGGTAGTTCCTTAAGGGTGATCAGGAGATGATGGGTCTGGCAAGACCTTGCTGCTCCTATTTCACAGGTGTGATCTCTGAGAGTAAAATGTTCTATCAGGTTTTAGGTCTTTGTCCATAAATTATAACTATTCAGGAATATAAATACAATGGAAAGCTTTTCTATTTGAGTAATCTCCTTCCATGTCAGGGACAATATGCCATGCATCAAACTGAAACCTGGAATTTCTTGCTGTTTCCTTTTAGTCTGGGGATATGAAATACAACTATATCCAAAATCTATTGAACTAAAAAAGTAAAGAAGATTGTGAAATACATTTATATATTGGCCCTGCTTAATCTGGCACATACATGAACTTTGTTCTGTAACTCTACACTCTAACTTCTTTCCTAGTAACAGGCAGCTAGATATTATAATTTAAAAAGGCAGAAATTAGTGATTCAAGATGGCGGACTAGAGGGTGGCTGCGTTTCGTGTTGCTCCAGGACTCAGGACTCAAGAAGAGGAGATATTGAGAGACTTGGGACCAACTCAAAGCAGCCGGGTGAGTGTGTCCCACTGGGCAGGCATCCCGGACGGGGCGGTAGCCCCCGGACAGGGCGGTAGCCCCGAAAGCAGGGATCTTTGCAAAGTAGAACTGCCGGCGAGGCGCCCCTCCCCCCACCGGAGCAGTGACCGCAGACAGCTGGGAGCATTGAAGAGGTGGCTGTTCACCACAGCGCTTGGACTCGGCGCAACCCACCCGCGCTCTGGGAGGCTGCCCAAAGGAGAAGGTGCTTGGTGAGCTGTTTGGACTGAACGTGACCACCCCTGAACACAGGGGGCTGCCCAGAGGAGAAGGAGAAATACGGGCTGGGCACGTCGCTTGGAATTGGAGCAGCTGCGCCAGGGCTCTGGGCGGCTATCCGGTGGAACAGCGTGGTGAGTGGTTTGGTCCCAGAGCATCCGCTCCTGAACATAGGGGAGTTGTCTGGAGAAGGAGGAGGAGCGCGGCGGGGTGCTTGGGCTCGAAGTGACTGCACCAGGGCTACGGGAGGCAGTCGGGACAAGAAGGTGCACAGTGAGTTCTTGGGACTCGTGACGCACCAGATCTCTGGGTGACTGCCTGGTGGAGAAAGTGGTGCGTGGTGGGTCACTTGGTCTTAGAGCGACCGCACGGAACAACAGGTGGCTGCCGGAGGAAAAGGCGTGTGGCGGGTCACTGGGACTCGGAGCGATTGTAAGGGGCTCCAGGTGGCTGCTCAGAGGAGGGGCCGCATAGCCAGGCGAAAAGTGCAGAGCAGGGTCCTAGACGGCTTCTTGGTGGAAGGGCCCCACAGACAAACTGAGGGGCGGAGGGAAGGCTCCAGGACTGCAGGCAGCTTCTCTGAGGAGAGGCAGCCGAAGGAGATTCGTTTGCGAAGGGTGAGGCTTCCAGGCCCAGGAGGTAGGTCCGGGTCCCTGGGAACATTGCAGAAGAAGGCTGCCCAGCCCAGGCGGTAGTTGTGAATTGAACGGAACCTCTGGGAGGAAAACCGACCAGCGAGACCTCCCCACCGGGTGACTCCTCCCTGTTGGGTGAGGTTCTCCCAAAAGGACCGTAAAATCAGAGACACAGGCCCAAACTGGTCTTGCATCAGCCCACAACCTACTTCCCTTCTGGATGACCATTCATCAGCAAGTGAAGGTACCTCTGCCCACTAGCAGGGAATATACCCCACCAGAAGGCCACCACCCCTAGGGAGTCAGCTCCCTTGTGGAGCACTGCATTATCAACTTCCTCCAAGATTTCAGGCTACTGAAGACTAAGAGGGGATATAATAGAAATCTTCAGGGATATTATAAGACAATAGAGGAAATCTGCAATATCACAGCGGTCAACTGATACCTGAACAATATGAGAAAACAAGGAAAGAAAATGCTGCAAACAAATCTAGATGTTACATCAATGAAACCCAACGACAGCATGGCAGAAGAAATGACAGAAAGGGAGTTCAGAATGTACATAATTAAAATGCTCAGGGAAGCAAATGACGAGATGCAAGAGCAAATGCAGGCACTGAATGATCGCACCAATCGACAGTTAAAAGAGCAAATACAAGAAGCAAAAGATCACTTCAATAAAGAGTTAGAGATATTGAAAAAAAAACCAAACAGAAATCCTTGAAATGAAGGAAACAATAAACCAAATTAAGAACTCCATAGAAAGCATAACCAATAGAATAGAACACCTGGAAGACAGAACCTCAGACATTGAAGATAAAATATTTAACCTTGAAAACAAAGTTGAACAAACAGAGAAGATGGTAAGAAATCATGAACAGAATCTCCAAGAACTATGGGATATCATGAAGAGGCCAAATTTGAGAATTATTGGAATTGAGGAAGGCTTAGAGAAACAGACCAAAGGAATGAACAATCTATTCAATGAAATACTATCAGAAAATTTCCCAAATCTGAAGAATGAAATGGAAGATCAAGTACAAGAGGCTTATAGGACTCCAAATATACAAAATTACAACAGACCCACACCAAGGCACATTATAATGAAAATGCCCAACATACAAAATAAAGACAGAATTTTAAAGGCCGCAAGAGAGAGGAATCAAATTACATTCAGGGGGAAACCAATACGGATATCAGCAGATTTTTCAATCCAGACCCTAAAAGCTAGAAGGGCCTGGAACAACATTTTTCAAGCCCTGAAAGAAAATGGGTGCCAACCAAGAATCTTATACCCAGCAAAACTTACCTTCAAATTTGACGATAAAATCCTTCCATGATAAACAAAAGCTAAAAGAATTTACAAAAAGAAAGCCAGCATTACAGAACATTCTCATCAAAATATTCCATGAGGAAGAGATGAAAAACAAAGAAACAAATCAGCAATGGGAGGAACCATCCTAAAGGAATTGTCAAATAAAGGAAGAACCAAGTCATCTCAAAATAAATAAATAAATACATAAATACATAAATAAATAAATAAAATGAACCAAATGACCGGGAATACTAATCATATCTCAATAATAACCCTGAATATTAATGGCCTGAACTCATCAATCAAAAGACATAGACTGGCAGATTGGATCAAAAAGAAAGATCCAACAATATGTTGCCTGCAAGAGACTCACCTCGTAGAAAGAGATACACATAGACTAAAGGTGAAAGGATGGGGGAAAACATATCATGCACATGGACTCAGCAAAAAAGCTGGGGTATCCATCCTCATTTCAGATAAGGTGGACTTCAAGTCAAAACTAGTCAAAAGGGATAAAGAAGGACATTACATACTGCTTAAGGGAACCATAAATCAGCAAGACATAACAATCATAAACATCTATGCCCCAAACAGTGGCTCATCCATGTATGTCAAACAAATCCTTCTCAATTTCAGAAACCAAATAGACCATAACACAATAATACTAGGTGATTTTAACACGCCTCTCTCACCACTGGACAGATCTTCCAGACAAAAATTGAACAAAGAAACCATAGATCTCAATAACACAATCAATAATTTAGACTTAACGGACATTTAGAGAATATACCATCCAACCAAGAGCGAATACACTTTCTTCTCAGCAGCACATGGATCCTTCTCTAAAATAGACCATATATTATGCCACAAAGCTAATGTAAGCAAATACAAGAAGATAGAGACACTACCTTGTATTCTATCAGATCATAATGGTTTGAAGTTAGAAATAAATGAAAGAGTAAAAAACAGAAGCTACTCCAACACCTGGAGATTAAACAATATGCTATTACATGATGAATGGATAACAGAAGATATTAGGAAGGAAATTAAAAAATTCCTAGAGGTAAATGAGAACAAAGAAACATCATATCAAAATCTTTGGGACACTATGAAAGCAGTACTTAAAGGAAAATTTATTTCATGGAGCGCATTCAATAAAAGAAGTAAAAATCAACAAATAAACAACCTAACACTTCAGCTCAAAGCCCTAGAAAAAGAAGAACAGACCAACACCAAAAGTAGTCGAAGACAGGAAATAGTTAAACTCAGAGCTGAAATCAACGAAATTGAAACAAAAGAAACTATACAAAAAATTGACAAAATAAATAGTTGGTTCTTTGAAAAAATAAACAAAATTGATAAACCCTTAGCCACTCTAACAAAGAGAAGACGAGAGAAAACCCAAATCACCAAAATTCGGAATGAACAAGGAAATATCACAACAGACACGATTGAAATACAAAACATAATTAGAAGCTATTTTGAAAATCTATATTCTAACCAAATAGAAAATTTCGAAGACATCAACAGGTTTCTAGAGACATATGAATTGCCTAAATTGAACGAGGAGGACATACAAAATTTAAATAGATCAATTTCAAGTAATGAAGTAGAAGAGGTCATCAAAAGCCTACCAACAAAGAAAAGTCCAGGACCAGATGGGTTCTCAGCCGAGTTCTACAAAATCTTTAAAGAAGAGCTCATTCCAATACTTCTCAAAGTACTCCATGAAATAGAAGAGGAGGGTACCCTCCCAAACTCATTCTATGAAACCAATATTACCCTGATACCCAAGCCAGACAGAGATAAATTGAGGAAAGAAAATTTCAGACCGATATCATTAATGAACATTGACGCAAAAATTCTCAATAAAATTTTAGCAAATCGCATACAAAAATATATTAAAAAGATAGTGCACCACGATCAAGTGGGTTTTATCCCAGGGATGCAAGGTTGGTTCAACATCGGGAAATCAATAAATGTAATTCACCATATCAATAGACTTAAAGTCAAGAACCACATGATTATTTCAATAGATGCAGAAAAAGCATTTGATAAAATACAACACCCCTTCATGCTCAAAACACTAGAAAAAAATAGGGATAGTGGGAACATTCCTTAACATTGTAAAGGCCATCTATGCTAAGCCCATGGCTAATATCATTCTAAACGGTGAAAAACTGAAAGCATTCCCCCTAAAAACTGGAACAAGACAGGGATGCCCACTTTCACCACTCCTATTCAATATCGTTCTTGAGACTCTAGCCAGAGCAATTAGACAGACCAAGGAAATTAAAGGAATACGAATAGGAAAAGAAGAACTCAAACTATCCCTATTTGCGGATGATATGATTATATACTTAGAGGAACCAGGAAATTCCACCAGAAAACTGTTAGAACTCATAAGTGAATTCAGTAAAGTGGCAGGTTACAAGATCAATGCTCATAAATCCAATGCATTTTTATACATAAGTGAGGAATCCTCAGAAAGAGAAATTATGAAAACTACCCCATTCACCATAGCATCGAAAAAAATAAAATACTTGGGAATCAATCTCACAAAAGAGGTAAATGACCTCTACAATGAGAACAGAACACTAAAGAAAGAAATCGAAGAAAACCTTAGAAGATGGAAAGATCTCCCATGTTCTTGGATAGGCCGAATTAATATTGTCAAAATGGCCATACTACCAAAAGTGCTATACAGATTCAATGCAATTCCAATTAAAATCCCAATGACGTACCTTACAGAAATAGAGCAAGCAATCATGAAATTCATCTGGAAGAATAAGAAACCCAGAATAGCTAAAGCAATCCTTTGCAGGAAAAATGAAGCAGGGGGTATCGCAATACCCGAACTTCAACTTTATTACAAAGCAATAGTAACAAAGACGGCATGGTACTGGTACCAAAATAGACAAGTAGATCAATGGTACAGAATAGAGGACACGGACACAAACCCAAATAAATACAACTTTCTAATACTAGACAAAAGCGCCAAAAATATGCAATGGAGAAAAGATAGCCTCTTCAACAAATGGTGCTGGGAGAATTGGAAATCCATATGCAACAGAATGAAACTAAACTCATATCTCTCACCCTGCACAAAACTCAACTCAAAATGGATTAAGGACCTCGGAATCAGACCAGAGACTCTGCAGATTATAGAAGAAAAAGTAGGTCCCGATCTTCAACATGTCGGCCTAGGACCAGACTTCCTCAACAGCACTCCCATAGCACAAGAAATAAAAGCAAGAATCAAGAACTGGGATAGATTCAAACTAAAAAGCTTTCTCTCAGCAAAGGAAACTATCAGTAATGTGAAGAAAGAGCCTACAGAGTGGGAGAATATCTTTGCCAATCATACTTCAGATAGAGCACTAATCTCCAGAATCTATAAAGAACTCAAAAAACTCTACACCAAGAATACAAATGATCCAATCGACAAATGGGCTAAGGAAATGAACAGACACTTCACAGAAGAAGATGTACAAGCAATCAATAAACATATGAAAAAATGTTCAACATCTCTAGTAATAAGAGAAATGCAAATCAAAACCACCCTAAGATTCCATCTCACCCCAATTAGAATGGTGATTATCAAGAATACAAGCAATAACAGGTGTTGGTGAGGATGTGGGGAGAAAGGTACACTCATACGTTGCTGGTGGGGCTGCAAATTAGTGCAGCCACTCTGGAAAGCAGTGTGGAGATTCCTTAGAAAACTTGGAATGGAACCACCGTTTGACCCAGCTATCCCACTCCTTGGCCTATAGCTAAAGGACTTAAAATCAGCATACTACAGAGATGCAGCCACATCAATGTTCATAGCTGCTCAATTCACAATAGCCAGATTGTGGAACCAACCTAGATGCCCTTCAATTGATGAATGGATAAAGAAACTGTGGTATATTTATACAATGGAATATTACTCAGCCATAAAGAATGATAAAATTATGGCATTTGCAGGCAAATGGATGAAATTGGAGAATATCATGCTAAGTGAGATAAGCCAATCTCAAAAAGACAAGGGACGAATGATATCGCTAATAAGTGGAGGATGACACATAATGGGGGGGAGGGAAGGGTTAGTGTTAGGGTTAGAGTTAGGGTTAGGGAGGGGGGCAAGTATGGAGGAAGAAAGTACTGTATAGAGGGTAAAGAGGGGTGGGAGGGGTGGGGGGAAGGGGAAAAATAACAGAATGAATCAAATAACATTATTGTATGTGGATTTATGATTACACAAATGGTATGCCTTTACGCCATGTACAAACAGAGAGGCAACATGTATCCCATTTGTTTACAATAAAATAATAAAATAAAAAAAAAGGCAGAAATTAAATTCAATGTGTTCCCCTTTCTGGGTCTTTATGTACATTTACATAAAGGAGGTTCTCTGTCAGATGCTGAAACTTCCTAGTGGTTGAAAGCCAATACTATGTCTTGCTTTATTGAGCCTTTTCATCTAGTGGAGAAAATAAACATGACTTAACTAATTAATCAATCAATTGATTACTAAAATAAATGCAAAGTTGAAAGTGTACTATGAAATCCCAATGCTATGAGAACCTACAGTAGAATAAACTAAAATGACCTACATTCAGGAACGTACTCCCAGAGAAAGTGATATCTTAAATTATAATTCAACAGTAAGTTGGGATTAACATGTTAAAGGAAAACACATGCAAAACAATGAAAAAGAAACCTGATGCTAGTTATTTATTTATTTATTTATTTTGGTACGAAGTATTGAACCCAGGGGTGCTTACCCACTGAGCCACCTCACCAGTTCTTTTTTTGTATTTTAGTAGGAGACAGGGTCTCACTGAGCTGCTTTGGGCCTTGCTAAATTGCTGAGACTGACTTTGAACTTGAGAACATTTTTCCTCATCCTCCTGATTTGCTGGGATTACCAGCATGTGCCATGGTGCCCAGCCTGAGGGCTTTTCATTTTGATTCTTAAAAATAATTATTTGAAATTCATGGTTTCAGATTCATAGGAAATCTGCATGTAGATCACAGATGGTGCACATATCCCACATCCAGTATCATCTTTTCAAAAATCTTACATTACTGGTGCACATTTCTCATGACAATTAAACCACCATTAATAGGTTATTTTAACCACAGCTACTTGGGCTTTATTAATATTTCTTTATCTCTGTTTCAGATCCCACTCAGAACACCATACTGCATTTAACCCCCTTAATCTCCTTTGGTTGCTTGGGACTGGGACAGTTGGACAGACTTTCCTTGTTTTTGATGATTTTGAGTTTCGAGGAGGACTGTTCAGGTATTTTGTAAAAGGTTGATAGGTTGGGGTTTGCTTCATGTTTCTCCCATGCCTAAATTGGGATCATAAATATTTGGGAAGAAGAATGTGAAAGTGAAGTGTCCAAGTGTCCTTATCACATCACAGTGAGGGCTGACTGTAAATGCAAAACATTGTGTATTTTGCACAATGATTTTTTTTTAAAGATTTGCCAATGCTCACACACACACACACACACACACACACACACACACACACACAGAGTTTTAGTTCAGTATTACTGCTGTAGGTTATTATAATATATGAATATACCCACGGCATATCCTCTGTAATACTGATGGCCATTTTTTCCTGTTACCTGCATCAATATTATGAATAGTATTGCTACAAACATTCCAATACATGTATCTTAGTACCAGTGTGCAAAATTGTCTATAAGGTATGTATCTGGGAGTGAAATGGATGGATTTCAAAAAGCTACATGATTCAAATATACCAGATTTTTTCTGAATTTATCTCCCAATTTATATTTCCACTAACAGTATAAGGTAATTATATTTATGAATGTTTTGTCATTGCTTTTTACATTTTTATTTGTTCTTTTTAGTTATACATGACAGTAAAGGGTATTTTGACATGTTTATACAATCATGGAAGATATCTTAATTATGAACACAATTGATAGTCTGTGCTATTCTTACACATTGAAAATGTTTCAGTGTTAGTGGACTAAATGGACATAAAATGGGATCTAATTAGCATTTTCTTTTGTAGTTACATACTTGCTATTTAACATTTATTAAATACTCGCTTGTTTTTGGTATAAATTGACATTATTTATAGTGATATGGTGGATACGTTCAATATAGTTTAGACTCCTTTTTCACTGGTGTTATCTAATGCAAATGTCTTCCAGTTATGGTCTTTCTACACTTTTTATACTATTTATCATCAATACTATAAATAGAAATTCTTAAATTTATCAAACTTTCTTTTTATGCTTTCCACTGTTATGCTATAAAAACCACCCACACCCAAATCCAAAAATCACCCAAATCCAAATCCAAAAGATGTTCTCTACAATTGTTTTGAAACACTTTGTTTTTCTTTTAAATTTATCATTTTGTTCTGTTGAGTATTAATTTTTAAATTGTATAATGTAAGAATTAAAAAAAAAAAAACTTGTTTCCAGATAGGCAATCAATTGTTTTAGCATCACTACTAAGTGGTCTACAACTCACTCATTATTCTTCAGTATCGCTTCATTATATCTTATGCTTCTCAAGACACGTATGTTCCTGTGCTATGTTCTGGATTCCCTTTCTCTCTCTCTCTCTCTGCCAGTACTAGACTAATTTTTATCAATTCAGATATAAAAGGAGAAACTTATAGAAAATTTTTCATGAAATGCAGCCTGAGAGCAGTGTTGCAGTTCAGAGAGTCTGAGTGCCAGGGGTGGAGAACCCACACTAAGGACATATCCTCTAAACCCAATCTACTGATCCAAATGCCAGCCCCTTCCAGAAGCATTCAGAAATGACGTTTGTTCAGATATCTGGCATCTCTTAGCCCTTCCAAGTTGATACATAATATTAACCATCATGACATCTGTTGCATATATTGATATGATAATATTTTTTCTTTTACTGTTTTTTTCTTGTTTGTTTGTTTGTTTTGTTTTGGCAGCACAGGTATTTGAACCCAGGGCCCCACACATGCTAGGCAAGCACTATTCTACTAAGCTTCACCTTGGCCCCAGATATGGAACTCTTTGACTATGTAAAGTTTACATATTACAGTTCAGAGCTAGAAATTTTGGTATTCAATTCCCCAGTCTGTTTTAATCCCCTGCATAAGTACATGTGTCCTGCACAATAGGACAGATAGGGAAATTATTCAGGGCAATGACCTGTGAAGAACATTAATGTGGAGTCTGAGAATCTCTTATCTTGTTCACACAGATGTCATGGAAACTGTTTCTCTAAATCACACACGTGGCCGTCACCAGTTCTCAGTGAAGTATGAAAGATGTCACTCTCCTATGTTAGGTTGCAGATCCTTAGGTCCACCCCTAAGGAAAAAAGTCTGCTATTGTTTTGTAAAGACAGAATGATAAGAAAGAGTTATAAAGCAAACTAGATTCCCTCACCCTTATTTCTTCTGACCCTCTAACCTGCATCCTACTTATTTCAAAACTGTCCTTTTGATCACTGAGTAGAAATTGAATTTTGAAGAAAATCTTTCCATATAAGGAAGCACTATTGGCAGAAGTTCAAACTGAAACCGGTAAGAGAACTTAAGAAGGCAACATTCCACACTTGCCAGGTTATGCTTGGATTTTAGGACATTTTGCCAAGGTGGGGGTGGCAGGATCATGAAATTGACAGTGATATCTGCCCTGCTTTCTTTCTGCTTTATATAAAGAAAGATACCATGCTCTTATGGCCATAGCTTTTTGTTTCCTGGGAAATGAACAGTCAACGTAATCCTCACTGTTACTTTCTCTGGCTCACCGGTGTCTGCTGTATCACTTTCCACTCAGGTCCAGAGTGGATCACAATATTGAAATGATTTGATTAAATAAGTACCCCCTGGCCCGATGGCTTATCCCTTCTGGTGTGAATTAAAATTACATTTAAAATGGCTGATAATACGAAGTGCACAGAGCAACTATCAGTAGTCAAAGCTACAAAGAGAGAAATTCCATCATGATAGGATAAAGAATAACATGTGCTTTAACAAATTTTTAAATAAATGGCTTGAATATGGATATCACACAAATTTTCCCTACTCATTCAAATAAAAACCATAAAAAATGTTGATTTAATATTCTCAAAATACATTGAAATCACTTTTCTCCATCTATATTAAAGTAGAACAGTGAGTTTAATGCATTCTACTGTCATGTTTAATAATTAGAACAAACAAAAAATAAAACAAATAGAAAAGATTATGTTGATTCATTCCAGTCCAGTGGATTGGGAAGGGGCTGAAAAGGAGATAAATTGGGAAGGGCACACTCCTGGTGACCTACTACCACCTACTGGGTCCCACCTTTCACTATTCCATTTTGCTATCAATAGATTAATCCACCAAATGAATTAATTCACTGATGAAATCAGATATATCATGATTCATTCATTGCCTAACTGTTCCACCTTTGAACCAGGCCACATTGGGGACCACAATTTCAACACGTGCACTTTTGGGGGACACTCCAAATCCAAACCATAACAGCCTCCCATCTCAATTTATGAATTAGAATCTTTTGGAGACTTGGGTACTATTTTTTTTAATAGACTAGTTTGGAGGTGGTTTAAGTTTACAGAAAAATTGAGGAGGCAGAATGAAGAGGTTCCCTAAACTCCCTCCTGGCACATGAGAGGTTCTTGTACTATTAATATCTTGCATAAGTGTAGCATATTTATTGTAATCGATGATCCAATACTGATACGTTATTATTAACTAAAATCCATGGTTGACGTCTGGGTTTACACTTAGTGTTGGACAGGTTCTGATACATGCATAGTAACATCTACATCCAATACCGCATTGTTCAGAAGTTTCACCCCCTAAAATTGTCCTCTTTTCCCATCTATTGCTGTAGCAAACACTTAACTTTTTAGCATTTCCATTTTTTTTTTTCATTTCTGGAATACCATGGAATTGGAACCATGGAATATGCAGGCTCATCACTCTAGCATCTTTTATTCAGCAATATGAAACATGTTCCATATCTTTTTATGTCTTTAGAGCTTATCTATTTTTACTGCTAAACACCATTGTCATTCTACATTCTCAGCCACAGTGAATGAGACTTCCTGTTACACTTCTTTGGCAGAGTTGCAAGTTTTCATGTTTTGAACTCAGGTCATTCTGATAAGTGCAATGGTATCACACTGTTTTCATCAGCATTTTTCTAATGACATATGATGGCTGCATGGCTTTTCTTTTGCTTGTTTGCCATCTGTGTATTTTTTTTTTTGTAAGCAAATGGGATACATGTTATTTCTCTGTACATGGAGTAAAGGCATACCTTACAGAAATAGAGCAAGCAATCATGAAATTCATATGAAGAATAAGAAACCCAGAATATCTAAAGTAATCCTTAGCAGGAAGAGTGAAGCAGGGGGTATCACAACACCAGACTTCAACTATACTACAAAGCAATAGTAACAAAAATGGCATGGTATTGGCACCAAAATAGACAGGTGGATCAATGGTACCCAATAGAGGACATGGACACAAACCCAAATAAATACAATTTTCTCATACTAGACAAAGGGGCCAAAAATATGCAATGGAGAAAAGATAGCCTCTTCAACAAATGGTGCTGGGAGAATTGGAAATCCATATGCAACAGAATGAAACTAAAGCCCTATCTCTCACACTGCACAAAACTCAACTCGAAATGGATCAAGGACCTTGGAATCAGACCAGAGACCCTTATAGAAGAAAAAGTAGGTACTAATCTTCAACATGTTGGTCTAGGATCAGACTTCCTTAACAGAACTCCCACAGCACAAGAAATAAAAGCAAGAATCAACAACTGGGATAGATTAAAACTAAAAAGCTTTCTCTCAGCAAAGGAAACTATCAGCAATGTGAAGAGAGAGCCTACAGAGTGGGAGAAAATCTTTGCTACTCATACTTCAGATAGAGCACAAATTTCCAAAATATATAAAGAACTCAAAAAACTCTACACGAAGAATACAAATAATCCAATCAACAAATGGGCTAAGGAAATGAATAGACACTTCACAGAAGAAGATCTACAAGCAATCAACAGACATATGAAAAAATGTTCAACATCTCTAGTAATAAGAGAAATGCAAATCAAAACTACCCTAAGATTCCATCTCACCCCAATTAGAATGGTGATTGTCAAGAATACAAGCAACAATAGGTGTTGGCAAGGATGTGGGGAAGAAGGTATACTCATTTATTGCTGGTGGGATTGCAGATTAGTTCAGCCACTCTGGAAAGCAGTATGGAGATTCCTCAGAAAGCTTGGAATGGAACCACCATTTGACCCAGCTATCCCACTCCTTGGCCTATACCCAAAGGACTTAAAATCAGCATACTACAGACATGTGTATCGTCTTTGATGGGGTGTCTGTTCAGCTCTCTTGCCCACTTTATAATTGGGTTGTTTGCTTTCTCATTGTGGAGTTTTAATGTTCTTTGTATGTTTTGGATACCAGACTTCTAATATATATGAGTTTTGCCAAGATTTACACCCAGTCTGTGGTTTAGTATTTCGTGTGCGGGTGTGCGTGTGGGGGATTGGGAAGGCTGTTAACATTGACTTTTGAAGCGCTTTAAAATTTATTGAGTTCCATCTTCATTTTTTCTTTCATGTATCATGTTTTGGTCTTGACCTGAATAAATCATTGCTAAACTAAAAGAAAACTAAATTTCACTGATGTTATCTTCTAGGAGTTTCATCAATCTATTTTTGCATTTAGGTTGATGATTCTTATTGAATTGATTTTTGAGATGTGTGATTTTGTCTAGATAAATGTTTTTCACCTGATATTTCAGTTGTTCCAACACTTGATCCTTTACTTATTAAATATCCAGTTTTTATTTTCATTGTTGTGGTTGTTGTTGTCAAATGTCAGTTGATATATGTTTGTCTATTTTGTGGTTTTCTATGCTACTTAATCTATTTGATATTCTGTTGCCAGTACCACATTTTGTATCTTATGGTAAGTCTGGAAATTAACTGGTTTCAATTCTCTGATTCTGCTCTCCTTTTTTAATATTTGATGGTTATTTTAGGTCCTCATAAAAACTTCACATTAAGTTTCTTTCAATTAACACGGAATATCTCTGCATTAATTAAGTTTTCATTTCATCAGAATTCTGTAGTTTTTTTTCATATAAACCATATATATGTATGTTAGAAGTATGCCTGAATATTTTACTTACTTTTTATTTGTGTTCTGAAATTCCAATTTCCAATTATTCATTGCTGGCATGTAGGAAAATGAATGACTTATGTATATTTACCTTATATTCTGCAACTTAACTACATTTTAGTTCTAGGAGGTTTTTTTTTTCCTCTGTTCTTTTGGAAAGATACGAATATTTTTATTTTCATTTACACCCTGAATTCAATATTTTTTAGAATGATTGTACATTTGTTATGTGTTAAACAATATTTTCAGAGAATTTATTGTATCTGAAAATGGAGTATCTTATTTTTTAGGTATAAAAATGAACAAGATAATAAGGATGATTCATTTCAGATACACACATAAGAAAATTTAAAGCTATAATATACAGAATTTGCTTCATTGAATATTGAGACTTATGGAAGGGGGTCCAGCCCTAAGGATACCTTGTTTAAGTGTAGTCTAAATCAAAGCATGAAAGATTAACTACACCTAGTAAGGTTAGGGTGCAGGAGTAGTGTGCATATGAGTTTAAGACTTTGTAAATATTAGAAATTTAATGAAAAAGTAAGGAGAGTGAAAACTTTTTAATTGATTCATTTTATAACTACTGAAAATCAGAATTTTGGAAATAGACTGAGAACATCAGAGTTAGATGAAATACACAAGACATGCAGAGAAAGTGGGGAGAGTGGGAAAACAGATTTAATGGGATGACTATTACTTATTTACATTACAATCCAAATAAATACAATGTATTCCTTCAGCTATTGTGTGATCACTGAATATAATTTCAGGAAGAGTCCTGATAAAAAGTTGTGACAAGAGGCTTGGTTTGTAGATCAATAGTAGAATAATTGCCTAGTGTGTATAAGGCCTTAGTTCAAACCCCAATCTTTCATAAGAAATGAAAGAGGGAGAGAAAGAAAGAATGAAGCAGCAAGTCAATGGAAAAAGATTTTTTGTTTCCTTTCTATGTTGTTTCAAGTATAAGCATTTCACTTTTTATGGATATTGTATGTATGTCCTGTGAATATTTTCCATTTGTGTTTGTGGTTCTTTTTTCTGCAACAATAATAATAAATTCACTTTAGATCTTAGACATCTCTAAAGAAGCGCTAGTGACCTGCAAGCTAGTAGGTTTTCTACATTTTCTGTGTTGGGTAAGTCTTTCTATGAAAAAGTTCTTGAAAACATTCTAATTAATTCATGCTATTTTCGAATTCACAAATATTTAGTATTTTTCTCATTTTTCATTAAGATGAAATGGGTTGGCCTGTGGCACATGACCAAATTTGGGAGAACAGATTCATTGTAGGGATGGTTCACAAGAGCTTGGTCTTCAGGACTTTCAGGACAAAATTATTCCCTACATACCTACTGAACCAGATAACTTATTTGCTTCATATCAAAATTTAGAATTTGTAGGACAAATACAATATATGAAATTATTAACTTTTTTACATATGAAAGATACAAGTTACAGATAAGCTTCATGATAATAATAATGTGACTGTTATCCATTTTGTCCCCCATAGAGCCATGTCCAGTTTTCTGTATTTCTAATTGCATTTGATTTCTAAAAAAATAATGTAACTTCTGAAATATTCTGCACCAGACCTCTGCAAAATTTGGGAAAAAATATTTTTAATTATCCTTCCAAATGTATTTTATTTAAGTAATAAAATAAAGTCTTTAAATTTATTTATTGCAACAGTGTCTCCAAGCACTGCTGATAAATGGTTAGTCATCAGATCTATTTAATTGAAGACGTGTGGTTTATCAGGGTTATTTCTAAATGATAAGCAATTATGGACTCATACAATTGTGCATAAATGACAGAAAAATGCAGAGCTAATAAACCCTACTCTCATTCCCACAATGAAGATATGATTGCACTCAATTTCTTCAGTTTTCACCAACAGTCACATATTAGTGACTCCAGTTCATTCCCTAAGTCTATTTCCCTGTGAGCAGAACTTTGGAGTCACTGTATTACAAACTTTTAAAGAGGATAGGTGACTGGTGACTTGAAACTCTTATATTCTCAGTTTCTGTCCCTGCTACCTGCCGATTTACTATGATGTGGGTTTTCCATGTGACTTCTGAATAGATCAATGAATTCTATATAGGAGAACTTTCCCTATATCCCAGAAGACTCCGAAGAATTGGGGGAATGATTGGTGTTCCACAAGATATTATGGAAAAGGCAACAACAAACATTTGAAAGAAAGTTTGCTTAGTATTATCACAGAAAATCAAACACCAAATTGGGGTATAAAATTATTGCAGGTATTTAGGAACAGGTTTAAAATATCTCATGTTAATCTGCCCTCTGCAGTACTCATCACACAGACACCACGTTGTGCTGGTCAACATTATTACCAAATGTTTTTCATTGCTAGCCAAAACATAAAATAGAATCTTGAAATTACCTAAATAACTTAGTCAACACTGACTGTAAATTCACAGATGTCAGGTCAAATATTACATTTTGGGGATTTCATGTATGAGAACATAGTCATTAACTGATTGTCAACCTCAGCTCTCTCTACTCACTTATAAAATTAATATCAATCATTGTCCTTCCCTTTTTATTTGAAACTTTTTGAGAAAAATATTTGAATAAAAAGGGAAGTTATTTAGCTAGATTCAGGTAAGTAATTTAAAAGACTAGTGTGATTCTCACATTCTTAGACCCTTCTCCTGGTTTTTAGGGAAATGAGATAATAAATGTAAAAGGCTTCCCCCTACTCTAATTCAAGGTGGATGTGTGAAACATCATTGTTCATTTTGAGTGAAACTTCTCAAGAATCAGAATTTCTTAATTGCTTCATTCCTTGGGTTTGAAATTTAAATTGAATTTTTAAGGTAATTGAGTTTGCAATACATCAGCACGTCACCTTCCAACCTATCCTTACACACCCCTCTCTAGGTCTCCCATTCTATCTTCCTGAAAGACCCCCATAGTCACTGAGCACATACACTCTGTATGCTGATTAATACTCCCAAATTTTTAGTATATTTGGTTTCTTTTTTTTTTTTTCTTCTTTTTAATATCGAGGCTATTTTCTACAATTTGCTTCAAATAGAGGATTGGCCATGAGAGTAAATTTAGTTAGATTCTCATCTTTACACAGAGAAGACTGTTCCTACAAATTAAAATATTTTAGATTTCTATGAGCCACTTGCTGGGATATGAAAGTTTATTCTCAGTAATTATTGTTAGAGATTTCACAGAACTCGTAATTCCAATTGGTGGTTTCTAAGAGAGATTTGTATTTTCCATTAGCTTTAACTGATGGTAAAAACATAACAAATTAAGCAACAGCAGCAGGACCATATAAAAATATCAGAACACAGTTGAGACAGAGGAGGAATTACACACTCATACTATCAAAACACACCACACAAATGCCAGAGGGCCGCCAACAGGTATCAGTCAGTTTCCTCACTGTGTCTATGGGTGAAATCACCAAGCACAAATGTTCGTGTCAAAGACATTGTCTTACTTTGGTAGATGACATTTGTTAGTGTTATTGGATATGATTTTATACCTAACCCACCTATGTTGCAATTCTTTTTGGGTCATGGTGAATAAAAACTTGCTCATCTTCTGATATTGGATGGTATCATCTAACTGTGCAGCTAGCTCTTCAGCTCCTTATTCTTTATGGTTGAAATGCATTATTGAAAATAGTGTTTTTTCCTCCCCTGCCTAATATGTTAAAGATTAAAAGCATGAAAATCCAAGAAAGGGGTAAGGAGACAAATGATGTATTCTAGAACTGACGGGCATCATTAACTGAGACACTGCTGAGATGGCTGCAGTTCAACACCAACATCCCTCTCTACACACACACATGTGCACACACACACCAAAAACAAAACAATAGAAAGAAAGGCCTAAGTGCTCTGAAAGGAATTGATCTTTAAATGAAATATGAGCAATGTCAGAAAAAATTGTGAAAAATGGTATAACTATTTTGGTTGATAGTACAAATCGTGAATAAATCATGTACTCTGAGGAAAGCATGAAAATAGGTTGGTATCTAGGACACTGGATGCTGAGTTCTTAGAGAAAAAGAGAGCTAAACACCTTTTGTCCCTTTCATTTCCCACAGTAGCAAAAGAAATTGGTCTACTGGAATGTTGACTTTATTTAACTCTAATAGGCATACAGTGTTTTCTGAAGGCTAATTTAGTTTATTTCTTCATGTTTTGGAAATTTATTTAGTGTGGTTTTAGACACTGTCTTCATTTATAGATCAAAATAATTTTGTAACCAGCTAAAGTACAGCTTTAACTTGCACAGATCTCTTTTGTGGTTTACAGGAAGCAAGATCTGTTCTTAATTATTAATATTAGTAATTGATAATTTTGACATTAACTTTCTGTATTATTTCCACTTCCAATTCTGGGTGTAAACCACATCTCCTCTCATTCCACAGGTGTAAATATAGACTTAGAAGGTTTGGAGAAATAGTACAGAAGTTTCTTCTTAGACTTAAGATTTGGATTACCCAGCACTGATGTTTACTCTTCCCAGAAGTAGAGATTAGGAGAGAGTATCACAGGAAGGTGCCATGAAAATTCTGAACTTCTTCTTATCTCCTATAGTTAGAATTTTTAAATTTGATGTGTCCTTAAATTACTTTGCATAAATCCAAGTAGACATATAGACATAGATGTATGAAAAACTGAATCAGAGTTATTTTGAAGGCTCCAAACCATCTGAACAGTGTCTTTCTATGGTTTCTTACCTCTGGCCATATGTATGAAATTTTTTTATCCTTTCCCTATCCCTCCATCTTTAAGCACCTGACACAGCAACTGTTTGTCAAGAGACCACGTGTATATGTTCAATAAAGAAAAGCAAGAGCTGGAATTGGCACAGCTGCCCTAGCTCATCCTAACAGAGCTGCCCAGATGCAGCTTTCTGACATGCACACAGGAAGGTCCAGTCACTAATGAGACTTGATGTAGAATCAGACTTCCACGCTTTCCTATTCCTGCATGAGAAACAGCAAACTTTAAGCCTTTGCAACTTATTCTTAAAAACTTAATTGTTAATTCTATCATTATTATTTAAATGCTTTTAATTTCAAAGACACATAGGAGGTTAATGTGTCTGCTAGACTTTCAGAGTCTGCAAATACTCACCTGAAGCCAGGACTGATCACTCCCATTGGGCATGGCATTGATTTACATGCATCCATGGGCATCAGGTTCATCAATGAACTGAACAGTAACTAATTTGGGATGCAATGTCATTCTTGGGAAAACTATCCTGTGTACACTAAAAATTTGTTCTGAGTTTGAAAGTCAATATTAGAATTTATCTTTATATGTCCTTCCCTCTTAAAGGAGTAATAACAAGTAAGTGAATAAAATGTTGAACAGTTTCCATTCTTAATGACTACTTAGTAAATTCTGGTTTCCAGTTTATATTCACAGTGATTCACAGTGTCCTCCTCCTCTCCAAATATCTTTAGTTTTGCTTCAATTTTTTTTAAAAACATAACCATAAATGTTCCTGGCCATACAATCATTGTGAGTCTCTAAGTCTGGAACTTTGTTTAATTTATTAATTTATTTCCTCATGCCATTGATTATATGAACAAATCAAAACAGTTGACTATTGGAATATTCTGTTCTGGATATTTCTTTTGTGATTTAGATTAGCTTTGCCCTCCAACTTCTAATTTTCCCTTAAACTCTAATAATTTAATCCTAAACGTTTGTTTCAGATCATGTAAATTTGTCACAATTAATTCATAAATGATTTTGTGCACTTGTCATCATTTGTGTCTTTATCAATAAAATACCAAAAGCATTTCATTTTGATCAATTTAATAATAGTTTTAAAGGACTATAGTTTCCATACATAAAGTTGGTATTTAAAAATGGCTTTTAGAATATTCAGAGTTGTGTATCTATAAGCTCCATCTAAATCCATAACACTCCTCACCCCAAAAGAAGCCTATACCCACCAGCAGACAGTTACATTCCCTTCCCCCATTCTCTGGAATCATTGACCTCCTGTCTGTCTATATGGCTTACCTAATGTGCACACAGAATCACACAATATGTAAATTTTTGTGTCTGACCTCTTCTATTTAGCATAAGCCTTTCCCAGGTTCATCCAAGTTGTAGTATATACTAGAAGTCCACTGTTTTTTTTTTTTTTTTTTTTTTTTTGTGACTGAGTAATATTTCATTGCATGAAAATGCATAATTTTTTTCAACTATCCATTCATCACGTGGTGGTCATTTGGATAATTTCTGTTTTTGTGGCCATTATGGATAGCATTTTACTTAGGCCAGAAATGAACTGCAAGAAAGGATTAGGCAGAAAAAATTCTCTGGTAGCACAAACCTAGGGATCACTGTGTTCAGATCAGATATCCTAATTTACATGGGTTTGGGCGTGACTTCAGAAGACTTTCATCTTAAGTGAGATGGTTTAGTAGCACCAATGTAAAGTTTGCTGCAAACCTGCCCTGACAAATTTCAAAAGAAACTTTAGAAGAATACACTTAATTTTGAAAATAACGGCATATCAGAAACAATTCCAAACCTATCTGAAATTAAAGAAATCGAACAGTAAAAACTGTGAAACTTACAGTATCTAGCTATCAATATGGAGAAAAAGAAGAAAATTTTCACACAGGCCAGCAGGGAAAATCAATCAGTAGAAACAGATGTGAAAAAGACAGAGATGAAGGGAAGACAAAAACTTAAAAGTGTTATGAAAATGTTCTTCTTTCAGTCATAATGACTGAAGAACCACCTTTCAGGTTTAACAATTAAATATCCAGACAAATTATATAAAATGATAGTTCCAGTGATGGGGCTACTTGTGATATACAGTACATTTCTGAGAGGAGGGCGTCAAATGAGTTACCCGTGAGGATTTCCCAGTTTACCTTCTGGAGAGAGGTTTCAGGATATAGTCGAGGAACTAGGAATATAAGAATACTCAAGGTCCCATAAATCAGAAAAGAGTAATATTGGGGAGGCCACAGTGGCTAGAATCCACAGGCAGAGTGAGAGAGGGAGAGCTTGAAGAAGAGTCAACTTGAATAAGAGTTCCAGACACCTCACTAAGTCACTAAGTCACATCAGTGTGGACCTTAAGACACCCCTCAAGGCTGCAAGGTAAACCACTAGAAAGAAAAAGGAGTGAAGTGTCAGACTTCCACAAAGAATAACTTGAATAGGGAAATTTAAATTTTCACCAACAGCTAGGGAAGAACAAACCTTAGTGCTTGTGTTTTCCATAAAGAACATAAACACATTGATGTCTATTGCTATTATTGGTGCATTTGCTTATTTTTATGAATTATTTTGCTGTTCAGTTTCCATTTTCTTGGTTAGCTCTGTTTCACTCATGTTATCTTTGAAAGGATTCTAAAGCCATATATCATTTTTTAATACTATTAGGCACTTTGAATTTGACTGAAAAGATATAGATTAATGATCACCTATATGTTACTTATTGATAAGCTACAAAAACATGCAATGAGATTGACTAAAACACTTTCTTTAACCTACATTTTTTATTACCAGAATATTTGCATTCACCTTCTCATTAACAGAAAAGAACTTTAACATCTGCCCACATTCCCTTCTCAGTCACTGTCAATATAAAACAGTGCTTTACGTTCGGATTAGTTTAATTAGATTGCCAACATTATGTTTGTTTTCTTTCCAGAATAATTTCTAACATCCAATCACAAGGCACCATTTCCATTCTCCCCTGCTTTGTTACAGAGTCTTTTGATTAGAGGTTGATAAAAAAAGAAAGAAAGAAAGAAAGAAAGAAAGAAAGAAAGAAAGAAAGAAAGAAAGAAAGAAAGAAAGAAAGAAAGAAAGAAAGAAAACTTTTCCAGCACTATGAGGAGAAGATGGAGGTGGGTCCAGAGAATATGCTTTCTTCCTCTTAATTAAGGTAAATGAGAGTTTATTTACTGCCTTTTTATAGTCGTAGAATTTTTTAAAAGTGCAGTACAAATACAAGTGAACTTAAAGAATTTAAAGGCATTTGAAGTGAAAGCACACAGATGCATGGTTGGATTATCAATGATATGGACAGCAGTAGAAAAGAGTGTGCAACATCAAGGCCAAACAGAAAGAGCACTATCAAGGGCCAAAATGTGTACCTGGGGTTGATCTTATGCTGACACTTGCACTTTGAAGATATTAACAACCACTAAACCTTTTCAAATAAAGAAAGCTTTAAAAGTCAAAATAGTGAAAGCTTGTGTGTGTGTGTGATGTGTATGTGTAATGGCTTTGAATGTATTCGATGGGAAACAATATTATAAAACATTAAATACATTCCAGCTCTTGAGTAACTATTAAATCATTTTATGGCAACATGAATTAAACTAAAAAGAAGACCTCAACTAATTTAAACTACACATATTTTTGTGTCATAGCAATTGATTATTTAGAAAACGAAGCCAAATTGACTGGAATTGAACTGATCATCAAATTGAGAAAAAGATATAGGTCAACAAAATAAATTTTAAAATTAATGATTCTAAAGAGACTGTTTTTTTCCCACAGGAGAGGATAAATTATAATAAATGACAATCTCATTAACATTTTCTAATGAAAACATGTCTTCTTGTAGTAAGTTGGAGTTTTTGCTTCCGCCTAATCATTCTGTTCCTGAAATTGTAATTTCTAGGCTACGTATCCCCTTTCCAAGTTGTGCCATTCTATTTTCAAGTATGGCTGGCTTTTCATTTGCCAAAGTGCTCAAGTATTGGGTAAAATACTCTTACCCTTTTTGTGGTGCACCAAATGGCAGCCAGGAACTGCAAGAGTGTGCTGTCATTTGAGTAGAATATGACATTTTCCCCAAACTGGTCTTATTAGAGTCTCCGTTAGCAGCAGTTCTCTAGATTTTTGTTTTATAAGTGCAAAGGATTTTAAGATGGTATTTTATTTTCCCAGTTACTGCTCAGGATTGTATATAAATGTATGTTTTAAGTAGAAAAATCGAGTCTCTCACAAGTTGAATGATGTGCAACAAGCAATAGTGACTAGTGGTCGCTTCAGAGTTCAAATTCAGTTCTTTTTCTAAAAGTTCTTATTTCATTTTCCCTGACTCTTCCTCCCATAGTGGTTTGGTCTGACTACACCTTGAATTAAATGTAATTAATGTATTTCTCATTAGACCTGAGCAACTGGAATTGGCAGGAAAACTTCTTGCTTCCGAGTAAAACAGAGAGAAAGTCAATATTAAATTTTTTGCTCGAAAGAAATGAAATAATAGCCTAATGACTATATTAAATGGAAAAATATACTCCATTTAAATAACTGGATTTCACTATGCTGGTATACTAATCATCAGCAATTACCAAATTCTGCAGATGCTCTGAGTACCCTGACAACTTTGGATAAGCACCAACTGCTCAACTGGAAAGGTTGTGCCTTTTTTATGCATAATTTAAGAATGTTCACATCATTAAACAACAATGTTGCTTATAAGATCATTGTACATCTTAAGTGGTGCAATTCAGGGAATATATTAAAGATGTGGAAAATGACTATTCCACAAAAATGTAAGAGCTACTATGTTGTGATTTAGGAGTACCTCATCTAACTCTGAAGAAACTGTTTCTATAAATGAGTTTTGATTTGTTATTTGCTTGTTTGTTTAAAAGTTGAATAAAGACAAATGATACATATCATTAGCTACTTATTTTGATAGCTAACTCACTAATTCAGTATTTCTGAAATTATGTTAATCAAAACTTGGCTATTAAGGGTGATATAAAACTGTATATTTTAATTTCTCAGAGTGTATTTCAAACTCAGTCAACAAGGTTATTCACAAATGTGTGAGAACACAATTTATGAACAAAGCACTATGATAAAAGATCCAGGTTCTTTGTCCCAAAACAAATTGAACTTATTTTCTTCTGTACTTTAGAAAATGAAATATTTCAAATCTTTTCTTTTGGAATTTTTGTTCTTTATTATTGGATTATGTTGCCAATAAGCAAGATGCAGAGAAATACCCAGCTTTCAGACTAGAATGGGAGGGGTAAGGCCCGTTCTGAAGGATTTATCTAGGTTCATTTCATAGATAAGGAATCTAGGGCTCCAAACACTTACATTGCTTTCTTGTGGTCACAGAGCTTCTTTGTGCTGGAACAGGGTTAATAGCCAGTTAAAGTCTGGAGGCTTTCTCGAGCCTCTCTAACCTTCTGTTTCCAGGAAAGTCTTTGCATATTGGTCTATTTTCCTTGTAAGATGAACTCAAAAGATTATTGGTAACGCACTGATACCAGATTCAAGGTAAATGAAACTCAGTCCAGGAATACGCTCATGACCAAGCATTGCTCTTTGTGGTTGGCAATGTTTATAGATTACAAAGAATCAATGCTGATGAGACACCACTGACTTGGAAAATGAAGCAGGGTTTGGACCTTCTGCAGGTTAGTGACTGTGAGGAAAGCCCTGTGCATGTCTTACATCATAAGCAGCTTTGAACACTAAGCAACTCCAGAGCCCTGGACTGAAATTGTCAGCACACACTCAGTCTCTTCCCTCATGGCCAACACCTCCCAAATTCAACTTGACTTGTACATCAGAAGAAGGGGCCAGGAGTCAGAAGACACCTGCTGTGATACTCAGAATAGGATGTGGTGTTTTCTATCCTACATTCTGTCTTTCAGTCAGTCTATTTAGTATAGTCCACTGTGTCTTACCAGTATGATTGCAGATCTCAATCTAGAATCACAGTCACTCACACAGAATTGAAGCTTTGGCAAGGTTAAGATTTTTTCCCTTCTATATTAGAATAATTACCTGATATTTGAAACACTACTCCCCTACTTCCCCAACACATACACATAAAATCATATACATACATTACTATACAGTATAGTTCCAATAGAGTTTGGAGTTGAGCAAAAAAATAACGTATCTTGAGCTTATTCAGATGTGTTTAGTTATCAGTGCTATTGGAAAAAAATATTGACTGAACCTCACAACCAGCAGAGGTGTTTGCTAAAAATCCCACAAGTTAGCTGTGCCCCACTTGGTGATGGGTAAGGATGGGACAGCTGTTGACTAATAAGCAGTGATGGGATTCTGATAAAGAACATCAAAGTGCATGAATTTTCTTTCTTATGTTTAGTTTTCTAGTTTACTCTTTTTATGTGGAACACTTGAGGATTGGAGAAAAAATATGAGATGATCTCCACAGTTACACTGGGATTCCTTGATATAACATAGTGATGGTTTTTATACATATGGACTTTATTACTCCTTTTCAATTGTTGACCTTTGGGATGGAAAGTGAGTGATAACAACCATGGTATGTATAGGTAGATTCATCATTTTTCAAATAATTGCATGTACTAGAAATCTGTGACTTGAGAAAGAAATACCCACGTTTCTCAGCTCAGGAGAGATATTAAAAAACTTATTACTAGGTGCAATTGGCGAGAAGGGAATCACAATATGTATGTTGCACTTTTTCTCAAAAGAAGCAGCAAATCAAATCCACAGCATAACGTGAGATAGCTGGCAGAGACCCACAGATTGAATCCAGAGCTCACTACGAAATGAATGTAGAGATGCTATCCTCTGATATAAATGCAGAGGGTAACTCATTCTAGAACATCACAAATAAGATCAGAAAGCCATCATGTTGTGCAAAACAATATTTAAATCCTAAGAGGAAAGCTCTTTCCAATGGAATAACTAACCTTTATTTGGCATTTTTATATTGAGTTTGGAAATTTTTTTTTCTTATGAAAATGTTGATTTGATCATTTGTGTTCAGAATCTTTCTGCATCATACCTCTACATTTTCTCTCTCAAGGAGAGAGAGATCATGTTGCTTAGGAGCAACAGGACATGCAAGAGAACAATCAGTTATCTGAAGAAAGGAAAAGAAGAATGAGTCAATCCTTTTTAAATATTATTTATTTTATTTTTACAGACTGCATTTTGATTCATTGTACACAAATGGGGACATCTTTTCATTTCTATGGTTGTGTATGATGTAGATTCATACCATTGTGTAATCATACATGTACATAGAGTAATGATGTCTGTCTCATTCCACCATCTTTCATACCCCCAGAATGTGTCAATTCTTGATCAGACATGTGGAGTATTTTATCCTCACCATTTGACAGTCAACATGTCAAAATATGGTGTGTGAACAGTTCAAAGTATTTTTTTTTTTTTTGTAATACAGTAATATATCCTATTCTTTTCCCTTTCTCCCTTTATTTCTCTCTTTCTCAAGATTGAACCAGGGGCACTTTATCATTAAGCTACATCCTGGTTCTTTTTATTTATTTTTCTTTTATTTTGAGATAAAGTCTCACTCACAGGTTGCTGAGGCTGGCCTCAAACTTGAGATCCTTCTGCCTCAAACTTCTGAGTTGCTGAAATTACAGGGGCGTGCAACTGTTCCTGGCTAATAATATACTATTTTCTGCAAATCTGTGATCCTTTTAGAAACCCCAAGTCTTCTCCTACAATTGGGAATCACCAAGGAGGAGGATGAGGAAGCATTGAGTATAATTTAATTAAAATAATAATTATATAAAATATTATGATATAATTACTCCTGTATATATTTTTATATATCTAACTCTCCAAATAGCCCTGGATGTAGGCATCAATCTTCATTTCACCGATAAGAAATCTAGGGTTCAAACACTTAAGTAACTTGCTTATGGTTGCAGAGTGTGAGTGCTAGGGCTGCGTGGATAACGAGGACAGTGACCGTGCTGCTCTCCATCCATCGTCAGTACTGTTATTATGGGGAGAGGCTTACCAAGAAGGTGAGGCAGCCATGGTTCTTTCTCACCAGCTCTTGTGATTACACCAGAAAGATTTTAGACATGTCACTCAGAATAACAGGCATGAGTTTATTGAAGGGATAGGAGAATAGAAAAGGGGACACTCTAAAGGATGAGAGTGGTGGGCCCACTAGGGAGGAGAAGAATGGTGTGTTCCTCCTGACCTCCCGTTCTACTAGCTGTCCCAGGAAAGTTTCCAAAGACTGAACCCAGGAGCACTTAACCACTGAGCAACATCCTCAGCCCTTTTTTATTTTGTATTTGGAGACAGGGTCTTGCGAAAGTGCTTAGGGCCTCACTAAGTTGCTACAGCTGGCTTCAGACTTGAGATCCTTCTGCCTTAGGTTCCATAATAGCTGGGGTTACAGGTGTGCAGCACCATGCCCAACCATCTGCTCACTTTTGACTGATGGCATCAGACTTTGAAGTGTTCACTGCCATGACAACTCTAGGTCACTTTGGTCTATACTGACGAGTTCTAATTGGAACATGTTCTTACAGATTTTATGGTTAGAGGTAATAATCCTTATATCCCTGAGTTCTGGGATCTGGTCTGTGCAAAGGTCACAAAATTTTCCCTTTAAGGGTAACTTGTGTTTTTTTTTGTTTTTTTTTGTTTTTGGCATTTTGGGTCTCCATTTCTTCTGCAGATAGCAGGTTGTTCGCTGAGGAATGTAACATATCTTGTCAACTTAAGCTAGGCAGGCATGCAGGTAAATTGCTTTTTAAAAGAAAGCATGTGTGGGTCAGCACAGTGGACTCAGTTTATAGAATTATTCTCTTAACCTCATGTTCCCACTGCTCACATATATCTGTTCCCTGTCACTATGAGAAACTCTTCCCAATATAAAACCAGATTATCTGAGCTGAATTACTGGCAAATAAATTTTTTAAAAAATGTTAGACAGATTTGAAAATATATCATTTTTGAGGACCCAGATAGTACCTTGAAATAAGGCTCCATTAACTATAATAATGTCAGTGAGTTTCTCTTCCTTGATAAAAATAATTAAATAATTTAAATAAGGTGCTCATCAGTAAAAAATGTTACTTCCCATAAATGTCCTGTAAAATTAAGACACAGTAAACAAATAATTTCAATGTCACATTTATGTCACAAAAGTAAGTGTTTTAGGGTGCAGAGAAAGGAGAGCTCTAACAACCCCCTATAGCTTCCAAGAAAGGTTTTACCATTTTTCAAGGTATTCCAGAAGAGGTATGGATTTGCTAATTATAAAAAGGGGGTCCTATTTCTTTGCCTACACAATGACATGTTCTGTTGATACTAATAAGACTTTAAAATTGTGCATAATTGGAGGAAACTGCTTTTCTAGGAAATTCTCTAACTTGGGAAGCAAAAGCATTAGTGTTAATAGTTCAGAAGAATTAATTTACATCTCCAAAGTGAGAGGTTATTATTTTTCATTTGTCAACTTCCTTTATCTAAATGGACCCTGGTTTACACAGACCTCTTTGGTGGTGACCTTATTCCTGCTGACCTGAGTTGCCTGGTGCTGAATTTAGGAGGTTCAAGATAAATTAATTAAATTAGCTGAGGCCCTTTACAAAGTCACATGGGGGGCAATTTAATTTTTGCTGTTTTACTGGTTGAGAAAAGAACTTCAGGCACAACTGTATAAAATACTGTTTTAATTAGATCCGAAGAGGAATGTAGCCTTGTGTTTTTTGCTCAACTTCCTTAATTAGGAAAATTAATTTTAAAAGCTTAGTAACTCTGTTTTATGAATGTGGAAATGTTTGTGAGTTTATCTTTTACTCCCCATCAGGAAAAAAAAATTCACAAGTTAAACTACATTTCATTCATTTATTTTGATCAGTAAACAACGTCTCCAAGCAAAGTCTCCAATAAAAAATGACAAAAATCCACCTCCCCAAATTGTTAGAATTTTCCGAACTAAGGAAGGACAGCCAACCTGTGGCTATGTATCCAAATGCAATTCTGAAGAAATAAGTAATTTTAGGGAAATGCATAGAGAGATTGCTATAACCCTGAACTATTATTTAACCATTTAACTTAAATAATGGATGTACTTTCATTGCTAAAGAGAAGGCCATGAAGAAGTCAACACTAGCTGGCCACAGTGAAACAGGCCTGTGTGCCTATCTACTTTAGAGATCAAAAGATTCTGACCAGCCTGGGCAACCTAGTGGAACTCCACAGTCAAAATAAGGAAGGCTCAGGATAAAGCTCAGTGGTTGTGCTTCCAAGAATTCCGTCTCCAGGACTCAAAACAAACACACAAACACGCAAAAACAAAACAAAAAATACATTGCTGTTAATTGCTTGAGGAAATAAAATGCCATTATTCTTTACTTTCATCTTACATTAGCCAACTGGAGTGGAAAATTGAGATAATTCCCATGAGCAGAGCTCACATGTGCTTCCATATGTGGACAATTCACCTGAAAATATTTTTTTACATTCTCAGTTTCTGCATCCTTCAACTTTATGTCTGGATGCAATCTCATATGCCAGTTCCAAAGATAGGAATTTTTTAAACACACTATATTTGGATAGAGATTTATGTTGTAAATTAAGTCCAGAAATCTTAATTATCAAAAGGCATTTGAAGGATTAGGGTGACAGTTTCTAAGTTATCACAAGAAGATATAAGTCACTGATGACTTGTAATAGGAGTATGTGAGGTATTAGATATAGACTTTCAGAAGGGACTCTTCAAAAGGTCATTGTTTAAGTATCTATTGCAACCAGATCGAATTTTGGAAGGAAACATCAGTAGTGACTAGCTCGAACATGTGGTTTAAAGATTTCTTACACAAGCCAACAATGCTGCACAGCTTTACAAGGACATAAATATAATTTAACACACTGTGAACTAAACCTAACCTGATTTGTGACTGCTGACAGTGTCTAAGCAAAGGAAATAAAGTTGAGAAGATTGTCCCCAGTGGTTGAAGTGCTCAGTGCTAATTCCGTGTGCATGTATTTTTTAAACTTGTTTTATAAAGATTTTCTTCTATTATTATCTAATTTTCTATATATGGCATTGCAATGCCATTTATATTTAAGACTGCTTTTTGAATTTTTGTGCCTTATTACAGTTTTCCATAGATGTCCCCATTTGAGATAAAGGGCACATTCTTCCCAAATCTTAAGAGATAAGTTTACACTTATGCCATGTGTTAGTCTAAAAAGATAAAGCATGTTAACATAACTGCTCTTCTTAAAATTTAGATCTCTAACAACTGAGAGTGTATTTAAAAATGCAATTGTCATAAGTGACTTCTTTTGATGTGAGAGATAAATATAAACATATACATTTTTTCAATATTCATTTAATAATTATGCTTCAATTAATAGACTGTGGTACACAATAAATGTTAGTATATCAATCAGGTCACCAGAGAGAATTGCATTATTAACATTCATTAACTTTGCAACAGATAACTTAATTGTACAAATAACCCAAAGCTATGTAATTAGGATGTGATTATATTCCCATTTCTTTATGACAAAATGAACTTATAGCTCAAGCAACTGGTGCAAGCAAAAAGGAAAATGTGAAATGAGGTTATAAATCAACCATTAAATACTTATTCTCCTTTGTTAGCAACTAAGTATGAAGGGATGGTTTAATTCTCTGTGTATTATAACAATTTCCCATTAAATAGCTTTATGGAATTGAGCTCAATAATAGACTCTTTTCTCATTACAGTGAAAATGTTCCACATTATTTGGAAATCTCAAGATTTTTGTTGCTTTAGTTGTATTTATATTCATAAACCTCATTGTATTCGCTGTTAGTTTACAACAAATGTGTAGTGTTATTTTCAGGTGTCATCTAATGTTTAGAACTAATGTTTATAAGTACACATTTCTAGGGGAGTGGGTAACTAATACTTATATAAAATAGCCCTTATTCCTTCATTGCACAAAAAATTTGAGGATGCCATCATCTAGTAAAGTCTAATGAAACCTTAACTTTGGTTTCAGACCTAATATATTTCCTCTCTTAAGTGGCTATACTTCAATATGTTGGGTCACTCATACTAACAACAAAAGAAATAGCAACAACAACAACAAAAAGCTTACTGTAAATAGAATAATTATATTTAGTACACTTTTCATTTTGTTATGTGATCTTGTTTTGCTCAAAATTATGTACAATTTAGAAATTTTGTCTGCTTTGTTTTGAACAAAGTACTTTAAAACAAAGTAGTTTAAAATAAATTAACATCAGGTAAATAGATCTTAACCCAACTTTTTAAAATACAACATGATAGGAACTAATGAGTAAAGTATCCTGATTCTTAAGTTGTTGTGAGTTAGAATAGCACCAATTGGTAGTGGGACTAATTCCTAACATAATATCTTTTCTGTATTGTCTTCCATTACCAGTGATTCGTTATTCACGACTTTATTTATCTTAGGTAAGCTCATCTTATTTTCTTTACACATTTGAGTCTATTTCAAATAGACTCAATTATGAGTCATCCCTACCTCAGCTTTATACCCACCTCCCTTTGCTGTGGGTGAGTATTCATGTCTCCTTCAAATGCTCTTCTGGATTCTCTCATTCCCCAAGGATTAGGAATTGTGTCCTGTGTCGGCTGATGGGTTCATGACGGCAGAGCCTTTGTGAACTGGATCAGTGCCCTTTAAAAAAGAGAGCTGATATTCCCTTGCCCCTTCCTCAATGTGAGGACCCAGGCAGAAGACACCATCCAGGGACCACAGGAATGTCCCTCATCAAGCTCAGTCAGCCGGCACCTTGATCTTGAACTCCCAAGGCTCCAGAGGTATGAGAAATTTCTGTTGTGTGCAAGTGACCAGTTTATATTATTATGAAAGTCTGCAAGAGCCAACACCCCTTAGCAAAACCCCCCAGGCCCACCTTGCTATAAAGAGATAATCTGTGCCCAGGTGTTCAATATGCCTGAGCCTACGTAATCATTCATCATTAGCACAGACTATTTAGAATCCTAATTTCCTGTTCTTTTAAACATAATCTGCCACTGAGCCTGGCTTTTTAATATCATATTTGTTAATTTTCAACACAAAGGTGAGTCAAATGACCATCACAACATGTTTAACTTGCCCTGTTAATTCTAGAGTCAAGAACTCCAAAGGTTTGAAAATCTAATCTCAGCCCTTAGGTAACTGAACAGTTATTTAGGATGTTTTACTATTTTAACCTTCCTGAAAACTTGTTTAGACATTTTCCTTTTACATTTTAATAAAAAATTACATGCATACGGAGCTATCATGCTATAAGTGTATGTATTGAATTCAGGCATGCTGGACACATTGCTTCAGCAGCATCAGATAGAAATTGAGTTTAAACACCACAAGCACCCCAGGAGTCCCCATCAGTTCTCAACACCAAAGGCACTCACTATCCTGACATCTAACAGCTTGTTGCTTGTCCATTTTCATTCTTTATATTAATCATTTTTATAGATAATTCTGTGACTAGCTTCTTTTACTCTATACTGTAAGAGGCTCACCTAAATTTTCTAGATGCATTTGTAATTTTTTGTCATCTTTGTTAAATAGCAAGTCATTATATGAATGGCTCATCATTTATTTTTCCTTTCTATTGTTGATGGATATTTGGGTTATATCTACTTTTCAGATATTACAAATTGTACATTTTTGTTTGTTGTTTTGTCTTGTCAAACATTTATTTCCCTTGGGTACATACCTAGAGATCACATTGTTGTGTAGTATGATTTGCATATGCAGTTGGTTTTTAAAAAATGATATAACATTACATTCCAAGATTGAGAACAAAATCTGAAAACCCTTAGTTTCCCAGATCTGTGCCAGCACTTGGTAGTTTCCATATTTTTCATTTTAATCATTCTGGTGTTTAGAAGTGTATGACACTGTGGTTTTCATTTGTATTTTGTTAGGAAAAAGAAGTTGAACATATTTTCACATTCAGAGTCCACTGAACATTTGAATAAATTCACTCCCAAATCAATGTGGGGAGCTGGCACTGGGTGCTTGCAGGTCCTTGTTTTTTTTCAAAGTTATTTCATATAATTTTTGAAGCATTCTAACTCACTTTTCTCTCATATGGGGAAGCTAGAGAGGAAAAAAGGAATTGAAAAAAGGATCTAATGCAATCAGTGCTGGGGGGGCTTTGGGAGGAGGGAGAAGGGCAGGGATGGAGAGGTACTAGGGAATGAAATAGGGAAAATCATGCCATGTATATACATGTATATATATATGAATGTAGCACAACGAATCCTACTCTTGTGTATAAATAAAATGCACTGATCACAAAATTAATAAGTAGAATTGAGGAGGGGAACCAAGAACAATGGAGAAGGAGAGGGAAATGGGAAGTACAGGGGCACGAAATGGAGGGCCTTATGTTATGTGCATGTATGAATATGTCACAATGAATTCCACTTTATGCATAATTATTATGCCCTAATAAAAACATATTTTAGAAAGCTATTATAATCCCAACCTGTCTATATGGATTGCATCCATATCCAAAGATTTTGGCAAGGTTTAGTCTTTGTTGACACTTGGGTAAAACACATTTCCTATTAAAGCAGTTCTTTGTTGCATCTTAGTGCATGTGCATGAGTGCGTCAACGGTGATGTACAGCTGGTCCTCAGGCCCTGCAGGATGTGCTCTGTGACTTGGCCAGATGATATGCTGGGTCTGCACGTTTAGATGTGGGTGCTCACAATATCTGACAGCTCACGGAAGGCTGCATAGCAATGATAGTGATGAATAGTGGTGAATTAAAACAAATACACAGGAGGATTATAAATTGAAATGACATTTCAAAAGTTTACTCTCAATAAAAAAATCTAAGTATTTCAATGTCAAGCAATACTTGACTCAGTCTTTATTATGCCTAGTATGCTGGTAATAGAAGCACATGACCCTTGACTGACCAAATGGATTTTCAGTGGACGTACAACAGAATCAAAATTTTAAAGTGCTATCAAACCTGTATTCATTGATAGTAAGAGTATAATGCTTGTTGTAAGTGGATTTTTGCATTTGAATAGTAATTAAGGATTCCAAATTGGCAGGTAAAAGGCAACATGCCTCCTTGCTTTCATGAAGTGTGTAATGATTACTTCCTCTTCTAAATTCCATGATGTTTCATTACGTGCAGAGAATAAAGAGATTAGACAAATAAACAGAACTTTGTTTTTCAAATTGATTAAGGAAAATCTTAATTTTATTGAACACTTCAGAATGGAAAATGATCTGAGGATTTCATAGTGGTGTATTTTTTTTTAATTTAGGGATTATCTGTTTCTAGTTGGTTCTAAAGGCAACAAATAACCTAGCAGCTTTCCATTTTGCCAATTTCATGGAAAAAGGAAGCCATTATCACTCTGTTTCCACTTGTTCCTCTATTTTTTCTCAATGAACAAATTGTGGATTCTCCTACACTTATGGGAAATAGAGTCCAACTATGTTGGGGAGAGTTTTATCTTAATGTACAATTCATCTCAGCTTATAGAAAAATAAGCATGTATTTAGAATTCCATTGCAGAATTTAACAGGACTATTTCTAGAGCCTTTTATAAATTTTCGTTTTTTAACTATTTTTTTATTTTTACAGACTGCATTTTGATTCATTATACACAAATTGGGTACATCTTTTCATTTCTATTGTTGTGTATGATGTAGAATCATACAATTCCATGTAATCATACATGTATATAGGGTAATGATGTCTGTCTCATTCCACCATTTTTATACCCCCTCCTTCTCATTTCCCTCTACATAATCTAATGTTCCTCCATTCTTCTCTCACTCCCACCCCCACCCCCAACATATACCATCATCCACGTATCAGAGGAAACATTTGGCCTTTGTTTTTTGGGGACTAGCTTATTTCACTTAGCATGATATTCTCCAATTCCATCCATTTACCTGCAAGTGTCATAATATCATTATTCGTTATGGCTGAATAATATTCATTGTGTATATATATACCATAGTTTTTTATCCATTCATTCGTTGAAGGGCATCTACTTTGGTTCCACAATCTAGCTATTGTGAATTGTGCTGCTATAAACATTGATGTGGCTGCATTACTGTAGTATGCTACTTTTAAGTTCTTTGGGAATAAACTGAGGAGTGGGATAACTGGGTCAAAAGATGGGAAGAGAGTCTACAGAGTGGGAGAAGATCTTTTCCACACACACTTCAGATACAGCACTAATCTCCAAAATTTATAAAGAATTTACAAAACTTCACACCAAAAATACAAAGAACCCAATCAATAAAGGGGCCAAGGAACTGAACAGACACTTTACAGAAGAAGAAATACAGGCAATTAATAAATATATGAAAAAGTGTTCAACATCTCTAGTAATTAGAGAAATGCAAATTAAAACAACTCTAAGATTTCATCTTACTCCAATTAGAATGGCTATTATCAAGAACACAAACAATAATAGATGTTGGTGTGGATGTGGGGAAAAAAGCACACTTTTACATTGCTGGTGGAGTTGCAAACTGGTACAGCCACTCTGGAAAGCAATGTGGAGATTCCTCTAGAGGCTTTTAAAAATACATATTCCATCCTTTATATTTCCATGACTGTTGTCCTACTTCAATTTCTCAATAATTTTCATATTGGTTTGTTTTATAACACTTTACTATTGTAAACCTCTGTTACTAGTTTTTCTGGCTACTAATCTCTTGACTGAATTGCTTTCAAATTGTTATATTATGATTTTAGCAATTTTGTTTAAACCATTTTTGTATGAGTGATGGGCTATAAATGAGCTTGCATAAACAATTTTTTGTTTATCAACATTGTGTGATTGGTTTGTTGAAGCAGTTTGGGAGTGCTGGAACCTGAGAGGCAGCATTCACCAAAGTAAACCTCATTCCACAAAACCCTTTAATTCTAGAGTATTCGGAGTTTTCCTAACTTCCCTTCATTCGAGATCCTACTATACAATATGTGTGCCATTTCTTCCAGAAAAATTATCCCTACTCTACTTTGGAGTGAATCATCCACAGTTTGGGGGACAGTAATTTTCAGTAGAAATGTATGTATTCTAACTCCCTAAGCAGAACCTTGTTGTGACCACCCCCCACTTGCTTATGCATGAGGCAACTGATACGCACCCAAATCTCACTTTTCTGGTCACATTATTCATTTAAGTTGGCAACATGGGTTTTGCCTCTCAAAATACTGCTCTACTCATATGCTAGCAACATCAGAAAAATTCAAAGCTCACCATATTTTCTAACCCTGCATTTGAGAATCTTTACTTATAGTATATTCCAATCTCATTTGTAATTATTTCTTCTTACATGTTAAATTTAAGCCAAAGAAACCCTATCTACCATCTCTTGAATTCATCTCCTGCTTTTAGGTCTTTGCCCACAGTCTATATTGGGTTTGCAATCACTTTCTTCTCACCATCTCCACTTTTCCAAATTCTGTGACTCTTTTTCTTTTTAATTTTTGATGGACCTTCATCTATCTATCTATCTATCTATCTATCTATCTATCTATCATCTATGGTGCTGAGAATCGAACTCAGTGCCTCACATATGCTAGGCAAGCACTCTGCCACTGAGCTACAACCCCAGCACCAAACTCTATGACTCTTTAAACATTGGTTAAACTGACATCCTTCCATTAAAGTGCCTGTGGATTTTGCCAGCATGAAGGATTATCTTCTTTGTATTTCTTCAGCATGCATTTTACTACGACACCATATATTTTCATATGGGACTTACAGATAGTACTTGATCACACACTCTTGACCCCAAGCACATTCCTTTGATATCCTTCAACACTTAGCAGTTTCTGGTACCTTCTGAGTTTCAATAAATACAATAATGCAGTTTTATTTAGGAGTTTCCCTTTTTATAGCTTGTGGATAATTACAATCAGTAGCATTTGCAATTTTAGTGACTAAGAGAGAGGTGTAAGCCCATTGTCCTCAACTATGCATGTGAGAACCTGGTCAAATTTATTCCTTTTCTCATCACTACAATCAGGATGTGTGCATGATTGTCAGTTTATGTGTTGATTTCAATTGCCTTTAAAAAATTCCCAAAATTTCAAAATGTTTAAGAAGTAAAAGAGTTATTATGTTCACAGAAGGGAGAGGAAAAACAGGGAGGCATAACATCAATCATAGTGAGAAAAAATAGTCTTCCTAAGAAGAATGACAGCTATTGCACATTGTCTTACAAAGTCACATCCAAAGGATTTGCAATAAATAAGGAAGAAAAATTTTCAGAACCAGATGATGCTTAGATATTGATACACAAAGAAATTGATCACCAACCCAACAGAAATGAATGGGAACCAGAAAGAGGTAAAAATTGCAAACTTCCTAGAGTAGATGAAAGAAACCTCAAGGTAATGAGAAGACTATGCAGCCAATTCTTGTATTGCAAAGGATTGTTAATTTATGCCAGATTTGAATTTACAAAGCATCTTTCCTGTTTTAGTGAATCATAAAATAATGGCACATTATTAAAGTCAAAGGTGAAAGAGTGTGGCTAACTGATTTAATGAAGAGATAAATGACGGAGTCTCATTTGAATGATACAATTCCAAGATTGTGTTCATAATACTGCAAATCATCATTTTAGGATTTGGTTCATACTTTATCAGGTTAGCCAAGAAATTTGAAACCCAAAAATGAATTCTTCCACATAAAACCAACAGTCCTTTTGGAAGTCTAGTTACTCAGTTATACCCACAGGCACACACACATGTCCATGTGTTTATATATAAAATATGATTGTGAATATGTTTTGATTACAATTGATTGTGCTGTTCCATCACATGAAATGGAGATAAGCCATTTCCTTAGTGAATGCTGAGGAGTCAGGGGAAGTTATGACAAACTATACCTACTTTTATGGTGGTTCAATACTAAAGACATAAGTACTTTCCAAAACTCCCAGTTCAATGTACTACTAAACATCTAATAACTATAAAACACTGCTGGTAGCTCCATCAAAGTCAAAACTAAAATATTCTTAATGAATAAATGAATGACATAAAATAACACAAGCACTTGCTTATTTGAAATATTTATAATAAAATATATTTGTGAAGGGGTATCTCTGAATTCAAAAGGACCATTTTAACAATATTCCCTAAACCCATATCCCATTGGGAGATTTTCATTGTGTTTCCTCTGACATTTGCATGTTAGAGATGTAACATTCTTGTGATCCTTTCTTCTCTTTTATTGCTACTATCTATTTTTTTTTTTTTTCAGATTTAGTATTAACGGGATGTGAAGGGAAGGGATGACCAAGGTATCACTCTGTGAGTGTCACCAAAACCAATATTACTTTGAGAAATTGCTCTTCGGGTAATCTCCGGCCTAAAAATAAAGTACACTAAATGTGGTTTAGTGACTCAGGAGGAAAATAAAACTATAAGATAAGAAGAGAACTAGTGAAAAAAATAGTTAAATATATATGCATTTGTAATTCTGAAAAAATTCAGGTAGGAGGAAAGGAAAGAAAGAAGAGATAAATTGGCAGTGAAAACTGGCGTGTGTCTTAAAGACCTTTAAGAACAGAAGCTTCTGTTGTAAAGCAGCTTGTTCTTCTACAGATAAGCCCTCCCCATAAGTATTCTCTCTTCCTTCTCCAGTCCCTCCATCAGAACACAGGCCTCCTTAGCTGTCACCGAACTTTGGTAAGTGCTATGCAGAGAGTTACCTCATGGGAAAGCTGAAGCATGGCGTGTTGTACCTGGAAATGGAGGCATGCAGGTAGTTTCATATCTGAACACAATTTTTAGGCTACACAGGAAGGACAGGATGAAAGAGGGATTAGAGCAGTTCCTCAGCTCACCTGTTCTGCAGAAGCAGGGAAAAGCTTCTGAAAGCCAAGCCTGGAGGGATCTGCAGATATCTTAGGTTAGTCACTGAACTTGTACTTGACATTGAAAACCAATAGTTCAAAATGATCATCAACAGATGGAAGCTGAACACATTCATGTCTTAAATTAAGGAAACCTCAAAAGACATCTTATTACACTTGTATGACAAGTCCAGGAAATTAGACTGAACTGGCACCATGAGACTACCTATTTTTTCTGGCCATGTCCACAGAGATCAATTGAGTCCATTGCATAAACTGATGAAAATTCTCATGACATCTTTTGAAATCTTTTTCTCTAATGTAATTGGACAAAAAGTAATAACTGAAAAGAGATCTATAATATTAATCCTTTCTCTATTTCTATACTTCTCCCCTAACTCTCTGCCTTCCTTTTAGCCACTTTGGTGGTACCTGATTTTAGGATGGAGATTCCATAATTTTTACAGTACAGATTAGATGCCAATTAAATTCAATGCCTTCTTATATTTAGTCATAAATTCTATTCTCTTTTCAATTTTGTCATTGTCTGTTTTTCTCAAAACTTAGTTAAGAAATAAGCCTTAATTTTACTCCCTGATCTTCCCATGGTTTAGATGTTTAGATATAAGGAAAAGAAACCATCTTTGAGTGACTCTAATTAAATGTGTGTGGCACAATGGCATTTTTAGGGAGCAATGGAAAACATCCAATAAGACTGATGTGTTGAAAATGAATGGATTCTCTCTGAGGAGACAGTTTATTCAGAATATCTTAATTGATTTAAAATAGACTGACAGGATGGAGGAGCTTCTGCCTGCTGGTTACTCTCAGGTTAATCTTCAGAGTTCCATCATTTATGTAATCACAGAATCATCCTGTACTTTGCCATAACGCTTGTGTTGACTTCACATATGAAATCAGTGTCCTCGTTGGTAGTGATGCACAGATGGTAAATTTTCTATTGTCCCCATAGGCCTTTATAATGGGACTAATTTAGACTTAGTATGGAGAAACTTACTTTCTAGTTTTACAAAGTTGAATTAATGGAGCAAATGGCCTTTTTAAGAATTCAGTGCTATTTTAAAGTAGAGTCATTCTAATTTTGACACCAAATTTATTCAATTTTAAAGAAGACCATTACTTACAGCAAACTATTAATGTTATGTAGAATGAAATTTACTTTTGTGAGCATTCATTAAGAAGGTTAGTTAAATATTCCAGTTTTTTTCAATACATACAAGGTAAGCATTTATCTAAGTGTATCTGAAAATTTTATTTTTCCAAAAGTAATGTCTGACTTCTGCCAAGTGGCCGTAAATCACCTTATTATCATCAAACTCTTGTATTTATTATACATACTCTATAGTAGCTTATATTGCACTATTATCCCCACAAGCATATTGAGATGCTAAGTATTTTCTTTCTTTTCTCCTGAGGCAGACTAGAGCAGTTTAGCACAATCAAGGGAAAACTCATAGAACTAGTGACCCACTAAGGACAACGCATAAATGCCCTATGTTAGCATCTCTCTTTGAGCCAAACACTGAATCATGCTATTCCTCTCAGAAAACCAAATGGTATAAAATGGTTTTTCACCCTATGGAAGACATAACAGGTAATTGAGTAAATTAGCAGCATATGTAGTATTTTAATAGCTCTGCTCTATCATCTCCATGGTATCATATCAGCATGCTGCTACAGTTTAGGTTTTAAAAACAAATAGAAGTGAGGCTCATGAGTAGAAAGAGACAATATATTATTAACAAGTTATTAAAGTGGGCTGTGTAATTAGAGCCAAGTAATGTTGTGATAGTGAATATAAGAACAGGAAAAAAAATAATGTGGAAATTCAATCCACATTTTGAAAAGAAGTATATATTTAACATGATAATATAAACAGTGATAATGAGTGTTTTTGCATGGATACAGTTACAGAAAAAAATAACAAAATATGTAATAATTAAAATAGTTCATTGAGTATTATATTTGAATATCTATTATTATTTTTGTGTTATTTGGCAGGGAATGCTTTTTTGATAAAACCATTTGACTTGTCTTTCTCAGATAATTATTTCACTGGAGAAGTATTATATAGTATATACACAGAAAATAAAGTAATAAAATCACTGACATTAAAATCACTATCCCCTCTTTTCTAATGTGTCTTGTTTGCAGACAGGGTATACAGAATCCAAGGTACATAAAGCAATATTGAACGCTGTTATTACATGTAAAACTATTTCACAGTCCATTTGCATGTATATAAACTTCTTTGAAGTATATTTATTTAAGTTTTTTGCTGACCTCCTTAAGAAACCAGGATTACCTCTTTTAAATGTGTGGCTCTCCCTCTAAAACATGCAAAATTAAATTAATTTTGTTTAAGAAGGTGTTTCTATATGTTTATTTCAATTCAGAAACTTAAAAGTGTGTCTCTTACTTGTTAATAAATTAGACTGATTTTTATAATATTTTTGAATTGAAACAGTATAATAATGAAATGCTTTACAGCCTGAATAGATATAATACAAAAAAAGGGAAATCAACAAATAGAAAAATTAATATATACATCATTAGAGAATTTTCCTATTGTCACTAACAATAAAAGCATACTGTTTTCATGAATACAGCATATTAAACAGAATTAGAAATTTACTTATTTAACAATGAAAGAAGTTGCTATCAAATAGCCTTTGGATTGTGTATACATGGTGAGGTCTGAACAGGCTCCAAAGGTACACCTAAGTTATGTGGAGAAGTCATCCAAATGCCTAGTCTCCAATCCTAGTATACCACCTTCTCTTTCCCAACCTTCTCCTATGGCCATATAGGGAGCTTCTTATGATCACTTGGTGGAGAAAGAGATGACTCAGGTGTAGTTCACAAATGTTTCTGCACAAAACGCAGACACCACCTGAACTACAGGCAACCCTTCCTGGACATCCTTGGATGACGCTGGTGAAGGGAATCCTTCTTGTGGGCAGACTTCTCTCAGTGCCCCTGGTGGCTCACATTGCTTAGAAGGAGAAATGTTTAGATACACAATTAGGAATTCATGAATTACAAACAATCATTTTTCTTTGTAGTAAACAACTTGGAAGAAAGATGATTGAAAAATTGGTGACAAGGAAATTTGAGGAAGAGATGAAGATAGACATCTTCAAACAAACAAAGAATGTGAAGATATTTTTTTTTTTTTTTTGTCCTGTGTGAATGTTCACCAAAGGGTGACATCAGCACAGGACAATTGGAATCAAGTAGAATTGATGACCTATTGGGCAGCTACCAATCAGCTTTTTCCAGACACCCTCAATTACTTCCTGAAGAAAGTGGCCGGGGTGACAAAGATAGAGGTTATTCACAGACTAAACAACATAAATTTCCATTTACTATGGCTGACCTTGGTAAATCACTGTGAGTAGCCAATCTGCAAGTAGGAGATTGCATAAATTCCCTGGCATGGCAACATTCTCTGTGGTAATCTGCCTGTTACCTGCTTTCAGGTTGATTACCCTAGATCATGTCTGTCATGGAAGTGTGAGTGATTTGTTCTTACTGAAATAGATACATGTTTTCCTTCTCTACAATGTGACATTTGTACCAAAACTAGCATCTATAGACAAAGAGAATACCATTATCAACTTCCATGGTATCATACATAACATTGCTTCTCATCAAGGAACTCACTCTGCAGGAGACATAAAACAAAAGTAAAAAGCACAGCAATGGGTGTACACTCATGAAATCCACTGGTCTTACCATGTGACTCATCCGTTCTAAAGCAGCTGGTTTGAGGGAACTGTCCTTCAGCCTTTTGAAAATTCATTTAAAGTGACAGTGAGGTGCCAATACCTTGCAGGGCTGAAACTGTGATTCACTTAACAATTTATTTTGCTGCTGTCCTCAGACCTAGAATTCACAGGTTCAGAAATCAACAGGTGATTCACTCAAAAATATTTGCTTTCTGTTTCCATGGTTTTATGTGCTACAAGCTTAGAGGTTTTAGTACTGGTGAGAGAAATGTTGAATCAGAAGATACAACAGTGGTTCCATTGAACTGGAAGTTAATACTTCCTCCCAGTGACTTTGAGCTCTAAGTGTATCTAAGTTAACCAAAGAGGAGTTACAATGCTGGCTGCAGTGATTGATCCTGTCTTCCAAGGTGAACTCAGATTACTATTCCACAATGGATTTAAGGAAGAGTGTGTTTGAAATACAGGAACTCACTTAGGATTCCCTTAATATTACATTGTTTTGTGATTAAGGTCAATGGAACATTACATAGAATCAGATAAGACAGGACTAATAATGTCTTAGACTCCAGTGAAGAGAATTTGAGTCATCATGCTATGCAAAGAACTATAACCATCTGAGGTGCTTGATGAAGGAAAAGACTATTTTTTTTCTTATTTTGTTATAAATACAGTTTTTTCTTTCTCTCTGTCCATCTTCACTCTCTGTTTTTGCATATTTCAGATAATTCAATTTTTCTTCTTATTATCTTATCATGCAACATAAGATATATTGACTTTATTTTCTATCATGATATTTAAATATTGTTAATTTTGCAACATAACATTTAAGTTGTAAGATGTAGAAATTTGGTAAACATTACTCAAGGACTTAACCTTCTTCTCTGGGGAAAGGGTTAGCATGTTTTTGGTAGTATTTATGATAGTTATATGATGTTAGCCAGAATCATCATCTTAACATTGCTTGTATTTGAAGATTAAGTATGTTTCACAGAGATGGTTAAGGGTGTCATGATGACAAAGCATGGACTTGTGATGCTTTGTGTTAATTTGATTGGTTCACTGGTGTCTAGACGTTTGACCATACATTATTTTTGGTTGTGTTTGTAAACATGTTCCCAGACACACTAGCATGTTAATTGACCAAGTAAAGAGAATAACCTCCTTCAATAGAAGTGTGAATCATCCTATCTGCTGAGAACATACAGGGACCAAGAAGGAGCAGAAGGAGAGACTTCACTTTCTCTACTTGACTGATTCTGTTGGATCATTGGTCTTCTCTGTTCATGACTGGAATTTATCCATCAGTGCTCCTGGTTCTCAGGCTGTCAGACTTAGACAGTAACTTCTACCATCAACTCTACTGGCTCTTGGCTTTGGACCAGGTCAACTACATTACAGGTTTTCTCAGATCTCCAGCTTGAAGAAAGAAAGCAGATTTGGGACTTTTTAGCCTCAACACTTACATGAACCTCATGGTAAATGTCTTCATATATATAGATTTATGTCTTCAGTATATAGATATAGATAAAAATATAGAAAATTCAGATTAATATATTCATTAAGCAGTTATTTCCCATTCCATCCTCTCCCTAGCCTCTGGCAACCACCAGTTTGCTTTTTATCTATAAGTATTTACCAATTCTGAAAATTTCATATAACATCTCTGCAATTCTTTAAAACAAAAGAATTACCATATGATCCAAAATTTTACTCCAAGGCAAACACTGCCCCTCTCTCCTGCAAATTGAAAGCATGTATTCAGTCAAATAATTATACCTCCATGTTCATAGCAGCAGCATACACAATAACCAATATTCAGTGTTCACCAATGAATGAACAATAATTTTAGATATACGTACAATGAATATCATTAAACTTTAAAAAGGAATGAAGTACTGTTATTTGCCACAGTGTGAATAAACCCTAAAAATATGGTTAATGAAAAATGCCACCCACAAAAGGTGACATATCACATAGTTTTTAAACTGTGAAATCTGTTGAAGTTGGTATCAGCTTTCTGTGAATATCTGATCATTTTGATCATCCATGAGGTTTTATTTTCTCTAAAAATTAATAGAATCTGTCAAGATTGTGGTAATTAGCTTTAGAATGAATCATAAAATTTCATGTAAAGAAAATAAGACTAATATTGAAGTACCAATTACATTTAATTAAGTATATTATTATCAACGTCATAGATTTTAGAAATGTTTTTAAGACTACTATGAATACAGTACTCTTAGGGAAAATAATAGAGAACTAAAATAAAATGTACTTGGCCATATACTTCTATACTATATCAGAAATGCTAGGATATTGTTCTTATTCTCTCTGAATATTGTTTGTCTCATTTATAAATAGTATTAAATTGACTCATTTTAATTGTGAAAAACTAAATAGATTAGGTAAAGTACTTAGAATAATACTATGTCAATACACTCACATCAATACACATGTTTAACATTTAATTATGTACATGATCAAAAAAGTCAGAGAATGACTTACATTTGTATAGTAGTTAATTCTTATGCCATAGAAATAATTTTGACACCTTGCCTTTTGCATTCATATTTCTTTTGTTGTTCACAACTCTCCTTTACAATAGTTAGAAAATCTATCCTTCTTTGCAGGTAAGCAACCTGAGTTCAGAGATTTAAGGCACTGATTAATGGTTATGTAGCTGGCAAGTCATGCAGCTGGATTGGATTTAAACACAGACTCCTTGGGTGATAATGTGTTCACTAACTTGGTTGATGATGTTATGGCAGTATGAATATGTCAAAATATATCAAACTCTACAGTTTAAGTGGTGTTAATTGTGTATCAATTATATAAATATGTGTGTATGCATACATAAATATTGGTATGGTCTTTATGCATAATTGTTAATATAAAATATAGACTCTGCAGAAAAAGTTAAATAGATTTCCTTGAAGACAGAAACTGAACACATCTCAATGATGGTATTCAATTAATTAATTAATGATGGAATTATTAACCTGTTGAAACTGGTTCAAAAAGCATTTCAGAAACTGAACAAGCAATTAATAAAGAAATATTAAGATGTTTGCTGAGTTAGAAACAAAACTGGTTAATGTGTGATATGGTACCAAAGTAAACTTCCAATTGATTTTGGGGTAAAGAATATTTTCACTTCCACCAAGCAAAAGCAAAAATCTGTGCATTAAAATCAGCCTTTAACTGAGTCATAAAATACCAGAATTAATAGTAATTCAATCACAGGTGCAAACACCCAAGGGCATCTGAGGAAGCCCCATCATGTCTTTTGTATATATTCATGAGTCAAATAATTTTTCTCTGGATATATTTATTCTTCTGTTTTGCATTCATATTTTAAAGTGCTTTAATAATAATTTGAAATATTTGCTACTAACTACAGTATAGACTTTGGAAGACATTCTCAATGTAATTCTGAACAGTTGTTACTTCATTTTACTTAAAAATTGTGTAGTTCATTACTAAGGAGATAATATATTTTTATTTCCCTTATCAAGACCCTAAAGTATAATGCGCTTTGCTAGAACATATGTAAATAATACCTTGTTTATCACTATTTAGATGAAAAGAACTTTGATATGCTTCATTTTCTTAAAATACATGAATCTATTAATCATATTTCATTTGCTTTGTGATAATCACCTAAGTGTTAAAAATTAGCTCATTTTCCCATTCAGTGGCTACATTTTCTTAAATCAATGTAATATGGTCTATATTCTATCGAGATTCATTTGCTGTAACTGTGTTTGCTTGAATTGTCAAAAAGTCGTCTGTGTATAATTTTTCAACAAAAATAGTTATGTGATAAATTACTTTTTATCATTAAATGAAATCATATTTTATACTGTGAAAATTTTCATTTCCTCCATTTTTGCCATGTGCCTTATTATTTCCAAAAATACAATTATGCATCAGATTGGAACTTAAATAATTTAAATTTGTGATTAAAGTTAATTAAGTCAAAGTTTTGACCTCATGCCACCTTTGAATACTTACTGAAGTTATACAATTTGAACATCTGTTTAACATGTATATATTTAAGGTTGAAATGTAGGGGCAAATTTCAAAAAAATACTCCTTGGAGACTACATCAAGTGCAACCATCTAGTGTAGACATAATAGAGCAATAAATTAGTAGTTATAGAGATATGTCAGATAGTCCTAAATATAATGGGGAGGAAAGCCGGGGGAAGTGTAAGGGAGTTCAATGTGGGTAACTACAATTTTAAATGTGGTATTTAAGGAGGCAGTCACCAAGGAGGTGATCTTTCATTTAAGAAAAAATACCTGCAGTAAGGAAAGGAAGGAGCTTCAGAAATATGCAGAAAAGTCATATATGGAAGAACTGTTCAATGAGTTTTTAAATGAAATGAGTGAATGGAAGAAATTATAAATCCAGTTCATTTTGAGCACTGTTTTAGTTCTGTTTCAATACATTATGAAAATTTAATATCTTTTAGCAAATGGATGAATGAAATAAAATTCAAAGAAGTAAGAAACATATATCCAGTAGAGAAGTTGCATGTCATAATCTATATCCCATAATTTGTGTTTTTCATATTTATCAAATATTTTATCCTTAATGTTTATCCAATTTGCATTAAAGTGTATTCAGAATTATCTTTGATTTGTAAATGGCATCCATAAACGTGATAAATGGAACCTAGAAAATTTTTTGCCCTCTGGATGGAGGTATGGGGAAATAAATGATGAAAAACAGTAAGTTCTAGATGAAAGTTAAACTCAAACTGAAAATACAATCTGGCACTGGCTCCCCTACTAACTGCATGCAGGACTTTGGAAATTACCTTAGCTGATTGGGCCACCAGTTTTCCATGCACATCTGTTTTTACATGTTACATATTTGCTGATTGTTTTACTTTCAAATTCTCGATGCCATTGTATTTAAAATCAGTTTCTTAAAAACCAAGTATAGTTGATTCTTGGTTCTTCAGTTTGAAAACTTCTATCTTTAGTTAGCTGTTTAATATCTTTTATTAAATGTTAATATATTATGGCTATAACAACTCCCATTTACTCGATTGTTTTAGTTCTACATATAGTTGACGTTTAAAAACATACACATCGAAAAACCCATAATCATTTACATTGAATGACATTTACCTTACAATGTTCTTCAATCTTTTCAGAGATCTGAAATTTTACTTTTACTTCAGTCTAAACAATCTATAAACACATATCTCTTAAGGAGGATCTGTTGTCTGTGTATTTGTTTAGTTTTTTAAAATTTCTTTTGCTTTAGAAACTATTTGTGCTGCAATATGATTTTTATTCCTACAGAATGGTTCATTTATGGTGTCCTTGGAAATTCCAAGGTATTTATCTATCCTCTACGTTGTTTAGGTTTAAACTTTGATGACTGATTGATAAGTTGTCCAAGCTGGCCTCAAACTCCCCAGAAATTGGGAGTACAGGCACACACTACGATGCCCAACTAGGCTTAAACTTCAAAGCATAACTTTCCTTGGAACTTATTAGCTGTTGAAATATCTGCTCATCATTTTAGATTTTCCACCCACACTTTTTACACATTTTTTTAAACTAGAAATCTGGATTTCTAAGATTCCTGTTCTTCATAGTGCAACTGAGGAGTCAGACAAGTGTTTGGTGATTTGTACTTAGGAATTTTAGGTTTCCCCACTGTGGCATCTCTTATTTTGAATTCTATTTTTGATTTCCTTGCCTAAATTTGCAGCTACTCTGATGGAACTGAACCTTGATTTCTATTCTTCATTATGGTAATCTCTAACTTTCTGCATGAACTGAGTACCATGCAAATCAGTAAGCATGTGTACAGCCTAAATAGTTAAAATGTTGTTCTTAAACTCTGTGAATAGCACCCTTTAAGGATCATATACCCTTCAATCCCTGCCTCTCTTTATATACTCTCTAGTACTGACTTGATTTTTATCTTTTTTTCAGAATCTATAATTGGACAGGCCAGGAATGACAGTCTGATTAAACTACTCTGTCATTGCCACACTCAGGAATATGATACCACGTTTACATGTGTGAGTTTATATAATTCTCTGCAATTACTAGGCATTTATTTGCTCATTGAGCAGAAATTTCACCCTCAATTGATTAATTGAGTATAATTTTAGAAGTGTGAGAACTCAGCGAGAAATTTTGTTTTAATTGTTTTCTAAATTTTGTAATGCTTTATGAAGGAAAGACTAGATAATTATTTTCTCTGTCTAGTCACAATCTCATGTTTATATCATAGTTTAAGCATGTTTTACAAAAATCATGAAGGGGTTATAGAAACATTTAGGGACACTGCAAATAAACTTTTAGTAAATTCATTTATAGAGTATATGAAAAATATAGTTGAAGATTCTAGTCATGCCCTTGAAAGAGAGAATCTTATTCAAAATAGATGCTTGTCTCTAATTTAAAAATCACTTTGCATTTGAAGTTTTTATTAGCAGAAATTGGACAAATATGTCATTTATCTTTTACAGTTACCCTTTCACAGTCTCATAGCAGTAGCAGGGAGTTTAGTAAAATATAGTATAATTTTGAATGCTGGTTAAAAGTGAAAATATATGTGGGGTCTGGGAATCTATATTCATTGCTAAGTTCTTCGGGAGCCTCACATACACAATTGAAGACAAAAAACTTAAAAAGTAATGATTGCCAGCTCAACCACAAAATAATGATTAAAATTCAAATGACCTTCTTTCTTAGGGGTTTCTAAATTTGTTTCATCTCATGTTAATAAAAAGCTTGAAATTAAAAACATAGAGGCCAAACCTATAAGAAGGAATTGTCATAGTAAGCTCAAAAGACTCAGTAACAGGTCAAAAGGAGGAGTGGCAACTTGAGGTATTTTATGTGAACTACAGGTCTTGTTTTACATTACAAACTCTTTCTTAAAATTAGGGTACGAAAAGACCACAGTGGTTCTACATTCAAAACTAACAATAGGGCTGGGGAGATAGCTCAGTCAGTAGAGTGCTTGCCTTGCAAGCACAAGGCCCTGGGTTCGAACCCCAGCACCCAAAAACAAAACAAAACAAAAAACTAACAATAGAGCCAACAGTGTTTTAGACACTTACCAAAATACATAACAATGAAAAAACAGACGCCATATACCACTAAATAATAGAAAAATCTTCCAAGTAAATGTAGGATAGCTAACATATGAGATGTGACACAGATTGAAAGATAGGTAGGTAAGGCTCTTCCCACTACTTTATTTCTTGGTCATATTCAGCTGAAAATTGCTATTCAAGATTCATATTGCTCTCCTGGTTCCATCAGAAGAACTGAAAGACGTGTGAGTTGCCTGGGTTCAGAAGTTAGAAAAACAGATCACACAACCTAGAATGCCCTGAGGTTTTGTCATCTTATCACTTTGGGTCCTATTTATTATTTGGACATAGGTTCATTATGCCTAGATATTGTGGCTTAAATTCAGAAAACCAGGATTAAATATTAATCTTTTGTTTTGAGTTACTTTTTGAGCCTTTATAAGTCTATTAAATAGTACTCCCTGGGTGACTTTAGTACAATTATTTGTAAAGAAATTATGAAGGTACAATTTCTTTGTATAGATTGGTCATCTCCTCCCTTTTTGTTTAAAGACAACAGTGCTTTACCATGTGCATGCAAGTGAGGCACACAAGTCTCCTTTGGGGTGGTAAATGTGTTATTTTTCCAAGAAATAGCAAACATGGTGACCTACATGGACCTGCTTGCCTGGCTCTGCCATCTGCCACATCCTCCAGGATTGGTGGCTTTCTTACAAGTTTTGGACCTTGGAGGGTACCCCTTATGTCTGATTCATAAAATAATAAAAAGAACATTAAAAATTTTGTTGAACCCCAGTGAAAGTTCTAGGTTAGTTAATAATATTGAGAAGAAGTCAGTTTCTTAATTCTTAATCATGTATCATGATTATGTAAGATGTTAATATCAGAAGAGTTGGGGAAAGATACACAGGAACTCTCTTTTGAACTTTTTGGTATATCTAAAGTGATTTCCAAAGAAAGATCATGTGACCCTAAAGAAAATGTAGTTGGTGGACTTTCTGGTAATTTTCTTCAATACAGATAGAAACAAATTTTCACAGTTATTCTTCATTCAATTTTTTCCCCCTTTGGGACCCTTTAAATCAATGATTTTCCCCAGGTCCTATTGATCCTTATGGAATAGGCACCAGATAAATGCTTCCTGAATGACTCAGTCCTTTTGATGTATTTAAAGGACCTTTTATTATTGGGAATTGCATTGCCTTGAAAGGTGTTCCTAAAAATTTCTTTTGACTCACTTAAGTTGAATTGCCTCTGACCTGCCACATTGTGTGCTTGTGGGTTCTCTTCATGAAAGATATGAGGAAGATTTAAAATAATGCGTGCTGAGCAGGCCCATTCCCCTTCCTTGGTCTCGATAGATTCTTTTAACTTTGCTAATTGTCTGTCCCTACCTAATTATGTTAAAACATGGTCTTTGGTAAGAAATTATGAAAAATTGAGATGACAGTCCCTCAAATTAGTACCAATCAGTAGAATTCAGAAGAGGAGGAATCAGAGCCCTGACTCAAGAAAACAGAACGAATCAGCTCTTGAGATTCCATCCCAGATATTCCTTTTTTCTTGCCAAGATTATCCCACATTCTTTATCATCCAGGTAACTATTAGTTTGCATGCTTGGTTTGCATGGTTACATGTAAAGATTTTTTGCACTGCTTATATTTCACTCTTCCTTGTGTGTTCTTGATCTGTGCACCATCATTAGTGTTTTGTTAGATATCCTAATCTTTGCACAATATTTTGTATGTCTTTTTCACATATTTGGTCTTGCTTACACTTTTAAAGATATCTTTTTAAAAATTCTATTCAGTCACTCAAAATGTACTCAAATCTCACAGTTTCTGGGAAACGTGCATTATGCTGTATTTTCCACAATAGAATTTTTAAAAAATATCTCAAAAGCTGTGTATACTCACCACCTCATATTCTTCATCAATCAAATCTCTAGCATTTCTATCACTGTTATTGCATTGGAACTGCCCTTTAAAAACTCCTAATTACTTACTAATAATCAAATTCCTGAGGGTTCAATGCTTGTTGATATCCCTAGATTTTTTGACACTATTGAATGCCCCCTTCCTAGAAACCCTTCTCCATTGGTGCCTGTAATATCCTAATCTCCTAGAATTATTCTCCTCAGTTGGACTGTTTATCTTCTCTGGTTCTGTGCTTTACCCAATAGAATCTATCTTCTATTCAGACTGTGATTTTCCTGATACTCCTTTATCTGTACTGATTTCCCTGTCTATTCATCTATGTACTCTGTTTTTACAAACTGTACATTCATGAGGACCCTGTGTCCTTGAAAGGACTCCTGACAAGCAATCTCACCTTACTGCATGGCTTGCTATTAATGTCTACCAGCATCCTCTGTAAACATTTCAGATTTGCATTTTCCAAAAGTGAACCCATTCTCTTCATCCCATGCACTGATACTCTTCCATAGAGTTGTCCACGTCAGTGATGAACACATGTAGTTTCACAGAGGTTTCATATTTGTCTTTCCCCTAAAATATTGTTCTATATTCGAGATCTGTCAAATTCGTTTAAAGATTTTGCTTCCTTCTCATTTCCATCTCTAGTATTACTTTTCAAGAAACAGCTCTCCTAGAATCAGGTAGTCCTTTCCTCCTATGGTATCTCATATTTTTGTAAGTGCATCTGTCTGTATTAGACAGCTTTTTGCCACTGTGACCAAAATTTATGACGAGGGTAACTTAGGAGAGGAAATGTTGATTTTGGCTCATGATTTCAGAGACTACACCCATGGTCATCTGATTTCACAGCTCCAGGCCTGAGAAGAGGTAGAATCTCATGGCAGAAAAATATGGCAGAGAAAAGCAGCTCAGGAGAGAACTCTGCTCACCAGGGACAAAATCCAGGCTCACCCCAGGGACCTACTTCTTACAGCACACCCCGCCTGCTATAGGCAGCAACCAGTGCAATGGTCCTTTTGAATTATTAATCCATCAAATGGATTTATCCACTGATTAGATTATAGTTCCAAATCACTTCACCTCCAAATGCTCCTGCATTGTCTGACACATGAGCTTTGGAGGGCTCCTCATATCCAAACTACAGTAATCCCACAAATTTAGGACTTTGTAGCCCTTCCCTATGTAGTAACATTGACTGTTATTCTGAAGGTTGTTTTAATGTGCCCATCACAGTTTCAATGTCTTTGTTGAAACCACATGCAGAAAGTCATGTTACTGTTTCAACTGAAAATATTTTAAAAATCCCTGAAGTTCTCTTAGATGATTCTTTAAAATATTAGGCTTGAATTCTATCTCTAAATTATTTCAGCATTCATGCTCATTTTCCTGCCCCTTTATTCAAACTTTTCAACTTACCACCAATCCTCCGTCACTGTGATCAGAGAAAATTTAAAATGAGCCCCACCCACACCCACACCCACACCTGTTGGCTGAGGCCAGGTTGTGTGCACAATAATTTAAGTAAATGAGGTCCAAGGGTTGAAGACATGGCATTACTGGCATTGAAGCAGACCAGATACCCCTGCCCAAAAGACCCTTGCCATAATTAAGCTGGAACTCTGCTCAGCAAGATTTTTACAAAGAGTATCAGCTTCCCCTTTCTTGAAAAATGCCAGGTTTGGATACAAAGGGTGTGATGGAGTTATAGTCTGCAATCAAGCTTGTGCAAAAAGATATTAACTCTGTTTTCTTGGTAAAAACTTGCAAAACTTCTGGCTGGTCTAAGAATATGGGGGAAAAATGTATGTTCTCTCCCACTGTCATGTAACTACTCCACTGAGTATAAATCTAAAAGAATTTATGGACGCAGGGTCCAGAGATTTTTAGGCATTAGCCCCTCTGGACCACTGCAGCTTAAATAAATCTACTTCCTGAAAATTCCCTGGGTGTTCAGCCTCATCTGTGCTACTGCAGGATGAGAAATGAAATCCAGTCCTGGTAGAATAGTTTTGGTCTTCAGATTCAAGGAGAAAGTACTACCTTCTGAGTCAAGGAAGAAGAAAATATGAGAAGAAGAAATAAGAGAAGTAAGAAGAAGAAAGTCAAGAAAGGGAAAATAAAAAAGTCAGAATTGGAAGAGATTTCAACCAGCTGAAAAGTAAGTGGTATCTGCATGAAGTGAAACTGTTTAGGTGTCAGACCAAAAATAGTTTTTCTGGACATATGAGACTAGAAGATAATTTGATTGGCAGGTGAATGGGGCAGGGAAGATAAAAGGGGGCCCTAGTTTCCCATATTCTTTATGTATTTATTTTATGCATTGAATATTAAGATTTTTGGACCACTGTTAGTCAGATCTTGCATCACCGTGACCAAAATCCCCCATAAGAACAACTTAGAGGAATAAATTTTAGTTGGATTCATGGTATCAGAGGTCTCAGGCCATACAAGGCTGACTCCATTGGTCTGGACCTAAGGTGAGGTGGAACATCTTTAGGGAAAGGCAAGGCAGAGAGAGGTTCCTCTGTCCATGGTAACAAGTAAGCAGATAGATAGAGCAGAAGGGGCTACAGGGAAGATAAAATCTTTAAGGGTATGACCCACTAACTTATATTCCAATCATTCTCACATGCCTTCAGTTACCACCCAAGCAGTTCATCCAAACTAGGATGGAGTGATTAGATTTCAATTTTTTAATCCAGTCATTTTACCTCTGAACATTTCTGCATTAACACAGGAGTTATAAGGGGACACCTCATAACCAAACCATAACATTACACCCAAAACCTCAAAAGCTTATGTATATCTCACAATGCAAAATGCATTTAGTTCATCTCCAAGAGTTCCATGGTCTTAACAGTGACAACATTTTTCAAAAGCCCAAGATCAAAGTGTTGTCTGAGACAAACTTTTGGCTATACGTCTGTAAAACTCGAACGCAAGTTATAGATATATATCCAATAAATATTGGCAAGGAGTAAACACTCCCATTCCAAAAGGGAGGAATGGGGACATAGAAAGAAGGAATGGAATAAAAAAAGATGAAATCCAGTCAGGCAAACAGGACCCATAACCAGGTGGAAGTTCTAATTCTCTGCATGGTATCCAGGGTACATGGCTCTGCAGAGTTACTCTGCAAAGGGCTTGTTCAGCCCTGTCCCTTTGGCCTTGCCAAATGCAGTGTACATGGGGTCTTTTAGCCTGGATCTTTCAAACCATAACAGAACTGAAATTGGGATTTGTTATCAGTAAACTTAGCCAAGTTCGAGCCATCTTGACCTTAAAATCCTTTGTATCTTTCAGTAAAATTAATATCCATAGACTCTTCTTTTTTCCCTAAAATAAATTATCTAATCTTGAAGTCTTCTTTCTTAAATATTTCCTGTAGGGTCTTCTTCTTCTTATTATTTTTAATGAGCAGGGTTTACCATTAGCCCTAAAATTCCAAATAATATTTCACTATAGTGTAAGAATTCTGAACATGAAGATCCCCTGTGGACTCAGGTTGTGTGCATTTCTGGATGTCTGTGCAAACATTCATGTTTCTGGAGTATCTGTTCTAATATTTTCACAGATACTTACAGAAAAAATTCTAAAAATTGCTGACCCTGAGGATTTTCCATGTTAATAGGATGCTGGAAATCTTTAAAGTCATAAATCTGATTATACCACTCACCTGTTTTATGGCTCATTGTGTCCCCCTTGACTCTTAGGTTGAAGGCTAAATATCCTAAATGTGACATATCATACCTGAGTTAGAGGGTTTTGAAATATTTAGACTGAGCTTGATTTGAACAACCTCCCCTGACTCTTTGATTTGAAAACACTTTATATTAATTCTTTAATAAGCTGCATTTCTGTTGATCTTAATGCATCACATATTCCTGTTGGGTGAGGGGAAGAACAACCAACCCGCTCCCAACACCCAGTTCTCCCAATTACCTCCTCTCTTCACTTCTCATCCAAGTGCAAACACGTCTTTCTTAGAAAAGCATCCTGGATTGCTCAAAAGCAGGTTTTGCTCTCATATATTCTTAGTGGTCCTTTCCTTTTACATCATCACATTTATCACGATTTGTAAACTTAACTCATGATTTCATTATAGCTGATTTTTCTTCTTGTTAACTCCGGGAGTTAGAAATGTTGTGTAGTTGTTACAATCGTATTATTTGTAGCACCTGGGACAAAGCCAAGCTGTTTAGTACAAGTGCAAGTGAGATTTGTTGAATGAATACAAGCTTGCTTTAATATCTCAGCACTTCTAATTTGAACATGTGGTTACATTCCTCCACCCAGAGCATCCTCCACAGGCTTTAGTACATAGTAAATCATAATTCAATAACTTTGAGTTGAATAACAAGATGTTTCATAACACAGAAACACTGCTTTCTTGAAGCTAGCTATCTTCATCATTTGTTTTTCTTTTAAATCACCAAAAGCAAAAATGCTAAATGAGCTAGTTTCTAGGTACATTGCATAAAGAAAGTATTTCCCAGCATACAGATATTAATAATCATATGTAAGTACTTAGGAATTTCACACATTTTTCGTGTGTTCCTGTGATGTTTGATTTTAAGTGTCAATTTGACTTACAGTGGGGATACTCACATAGCTTGTAAAATATTATCCCTCACTGGGTTTGTGAAGGTGTTTCCTGAAGAGAAACCATTTTTATCATTACACTGAGTAAATAAGATTCATCCTCACCAGTGTGAGGGCCTTGAATCAAACAAAAAAGTAGAAGAGCCCATTTGCTTTGTGTACTTGAGCTGAGACTCCCACCTTCTGCCCTCGGATATTGTTGGACATTGGACTCTGACTAGGACATACACCCCACCCCATTCACAGACCTTAGGACTGGGCTGAATCACCTCACTGGTTTTCCTGGTTCTCCACCTAACGGGGGACAGACTGAGGAGCATTTCAGCCCCTATAGCCATGTGAGCCCATTTGTATTATTTACAATTCCCCTTATTTATTCCTTATTGGTTTTGTTTCTCATGCATCCTAATACACTTCCTAAAGTGTTTGTCCACAGAAAATACTTGGAAAGTTTATCACTTGATATTTCATATTTTTTAGTAAATGTAAGTTGATGTGCACACAGCATAAAGAAACTGTACACCTTTCTGCACATTTTGAAGAATTATATGCACATGCTTCATTGTATGTGAACTGAAATATGGAGGCAGTAAATACCGATGGAAAGCATTTAATTGTTCAAACTGTTGGGCCATCACATTGAGCCTTTCATAATTCTTGATAATATGGTTCTGATTATTTGTTTCCTGAGTGCCAAATCATAAGAACCAATGTGAAGGTAAGAACCTGCCTGTGCTTGCAGTCATATCTCATTCTATGTAAGTGAGCTATATAAACCAGTAGGATTATGCCAACATTAAATAATAAAAGGGACAAATAAATATAGGGAAACTGACGTTTTCTCAGGTGGGCTCACTGACAACATGAAACAGTATTTTCACTCGACAGATGCTTTTACTGCTAAGTCTGAGACTGTCCAGCATCTCCATGACCTTGCAATGTTTGAACAATTATTTCTTGTCTCAGAAATGGCTTTTAGAGAAAATTGTATTAAATCAACAATGTAATATATGTTGGTAAACCAAGGAGAACTTAAGGAAGTAAAGCCCACAGAGAATTTTTGTTTTAATACTTAAAAAAAATAATTTTGTAGTTTGACAATGAATGCTTGGTCGGCTACTACCTGTGTTCCAGGAACAATCTTTCAATAAAAATATCATATCTTTCAAGAAGAAAAATGGGGACATAGAAGTTACATTTTCACAAAACATTTGTCAGGATGATAACTTCATTTTGATATTGGTTTAATGAAAGTTTCCCATGAAAGCAGGTAGCTTTAATGTGGGGCTTTACTATGCATTAACATTCAGTGGAGCTGAGGATTGAACAGTATGGTCCATGGTTTACCAGAAGTAATCACACTCTCCTTGATGCCCTCCCCTCTCCCTGTAACTGTCTAATTGAAATGCTCACCCCTCACTGTTCAAAACAATGCCAGTTCATAGTAAGAACGAAGGATTGAACAAGAGCATTGAAAAATAGTTTGGAGACAAGTTTGTGATAATAATATAGTAACTGAAATGTATTGGGAGGTTATTTTGAGTCACGAATTATCTTACAAATTAATTTACTAATCTCACAACAACCCTATGGAATGGCTAATATTAACACATTGATAAAATGAGTTTCCAAGGAAAGGTAAGCAAATGGCGTTGGGCCTTATAGTTTAGAAGGTAGAACTAGGCCTGGACTTTAGTCTCAGAACTAGGTCAGGCTCCTAATCTCCACACAAGGAAATGAGACAAAGTCCAGACGACTTTCGTGAAGATAGCTACTGCAGTCTACTTAAAAAAACTACTCTTGAATTCTGTGGCCTAGACTGCACTACATTTTTGGTGATTTTTTTTTTTTTTTTTAAGTAAGTAGTAGACCTAGTGCTATTGAAGTTGGGGTTTGGAGAATTAAGATAGAATAAGAACCAGTAAATCTTCTTAGCATTCTTATCCTTCTTTCATTCTCATTCTCTCTCTTACCTTTCTACACATACAAAAATGAATGAACCAAACCTATAAATCCCATAAAAGCTATCCTTAATCTGTCCCTCTTTTAGTGTGCTTATAAAAAAAGGCCAATAGCTTTCCGTGAAATATGATATGGACTGAGGCAGAGAGCTCTGCACAATTTTCAGGATGTCACTTGGCAAAATCTGTTCATTTTTCCCAGAAGCAGGAAATACACGCAATGAAGTAAATTCATTCAGTTCACAATTAGTTCACGGAGCACAATTTTATTTTTCTGGAAAATTGACTAATATTTCTATATCAGCATTAGAGGAGGTTTATATAATTATTGTTACATTGTTATCTTTTTTTCTAATTCTCAGAATCTAAGTTGAAAAAGGCTTACATTATTTGAGTCTATACATTCCAATATACAACTGTTTTTATTTTATTAAAAAGTAAAAACAGCACTACAATTCCCTTTGTGTATTACACACACACACACACACACACACACACACACACACACACTTTAAATCCAGAAAAGAATTTCATTATAAAGATATTTGGTAGTTCACAGACTTGTGGGGAGGGCTGGAGGCTAACTTATAAGATCGGTTGGGTCTAAATTTATAGGAACAATCCTAGTGTCATGGATCACCACTGCACAGATGAAGAAACTCCAATCGCTTCTGGTGTAGACCCCTTCCCGGGCTGCCTTTGTTCATATTATATGCCTCTGCTGCCACCAATCCTAGTGCCTATCTTCTTAATTTCTTTGGTTCCAAACCAAAGGTTCAGAAGCTTATGATTAAGTAGCAAAAACAAATTCAAATGCTCACGTTTAGTTGCAAGTGAGTCTGAGTATTTGAATTTTGTGGATTCTGCCTGAGGAAACCAGATCAAAATGCCTGCAGATTTCTCAAACCTAAGTGAGTGTGTTTGAATTGTGTTGGGTAAATCAAGAACATGACAATGAGCATAGGATGGGACCCTTTGAAAGAAAACATTCAGAAGTCTGCCCGTATTTGCAGGCAAATGGATGAAATTGGAGAATATCATGCTAAGTGAGATAAGCCAATCTCAAAAAACTAAAGGACGAATGATCTCGCTGATAAGCGGATGATGACACATAAAGGGGGATAGGAGGGGGGCAAGAATGGAGGAAGGAGGGACTATATAGAGGGATAAGAGGGGTGGGAGGGGTGGGGGAGAAGAAAAAAAATAACAGAATGAATCAAAACCTATTACCCTAGGTAAATGTATGATTACAAAACCAGTATGCCTCTACTTCATGTACAAACAGAGAAACAAGATGTATCCCTTTTGTTTATAATAAAAATGAATTAAAAAAAAAAAAGAAGTCTGGCCGGACACACTTGGATCATATTGTTCTGGTGGTGCCAAAAAGCAGCTCTGAGACAGTTGGTGGAGGACTCAGGTCTCCTGAAGACTCCTCTGTTCATCCTCAAACCAGTTTAAGTGGGTGAAGGAAGGATAACTTTTCTTCAGTGCAGCATGCTGAATCTTAATTTCAAGTTTTTCCCAACAAGACTACTACATGGCATAATGATAGAGATAGGGGAAATAATACAATAAATCAGCATAAGCCTATAGTCTCTGTATTTCAAGCTGGAGAGGGGAAAGCCCTGCCCATTACTTCCTATGCTTTGTGCCAATGATGATGATGATGATGATGATATCAACATCACAGAGGGCTTACTGTGTGCCAGGCTCTTTTTCAACCACTTTATGTATTGAGTCTTTTGAGTTCTTACAGTATCCCTATGAAGTAGGTGATATTTTTAATTTTTCTCAGTTGAGGAACTTGACCACATGAATAAGAAGTGGTAATACTGGAACTGCAAACTCAAAATTCGGACTCTTTAGCCCTGTAGGTAAGAATGGCTAAAATGCCAAATCCAAGTTTCAGGCAGTTTTTTTTTTCCCCTAGTGCATGGGAGATGTTATACTAAGAATAATCTGAAATAAAGATAATGAGCTCATATCAAGTGCCACTGTCCTGCACTTATAAGAGACATCGCAGTCTTCTGTTGAACTTGGACTTGACCTTTTCATCATTTAAAAACCATATTCCAGCAGAGTCAAAACCATTGGCAAGAGTGGGCAGCAGCTTACTGTTTTATTCTGTCTGTATGAGGATGTATTGATATCTCACTGAATAGTTCTATCATGAAGATTTAGGAAGCAAAAGGAAAAATGAAAAGCTTGAATACTGCATACGTCTATAACAATCACTCCAGAATGCACTGCACATGTGGGCCTGCAATTTTGCCCAAGCCTTCATTTAGTAAAACTCATTTGAGAAAGTAGTACAGTTCATGGGGTTAATTCAGAAGCAGGTAGGTAACTGAATGAAAATATAGTCAAGCAACTGCTTTGGAGTAACCAACCTAATCCAATTAATGCAGCCACAATGAGAAACAAATGGCAGAAAATCTTCCATTTAGATGATGCAAACTAATGACTATATAACTATATAATGCAAAAATATATGTTGTGTTTAGAATTCAGAAAAACCGTGTTTGTGTGAGTAGGTGTGTGTATTTTAAAGTGAAGTTCAAAGGGACTCAAAATTCTCACATCTAGGTGAGGAAATTTAGTGTGAATCAATATTTAGCAACACTCCACCAATTTGTGGTTGGCTTAGTAATTCTCCTAGATTTATAGGTTATGCTATTGACAGTAAACATATGCAGCTCAGGAAAAGACAGATGGAAAATGCTACTCTATATTATTAATTGCACTGTAATTGATATTTAACACCATTTCTAGCTTATTCTCTCATAATGTCACTCTAATAAACTTCTGTGGTGTACATCTGGAGTTTTAAGGGTTCCTCCTAGGATTTGAACTGTCTATAAAAATAAAACTAGAACTAAACTAACAGCAACAACAACACACCCTAAACTGTGCCATACTTAAAATATGTGTGAGGAAAGCAATCCATTCTAGGAGTGGTTTCAACCTGCTAAATATTGTACTTCTTTAACATAAATGGGACATCATATATGAAATTTTTACCCTTTATAATGCAGTTGCTAGAATGCTATCATTAATGTTAACGGAATTTGTCCAAGTCATTAAATCTTGATGGAATATCATTATCATCAAAATAATTCTAATGAAGAAAGTAAAGCGTAATTTTTCAACTGTGGAGAGGGAACTAAGTCCAGAAAAGTAAAACACCATTTATTCTGTGTAAAACAGTTGGAGATTAGACCAACTGTTTTCATAAAGTTCTTATGAGTGTTCCATAAATACAAATATAAATATACAGAGACACACATTGATTTGCTTAAAGTAATTTATAATGTATATTCCAGTTGCTTTATTAAACAATTGAGCACAGAGTAGCCTTAGAATATGAGGACGTATAATGCTGGTTTATTACCTATTCCAAGGTTACTGGGAGACCAGAGTTTTCTGGTTTAGGAAGAATAAGCCATAATACAAACCAACCATCAAAATTCATAATCATTGATATTTTAGGGCAAACAATTCCAAGTGACAAACTTCTGTTTTACTATGCTGATGAAAAAATGTGAATATTGCTAATATGAATGATAGTTTAGACAGGTCAACCACACTAGTATTTATTATTAACAGTGAGTGAGATCTGTGAACAGATTCCCTTAACAAGCAAAAATTGACATTCACACACACACGCTCATTTAAAAATAATCTCTATTATTTTGTGTTGGTTTTCAGTTTCTATTTTACAAGTAGAATAAAATTTAACAAAATGTGTTATATTCTGAAAATCATTTTGGCCAAATTTACCCTGAATGGTGTGCTTGCATAGTTTCAACATACAAAACACCATTTTGAGCAGGCGCAACCCTTTTTCATTATGAACCATGTTCAGTTTCCTGCCTTTGTGTTTGTTGTGGCCTTGAGCACAATGTTCTTTTTGTTTGCTTTCTGTTCATTTGTATAATGAACGCCGTAATGTGCTATTGGAGGATCTGGATCTACCCCTGTGGGTATGTCATCTCCATAACTGTTCAGTATCTTCTTATTACTATGTTGCTTTTCCTAAACAAATTGCAAATTCCTGAAGGTAGCATTGCTTATTACTGAAATTTTTCTCTGATACATTTTATCATGATCTGAGATCTTTATCAGTATTATAGGTACTGTATATTCTATTTCCTTCATAAAAAAAGTGTCAGGGGACACAAAATGTGTAAGCCAATTTTCTTCAATATGTGAAAAAGCTTTTTCAAGCACAGATTTTGGATGCTTTCAGACCTTGTCAAATACATGACCAGGATACATTCTTTTTTCTGTTTCTATTCATTTTTAGTAGCAGTTGAATGGGATGTAAATGTTGTTCATAAATCATAAACTGCATAATAGAATCATGAATCTCTTATATTTTAGCCAAGTTCTAAATTTCCCCCACACAGCAGATATTTAATAAAATTTCTAACAGAATCACTATAGATTAGTCAGAATTTAATTCTACTTTAAGTATGTCTTAAGGATTAATAATATCTGAAATTCAAAGGGATTCTCTATCTTTGAAATCTTTTCCAAATTAGAATTTTATAGAATTAGATTTCAAAAGAATGACTAGATATTGTCTATATAAAAACTCTGGCTAATAGTTCATTTATGTTTTGCTATGACTTTCCTATCATTAGTTATTATATAGTTAGATTTTAAAGTATTATGGAAAAGGTATATGCAATATTGGTAGTTTATTTTTAAAGGCAATTTTGTTTAAACTTAGAACATGTATTTCTCAACTTCTTGATTCTTCTTCTGTAGTGCAGCCTAGAAATGAAAAGTTCTTAATCTCCCTTCTACTAATTCAGAGAAAGTCACAATTAAATTATGACCACTGCAACTCATGCTAAAGCAGTAAAATTTATTGCACAGCTAAATCATAGGATAACAATTTGTATTTTCCGTGAACTTTTAAACTTTGAGTAAACAAGATGGATTTGCTTGTTGACAATGAACTTGTTTGTTTGCACACATATTATGATGTAATGTGAAGCACTTGATCTAGACTTTAGATACTGACATTGTTTTGGGAAATGGGTTTGGATGAAAATATCAACTATAGTTTAAGATATATAGTGCATGAAATTTGTCTGTGCTGTCTTTTATTTACTAGATGGTGAAATTTTGTTTATTACAACAATTATTTTTCCCATTTCAGAAAAAATATTAAGGTTGGTAGGATTAGTGTAATCTGCCAACGATATTAAAAATGCCATTTAGCAGTAATAGTTCTACATATTTCTTCCTGGCTTGTACTGTGGGCATAGTATATGTGACTCTTCCTTTAAGTGTAATGTGCTCTACACTTAAAAAGCAGAAATCAATGGAAAACATGCCTAGTTTCTTTCCAGAAGCTTCAGAAGAATATTAGATCAGATTCTCATTCTTAATGATTTTTTTCCCTCTAATTCTGGTAACAAGACACACATAAAAGAGTTATCAAACAGATGGGCAATGATAAATGTTACCAAGCTCCTAAGTGAGATTTAAGAGGCCTAAGATCATGTGGCTGCCATTCTTTTAGATGTATCAGAGGGACAGAACATGTTCTCCTTCGGTATGACAACTGGCCCTTGGCCTCACAGGTTGTAAAACTGCCAGGGACCCAGGGACTACAAGAGAAAAGACATCTTCAGTAAGACCAATTTTTGGAAACAATGACTTAATGTTGGATGTCTTTAGCAAGATGTTTTCTTTTTAATAGGCTAACGCGTAATAATTTAATATCTATTAGAAAAGTGGAGATAGTCTAAGTAGCTCTTAAACCTCTTCAATATGTTAAAACTCTTGGTTTTGTTCCCTGGCATTTCTCAGAATGCATTTTAAGAAATAGAGTTTCAGTGAATGTCTCATGGCTCATGCTGATGCCAATCTTGATGGTTGGTGGTTGAATTTTGTCATTAAGCAGAAACTAGAACCATCTCTTTGTAATAGATTTGCACCTATCGATCTCATAAGACTGATCTATGAAATCATAATGTCAACATTTTAATTACCAATGAGAAATATAACTGCCGGGGTACCAGACACATTTCTCTGAGTAGCATTTTCTTTCCCTAAAGGGACACAACATAGAAACATAGGTATAATTAGAGGACTAGTTGGTGAAATGAACAAAGAAACAAAACAAGGTGAGAAGCTCTAAGTTTCCAATGGGTAACGCTGCTGCATAAAATAAACTACTGTTGCCATCTCCCATAAGGAACTGCCCAACTTAATGTCACACAAATGGTGTCTGGTCCGTGGCATGCTTCCCCTTTGACATTGTTTTTATTGCACTACCAAACGTCCATCAGGCATTATCCTACTCTTTTATGGATGACAACTTTCTTTTCTTCCAGTGGAACATTCTTTGATTAGCTGTTAATCTGTTTGATTAGATAATCCTCTAATCAGACTGACCTGTGAATCCATTCACTTACTTTGTCTGTTTTTACCCTGAAGGGTGAAGTTTCAGTAAGTTTGTCTTAGGATACATTGAGTTAATAGCACTAAAATATCTGATTATGATTGACAGGAGGGTATTTTAGAGATGAAATCCAAGAGCAGACTGAAGTTAGAAGCATATTTGAAACTTCTGCTGCATAGATGTGGTTGGAAGTTCCAAAAAATGTGTAGGATTATTAATATTAAGGGGAAAAGCAAAAGGAAATGTATAAATAATAGAATATTGAAAAATAAATGTGTTTAGTAAGTAGAATAAGAAAGAGAATCATAGAGTACCCCAAGGTAAAAGGAGAAAGAAGATGGAAAGACTAAATCCTTTGAAACAGAATCTGTTAAGAATATCTACCTATATTTGCATATCTGTATACTGTATATCATCTCTCTCTCTCTCCTTCAGTCCCCTGCACTCTTCTTCAGCCCCCTTCTCCCTGTGTCTCCCAATCTCTATCTCCAGCTACTTAAAGATCTGGGCTGTTACAGAATAGCATCATGGAGCAGCAGCATATTCAACTATGAAGGCCATCTCCAGTACAGTGGAACGTGGAGGCAATTGTTTCTGTTCAGAGGTTGGAAGCAGAACCAAATCCAAAACTCCAAGTGAGCTCTCAGGTTTCTGATTCCTTTCATGTCCCCAAATATCAGGGAAGTCACCAGTCCCATCACTGGATGAGTTGTGTCCTACAAAGGTTTCCCTTTCTCTCATAAATTCTTTTGGGGGGAGTTTTCAAGATGGCAGACTAGAGGGTGGCTGCATTTCATGTTGCTCCAGGACTCAGGACTCAAAAAGACAAGGTTTTGAGAACTTGGAACCAACTCAAAGCCTCCGGGTGAGTCTCTCCTGTTGGGGAGGCAACAGGATGGAGCCATAGTTTCTGAATGCAGGGAACTTTGTGAGTAGAGTAGTCCAACAAGACACCCCTCCCCTCGCTGGAGCGGTGAACTCGGACAACTGGGAGCATTGTAGAGAAAGCCTCTCAGCACCACGCTGGGACTCAGAGCAACTGCACCTATGTTAAAGGCGGCTGCCCGGAGGAGGAGGTGTGCGGCGGGTCGCGTGGACTCTGAGCGACTGCACCCGGGCTCCAGGTGGCTGCTCAGAGGAGGGCCGCACAGCCAGACAATTAGGTGCAGAGCCCAGTCCCAGGACCTAGGCGACTTCTTGGTGGAAGAGCCACACAGAGTCACTCTTAGGGACTGAGCGAAGAAGGTTCTAGGATTGTGGGCAGCTTCTCTGAGGAGGGGCAGACTAAGGAGACTCTTTGGGGCTGGGCGAGGCTCCCAGGCCCAGAAGGCAGGTCCAGACCCCTGGGAACATTGCAGAGGAAGGTTTCCCATACCGGCAGTAGTTGTAGATTGAGGGGAACCTCTAGGAGGGGAACTGACCAGCAAGACATTACCACTGGTTGAGTCTTCCCTGCTGTGCAAGCTTTTCCCACAAGACGGTAAAACCAGAGAGACAGGCCCAAATAGGCCTTGTCTCAGCCCGCAGCCTAGTTCCCCTTTGGATGACCATTGGTCAACAACTGGAGGAACCTCTGCCCACTAGCAGGGAATATACCCCACCTGAAGGCCACCACCCCTAGAGCGGCAGCTTCCTTGTGGAGCACCGCACTATCAACTTCCTCCAAGAATTCAGGCTACTGAAGGCTAAGAGGGGATATACTAGAAATCTCCAGGGACAATATAAGTCAATAGAGGAAATCTGCACTATATCTGATACCTGAACAATATGAGAAAACAAGGGAAGAAAATGCCCCAAACAAATCTAGATGTTACATCAATAAAATCCAATGACAGCATGGCAGAAGAAATGACAGAGAGGGAGTTCAGAATGTATATAATTAAAATGATCAGGGAAGCAAACAATGAAATGAAAGAGCAAATGCAGGCATTCAATGATGAGATTAAAAGGCAAATACATGCATTGAATGATCACACCAATTGATGGTTAAAAGAGCAAATAAACCAGATCATTTCAATAAAGAGTTAGAGATATTGAAAAAAAAAATCCATGAAATGAAGGAAACAATAAACCAAATTAAGAACTCCATAGAAAGCATAACCAATAGGATAGATCACCTGGAAGACAGAAACTCAGACATTGAAGAAAAAATGTTAAATCTTGAAAACAAAGTTGAACAAACAGAGAAGATGGTAAGAAATCATGAACAGAATCTGCAAGAATTATGAGATATCATGAAAAGGCCAAATTTAAGGATTATTGGGATTGAGGAAGGTTTAGAGAAACAAACCAAAGGAATGAACAATCTATTCAATGAAATAATATCAGAAAATTTCCCAAATCTGAAAAATGAAATGGAAAATCAAGTACAAGAGGCTTATAGTACTCCAAATACACAAAATTACTGCAGACCCAAACCAAGGAATAGTATAATGAAAATACCTAACATACAAAATAAAGACAGAATTTTAAAGGCTGTGAGAGAAAAGAATTAAATTACATTCAGGGGGAAACCAATACAGATATCAACAAATTTTTCAATCCAGACCCTAAAAACTAGAAGGGCCTAAAACAGTATTTTTCAAGCCCTGAAAGAAAATGGATGCCAACCAAGAATCTTATACCCAGCAAAACTTACCTTCAGATTTGAAGATGAAATAAAATCCTTCCATGATAAACAAAAGCTAAAAGAAGTTATAAAAAGAAAGCCAGCATTACAGAACATTCTCAGCAAAATATTCCATGAGGAAGAGATGAAAAACAAAGAAGCAAATCAGCAAAGGGAGGACCTATACTAAAGGAATTTTCAAATAAAGGAGAAACCAATTCATATCAAAAAAATTTAAAAAATGAGCCAAATGACCTGGAATACAAATCATATCTCAATAATAACCCTGAATGTTAATGGCCTGAACTCATCAATCAAAATACATAGACTGGTAGATTGGATTAAAAAGAAAGATCCAACAATAGGTTGCCTACAAGAGACTTACCTCATAGAAAGAGATACCCATAGACTAAAAGTGAAAGGATGGGAAAAAACATACCATGCACATGGACTCAGCAAAAAAGCTGGGGTATCCATCCTCATTTCAGATAATGTGGACTTCAAGCCAAAGTTAGTCAGAATGGATAAAGAATGACATTTCATATGGCTTGAGGGAAGCATAAATCAGCAAGGCATAACAATCATAAATATCCATGCCCCAAACTGTGGCTCATCCATGTACGTCAAACAAATCCTTCTCAATTTCAGACACCATATAGACCATAACACAATAATACTAGGTGATTTTAACACACCTCTCTCACCAGTGGACAGATCTTTCAAACAAAAATTGAACAAAGAAACCATAGACCTCAATAACACAATCAATAATTTAGACTTAACGGACATTTATAGAATATACCATCCAACAAAGAATGAATATACATTCTTCTCAGCAGCACATGGATCCTTCTCTAAAATAGACCATATTTTATGCCACAAAGCTACTGTTAGCAAATACAAGAAGATAGAGTCACTACCTTGTATTCTATTAGATCATAATGGATTGAAGTTAGAAATAAATGAGAGTAAAAAGCAGAAACTACTCCAACACCTGGAGATTAAATAATACGCTATTATATGATGAATGGATAACAGAAGATATCAGGAAGGAAATTAAAAAATTCACAGAGATAAATGAGAACAAAGAAACATCATATCAAAATCTCCGTGACATTTTGAAAGCAGTACTTAGAGGAAAATTTATTTCATGGAGCATTCAATAAAAGAAGAAAAAATTGACAAATAAACAACCTAACACTACAGCTCAAAGCCCTAGAAAAAGAAGAACAGACCAACACCAAAAGTAGTAGAAGACAGGAAATAGTTAAAATCAGAGCCAAAATCAACAAAATTGAAACAGAAGAAAAAATTGAAAAAATTGACAAAATAAATAGTTGGTTCTTTGAAAAAATAAACAAAATTGATAAACCCTTAGCCACACTAACAAGGAGAAGAAGAGAGAAAACCCAAATTACTAAAATTCAGAATGAACAAGGAAATATCACAACAGACATGATTGAAATACAAAACATAATTAGAAGCTATTTTGAAAATCCATACTCCAACAAAATAGAAAATCTCGAAGACATCAACAGGTTTCTAGAGACAAATGAATTACCTTAACTGAATGAGGAGGACATACACAACTTAAATAAATCAATTTCAAGAAATTAAATAGAAGAAGTCATCAAAAGCCTACCAACAAAGAAAAGTACAGGACTCGGTTCTCAGCCGAGTTTTAGAAAACCTTTAAAGAAGAGCTCATTACAATACTCCTCAAAGTATTCCATGAAATAGAAGAGGAGGGAACGCTCCAAAACTCATTCTATGAAGCCAATATCACCCTGATACCTAAACCAGACAGAGACACGTTGAGGAAAGAAAATTTCAGACCCACATCCTTAATGAACATTGATGAAAAATTCTCAATAAAATTTTAGCAAATCACAGACAAAACTATATTAAAAAGTTAGTACACCACGATCAAGTGGGTTTTATCCCAGGGATGCAAGGTTGGTTCAACATCTGGAAATCAATTAATGCCATTCACCATATCAATAGACTTAAAGTCGAGAATCACATGATTATTTCAATAGATGCAGAAAAAGCATTTGATAAAACAGAGCATCCCTTCATGCTCAAACCACTAGAAAAAATAGGGATAGTGCTATCTATGCTAAGCCCATGGCCAATATCATTCTAAATGGTGAAAAACTGAAAGCATTCCCCCTAAAAACTGGAACAAGGCAAGGATGTCCCCTTTCAACACTTCTATTCAACATTGTCCTTGAATCTCTAGCCAGAACAGTTAGACAGACCAAAGAAATTAAAGGGATATGAATAGGAAAAGAAGAACTCAAACTATCCCTATTTGCTGATGACATGATTATATACTTAGAAAAATCAGGAAATTCAACCAGAAAACTTTTATAACTCATAAGTGAATTCAGTAATGTAGCAGGTTACAAGATCAATGCTCATAAATCTAATGCATTTTCTTATGTAAGTGATGAATCTTTGGAAAGAGAAATTAGGAAAACTACCTCATTCACAATAGCCTCAAAAAAAAAAAAATAAAATACTTGGGAATCAATCTAACAAAAGAGGTGAAAGACATCTACAAGGAGAACTACACAACACTAAGGAAAGAAATTAAAGGAAAACTTAGAAGATGGAAAGATCTCCCATGTTCTTGGATAGAGAAAATTAATGTTTTCAAAATGGCCATAATATCAAAAGTGCTATACAGATTCAATGCAATTCCAATTAAAATCCCAATGATGTACCTTACAGAAATAGAGCAAACAATATGAAATTCATCTGGAAAAATAAGAAACCCAGAATAGCTAAAGCAATCCTTTGCAGGAAAAATGAAGCAGGGGATATTGCAATACCAGATCTTCAACTCTACTACAGAGCACTAGTAACAAAACGGCATGGTATTGCTACCAAAATAGACAGGTACATCAAAGGTACAGAATAGATGACATGGACACAAATTCAAATAAATACAATTTTCTCATACTAGACAAGGTGCCAAAAATATGCAATGGAGTAAAGATAGCCTCTTCAACAAATGGTGCTGGGAAAATTGGATACCCATATACAACAGAATGAAACTAAACCCCTATGTCTCACGCTGCATATAACTCAACTCAAAATGGATCAAGGGCCTCGGAATCAGACCGGAGACCCTGCAGATCATAGAAGAAAAAGTAGGTCCAAATCTTCAACATGTCGGCTTAGGATCAGACTTCCTCAATAGGACTCCCCTACAACAAGATATAAAATCAAGAATCAGTAACTGGGATACATTCAAACTAAAAAGCTTTCTCTCAGCAAAGGAAACTATCAGCAATGTGAAGAGCAAGCCTACAGAGTGGGAGAACACCTTTGCCAATCAAACTTCAGATGGAGCACTAATTTCCAGAATCTATAAAGAACTCAAAAAACTACACCAAGAATACAAATAACCCAATCAACAAATGGGCTAAGGAAATAAACAGACACTTCAAAGAAGATCTACAAAAAAAATCAACAGACATATGAAAAAATGTTCAACATCTCTAGTAATAAGAGAAATGCAAATCAAAACCACCCTAAGATTCCATCTCACTCCAATTAGAATGGCGATTTATCAAGAACACAAGCAACAATAGGTTGGTGAAGATGTGGGGAAAAAGGTACATTTATACATTGCTGCTGGGACTGCAAATTAGTCAACCACTCTGGAAAGCAGTGTGGAGACTCCTTAGAAAACTTGGAATTGAACCACCATTTGACACAGCTATCCCACTCCTCAGCCTATAGCCAAAGGACTTAAAATCAGCATACTACAGATATACAGCCACATCAATGTTCATAGCTGCTCAATTCACAATAGCCAGATTGTGGAACCAACCTAGATGCCCTTCAATTGATGAATGGATAAAGAAACTCTTTTATATATATATATATATATATATATATATATATATATATATATATATATATATACACAATGGAATATTACTCAGCCATAAAGAAGAGTAAAATGATGGCATTTGCAGGCAAATGGATGAAATTGGAGAATATCATGCTAAGTGAAATAAGCCAATCTGAAAAATCCAAAGGCAAATGATCTCGCTGATAAGTGGATGATGACATACAGTGGGATGGAGGTAAGAATGGATGAAAGAGGAACTGCGTAGAGGGGAAAAAGAGGGGTGGGAGGGGTGGGAGGGGTGGGGGAAAGGGAAAAATTATATAATGAATAAACACTATTTATTAACCTATGTAAAAGTATGACTACACAATTGGTATGCATTTACTTCATGTACAAACAGAGAAACTGTATCCCATTTGTGTACAATAAAAATAAATTTTAAAAAATTCTTTTGGAGGAAGGAGAGGCAACATCTATGCAAGAACCAAGAAGTCTCCTAAAAGAATGAGGGTTGAGATCATCCATTCCCTTATGTGATCCTTTGGTGTCAAGAACTTGGAGAAACTGGCGTGTTTTAGATTTAGCACATACAGGAAAAAGGATCTTGGATTTTCGGAATGTTCGAAAATCACGTAAGGGATGAATATAGATACCTGGGAGCCCTCCAGAATCAGCCACCCCGTCAGTGTGTTTAGGAACAATGTTTTATCAGTGTGTGTGAATTTTAAAAAAGTCAGCGGCCCTGGTGTATGTGTGAAAGTAGGTCTGTGGCCAAAGACCTTCGGGCTCATGCGGACACTTGAAGGTCACAGCCACGTGTGGGAGACAGGGACGCTTACTACCCACAAATAATAATCAGACAATGCGTTAGGAAAATGAGAGGGCCGTGTCCCTCTCTTTCTCACCAAGTATTGAAGAGACTGACACCCACTGTCACTGTGTAGGACGGGGAGGGCGAGTGGAGGGCACCTTCGTGAGGAAGCCACGTTCAGGGCGACAGTTCCCAAGAGCATCAAAGCAAGAACAGAAGAAATGCCAGTCTTCCGAGCACCCGAATCCTGGTCAGAACGGTGGCAGCGAAGAACCGGCCTCCAGAGATCCGCCAGTTAGCACTGTGGCGGGAGGACTGTGGCCACTGACCAGCAGAGACCATTCTTCAGAGTAGGTATTTGGGGCGGGGCAGGGGGTTAATGGGAGGATTCTTAAAAATCGTTATTTTTTTTTAAATGACAGAGTAGGTGACAGTAAATACTCATAATGTGAATTTCTCTACTAAATCCTATTATCAATTGCTGAGTTTTTCATAAGTATTTGGCATTGTGATATTTGTTAAGTAGAAACTTCAATAGCAGGAGTGTGAAGGAAAATTATTGACGACACTAGTTCCTAAAAGGCAAGATGGGATGAGATCAAATCGATCATCTACGAATTCGGAGATGGCAAGGGAAATTCAGTCGAATTCAGAAAGAGGCATTCGTAATTGGAAGTACTGCAGTAAGTGGAAATAACAGGCAGTGTGAAATCGGATCTATCCCAATACTGGTTAGCAGGGATTTATAATACAGTGGGAATTCGACGGTGCATAAATGAACTTCCAGGACCAATTCACCGGAATGATGATGTCAGCTTTTTGGAAGGAATGTAAGAAAGTGCCAACTGCTACTGTTTCAGCAGGTATAAGGATGCTGGACCAAAACACCTCCATTTCCAAAGGTAAAATAATAAACAAATAAACAAGTCCTACTTTGTAAGGGAATATTAGGCTTATATTACAGAACTTCTAAGTAAAATTTTGAATGTTCTATGGTGAAAGTAGGCCAGAAGAGCTTTCTTTCATGTCATGACTGAGTTATTAGGTTTTATGATTTGGTGATTTAAATTATTACACATTTAAAGTGGACTCTAAGGAATCATTCATTACCTTTTATAGATGGAAAGAAAAAAGTGAAGTCAAAAACTTATCTAGAGATACAGAAAGAGAAGTTCAGAAACATTGAATGGTTTCTTTTTGATTAGTTGGTTTGCAAGACATTGTGGGAAATATAGATTTGGAGTCCTATATTCTGACTTCTAGCCCGCTGTAATTTGCTAAACCGAACTTCAAGAATTAGTGGGTGTGATTTTTTTATTTAGTGTATTAAATTAATATTCTCAGTGCTTTTTTTGAAAAGAGACATAAAAGTTATAAAAGGAAAATCATTATGTTTTCCTTTGTCAAACTTATTTGTATTGCTTTTCATATTCTCATATATAAAATATTTTTTTCAGAATGCATAAAGTCCTAAACCAAGAGTGATTGTTCCTTGACTAATTTTCATACATGACTGGAGATCCTTTTCAAAATTCAGGAACTATGTTTGAATCCTGTCAGTAATAAATATTCAACCTCAGTTGAATACTTAGGTCTCCTTTGTACTTTTAGAATTAAGTCATCCTTTTTTTGTGACTTTCAATTTAAAAAGACAAAATCCAAGGGAAGTGTGTCTGATTGTTAATAGAAAAAAATGGCCAATTCAAATAAAACTGAATCACCATTCCACACATAATATTTTAAAAACTAACATTGCAAGATAAATAACAATTTCATAGCTATATATTCATGCAAATCTGCTGTTAAGCACTTATAAATAAGAATTTTCTGTTTGAAATCAGATACTCTTTTCAAATGTGTAATTCTATATTTATGGACTTAATTACATACTGTTTCAATAATTTAAGACTGAATTATTCTGTGATCATTTTATTTTTATGTTTCTTTTCAGAATCAACTTAGAATTTAATAATTCTCTCTTAAAATAGTTAATTAGTATATGAACAAAATTCCAAATAATCTATGTGGATATTTTCCACAGAATTTAAGCAGTGCTACCCCATTTGTTTACTATCGGACTTCTTATTTTCAGATTGCATTACTTAATAAGAAACATTGGACATTTTATCCTATAGATTCATACTGACAAGTAAAATTTTTAAAACTATATTATATTACTATTAGTGTGACATGTGAAGCCAAATTTTAGACTTTACAAAGTTATCTTTGAAAATGCTTATTGTGTAAACACGTATTTTCCTTAATGAGGATTTCTTTGTTGTGTTTCCATCAAATCTGGCTAACTTAAACATCACATGGTAATAGCTTTCTGCGTAAATATATGTATACTTTCTTTATAATATACATATTTCATATAATTTTAAGGACGGTGCATATGTTTATATGTCTGATATTCATACATAAATATTCTAGCCTATATAAAACAAATTACATATGATATAAAGATGATTTCAATACTATCTATACCAGTTTACTGCTAATTTTATCCACTTCAAAATATTTCTCTTTGATTACATATTTTAAATGGGGTCTGTGGAATAAATTTGCTATGTTATAATTTCAAGAAGATGGAATTTTTTCCTTTCGTGTAAAAACTTCTGGGAGGAATTAAATTTGAAGCAATTATTGAGCACCAAATATGTTCCAGTCCCCTTAGCAGATATTTCACATATATTATACACATATTTTACATATATAATATCATATAAGATTCATGATTATCTGAATGTGGCTTTATTTTCACATTTTAAGGAGGAGGAAGTGAAAGTGAAGCAAGTAAACTCTTGTGGTGTCAATATAAGTGGCTCCATTCGGTCACCAAACCCATGTCTGTTTCACGTAGCAGTTCAACTGCCCTTCATTTTCATTATCCAGCTCATTTTCACTCATCTAACGCTGATAACTTAATGAATCAGTGTTAGGAGGGTGTTTCCTTCTCTGTCATTTACACTTTTATGATGAAATGATTGCCAAGCTATTTCCATAAATACCATAAAACTTCTTAAATCCTGAAATATTAAGATTACAAAGAGTCTTTCAGTTTGGTTGGCAAAAAGATTACAGATACAAAAGAGTTTCGAAATAAATGTGTGCAAATGGAAATTGGGAAAAGAAATCAAGAAAAAATAAGGCAATGAGAATGCAGAAAAGCAAAACGTCACAGATAAGATAAACTCAGTCACGTTTACTTACAGGTGGCTCCTGCAGAGGATTTGGAAGCATGTGACTGTGTTCTAACCTACTTCATCCCCTCCTGCCCTTTATATGAGAGGGACCTGCAAATCTGAATGTTTGTGCCAGGTTACGTGAACTGGCCAAATGTAAAGAGATCTGACTTCTGAGGACAAATAATAATAATAAAAAAGAAAGATCTTCTTCAGTTTTGAAAAATAGTGCAAAAACCAAGCCTTTATAAAAATATCCTTACTCAAGAAAGTATCCAATATTCCCCCAGTTGAGGGGATGGGGAGGAAACACAAAACGAAAAGCTGTTATGATAAAAAGAGACTTTAATTTAAAGCACATTAATACATTTCAATAAATGCGCCATGAACTCCTAATAAAGGAAAGGTGTCAGACAGCCACCAGAAGGCCGTTCTTCTTTTCATGTTCTAGGCTCCTGAGTCACTTTTCAAATGGTTGTAAAAGTTTAGTTGTTGATGACAGTTATTGCTTACCTTTCTAAAATTGGTTTTTAAAATGACTTTGCGCTTTAATGCAGACGGAAAAAATCCTTCACTCTGGTGATCAGTTCCAAAGCCTCAGAAACAGCTCAATCAGTCACATGTAGTGACTGAAGGATGTGTCAGGCAGTAAGCACGGTGAGAGCTGGTTCAAGGCCACTGACTCAAAATCTGCAATTTGACTCCATTCCTTTAACTCCAAAGGCTTGGAGGTAAGCCAGGGGTCAGCAGGATTGTCCTCTTCTGCACAGATCATTTGAAATGCCAAAAAAACAAGCTAAGCAGATTGAGTATTGATGTAGAAAGCACTTTGTTTTAAGAATTTCATAGTTATGGTAATAAAAAGTAAAAATCCATTTCAGCCTTTTCACATCACTCATTATTGTTTAAGAATTTCTTACAAAGTATTTAATAAAGGACATGGTCTTTGACACTTGGTAAGTGGTTTATTACACTGAATTCTTCCTTTCCCCCAATGATAGAAAAACAATCCCAAATGATTACATCATCATAGCCTTTAGTTTAGGAAAGACTTCAGTTAAGATGAAAAGACTTATAAAGTTCAAAATAAGAGGATTAAGAAAGAAAGCAATAATAGGGCTGGGTGTTTGTGGTTCAGGGTAGAGTGCTTGCTAGCATGTGCAAGGCCCTGGGTTTGATCTGTAGCACTGCAAGTAAAATAAATAAATAAAAATTGTTTTAGCCTTTGTTTTAATTAGAAAACTCCAAATAACTGACATAATGCTATTTATTTCTTGAATTGCCCATTCAATTTTTTTATACAGAAACCCCTTAGATTTTCAATCACATTTTATAATATATAAAATAACTATATAATTTATTTTCTTTTGCATGATTTGTTTTTGTCTTTAACTTAACTTTCATATTTTCATTCAAAAACATTATTTGCCTGGTATGTATCATATGCTCTTAAAAACTGCATTTTTGTTTCTAAAGCCAAATAACCAAGTGCTAGACTTGAAACTTATATTGCTATTCAGAGATCAGTCAGCTTTCAATACTACAAGTATATTTTAGTCACAAAAGAATCTTGTCATTAAGCACAAGCAACCCTGATTGTTATTTTAAATCCAGGTGAGTCAATAAGAAGTTTTGTAACTGGCTTAGAGAATGAGCAATAACCTTTAAACTGTATGTACTCCGTGTGAAGAAGTAATTAGGTGCTCTCTTCTGGAGAGGTCAGAGGATCACCAATTGTACAAATGCCCGGCTCTGAAGCCATATTCATTAATGTAGTAATGAACTGTTGAAATAGCAATGCAGAGGAAATCTACAGTGCAGGGAAACTAATTAGCTTACGGATACTTTCAGTTCTCCTCCTGTTATAGAGACAGACATTCTTTTATATGATTTGGGTATTTTCAATTCTATTATTGGTGAGAAATAATACTGTGTTCACAGGTCTGACTCATGGATTTATGAAATCTGGAGTTGTAGATTTCCTGATGTCTTTTAGCAATTTCAGCAAAATACCCTATGAAACCTTCTTAGTGTTTTACAGGGAAGTCTTTTTTGCTGAACAAAACAGGAACTTCTGAAGTCTCAGGTTTATGGAGAACCCTGCTTCCAGAATGATTTCATCAGTTGTTCTTAGCTGTGAAAACTCTGCTCGAACAGAATACCTCTGCTAGCTTTGTTCCACGGCGTGACCCGAGGTCATCCAACACCCCTGGCAAGTAATTGAGTAAATAGAGGTCATCTGCCTAGAATTCAAAGAAAAAAAAAATCAATAGCATTTCTACATCATCCGTGGAGAAAGAAGACATCTTAAAGCACACACCATGGGTGTGGTGGCCAAATGCCCAGTACTCTGTGTTATCATTATTATGCTATGTGTTCACAGCAAGCAAGAGCAGGTTTGTTTTTGTCTTGAAGTGCCTGATTGGTCACATAGACATAATTCCAAATTGATGTATATGTTTCAATGATAATTTGTTTTCCTGCAGTTGGGTATTTAGAAGCCAGTGTGCTAATAGCTACATCCTAATATGCACAGACTCTTACTTCATGTTCCAATGTCTCTTCATTGGAGGCAATTGACTATTTAGGTATCAGGTAATAACTCCTTCTCATTTATCTCCATTTCTTCTCCTTAACATAACCATATAAATTTTGTAGTCCTGAATCACATTCTTTCTCTCATTAGCGCCTAACTTGATTTCACAAATATTTATTAACCCTTACTTGTCTACACTTGGGTTAGAGTCTCTAAACCCAGCTTTTTGAGTATGATCGCAATGTTGGAGAAGTACATAGCCTTGATTTTTTAAGTGTACAGATGTAAAGTTTTAGTGTTTATTCTCTCTTTGACTCTCTTTCATATGCATTCTGGTGTAATGGGTTCATGTTTCTTATGCACTGCTGACAAGCACAACTTCCTCCACAAATGTTTTCATCTCCCACTTAACCTGATAACATGGTGCTTCTTGCATTTTCAAATCTGATGAATTTGGCCACCAGCCACCACCTAGATAGGTCACTATATCCCATTTTTATAATATTGAATACAGACTAAAATGATTAAATAACATCATGATATATCATTCTGAAACCTTGATATAGCCTCAAGTTAGCATGTTTCCAGTCACTTTTGCTTCACATTCTATGTTAATAGACTATCCTAATTCATTTTCCTTATTAATTATGCTGTTTGCTGATTTGATGAATGCTAAAATGGATTGAGAATTCTTTTTTGCAGTGCTGGGGAATGAACCCAGGGCCTTGTGCTTGCGAGGCAAGCACTCTACCAACTGAGCTATATCTCCAGCCCACTAGCTTGAGAACTAGAATAGAAAGAAAATTAAATAATTGACAATCCAACCACAAAAGATTTCCTTTCGAATTTTACTAATTAACAAAACTGTATACTGTACGATCAATTATGGCCCTAAAGTCAAACTCCTCACAGTACTTTTAGAAAGTACTTCTTTGTTTACAAGAATGTAGGAGAAGCAAAATTAGGAAAAACTTCTAGGTAGAATTTTCTGTTTGCTGCTTTTGATCTTTAATCAGTTAAACTCTAATTTGTTGAGTTGTACGTTGTAGTAAAACAGTGGCATTTTAGTTATCTATTTCTAGCTTATTTTTCAGTTGCTATTCTGACTTTATTTGCATTTTTATCTATTAAAGCTCTGGTACTGAGACTTTGTGTTATTTAAATATATTCTTTTAAGTCAATGCGACTCTTCCTTCATTAAATGACATTGTACATGCAAAGCACAAGTCAAAAAAAAAATGGTGCTATTGGAAAAGAGAAAGGGGAATTATAAGTAGTCTTTATTGTGACACATGAACACAAAATATGATAATGTAAAGTTACCTGGGTTATGATATTCTGTTGGCCATGGAAGCTCATGTAAATAATACCACCAACTACCTCCTTCTCTACTTACCCAAACACCAGCCGATCTGCACACAAGACAAGCTTTTCAGAGGCTGGCATTAAATAAGTTTTCTCCAAAGAGAACCATTTTCCTTGTTGGTCCTTTGGAGTATTTCATTAGCTCAATAAAAAATGAAAACAAAACAAATACAAACAAACAAACAAAAAAGAAAGTATTTTATTTTTTAGTTGAGTTTTGTGGCATAGAACTCACTAATTCCAAAACACAAATTTCTTCCCCTAAATTATCAACGACAAGCTTAGATGTATTTCTAAAATGAACTGTATAATGAGTGACGTACCAGTTCAAAAAACTCTTTTAAACACAAAACTTATATAACAACAGGGGCGAGATTAACTTCTCTGCAGAAGAAGAACAAGGTTGAATTGGCATGAAATGAATTCAAAACTCTGCTTCCTGGCTTTCTCCTGGTAGCGGCTTGCCAAAATTTGCAAGGAAAATTATTGTCATCTGCTTAGCTTCTATTCATAGAAAGACTTTATGACTGGGATTTTAAATGTTTTCATATGATGAGGTTTTAGCAGAAAAGGTATGTGGTGATTCACATCACTTCCTGTAGTGGCATCTGGGTCACAGACTGAGAGTCTAGAGGTAATAGTTCTCCAGACTGTGATAAGAAATCTGTAAAAATTCAAAAATGAGTCATGGTAGATGAGCTAAATTACCAGGACATGGAACTGATCAAGGGAATACTGATTTTAAGTTAGTGGGGATAGAAGTGAAAGCGTTCTACTTTTCATTAATTTGTGTCTCTTCTGTTAAAATCGTTCTTTGCTACTGGTTGTCCCTTTCTTCCTCCGAGCCTATCTTCCTTGGTTTCCTCACCAGTTGGTTCTCTCTCTATAGGAGCATGTGCTTGCCGTCTTCTTTTAGTGACCACCTCTGCTTCTGGATCCTGTCCTCCAGGATACACTGGCTCCGCAAGTCTCTTACACCAATAAACAAAGCAAGGCACAGGGAAGTATTTTGGAAGGAAAAAAAAAAAAAAAGTCATGGGAGACATTCTTTATATTTACTATTGATTTCACGCCTTAAGGTTTCCTACCATCACTCTTTAGTGAGACAAACTACATCAAGAAACCAAAGTTCTCTTATTCATTATGTCCATTAAGTGTTTGGAACACCTGGTAGTGCCCTTTCTCTTCCTTTCAACCCACCTAAATGCCCCACTTTCTCAACTTTTTGAGAACTATTTTATATTTAGATCTAGTTAAAAACTAAAATTTTTCCTCTTTGGAATATTATATAAAATGGAAACTCATGAATTCATTCATTTATCCTTAAACTCCCATGCATGTTTACCTGAATCATTCACACACCCACAAACTTTGCTATAAATTTATTTGGCCTATTCAGAAATGCAGTCTCCCATTTAATTTCTTTTCACTTTGCAATTTTTAATTCATCTTAATAAAAATAGTAAAAATTATCCCCACACTCTACCACTGTTTGACCATGTGTCTACAATGTCTTCTTTTATAGAAACAGACGCGGCATAATAGACTCTATGTAATTTTCTCGTATCAAATTTTACACATTTATGATACACTTTAGTAAGTTATGTGTCTGACCAGTGACAGTAGCACTAAATCAAATAGAAAGACTTCTTTGGTGTGCTTTGATATTTTATGTTAACATTTTATAATGAAACATATTTTGCAATTTAAATACATTTTCCATTACTGCCAAAAGCTGATTATTTTATTCTTTTACCACTATTTCTAGTATCCTATTTGCAAATGTCATTTCAGATAAAATTAGCAAATAATTTCTGTTCCACGAGAACAAATAGACCAAATAAAAAGGGCATATTCATAACTCATCTGCCATAAAAGCACAATAAAACAAATTAGATCATAAGACAGTGTGTGAGAAGAGTTGGTTCCAAAGTTTAGTGACACAAACTCTTGATTCTATTTGGACAGTGTGATATTGGGAAGCTAAGTATTGTGATATCACAGGGAATTAGTCATAAAAAATATATATTTTGAGTCAAAAAATTTGGTTTGAAACTTCAGTTAAGGCACATATTAGCTTATTTTTAAGATACTTTTGTAAGTCTCAGTTTTCTTTTCTTTTCTTTTTTCCCCCTTTATTGAAGATTTTATCCAGGGGCATTGTAACACTGGGATGCATCTTCACATCTGCAATCCTTTTTATTTATTTTTAATTTTTTAATTTTTTTTAACAATATAGAGACAGGGTCTCACTAAGTTGCTCAGGCTGGCCTCCTATTTGGTATCCTCCAGCCTCAAGCTCCAGAGAAGCTGGGATTACTAGTGTGCTCTACCATACCCTGAAAGTCTCAGTTTCCTCATCTGTAAAATGCAAAGAGTAATACCTACTTCTACAAGAACAGTATGAGTACAAGTATTATATTTTATACTAAATAATTTCATTTACCTATACAATTTTAGTATCCTAAAATTATCAATTTATAAAATGTGGTTTTTCAATGTCATATTTTATAAAGTACTATTGAATTAATAATGTCTTAGTGGTTAAACATGACCTCGTAAAGAAGAAATGAGGTGAAGTTCATATAAATAACTATCCTTAAAAGTGGAAAGCAAAAGAAATTTAAAACTAAGGTGCATATATATAAAATACAAAGGGCTATTTGTGATTAAATTGTAACAAATCACATTAATGTTTAATTGGCTTTTTCAAACCAATTAATTTAAATTTTATTAAAAATTATGATTTTGAAAATATATTGTTAATGCATTTAATTGGTTTTATATTTTATTTGTTATTTTTAAATTATTTCGGTTTTGTTACTTTATAACAGCTGATAACATGAGTGCTTTTAAAGTAAACCTTCATATACATATAATTTTAAAATTCATTATCATTTAAATTTTCTTCAAACCTACAATGAGTTTTTACAAAAGTTTTTCATCTTTTTAGGAAAGTCTTAGAATCTTTTAATCTTTTAAATCTTTTACTAAGATTTCAACAGATATAGTTCGGTCCTTAATTCATCCTTAGTTATCAGGACAAAGCTGTTGTTTTCTAGATCCTAAGTAGTGTTCTTTACTATCTGTCTGCATCAATGTCTTGATAAGCTATCCATGAATTAATTTATTCTTTATGTAAACCAGCACCTATTATTCATTAAAGCATATACTGAAGACTCAGAGAAAAAAGAATTTCATCTATCAAGATGTTCTTTTCTAGTTGGTGAGAAAGAATACCCAACAATTATATTATAAGGTGAAAGTAACCATCATATAGATTTGCACAGAATCCTGTTTCAACCTTATTCTACACATTGAGATCTCTGGATTTTGCTTCTGCTCTTTAATTTAGAATATTCATGGTCTTATAGAGGTGTATCTCCAGAGTGCCAGTATGTAGCAATATTGTCATTTATTTCAATCCCTCTGATTGCAGACCCATTAGGATATTTCCAACACACACATATTTTACCATGTGTTTTTAGTTCTTGGTGTTGTTGTCACCATTGCTGTTGTTTGAGTATTTTTTTTTTTTAAATTACCAGGCAGTATTACCTGGTGATAGTGTTTTCTTTAGAATATTGTGTGACTGCATCCCTGAACATCTGTCTTCTAAACTGTTATATGCAGAAGCATCAAGGGCAAAACAAGGAGGATAGTAGAGATTTTCTTCTGCAGGAAGTGTGTGTTCCAGACCACCCTGATATCTTGGCAGTGCCTCCTTAGAGTTGTACTGGCTGGCCATAAATCTCTCACTGCTTTGTGCAGGGACAGAATTGACCAAACCCCGAGATGAGATGATTGGCCGTATTGGTGAAGATGGACTTGACTCTCAAAGTGATCCTCAATTTTCCACAGTTGTTTAACACCCACAGACCTGTCAGGCAAGGGAGCTGACCTAAATATTTTATAAAGTCAAGCCTTTTAGGATTTTGAGACATTTTAGGACAATATGGTCTCATTTCTGATTCAAAGCGAGAAGCACGAGTTAGGATTTTAATGAAAATGAGTAGTTTAGGGGTAACTTGTCCTACCTGACCTCAGTATAAATGATTCACTGCATTGATCTGCTTCTCCATTTCTTCCGCAAAGCATGTGGAAAGAGATTCTGACCAGCTGCTTTAGGGTTCAGAGGTCACTCTCAAACATGCTGGTGACCTCTGCAGTCTGCATTTGAGTTGGATGGTTATGGAGAGTTGGTCATATTTGTACTCTTAACTTGTTTATGTGAGCTGTTCTTGTAATTTTGATTACATAATTAAATCTTATATGAACCAAATAAAAAGACAAAAAATAAATGTTCCTTTTTGAAAGGCCACATCATTTACAAATTCATAAACCATGACACTGATTTTAAAAATTTTAAACTACTCGTGACCCACAACTTTTGAAGGGCAAATTGCACGCACTTACACAACACTTTAAAGAAACCAAAACTAGAATTATAGATGGTAAACTACGAGTGTTTGGTGCTTGAGAGATGAGTCAGAACATTAATCAGCAGTAGCATGACTAAGAAACAGGTTCTTATCTTAGCAAAATACTAATGTACTGTTTAATAAACACATATAAGTGTTGAGTTAAAATAAAACATTTGAAATCCTTGTTGAGGTTTTTGTGATTTCTTGACTTTAGCAGCATTTTGATTAAACTTCTCAGTTCAAAATATTTTGGGCAATGGTCATACAGAAGGGTGAGTATATGATAAAAAGAAGAACATGAGATTGCAATGGGCAATTACAACTATATTAAATAAAACCAATGCTTTCAAAATTGAAACTAAAGAAATGGAAGAAACTGGTTTTGCCAACGTTAACTTGACTGTATGTCCACTGAAGTGGAGAGCACTTTTTGAGATTATTTAACTTTTCCTTTTGTACATCTTCTAAGCAAATTATTTGGAGACAGACATCTCTAGAAATTGAGTCACAAGCATCATAGTGCTGATAATACCATCTCTTATGATCTTATTCTTACCTAGTTCTTATATACCTTTTCCATAAATAACACAAAATACATATGTAATATATGTGGATAATAGACATATATGCATGTATTTTATGTATATTTTCTTCATTCTACTAGATAAAAAGGTATTAGTTTGACTATTTACTATTTAAGTCAATATTTAAATGTTAAATAAGCTTATTTAAATCTCTATTAGATATCCAAAGAAGAATTATTTCAAGTGAAAATTTTACTTGCAAAGTCTTAAGAAGTAAATTCAATGAAATATCACTGTTTTTTTAGATCATACTTTGTAAAAATGCTACTGAGTAAACACAGTAAAATATATGTCATTTCATAAAAAGTAGGTCAGTGCATTTATGAGGAATTAATTAGAAATCATATGTGAACTCACAAAATATAAAAATTAATGCACCATAAAAAGATTTGTTTTCTAATAAAATGAGGTCAATCTACTAATCTAGAAGTCAATTGGGTGGAACACGAGAAAGACATCTCTCTCATAGCTCCACAGTTCAGCATAATACTATAAGGACAAACAATTTTTGTTTTGTACTCAAGGGTTGATGAAACAAAATACCGAAATATGGTTCTTAATTTTGACATATTTGTTTCAGTTTATTTTCTATCTTATAATGAGTAACTATTTTTCTTTTGTTTCAAATGTCATCAGTTTTCTCTACCTATTTCAATTAATTAATTTAATTTTAAGCAGGCACATAAAAATAAAAGTTATACACAGTAATGGGAACTGTGTTTTGTTTTGACATATGTATACTTTGTGCAATGTTTATATCAGGCGAACATACCTATCTCTTCAATCATTCTCATCAGAGTGGAATGGTGGTACCTGGAGGCTGGGGAGATTGGGGAGAAGGGAAAGGGTAAGCAACGGTGGCTAAATTGCAGTTAGGCAAACTTAGAAGTTATGCCATGCTAATCCACAAGTAGGTGGTGTAATATGTGTAACAATAATGTACTGTATATCTCAAAAGTCCAGAAGAGATGATATGAAACAATGTTTTCCACAGGAGAAAAGACAAAGGAGGTTAAAGATTATAAAAATGTATGTTGTTTCTCTTAATTTGTAAGTTTTTTTCTTTGATCTTATAAACATCTGAATTAACTGATACCTTGTTTTTGAGCTATTCATATGTATCGTAATATTTTTTTTAAATATAGCATGTATGTATAGAGTGCCAAGAAATCTCCAGTCCTATAAGTTTTCTCTAAGTATGTATACCTGTTGAGCTCTCAGGTCAAGGAGTTAGCATTCCAGTAACCCACAAGGCTTCCTGTCTCTTTGAAGTCTCTTTCCTCTCAGAAGCAAGCACTATAGTTATTTCTAGAACCACAGATGCATTTTTTTTTTCCTATTTTAAATGATATGTTAGTCAATTTCTTATTGCTGGGACAAAATAGCTGAGAAAGTTTAATTAAAAGGAGAACATAGTCATACCTGATTCACAGTTTCAGAGGTTTCAGTCCATGATCACTTGATTCTACAATTTCTCAGCTTCATTGATGGAGAACATGGTGGCAGACAGGTTCCTTACCTCATGGAGTCCAGGAAACAGGGGGCGGGGATACAGCAAGGGATAAGATACAGTCCCCAGAGCTCACTCCCTCTATTAGATGCTGCCTCCTAGTTTGCAGTAGCTCACATTAGTCCATTCAGCTATGTATCCATCAATGGCTTAATTCATTGATGAGAAGAGATTGAGCCTTCATTATCCAATCTCTTCCCAAAGCCCCAGCTCTGAACATTGCTGAACTGGGGACCAAGCCTTCAACACAAGAAACTTTAAGGGACATTTACGACTTGAGTTGTAACAGAAAGCATGCAGTTTCTAACTATGGTGCCTAGATGTTCTGTTGGTTACTTGAGATGCATTTTGCTGTATCTAATGGTAGATCATTAGTTCTCACTGTGGTGTAGCATGCTGCAGTACTGTTGGGAGACATTTTCTCAATTCCACCTTTATCTATATAAACATTTTAAACATTTTGTGTCTACTTATTGACAATTTACATGATATATGATCTGAGTGTTATAACTGACATAACCTACTTGCTGGATTAAAGGACATAAATTATTTCATTGCAAAAATTGATCTCATGAATACCTGTATGATCCATGATAATATGTAACTGATAAACTGTACACTTAAAATAATTGTGGCACTCAATTAGGTACAAGTATTCAAAATTACTATTCTGCCTAATGAAATAATGTTATTATCATGGGAGGCAAGGCCTGAAAGAAATCAAGAGCACATGCCATAGCTCATTAAGGACGTCTCAGATTTATCTATGGCCCTTGACAAAGGTAGCCACTTAGGGTGTTACATCGATGCCAAATGCTCCTTGTCTTACATGAAATATTGATCAGAAAAGATGTTTTACTGGGTAAGTAAATGAATTAATATGGTCCTTCTGCAGACTTCCATTGTTTTATGGCATTTTCAAATGTCTGTATTAATTAAACATCAACAATTCATGAAAAGTGATCAACATAGGAACATAAGGATTTTTTAACATTATGACGGTCAGAAATAAAGGAAGGAAGCTAACATTACTGAATCATTTCACTTAATATGCTCTCTGGTTGAAATTTAAGCAAGTGCATATAAGAAACAGAAATGACGACAACAGGGTTCAGAGGAAAAATGTGCAGCCAATTTAGCGGGTGTAACCGGTGGTATTTGTAGAGCATCTTACTATATAAGAAGGCTGAATATAATTAGAAAAACTATGCCGAGAGATATATTTTTAATTTATTGAAGTTACATTTTTCCACTATTGAATAAAGGTTTCCTTTTCTGTTTTCCTCTTAAGCTTGTTAACAGTCACAGTACTGTCAAGGTTATAAAAGATTATTATTTAGAGTAGGTGAAGTAGGTTAAAAAAAACTTAATTAGTCTTCTTTTAAAAATGCTGGAGTTTGTTCAGGAAATTATCATTTGATATAATGGAAATTCTGCTTCGACTGTGCGCCTTTAGGGAATGTTAGGGGTAATTTCTATATAGATATAATGAAGCTAAATACAAGCTCATGTAAAAATAAATGTTTTCTGTAATAACTAACATTTCATAAATCAACTTGAAAGGGTAGCATTTTGTTATAGAAAGATAGTTCTGCTCAGTTCACATCACACACACACACACACACACACACACACACACACCCCTTAGTAAACTCTTCACTTACCCTGAAGGCTGATTCCTGATAACTTTATTGAACCAGCCATCCATTCATTCATCAAACCCGTCATCCATTCATTAATTTAAATAGTAAATTGACTGCTTACTACAAGTAAGCTTCATTATGTGAGAAGAGCACAAAAAAGAAGAAAGCATTGCTTTTACTCTCAAGACTAAATTATCCTTGATGGAGATGGTCACACAATCAAATAATTATATTTCAGTTTCTTGAGATGCAGTGAAAAATAGGCTATGTTCAAAGCTTTTAAAAGTCAAGAAGACAAACACATTAGGAAGAGTTTTCTGCAGCCAATATCTTAAACCTGAAAGTTATCTCAGGGACAATAAAGAAGTTAAAGGTACAAGTTGAGATATTAGTTAGATCCAGATTCTTAACCTAGCTCTATCTACCATATACTTCCTATAACATTTGGAAAAGTACTAAACCTCCTCATTTGCAAAGATCAATCGATCAATTTCATGTCTATGATTTGGATGAAAGAAAATAAAGCACATGAAGAACTTAGCAAAATAACAGTAACTACTTAATACATGCCAAGTACTCTTCTGAACTTTTGCTTGGTTATTTTATATAATTAATTAAACACATCTAAATGTAGAAAATATGCTATATCCCCTTGCTGCAAATCAAGAAACAGGTAAATGGGAGTTAGGTAAGAGAGACCTGTGATTTGAGCAAAGGGAGTCTGAAGCTAGAGCTTCCTTTGTAATCAATTTCCTGCACCACACTTGTGGATTTGTTACATAACCCACCTGTGTACATACTCATGCTACTGCTGTAGCTGTTGCTGATTATGATAGGTCAGGAGGGATTAGCTATATCAGAAATGGTAGGGAAAACCATCCTGAAGTCTGTTCCGAGCATATGGAAGCACAGAAAGAGGAGAAGCATGTGCATAAGGAAGTGCGAGATGTGTCCAAAGTTCCTGGAGCTCAAGGTACTGGTTGAGGAGAGGTGTGTCCCACAGGCTCATGCAGGCACATACAAAATGATAAGGAATGTGAATTTACTATAAGTGATAATGAGTAGGAATAGATGACCAATAGAAGTTGGTAGACAATCAGAGTAGTGGGCCCCATTAGGTCTCATTCCTATGTAGAGACCACACCATGGAGACAGCCTGTGGAAACACTCCATCCAACTCCTTTCTTCCAAAAGTTGAAAAATGAAAGGTGGTGTGAACCCAATGTGAGTTACAGGGGGGATTCACGTTCAAAGCCTCTTTGTCTTTTGAGTTTTTAGTTCTTGGACACAGCCCAAGAGCCTTGATACTTTTTTATTTGCTCTTCTTAGTTATAAATAACAATAAGATTCAACTTGACATAGTTATAAAAGCTTGGGATATAATTTGTTCTAATTTGGTCCACACTACTTTCCCTCCCCTCATCCTCCCCTGCTCCTTTCCCTCAACTCTACTGATCTTTCTGCTATTTACGTATAGCTTTTTAAAAATTACTGTCTTGTGATGTGCATGATGGTGAGATTTGCTGTGATATTCATACATGTACCTAGGAAAGTTAGGTCAGATTCCTTACACTGTCTTTCCGTACCCCACCCTTCTTCCCTTCCCTCTGTTCCCTTTATCTGCTTTACTGACCTTTCTTCTATTCCTTATTTTTCTAGTGCTATTTAACCTAGATTTTGGTCAATGATCATACTCTCGAACTATATAAGTCCCTAGGTCTGTACATAATAAAATAAAAATAAAAATGAAAATAAAGAAATCCTGCTATCAGGCACCCTCCCACATCGCCAGAGCTTTATCTCTTTCCTTTTCACTTAAATAAATCCTACTCCCTTTACTCTTGCTTTTTGTTATTGTCCATGGAATTCATTCTTCAAATCAGTAACACCAGAACCCAAAAGGAAATTGGTGAGGCCTGCAGCCTGCACAAACCCCATCCTCCAACAGACATGGGGAATCCAGTTTCATCTCAAACTTCAGTTTCAACAAGATGTTTCAAAGAGAGAAAATTATTGGTCAAGTCAGCATTGTTAAAATGATGACTCTGGAAGTTGGTAAAGGATACGTTTAAGAAAGAAAAGAAATGGAAGTAAGGGTTTGAGGGGGTGGTTGCAATCCTCTAGGAAAGAAGAGAGAAGTGACATAACAGGTGCCTAACCCGGGAGGTATGGATCAGTGGGAAAACACCTGAGACAGAACCTACAGGCCTCAGCAGGGCAGTGACAGTGCTTGATTGACTATGTAGCAGTGGACTTTGTTTTTATTGACATCACCCTGCATTGTCTTGACCAGGCACAGAAGCATTCACACAGCCATGATGAAGAGGATGGACTTACACCAGCTTTCTCTCTCCATTTCCGTGGTGTGTTATCAGCACAAATTGGATCAGGTCCATGTCTCTTGCTGCTGAAGAGTGAATCCAACCAATGCCGAGGGAAGCAAGCAGGGCGAAGAGCAGAGGAAAGCACAGCACTCCCAGCACAGTGCACATGGCGGGGCAGGTGTTTCCTATGGATTTCCTTAGAGAAGCTGTTCTCTGTCTTGGGACTGCTGGCTAGCTGTTCCTTCCTGGGGCTTCGAGATGGCTGACCATTTCTTATCTAGTCAATTCAGAGACGTTCTGTGGACCCCTGTTTCCTTCACGTGTCTGCTTCCTCAGGGAGGCGGCGATGTGCTGCAGCTGGTTCATCCTGTTCTGTTCATTTTTCTTATTTTGAAATGACTTTTCCATGATTTCTTCCCCAAACCCCACCCTACTCTGACTGCCTAGAAGACCTTTATCTCAGGTCTTAAACTGTGAAAATGTTCAAAACTGATGGGGAAACTGCATAGCTAAAGAAATTTTGGAATAGTTGGTGAAAATGAGGGTTTGTTTCCTTGCAAAATGCCTTAGGTTCTTTAATGTGCTGAACAAAGTGTGTCTCTACAACATTTTCCAAGTTTTTTGGCCACGTGTGTAATGGTAAGTTGCATGTGTGGATGTGTGGGAGATAACTGTAGGTTGGTTTCTAGAGATTTTATAGATATCCTTGGATAAATCAGAAAATTCTCATCAGAAGCATAATTTCCTCATAGAATGTAACTTCTTTTTCTTATTCTTTGGGATTAAGATACTCTTTCACAATTTCTTTTTATTACTGGTCACTTCTTACTCAATTTCTTTTATTGAATATAACCTTGTCAAAGAGAAGTCCCCTTGAATATTCTATGGGAGGTAGCCCAAAGCACTTTTCCTCTCACAGAGTCTGTATAATTTCATGCTATGTATTTTCTTCCTAACATTTCATTAGTTTTTGTTTGCTTTGCTTATTGTCCCTCTCCACCACATGGGATAAATGCCAACTTTCTCTTTTGTTCTGATATACTTAATTCCTCAAACATAGAGAAGGTTATAAAAGGAATTCTCTGTCTTTTGCATGAATAAAGAGTTCAAATAAAGAGAAATTCCAAGCAGCAAAACAAACAAACAAAAAACCCCACAATGCTAAGGCATTTAATCTGAAATAATATGCAATAAGGAAAAAATATTCAATAAAATATACAGTCCTAAGAATAAATAAATAAAAGGAATTCTCTAAATAACTGTTGATTGTATTAAACAATAAAAGAGCTTTTACCAAATAATATATTAATTACAAATAATACCAAATTATATGATTGCCAAATAGGATAGACACTAGGAAAGATAAGTTTGCTCAATGCAACATTTCCCCATTTCCTTGATAAATCATGTTTCATAGTATTGTTAATTCATGCACTGAAATGTCAAATTTTAGAATAGTTCAGTTTAACAAAATCACTATTTAAATAATGCTGAAGTTTTTAAGAGTGCTTTCTAAAATGCAAGAACTGATTTAAAAACATCATGTGAAGATGGATCTAATCAATGGTAAGAAAGTATGAAACTAAACAAGAACATTTCTGTTATGTGATATTCACTACCGCGAAGCATCTCTAAGGTTTCCTTGCAGTAAGTAAGAAGAATGCAAATCAATTTGATTTTTATGACATACAAGGTGCCTTGTTTCTCTTTCTAAGTTTTAAAAGGTATTTGCAATTTGAAAAAGTTGACAACAAACTTATTGCAATGTAAAACACCTCTGACTCTTCTGTTTCTCGAATTGTCAGATCCTTAGAGCATTGCAGACTAGATAAAGCTCTCCATCAGCTTTCAGAAACATATGCACTGGCAGCTGAAGCAAACACCTGAGGTGTTTCAGAATGCCATTTTCTAGAGCTAATTCATTATTGTTTCCCTTGTCTCCAGGGTTTATAGAGATGTTAATTTTAAGAAAAAATACTAAAAAGTTAAGAAAATAAAAATTATTTGGAAGTGTTAGATCATCTAGACATCATTGCTTGCTTTCTGAATATACTTCCTCTAATTTCAGTAACAAAGCAAGGTGGTATTGTTGAAAAACTTAATAATGTTCAAACTCCTGAATCCTGGTCTCTGTACCACTAGATATTTGTGTATTTGTTTAATTCCCAGGGACCCTGTGTCTGAATGTGCTCACGCATAATACACAGGAGTAGATGACTTCTTGTCCACCGTGGTCATCCATGACTCCAACCTATGAATGGGCACGCATCACTGAGTTTTGGCCACTCAGAATATTTCTTACAAATGATTGTCGTCAAGACTTTTTGCTTCTTAATGTGAAAGCTAACAGAAAGGACTCAAGCACTCACTGCTACCTTCACTGAGCCTCTTAATTCCTGCTCTCTGATAGACTCTGTGCTAAATCAAGATGCACTTCAGGGCCTTACTTAAAAAATCACAAAATCTAGTAGGGGAAAATAATTTTTTTCTTCTCTAGCTTCCCCTTCTTCCATTTTCTTATTTATTGCTTATTTTCTCTCCATCTCTTTTCACTAATAGGACTTGAAAACAGTATTTATAAATGAGAGGCATCTGAAGGGAAAAATCTGTATGTCTGAGGCAACACAGGAGTGGGGAGGTAGAGTTCAAGAAGGCTCTGGAGAGAATGTGGCTTTGTACCTGACCTTTAGCAGGTAAATAAATGCACATCCTTTCCATTAGTTTAATTCTTCAGTATCAACCATACATTTTCCTAAAAGGGCCATGGAAACGAACAATTATATAAGGGCTCAGTAGATATTGAAATTAATTATTTTTTTTCTTTTTCTACACTAATATGGCATATCAATGAACTGAAAGTTCTAAAAATTCAAGGTCTGTAGGTACTGCCTGGCACAAACAAGCAGATTCTATAACTTATGTGAAAAAAAATAGAAAACCCAAACTACTAATTGCTCACAGGTGATTATGATTGACTGTTATTTATTTAATTTCTTCTCTCTTATAACTGGGAGAATATAATTTTAACTATAAAAAAGTAAAGGGATAACATCATTTATTAGGTTCTCCCTTTTGTTTGAATTTATTCTAAATGACAGAAAAATGCTGATGACCTTCTTGGAAGCATAGTTCTAAATATGCATAAAAGGATATTCCTCTGTTCTAGAAAACTTACATGTATTTTGGGTACAATCTGAATTCAGGGAAGAATAAATGGTCTAGAATTGGTGTATTGTGCATGTGTGCAGTAAAGAAATTTGTGCTTAGGTCTGGATGTGTTTATATTATTGAGTTCGTGCCCTGTTGGATGCATCTACAAATTTCTGATGTCTAATGATCTCATTCATCAGGGTTTTTTGCCTCATGTTTTGGTGTTCTAAAGATCATATAACAGAAACATGCCATTCAATTCAAAAGAGTGTGAAGAACAAAATCTACCGTTAAGCTCTGGGAAAATGATGTCATCTGACTTAATCATTAGTTGCCTGATGGATTTTTCACAAAGCACTATTTAATCTACCATATCTCTATGAATACTAATCCTTTGTACAAAGAAACTTGGAAGGCTGACATTATTATTACTTCACCATTGACCATAATTTCATTTAAAAGAAAAGAAGAAACACTATTAATGCCATAGGGCAGAGTCAAATGGTTTGGCATTGTGAAAAGAAAGCTTCTTCAGTTCAAATATTAGCTCTGTCATTTATTAGCTATGTGACTTGCCAAGTTATGTTGGGAAATGGCAGGAGAGTAGAAGATAATTACATAAGCCTAGGTGGCATTAGGTTCCCAAACCTCGTAGCTTCAGGGGTGAATCCAAGACTTTGTTGAATTGCCTGGAGTTTAAGACTGATGTGCACAGTTGAACTGTACATAAGGCTCAACTTAATGAGTACATAATGTCTAAGGAGGCTTCTTTTATTTCATAGGTATTATATAATTATTTAGTTATCCCAAAATTTTCTGACCATCTGTTTTTTTGTTCTAATTGGACAAGAAATGTGGTAGGCAATCTTCCCTCTCCCAAAGATGCCCATAGACCTCTGGAAACTGAGACCCTTAGGTTACATGCCAAATGGATCTTGCAGATAAAATAAAGGTTTATAGAACTTAAAATCATGGGACATTTTGGATTACCCAGATGATCTTAGACTACTTATAAGAAACCTTAAAAGCAGAGAAATGTATCTAACTGTAATCAGAGTTGTATGATAAGAAACAGGGAAGGAAGGTACAACAGAAAGGCAAGTCCGTCTCCAAGCAAGAGAAGAATCAGCTCTGTGTGTGGTTCCTGGGTCTGAGTTCCACTGGTTCACAACCAAGAAGTAAAGAGAGGCCCCTAGAAAATAAGGGGGCAGTTGATAGAAGCCATGGAAAGTAAGGATATCAGTCCAATCACTATAAGAAACTTGATTCCTCCAACCACTTGAATGAGGTTGGAACTAGATTCTTTCTACAGACTCCAGACAAGAACTCTGCTGGCTGACTCCTTGATATCTGCACTATGAAACCAAGAGCAGAGAAATGAGCCAAGTTATTCTGGATACACACTTTTGAACAACACAGTTGTGAACTAATAAAGCTACACCAGATTAAGCTGCTAGGTTTCTGATAATTTATCCTAGCAGCAATAGAAGACTAGAATGATGTATCCTGTGAATTTTTCAGCAGATGGAAATAAGATACCTTAAGAAATATTGGACATCTTTTGTTTTCATATTTTTCTTGTTTGTTACGGATTTGAACTTCAGATAAACAATGAAAATGCTTCCTATGTTATATCTTGTTTTCAATTGACTCATAACACTTGTACACATATGTGGGGTACAGTGTGATATTTTCTTACATGAATGCATTACATAATGAACACATCATGGTATTTAGCATATTCATCTCCCCAGAAATTTCTCATTTTGTTCTTGTGAGAACATTCAGAATCTTCTAGTTATTTTTGAAAGATAGGCTACAACATTGTTAACTGCTGTCGCTCTACTGTGCTAAAGAACCAAAATTTATTCTTTCAATCTAGATGTAATTTTCTACCAACTAACCAAACCCTAACCATTCTCTTCTTCCCATTCTCCCCAGAATCAGGCAACCACCATACTACTGTGTACACCTATGATTCCAACTCTTAAGATTCTACAAGTGAGTGACATAACGTAGTATTTGTCTTTCAATATATGTCCTATGTACCTTAGTATAATGTCCTCTGAGTTCATCCATGTAGTCACAAATGACTGACTATGTGGTGCTAGAAAAACTGAATGACCTTATGCAGAAAACTGAAACAAGACCTCTACATACAAAAATGATTCCGAGCAGATTTAAGACTTATATGTAAGACTGGAAACTATAAAACCACTGGAAGAGAAATTCTGCGAAGTTCTATAGGACATTTGTCTGGGCAAAGTTTTTCTGGATAAGAACTTGAAAGCATAGCAATAAAAGCAAAAGTAGACAAATTAAATTATATCAAATCAACAGAGGGAAGAGATCCCACGGAATAGGAGAAAATGCAAACAGTGCATTGAAATGAAGTTATTATCTAGACTACAGGAGAAACTCGAATCACTCATTGAGGAAAAAAAAAAAAAAAACCCTACAAATTATCTGATTTAAACATGGGCAAAAAAATTAAACATTTTTCCAAAGAAGAAAATTAGCCATCAAGTATATGAAAAAATGTTTACCATCACCAATCATCTGGGAATTACAAATTCAGTGATGTGGATCTGGAATGGATCCTAAATTTCTACAAGTTCAGCAAGTAACAAGGAGACAACTATGCCGCTGGTCCTGCGAGCATCCTCTAAGTAACAGGGTATCAACAATACATCTTGAGAGAGTGGTACTGGAAAAAAAAATGACATGGCTGACACATTGCTTGCAGTCGTATGATATAGAATGCTGAGTGTCACCTAGGCATTGAGACAATGACAGGTGCCTATGGAGAAGATAACAGAAGGGACTCATATGAGAAGGTAGACCACTCCCTCACGTTCATTCCTTTCAGTGAGAGTAAAAACCCTGAGCAATGTCAGAAATCCGAGGTGTCTCCCAGGTGGAGACCTATGCAAAACCTCAGAGGGATGCTCACTTTTTCTATAATGAGCTTCTTTCTGCAGTGCTTCCCAAATGTGGATGAAATTCTCATTCAGACACTAATATGCCTTTAATTTGTCCCTTTAAACACTTGCTAATGTTTGAAACTAGACAGCCTGCCTCCGGTGTGGACTGTGGGCTGGCAGAAACAGCTATAGTTAGAAACACTTGTCATGGGTGAATATTTAACACTGAGAATTCCAAAAACAAAATCCCCGATACTTGGCACGCCTTCATTGCATGGGTGTGTGTGAAACAGCTGCTCCGCCTGCAGATTTGCGTTGGTAAATGTAAGGGGTGGACCTAAGAGATCCTGTGGGTGGGGAGGTCCCTAGGCATGGTTCTAGGGGCTGCAGGCTGAGCTGGGGAGTCAGCCTGCTCTCCTGAGGCTTTGATCTGACAAAAGCCCTACTCCATCCCCTGGGGCCCCTAAGCATTCCCTGTGGTGATCTATGTCCAAACATCATCCTGAGGTATAAGAACAAAATCCCTCAAGGTTTGGGATCACTAAACTAACTTTTCAGAAGATCTATATTAACTTTATTTCATGCAGAATTTTAAAATGATTAACAACTTGTAGAGGTAGGAACAGACATTTCAGGAGTAGGAAAGGCACATTTTACGAGTAATTTAAGAAATGTCTTCCTTTAATCACTAAATGTATGTGATTTACAAGGTTACCTAGGTCTGAAACTGGTTCAGACAGCCATGCTAATCATAGTTTTTACTCTAAAATCAAGAGATGAAACATGGAGGTACTTTAGACTCATTGGGGTTTCTCTCCCATTTCACAAACTACCCAGAGTGACATCCTGTCTGTCTTCATTTCACACCGTTTGCATTTGGGTTACTGGAATCTGAATGAAGCATTACATTTTGATTCATTGCCATTTCCTGCAGGTGCTGTGCAATCCTTTTCCAATACACATTAACGTCTTGGTGCCCCGCACTTCCAAAGTGGTGTTTCATCAGATGGCATGTGATTCAGGAAAGAAGCTGGAGGGCGACTTTAAAAGCAATAACTCCTGGGGTAATTAGAATGAATCGTTATTTCTCACTCTGTCCCCCTGCCTTTTGTCCATCTCTCTAACTTTCCTCTCTTTCTCTGTCTTGCTAGCTCTTACTATATTTATCTTTATTTTATCAGTATCATTTCTCCTCTTTTTCCCCATCTTGTCCTCAAACAAGGGACAAGAAGACGTGGCTCCCGTACCAGGTGCTGGAGTACGTGGATCTAAGAGTGTGACTGATGATTCTTTCATATTCGTCTTCCAAGAGCACAGTGGAGCTGGAGAGTGACTGGTTAACACTGTTAGACACACGTGTTCAGACACACATGTACATGTTGCTATTACTCGAAGTAACCACTGGCTTTCTTCAGTTAGAATAATACCTCAGTGTTCAGAAAAGTTAGACTTAGCACTTAAATTTTCGACTCAAACTTCTTCCTTTGCCCTTCAGCCACTTTGCATATTAAGACCTGGGATATATCAAAACCTTCATGCCATCTCTAAGTAGAATATAAGACGGCTATTAGAGACTCAGGTCTTAGTTCATTTAAGGATTTAATGATGTGTCAGAAACTTAAATTGACTCACATTTGTGGGAGGAAAGATATTCCAGGTGAAATCTGTGAATAGGTCAGGTTCCAAAGCAGCCAGGGTTTGGTTTCCTCCTCCTCGACTTGGCGTGCACATGTGCCAGCTCCCTCCGTGGCTTCCCTGGTCTTTCTTCTCATCTTTGCCCTACTCTGCTACAACGGTGGTCCCCAAGTGCCTGCCTAACTGATTGTTTGTTCTCCTTTAAAGTATTCAGTGGAGCTGCATCTCCTGAAAGATACCTGTGGCATCTTAATTTGGTCGTAAAGGAGCATTAGTGGTCCCATTCACTGTTAAAGGTATAATCTTCAGGAAAGCCTGAATTCCTGGTGCCTATTTGTTTCCCTGGATCTTTTTTTTTTTTTTTTTGCCAATAAAAACGTCATTCAAAGTTAACATCAATTCAACATTTTCTGCCTAATCAAACAATAGCTCTTTACATGAAACTATTGTGACTATCTGTTCTCCAACACATTTTCAAATCTGACTTGTCTACACTTCTACTGGACCCCTTGCCTGTAAAGCTTTTTTGAATCACAGGAACTTCATATACCTTTCAAGATCCTTCTGATATGAAGCTTATTCTCACAGTTCCAGTGGAAGGAAGGTCCTAACTTCTAAACAACTGCCTTAGCATAAACTTGACATTCATAAAGTAATGCGCAATTCTTTGAAAAGTAATATGAAACCAGACACAGTGGCACCCACCTGTAATATCACAGACCCATGAGGTTGAGGCAGGAGAATCACAAACTAGAGGATGGCCTCAGTCATTTAGCAAAGTCCTGTCTCAAACTAAAAACTGAAAAGGTCTAGGAATGTAGTTCAGTGGCAGAGGGACCCTGGGTTCAATTCCCAGTACTGACATTAAAAAAAAGAAAAATGAATTTTTCATGTAAATTATACGTACTTATTAAAAAATTGCACCACTGAAAAATAATTAGTAGTAGTGCCCTTAAATATCTAAATCCAATTACTTAGGGATTGTTATCATGTGTAAATATTTACATGTAAATATAAAGGGAAAACAAGACAGAATGATAGATAATACATAGATAAATATATGCATACACGTGTAGGTAAGAGTTTTCTAAAATAGTATTGTGCTCTTCAATTTGTAATTTTTCAACTTTGTATTAATTGAGCAAGAAAAAATGTAGCAAAAAATAACTAAGAATGATTAATATTTCATTAAAATAAAGATATTAGTACTCTTAAATTCTTCCTAATGAAAACATCATTTTTTAAAATTAGTATTTTTGTTTGGTTTTTGTTTTGGGTACTGGGGATTGAACTCAGGGGCACTGGGGCACTGAGTCACATCCAGCCCTGTTTTTAGAGACAGGGTCTCACTGAGTTGTTTAGCACCTCACTGTTGCCGAGGCTGACTATGAACTCAAGGTCCTCCTGCCTTAGCCTCCTCAGCCTCTGGGATTGCAGGCATGTTCCACCATGCCTGGCTAGTGCTTTATTTTTAAAACTTGTGGATCATCTGTTAAGTAGAAACATGGAAAAGGAGTTGATCTCAATTTCCCCATCCTCACTTGCTATTTTTACGTAGTAGACATTTATAATATTTAAATAAGTTTCTGTCCAAAAATTTGTGGCACGTTTCTAATGGTTATTTATGAGGAGTTCTGTATTTAAATAGATGTACATTATTTTCTTGTCTTGATTCACTGATTGACAGTCTGGTTTCCAACAAAAACATTTTGAAAGCTCTATTAGTATTACCTCAGAAGTTCCATGATCATATGTGCCCATGGTGGACAGTATTTATAACTTTAGATCTCAGATCAAATATCAAATCCTACAAAAAGGAAAGTTCTATCTGAGCCAGATGTAATTTCTCAGTTCATTTTCAGCTGCTGTAACTAAATACCACCAACCAAGTTATTTAGATAGAATAGACTTTTATTTGCTCAGAATTCTAACCTCTGAGAAGGTCAAGAGTGGGTGGTCACTTCTGGCAAGGTCTTCCTGCTGTGGGGACTCTGAAAATTTCAAGGTGGCACAGGGCATCACACTGCAAGGTGGAACATCCCAATGCAGGTCTTTCCTCCTCCTTTTACAGAGCCACAGTCTCATTGGATTAGAGCCCCAACTTTATGGCAATATTTAACCTCAATTATTCCTAATGGTTCCACCTTTAAATACTGTAGTCAGATTAAGTTTCCAACCTAGTAATATATCACAATAAGGACTAAATTTCAGCATGAGTTTTGATGGGGACATTAAAAGATAACAATACCTTTAGTTACTCTCAAAAATATCACCATGTTTGTTTTCTTCATATTAGTCATTCTTAGGTTTTTATCTTGTTTAAAATTGTTTGCTTTTTTATTGTCTATTTCTGTCCAACAGGAAGCACACTGCACAAGTTTCAGAAGTTTTCTTATAGTTCTGATCATTATTTCCTCATTGTTAGGTCCTGTATTGGCTGAAAATATATTGAACAGATAAACAATGTATGTATGAAATAAAGAACATTCAAACTCAATTCTCCGTTAGAGATAGATTTTCAGTAAGCATAAACAGCAACAGTGATGAAATAAATCATGATACACATTATGTTAAAAATGATATTTTTTAAACAGAATGATTTATTGAGAAATAAAAAGAAAAAAAAAGCTTGGGGTTTAGTGCATAAGATTAAGTGAATTTTAAAACCCAGAAAAAAATTTTTCACAACATAAATTTACATTAACATAATTTCTTTCTATCCCCAAAGAAAGACATGGATTTTTTTGAAGCACATTAGAATCTAAGTTATAAAATGAGATTTATGTTTTTTTTTTTTTTCCCCCTGAAATCATCCACATTTAATAGTACAGAAACAAGTTAGTAAAATCTTGTCATATGTAAACAACTACTTTTTCTTTGGGATGACGATGTTGATACAAAGCACCATCTCACCAACATTAAAATAATTGAGGTTCATGTTCAATAACTTGCCAGTTTTCCAAAATACCCAAGGCATTTGTACTTTTGTAGCCAAGTTATAGGAAGTACTGAAATGTAGTTGATTCAGGGATAATCATTTGTCCTTGCTTCATTTAATGCATTTCTTTGAAAATCAAGTCTACAAAATAAAATACAATTAAAAATACAACACTGTCATGTTAAAAATCTATAACTATTTTATGTTTTATGAAAATTATCATTACTCTTTTAAAGAAAAAAGAGATTTGTAGATACTTACAAATCTAAATATACTGTGTCTGGTGGGAGAAAACAGTGCCACACTGATAAACACAGATCACAGTCAAGACGTGGACTTTGGGAGTTAGCTAAGAGTCTGTCATGCAAGGTGCTTAAATCCAAAGTGAGGGCTCTGGATAAATCTTAGAAAAGTGTGTCTGTCTTTTTAGAGCTGAATGTAATTTCATCTATATTTCTTATAAATAAAAATTATGACTAGAGTACATAGGACATTAAATGAATTATATATTCATTCAGTTCAATTTAGCCCTGAAAAAACTTGAAAACCAAAAGAAAACTGTGTATTATGAATAAATGTATTTTTCAGAGACTAACATTTACTGGATAGGTTAATGAGTGTGATGTCACTAAATTACTTTGGTAAATTCATAAGAAAATTAAATGATCTGCCTATACAAATCAGGTGGACTTTGGTGACAGTAGCTAAAAACAGTGTACTCAGAAGGGATTGATACTTTTCTATTTCTACAAGTTGGAAAAAACAAAACGGTTTGCATAAGAGAGACAGAGGTCTCCCAAGGCAAGAAAGCATCCCTATGTCTCCTAACATGTCATTACATTGACGCTCCCTAAATGGCAGATGTTGGGACTTGAGGTCAGTCTTGATGCATTTATTTGTGTTTGAGGGGTGGGGAAGTGATTTAAAATCTAACTTCATGACTATTTTCTCTTACTTTTCCAAGAGAAAACTTGGCCTGATTAATATTATCCCTTTTAAGAAATAAGGTCATTTGCTCCAAAATAAGTTTACATACACAGGCAATTCATCTAATTTTTAAAGAGGTAATCAGTTCTAGCACTGCTCTTTATTCTTGAAAGTCATCTAAGCTATCTTTCACAAGGAACTATAATTGAAGTTATGATTTTGTGGGATCTGATTAACTATGTCAAGAATATTCTGCCCTTTACAGCACTTCTATAAAACTGTGTTGACTTTTAGGATGCTTTAAAATGATTCAACGTGGCACTCAGTTCTTCTGTGTGTCTCTCAACCTCCTGATAGATGCTCATGTCCACAAGATTGATTGTTTCAACAAGTTACACTGCACAGACACCTGGAAGTTGAGGTGTTTGCCAAGGAATGGCTGATATTTGTCAAGAGTCTTTGCCTCAGGATTACTCCTGTTTGATTCTGGCTAAAACAATAATTCATTATCTGAGAGTATGTTTTTAAAAGAAGCACATTTTTTATGATGTATTGAATCTTGATAATGAATGCTTTTCTCAAAAACTTTAAAGTAAGATGGCTTATGTTTTTTATTGGAAAGACTCTAAGATGAGACTGATTTGGTGATTTATTTTTCACTGAACCAATTAGATGAGAGAAAAAAGGAAAACAAATGATATAGTACTCACTACCATGTTGAATCATTTTAAAGCAACTTAAACATCAACACAGTTTAATAGGAGGATCTGTTGCTAAAGGGCAGAACATTCTTGACATAAGTTAGTCACATTTCACAAAATCATGACTTCATTAATAGTTACTTATAAAAGATGTGGGTTATGCTACACTAGCTTAGATTACTTTCAATAATAGGGTGGAAGAATAGAAATAATTATGTGTAATTAGTAGGCTCAACTTTCTAAAATATTATCACATTTATATTTTTATATGTTCTATATATTTTATAGATGTCACTGAAGGTTATATGACATTTTAAAATATGAGGAAGGATAACTATTTACTTGGATGTTAGATCTGAAAAAATTCCACTCTTAATATCTTAAAAAATTAGAAGGGTAAGTTATACTTTTTTTGAAATATTAGCGAACATTGGAAATACCCCAATGTCCTTCAACTGTTGATTTTTCAAAATTTTTTAATTTTTAATTTTTACAGACTGCATTTTGATTTACCATACACAAATGGGGTACAACTTTTCTATGGTTGTACGAGATGTTGATTCATATCATTCATGCTGACTGGTTTTAAAACAAACAAAAACAAAACAAACACAAAAGCAATAAATTGTGCTACATCTGTATGGTGACTTCGAAACAATAAAAACTGAACAAATAATTGATATATATGATGACTTTGGATGGATCTCAAGAAAACCATGCTGAGTGACAAAAGCATGGGATCATATGTGATATGATTCCTTATATGTGATTCCTTCAAATAAATATTGAAAAAAATATTAGAGGAAGCCAGTCGATTTTGACAGGGGAGTCAAGGCTGAGGGGTGGAAGGAATTTGTGCATTTATAATGGGATAATACTAGGAACCTTTGCGGCCATAGGATTGTGATCTTGGACATGCCAGGCTACAACTCCAATAAATCTGTATGTAACTAAACATACATCTGTGTGCACACACACACACAGATAATATGTAAAATCGAGGAAAATTGGACAAAAGAGGTTAATTGTGTCAGGGTAATTTTCCTGCTTATGAAAGTGTGCTTCAAGTTGTTTTCATAGGGAACACTGGTTACAGAGAGCACAAGATTTCTCTACATTATTTCTTACAATTACATTTTAATATGTAATTAGTTCAAAAGAAATTAATAAAATCAATCGCATCCAGGAAAACAGGTTGGAGTTTCATCCGAAAATTAAAAATAAAACTACCACATGCTTCCGTAGTCCCATTCATGGGCTGATAACCAAGAACACTGAAATCAGGGTCTCATTCCCAGGATCATTGCAGGATTATTCACACACTAGTAAGATATGGAAGCAAAGTACACATCCACTGGCAGATATAGAACAAGCAAAATGTGGCATATAAATGTAGTGGGATACACATCAGACTCTAAAAGTGTGAAGTCCGGATGTGATGATGTGGACAACCTGGAGGATATAAGTCTCAGCGAAAGCTTCTTGTCACAGAAGGAAACTCGCCATGACTGCCCTGACTGAGATACCCAGAAAAGTCACAGAAGGAGGGAATAGAACGTTAGTCTCCATGAGCTGGGGGAAGTGGCAGTTGTGAATTTTCCCATCAGGGTATTAATATCCAGTTTTAAAATGTAAAAAGGTCAGCTATCTGTTGAGAACATTACGGCTAACAGCACTGCATTTTGTACTGTGAATACTATTTAAAATTTTGTTGATAGCCTCGTGTTTTCTTACCACAAAAGCAGCAAAAGTTTTCAATAAATAAATGAAATTTGAATAGCAATGCATGAGGTTATCTTTCTTCTTGTGTGTATCAATGCATGGCAACCTCATATATTTTAAAATTTTTCTTAATAGTTGCCGATTGTTGTTTAAATTTGCTTTCATTTTGTGAGCTGGGAAGTAAACTCTCTTAATATCTTCATCTGTCATATGGACTTCATTTTTGGTTTATTTCTAATGCATTGTTTGCCATATTTTGACTGAGATTTTGTTAGTTTTTCTGTGTGTATTCTGAATACCAATATTTTCTGCTTTGAGGCAGTCCCTATTCTCCCATCTATAGCTCTGCTGGTATGGTGGTTGTGGTATAGAAACTTTTAAAAAATATAATCAAACATCAAAATTTTTATGTATGTTGTGTATTTTGAGGGTCTTGGTTTAAAATATCTATTCTGTCTTAAAACCATAAACAAACATACCCCGCTAAACCAATAGCAGCTAGAAAGAAAGGAGAGTTGTCTTACCCTATAAGAATTTGGAGTGAAAAACATGTCAGTAAAGATACCTTCAGAACCTCAAAATGCAACTAACAACCCAGACTACTGAACCTTGAAAACCCTTCATGAAAACCTGTGAAATAAGCTAATTTTGGGGGGGATATTACTTGGGAGCAAACTCGCAATGCAATTCACAGTAAGCAAATGATGGAACCAGCCCAGGTGACCATCAAGAAAAAATGCACAAAGGAATGTCACACACACACACACGCACACACACACACACACACACACACACAATGGAGTTTTACTCAGCCATCTAAAAGAATGAAACTATGTCATTTACTGACAAGTGAACAGAACAGGAGAACATCATGCTAAGTGACATAAGCCAGATTCAGAAACTCAGAGGTTGGCTATATTCTCTCATTTATGGAAGCTAGAGAGAGAAAGGAGGGAGAGAGAGGAAGCAGACCTAGAGGGAGGGAGGAAGGGAGAGAACAGGGAGATACTGAGGAACAAAAACTACCAGATTTACATTTCTCTATGTGTGAATATACAACAATGAATACTGCCTATATGTATAACTATAATATGCTAATTAAAATAAAACTGTGAAATGACGTTTTCCTGCAAATCATCCTTAGAGATGTTATCACATACTTTGGAATTCAAATGTTGAGGAATTATTATGCCAAAAAGCAGTATGATCGCATGAAGTTATGGGTCGCAAGAAATGACAATAATCAAAGATTCTGGGAAAACGCATGAATAAACCAAAATAAGCATTCACTCAACAAACAAAATCCACAATTTTGTCTGATTTGTGGGATTAAAGCCCATGATAGACAAAACTTTGGAAAAAATATCATGTAAATTGGTAAGAGCTGAGTGCTTTAGTTCTCAGGACAACACATTAGGGAGGAAAATGAAAGATGCTTTAACTTCAGACAGTAAGTGTAGATGTTAAAATATCTGGAAAATCCAGTAACGAAAAAAAAAATTGTAACTTCAAAAACATAGAGTAAGCCTTTGGAAATTCTAGAAGAAAAAGAGATGTATTGTAGAAGAAAATGTACATTGTAAAAGTTGCCAAAATCCACAAAAGATGTTGGTACAAATAAATCTAAATACATGACTACCAATTTATATTCTGTCCCAGTGAAAATCCTTGGTGGGTTTACAAAATTGTTAGCTACTTACTTTCTGATTCATAGAAGTTAAACACAGAAACTCTACCTGTGGAAATAATCATGGCGAAGGAAGGTCAGAAGGCCAACATGATGTTCACAGATTCACACAACTTCACCCTAGATGTCTATACTGGAACAATGATAAATGTAAAATACATTCTATACCTGGTGGGTCAAAAGATTGAAATCCACACTTTTGGATAAACAAAAGAATATGACATAGCTGTGAGAATTGAATAAGATACCATTTACTTAAAATCCTAAAGCATGCTAATGAATATAATAAGTTGTTCTAGGATGCTGTTAATAGTTTAGATCTGAGGTGTCCCCAAAAGCTCATGTGTGAGAAAATGCAAGAAATTTTAAGGGTGAAATCATTCGGTTAGGAGAGTTGTAACTCAATCAGTGTATTAATCCTCTGATTGACGTTAACTTGGTGGTGACTGTGGGCGGGTGGGTTGTGACTGGAGAGATGGGTCCCTGGGGCAGTGTCTTTGGGGTATATATTTTGTGTTTATTGAGCAGAGCTCTCTCTCTGACCAGGTGGCCAGGTCCTGAGCTGCTTTCTTCCACCACTTTGCCTCATCTCAATCCCCAAGGAATGGAGTCTGCCATCTCTGAAATGAGACCTCTCAGACCTTGAGCCCCCAAATAAACTTTTCCTCCTCTGATTGTTCTCTCCATGTCTTTTGGTCATAATGGTGAAAAAGCTGACTGAAAACGGATGCATACATATATGGTTAAATCTAATTAAAATAATGAGGAGCAGTTAGATACAAAATTCTAGATACAGTTTACTTCTGAGGGGTGCTTTGTGAGACAAAAGGACCCAAAAGAGGATGCAGTCAGAAGCACCCCAGGAAACTGACTTAGTGTGTGTTCTTAGGTTATGTGGTGATTTCTAGAGAATACACATTATTCTCATACTTTCATGCATATTTTAATGTGGGTTCATTAAGTACTCCAATGGTTTTGATAAAAGAGTTTTAAGTAGGATGAAATAAAGAGGTAGTAAGACAAATAAGATTGAGCATCTAGGGCTGAAATGAGATTATAATAGTAAAAGTAGATAATTGACAAATTATGAAAACAGTCAAGTTATCCCTAGGTAAATTTCAATTCACAGGGAAAAGATAATATAAAGAGGACATTTAAAAGAGTTATAGGATTGTGGTTTTTTTTTTTTTTTTTTTTTTTTTTTTAATATTTTGAAGTATATCAATGCTTAAGGCATTGATACCATGCCTCACTAAGCCTACTATACTCCTGTTACTAGAATCTCTGGTGCAAAATTTCGCTCACCCCACATCACAAACACCTTTCCTCACAGGTGCAGATGAGGCTCCTTTTGAGACCCCAGTAGTTTCCAGGGGTGGCTCTACCAATGCGGAGTCTGCGTGTCCTCATAAACCCCAGGCACTGCTCTGTCTGGCAGTAACCCGTGAGCTCCCATCCTGCAGGCATCCAGCACATTCCATGATGTGGAAACTTCATGCGTTTTTACTAAATAATCAAGTAAACAAATAAAGTAAAAGTTAATGTTATCATGAAACTGTTATGACTCCTTTCAGGTGAGTAGATAAAATATATTTAGGAAGTTTAAATATTTGGGAAGTCTATTTTCAAATGTAGTATTTCAAATATTCAATCTAACATAAATCTAGTTTTCACAGTCTTTTCACAAGAATAAAAAAAAGCACATTGATTAGCCTTTAAGGATCTATCTCTGTGTTTTGAGAGAAGACTAATTAAAAATTTTTTTTAAATGTGGGTACACCTGTACTTTATCTCTACAGAGCTTGCAATAATTCATGACAGCATTTATGCCACTGGAGGTCTCTTAATAATCTACTGCAGGCATTTCAAAATATCCATCTTGCTCAAGGCACAATAGTGTGCCTTGATTTGCACTCACTTTGAACCAACTGCATGCCTCTAAATATTTAATTTACAAAGCTGTCAGTGGGCATTGCAACTCTATGAAACACTAAAGGTTTCATTCATTTTTATGTATTACAAGATTGTGATAAGAAAAATGAAGTGAAGGTTCCCAATACATTTTTGACAGACTGGAAGCAACAGGCTTCATTTACAGCTAATGAGCGAGTAGATAAAAAACTAAGCAAAGAAAGGATGCAAGCAACCGTTACTGCAAAGGCACAGATGGAGCAAACAGGTGGCAGGGACACAGCAGGAGCTGATGATGAATGGAATGCTGACGGTGGGAAATAGGACCAGATTCCATAAAAGTCAGATGGATCTCAGCACAGGCTACTAAATTCTAGAGGACAGAATCAGGAACCCATCTGGGGCACTTATGGTTGATATAGGAACATTGCCAGTGCTTGAAAGCAATACCATACCTCTGACTTATTGAACGAGGAATTTGGTATCAACCATCCTGGACTGATTCATTGTTTCTAAAATTTTATTATTGAACTTGAGTGGGAAATCTATTTATAGAGAAGGATTTAAGAGGGCATCTTGGTATGTGACTGAAGAAGTGACTGTGTACTTTTTGCAAGATACAGAGCACAGTACATTGAAGTATAAAATAAAGGACAAAAAGTACAGAAAGTCTGAGCCATTTGTAACCTGGTAATAACCCTTGATGTGTCAGCAACATCTTAATTAAGTCTTTTATACAATGAAACCCATCAATATGGAAATGTGTCAGAGTCACAGTACATTATAAAAAATCACTAAGAACTTTCACATCCCCTGTAATGCTGTTCCTTGGGATAGAAGGACAAAGAGAAAATTGGCCATGATTGTACTTTTTCTTATTTGGAAATAGTTTTTCTACAAAATACTTGAAATAACACTATTTTAATTTGTGTACCCACCAAAATAGTTTTCAAAATCTTAAAAATCAGTTCTAAAAATTGATTTTATTTCAGAAAAGTTAGGTTTAACTTATTTAGTGTACCATACATATGACATATAAAAATCTCTAAGGACTGTGTTGTCGCTTTCAATGAATAGTAACCATAATGACCCTGATTTTGAAAATCTTTTAGGTATTTTCCCTCCTGTTGCTCAGGACAACAAATGACTACATTTTCGTACATATTCTAATTTCAAATCAATCACTTAAAGAAGATGACCTGGCCTATCATCAGCACTGTAGTGACAGTGACTCTGTAGAAACAATGTGTGTTCTTTCATACTAAATGAAAAGAAATGCTGTTGAGAACTTCATCAGTCTTATATGAAATACATATTTCACACAGATTTGTGCACAGAACAAGTATTAACCTGTCATATCAGTAGTTGAAAAGCTCTAATGTGACATCTAAATATAGAAAAGAATTATTTCTTTGAGAAAGGCATATGCAGCTAAGACACTTGATGGGTAAGTTAAGGTACATGTTCACAGTGGCTGAATGTGCCTGAGCAGTGAGGGCAGACTGCTGGCAGGTGGGGCGGAAGTGCAGGAAGAACCAGAGAGACAGAAATGCACCGGAACCCAGGTGTCACTCAGACAGGACCTGCATCAATACTTAAATATTCCAGTAAATAAAACTCCAAAGACTGCAGATGACACTGTATAAGTTTGAGGATGACATGCAGAGGGTTCGCAACCAGTCTACCTGGTTTCAATTACAGCTTTGCCACTTCTGCCATCTGAGCTGGATACATAATGAGGAAAGGATCCAAAATTAGGGGATAGGTTACCTCATCTATATATATATTCCTAAGCACTAAGCAACTCCTCCAGCTGAAAACTGTCCTTGTATATGACAATACACAGCAGCCTCCATAGGCTGGATTCTGTAAGAAATGTCAAGTTAACCAGATTTGACTATTTTTGAAATCTGCTTTCTCTCAGGATATTATTCTGATTTCTCCTCAATTTATTCCTTCTTAAATATAATAATTTTCTTCCTATTATTCCAGTGTAAATCCAAATTGTTCATCGTCGCTTTTCACCTTTAAGTCTGAATTCTAGGCATAATTATTTTCTTCCTATTTTTTGTGATTTATATGCCTCATTAAATGCATACTTCATATTAAATGTTCATAAAAGTCAGCACATTTTCTCTGTGCTTAAAGCTTTAAAAATTTTTTTCCCATTCAGGGGAGAAGTATAGCTCATGTTCCCAAGTATAGAGAGGATATATATACAATTAAATCCAGCATATTTAAGCTGAAGGTCCAGAGTCCAAGTCTTCAAGCAGGGAGGAGAAAATTTTCCCTGGTAGAATGTAAAAATAGTTAGGACCTGATTTTTTTTTTTTTTTTCCTTTCCTATTTTGTTTACTATTACCTCTCCAGCACTCAGGGAAGTTTCTGGTTTATAGATGATGCTCAGGTATGTTTTTATCTAATACCTTTGTGAATCAGAGGTTTACATTAGAAAAAAAATTAAAATGCCAAGGGTTTTGCAGAGTCTAGGATCTCATAAGAAGATCTGTGGACACCTAGAGGGGTGGGAGTGTAATTGTGGGCCCAGCAGTTCTGTCTCTCAGGGACCAGGGTGGAGACACTAAAAAGATGACCACTTTTTGTCCATGGGGAGGAAATCAGTAGAGTATTTTTGGATTTTGAAATGACATGGAGCAGACAGAATCTGTGTGACACAAACTGAGTCAAGATCAGACATTCATACACACAGATGGTGTAGAATAAAAAATAAGTTCATAGACTCCTCCCCATTTCAAGAACTCGCCCTTCTGTCTACCAGGAAGCAGAACAATCTGAATTGACAGATGCCTGGGAAACATTTTTACCCCAGATGCCTGTGTTCCCATCCATTACTATTATCATTGTGCCCAGGAAATTCAGTCTCCCTCTTCCTTAGTTCTTACATTTGCAATTCCCAAGACTTTATGTGATCTCACTTTTCTAGAAATGGTGAACCCAGACCCTCCTCTGTAGGCTGATTACACAGCAAGTTAATGGTGGCAATAATAAGACATTCCAAGTTTATTTCTCGCTCATGCTGTGATATAATAAAGAGCCAGAGGAGGACCCTGCACAGTATTCCTATGTAGCCTCCTTCCATGATGTGGATTCACCAGAGCTTATGACCTCAGACTCCCTTCCGTGTCCTTAAATGCAGCCAGGAGGCAAGGTAAGGGGACATACATGATTCGGGTTCCATGTAAGAGGCACGGAGATGTCATTCATATTGGCCACATTCTGTTGGCCAGAACACAGTCACATGACCTTAATTGCAGCATGGAAAAGGCAGTATGGAACCCAGAAATTAAAAAAAAAAAAAAAAAGAGGTGTAAGCTTGATAAAATAGAAGATTTATTCTGCTAGCATCTTCCCTTCTGCTTGTTAATATTCAATTATCACACTTAGAATATACTTGCTCCTTGTCAAGGTAAGCACGTTAAAGTTCAGTGCAGATGGCCTTCTTACCCATTTTGAGCCTCACAGGGTTTCCAAGTGAGACATTTCTTTCCATGTGCAGACACAGTTGGAAATCTTTTTTCTTTTTCTTTCTTTCTTTTTTTTTTTTTTTGTGAATTCAAAACCACAAAACCAGGCCCAGCAACTTAGCAAGGCCCCTAGCAACTCAGTGAGACCCTGTCTCCAAACAAAATACAAAAAAAGGCTGGGGATGTGACCCAGTAGCCGAGTGCCCCTGAGTTCAATCCCCAGTCTAAATAAATAAATAAATAAATAAATAAATAAATAAATAAATAAATAAATAAATAAAATGAAAAAATAAAGACCATTTTTATAGTAATTATTTTAAAAATTTCTTTCTCTCTCTTTCTCTCTCCATCTTCCTTTCTTTTTTCTTGGATTGAACTCAGGGGCACCTGACCCCCAAGCCACATCCCCAGCCCCATTCTGCATCTCTGTTAGAAACAGGGTCTCACTGAGCTGCCCAGCAGCCCCACCTTTGCTGAGGCTGGCCCTGAACTCACAACCCTCCTGCCTCAGCTTCCTGAATTTCTGGAATTACAGGTGTAAGCCACTGCACCGGGGTATTTTTTTATTTTTTGTTATTTGTAGATATACATGACAGTATGTGTTTTTTGACATTTTATATATACACGGAGTATCACTTCCCATTCTTGTGGTTATACATGATATGGAATTACACTGATCTCTTTATTCTTTTCTAGTGTCCATTTTTCCTTGTCTGTCTAACATTTCTGTTTTGTCTTATTGAAGTATAATTTACTTCACTATAAACTTCAGCCATTGTAAATGTACCATTTTATTTTGGGTAAATTTAGATGATTGTGTGAACATCATCCAACTCGGGAACAAATACGTGTATGGCATCAAGGAGAGTATAATAGCACCATACACTCCTGTTTGAAATAAGAGAAGGATGGAAGATAAGTGGGAGGGGGGAATAAGAGCAAAAGTCTACTCGCTGGTTGACACTGACCTGCTGTCCTCTGGACAGACACTGGGTGGACACCCTGCCATGGAAGCAGGGCAGGTCCTTCGTCACCCCTGGGAGTGCATTACCATCCAGTTCCTGTCTCCCTGTCATTTTTGTTCCAAAATTGAGGACAGGATTTCTGTAATTAATCTGATACTTTGTATTTTTATATACATTTTAGGGTTAACTTACACATTTTTGCAAAATAACAAGACAGGAAGTGTTATCATTTTAGGATTAGTACATTTTCCAATCTGAATATAAAATGTCTTTCTATTTACCTGTGTCTTCTTCAAATTATTTTAACAGAGGCTGGGGATATAGCTCAGTTGTTAGAGTGCTTGCCTTGCTAGCTCAAGGCCCTGGGTTCAATCCTCAGCACCGAAAAAAAAAAAAAAAAAAAAAAAAACTATTTTAACAGTTGTTCACTGTTTTTCTTTTTAATTCTGTACAATATTTATTCCTTGACATTTTAATTTTTGAAATGATACTGAACATAATTATGATCTTAATTTTATTTTTGAGTGGCTCATTGCTAATATACAGAGAAAAAATTTATTTTTTTTCTTATTAATTTTTTTATCCTGCAATCTTAGTGAAGTTTAACTGTTTGTATTTGGTTTTGTGATTTTTTAGGATTTTCTATATACGAGATCATGTCATTTGTGATAGTTACAGTTCTACTTCTTTGTTTGTAATTTGGAGTTATTGTTCTCTTGCCTACGTGCTCTGGTTAGACCCTCCAGTACAATTTAGAATTGGTGAGAGTAGACATCCTTGACTTGGTCCCAGTCCCGGGGAAATATTTAATGTTAGATGTGGGCTTTCCACTGATGCTTTTTCTCATGTTAAGAATCTTCCCTGTCATCCTAACTTGTTGAATGTTTTGGAAGGAAAATCCTGGATTTCATAAAATGCTTATTACATATCAATGAGATGTTCACTTGTTTTCTATTTTTTTATTTTATGAATGTACTGCATTACTATTTCCTGACTTTTAAAAATTTGAATCTGTCTTACTACCTATAATAAATACCATTTGGGTTGAGTTTTGTGCAGTGTTAGAGACAGGGGTTTAGTTTCATTTTGCTGCATATGGACTTCCAGTTTTCCCAGCACCTTTTGTTGAACAGGCTGTCTTTTCTCCATTCTATGTTTTTGGCACCTTTGTCTAGTATGAGAAAACTATATTTATGTGGGTTTGTCTCTGTGTCTTCTATTCTGTCCCATTGGTCTACCTGTCTATTTTGGTGCCAATACCATGCTCTGTACTATATTTTAAGGTCTGGTATTATGATACCTCCTGCTTCACTTTTCTTGCTCAGGATTGTTTTGGCTCTTTGAGGTCTTTTATTCTTCTGAATGAAATTTGTGATTGCTCTCTCTATTTCTATGAGGTACGTCATTGGGATTTTAATTGGAATTGCATTGAATTTGTATAGTACATTTGGTAGTATGGTCATTTTGACAATATTAAATCTGCCTATCCAAGAACATGGGAGATCTTTCCATCTTCTGAGGTTTTCTTTATTTCTTCAGTGTTCTGTAGTTCTCTTTGTAGAAGTCTTTCACCTTTTTTGTTAGATTCATTCCCAAGTATTTTATTTTTTTAGGCTATTGTGAATGGGGTAGTTCTACTAATTTCTCTTTCAGAGGATTCATCAACTTATAACTCAACTCAAAATGGATCAAAGACCTTGGAATAAGATCAGAGACCTTGCACCTTATGAAGAAAAAGTAGTTCTAAATCTTCATGTCAGCTTAGGAAAAGACATCCTTAACATGACTCCCAAAGCACAAGAAATAAAAGCAGGAATCAATAATTGGGGTAGATTCCATCTAGAAAGCTTTTTCTCAGCAAAGGAAACTATCAACAAAGTGAAGAGAGAGCCTACAGAGGTGGAGAAACTCTTTGCCATACATACTTCACATACAACATTAATCTCCAGAATCTATAAAGAACTCAAAAGACTTTACACCAAGAATACAAATAACCTAATCAATAAATGGGCTAAGGAAATGAGCAGGCACTTCACAGAAGAAGATCTACAAACAATCCACAGATATATAAAAAAATCTTCAACATCTCTAGTAATAAGAGAAATGCAAGTCAAAACTCCCTAATATTCCATCTCACCCCAATTAGAATGGCAATTATCAAGAATACAAGCAACGATAAGTGTTGTCAAGGTTGTGGGGAAAAAGGCACATTCATACATTGCTGGTGGGTTACAAATTAGTGCAACCACTCTGGAAAGCAGTGTGGCGATTCCTTAGAAAACTTGAAATGGAACCACCCTTTGCCCCAGCTATCCCACTCCTTGGCCTATACCCAAAGGACTTAAAATCAGCATACTACAGAGATACAGCCACATCAATGTTCATAGTTGCTCAATTCACAATAGGTAGATTGTGGAACCAACCTAGATGCCCTTCAATAGATGAATGGATAAAGAAACTGTGGTATATATATACACAATGGGATATTACTCAGCCATAAAGAACAAAATGATGGCATTTGCTGATAAATCGCAAATTTATTGCAGTTGGAGAATATCATTTAAGTGAGGTAAGCCAATCCCAAAAAACCAATGCCGAATGATCTCTCTGATAAGTGGATGATGATACATAACAGGGGGTGGGAAGGAGGCAAGGATGGAGGAGGATGGATTGTATAGAAGAAAAAGAGGGGTGGGTAGGGAGTGCAGGGAAGGAAAAATAACAGAACAAGACAAACATCATTACCCTATTTACATGTATGATTGCACAAATGGGATGACTATTTCATCTACAACCAGAGAAACAACAGTCGTACACCATTTGTGTACAATGACTCAAAATAAATGAATAAATAAATAAATAAATTAATTAATTAGTTAATTAATCAATTAATTCCATTTGGGCATGGTATGTGGTCTTTTCATATGCTGCCAGATTGTGTCTGCTATTATTTCCTTGATGATTTTTATGTGTATATTCATAATGCATATTAATTTGTAGTTTTCATTATTGAGCTGTATTTGTCTAATTTTTTTCTGATTTTGTTTCCAGTGTAATATTGGCTTGGTAGGATAAGTAAGGAAAAATTTTTTTTCTTCTAAAAATTTTGGTATGTCTCTAAAGGATAGTTTTTATTTATTCTTTAAATGTTTAGTAGAATTTACCAGAGATCCCACTTAGTCCTATACTTGTCTTTGTATAAAAAATGTTTTCCCCCACTTTATGAATAAATTGATTAAGTATACTTTATTTTTAATGCACTTTTATGTTTACAAGTGGGTTCTTTTTATTTCAGTAAGGCTGTTACAATTATCCGTCTCATCGATGATTTTAGTAATTGGAATCCTTTTTTCCCTTGCAAGTCTAGATAAAAGCTCTAATTTTTTTGATCTTTTCAAAGAGCTAGTTATTAGTTTCCATGATTTTCTTCCCTTTTTAATTGTTTTATATTTTTTCTGCTCTAATTTTCATTATTTTCTTCTTTCTTGACTTGAGATTACTTTGTTCTTTAGTGTCTAGCTCTGTAACAGAAAGTTAGAAAAAATGAGTTATTGATTCAAGGTCTGTCTTAATTTATATATCATACCTATATACTTATCTGTGTACATGTATGCTTACCTATGAATATATATATATATATGCATGTACATGCTGTCAACTACAAATTTTCCACTAAATGCACCTTTTGCTTACCCCAAAGTTGTATATGTTTCAGCTTTTGTTTTCATCTCAGAGCATTCAGATTTTTCTAGTGCTATCTTTTTTAACCCATTAGTTATTTAGCAGTGTGTTGTTAAATTTCCATGCATTTGTGGATTTGTCAAATTTTCTTCTCTGCTGACTTCTATTAGTCAATTTTCTATCACTATAACAAATATCTGAGATAATGAAATTGTCAGAATTAAAGGATTTTTGTTTTTTTTTTTGGCTCACAGTTTCAGATGATCCACTCCGTGACTGGTGGGCCTGTCTCACCTAGATTTGTAGCAAAGCAGTAACCTGGTGGGAGCACATGGTGTAGGAATTCCATTTATCTCCTGATCAGACTCTAGTTTCATTCAGTTACAATCGGAGAAAATAGTTCGTATGAGTTTAGTCTTTTTAAACATCCACACTTTTTTGTTTCTTACGCTCTATCATGGAGAACAGTCCATGTGCACATGAGAAATAGGTTTATTCTCTGTTCATAGAAAATTCTGTTTATGTCTGTTAATTTATTAAAAGTGTCTATTTCTTCCTTTAATCACATCAGTGTTTGTTGCTATACTTCATGGAGCTGCATTAAGGCCTATATGTCTTTATAATCACTATATCTCATTGGTACATAGTTATTTTTAACATAAAATATCCCTTTCTGTCTCTGCTAAGGAATATTCATCTTAAATATTTTTGTGTTTTATCATAGTTACGATACTTCCTTCGGTTCCTACCTAATGTATATTCTTGTTCTTCCTTGTACTTTCAAACTTTTCCGACTTTTCTGTGTCTTTGAATTCAAAGTGGTTCTCAATTGTCAGGAAAACTTTGGAGAATATTGTTTTCGCCATTTATCTAGCATTTGTCTTTTTATTGGAGTGTTTGTAAAATTCTTAATGTACTGGCTGGCTAGAATTTTGATAAGCATGTGTGCTCACTCTTTCTTCCTACAGTTTCCATCTTTGTTCTAACATGCATTCAGAACACAAGGTCAAGTCACTCCCTGCTGTGAGGGGAAACAGAGAACTCAGGGACACTCCTTCGGTGACACCATGATCGTTTCAGACTTTCCCTCCATATCTCAGATGTTTCACACATTGACCAAATAAAATGATGATGCCGTCGTGTCACATTTTCTTTTAAAAATAGTCACTTTTTGGCATTTGAGTGTTATTTTGTTAATCAGTAGTGAGGAGCTCAAGACCAAAGTTGTGCTTTGGTAAAAAAAACATGTAGCAAGTGGAATTTATCAAAGGATTTGTATCGCATGATTATAATATTTCAGTCTAGCTGTTTGATACATAGTTGGGCCTAGCGAGGAGTCTAACACCTTACCGGGACATCCTTAAATTCCTTTGCTGTGACTGGATGAGCTTCTTTCACATATTTCTCTTTTAATAACAAAAGGAATACCAACATTGGTTAAATATGTCGGCAAGCGGTACAGTAGTGAGATAAGGTATTTAGTAAAGCAAATGAAAATCTCAGAACACTTTCTCAAAGAACCAACTTTTTGTTTTGTCAATTTTTTGAATAGTTTCTTTTGTTTCAATTTCATTGATTTCAGCTCTATTTTTAATTATTTCATCTCTTCTACTACTTTTGCTGTTATTTTGTTCTTCTTTTTCTAGGGCTTTGAGCTGTAATGTTAGGTCATTTAGTTGTTGACTTTTCATTCTTTTATGGAATGCGCTCCATGCAATGAATTTTCCTCTTAGTACCGTTTTCATAGTGTCCCAGAGATTTAGATATGTTGTATCATCATTCTCATTGACCTCTAAGAATTTTATAATCTCCTCCCGGGTGTTTTTTGTTATCCATGTTTCATTCAATAGCATATTATTTAGTCTCCAAGTGTTGGAGTAATTTCCCTTTTTCATTTTCTCATTGATTTCTACTCTCAGTCCATTATGATCTGATAGAAAACAAGACAGTATCTCTATTTTTTTGCATTTCCTAAGGGCTGCTTGTGGCATAACATATGGACTATTTTTGAGAAGGTTCCATGTGCTGCTGAGAAGAAAGTGTATCAGCTCGTTGATGGATGGTATATTCTATATATGTCTATTAAGTCTACATTATTGATTGTGTTATTGAGTTCTATGGTGTTTTTGGTTGGATTTTGTTTGCAGGATCTATCTAGTGGTGACAGCAGTGTGTTAAAGTCGCCCAGAATTATTGTGTTGTGGTCTATGTGATTCTTGAAATTGAGAAGGATTTGTTTGATGTACAGGGGTGCACCATTGTTTGGGGCATAAATATTTACTATCGTTATGTCTTCCTGATTTATGGTTCCCTTAAGCAGGATGAAATGTCCTTCTTTATCCCTTCTGACTAACTTTGGCTTGAAGTCCACTTTATCTGATATAAGGATGGAAACCCCCGCATTTTTACTGAGTCCATGTGCATGGTAGGTTTTTACCCATCCTTTCACCTTTAGTCTGTGGATGTCTTTTCCTATGAGGTGAGTCTGTTGCAGGCAGCATATTGTTGGGCCTTTCTTTTTAATCCATTCTGCCAGTCTATGTCTTTTGATTGATGAGTTTAGGCCTTTAATGTTCAGGGTTATTATTGAGAAATAATTTGTATTCCCAGTCATTTGGCTTATTTTTGGTTTTTAAGTTGGCTTGGTTTCTCCTTTGAGTGTTTTTTCTCTAAGGTAGTTCCTCCCTTTGTTGACCTCCATTGTTGTTTTTCATTTCCTCCTCATAGAATATTTTGTTGAGAACATTCTGTAGTGCAGGCTTTCTATTTGTAAATTCTTTTAACTTTTGTTTATCATGGAAGGATTTTATTTCATCTTCAAACCTGAAGGTTAGTTTTGCTGGGTATAGGATTCTTGGTTGGCAACCATGTTCTTTCAGAGCTTGAAATATGTTGTTCCAGGCCCTTCTAGCTTCTAGAGTCTGGGTTGAGAAGTCGGCTGCTATCTGTATTGGTCTCCCCCTATGTGTAATCTCATGCTTTTCTCTCGCGGCCTTCAAAATCCTATCTTTATTTTGAATGATAGGCATTTTTATTATAATGTGTCTTGGTGTGGATCTGTTGTCATTCTCTGCATTTGGTGTTCTGTTGGTTCTTTGAGAAAGTAAACAAAATATACAAACCCTTAGCTACACTATCAAAGAGAAGGAGAGAGAAGACTCAAATTACTAAACATAATGCAAAAGGAAATATCACAACAAACACCACTGAGGTACAGCGCATAATGAGAAGCTACTTTGAAAATCTGTATTCCAACAAAATAGAAAGTACCGAAGACATTGACAAATTTCTAGAGACATGTGCTCCTCCCAAACTGAACCAGAAGGACATACACGATTTAAACAGATCAATATCAAGCAATGAAATAGAAGAAGCCATTACAAATCCACCATCCAAGAAAAGCCCAGGACCAGACGGATTCTCAGCAGAGTTCTACAAGACCTTCAAAGAAGAACTCATTCCAATACTTCTCAAAGTATTCCAGGAAATAGAAAAGGAGGGTACCCTACCAAACTCATTCTATGAAGCTAATATCACCCTCATACCCAAACCAGGAAAAGACACATCAAGGAAAGAAAATTTTAGACCAATATCCTTGATGAATATAGATGCAAAGATCTTTAACAAAATATTGGCAAACCGTATCCAAAAACATATTAAGAAAATTGTGCACCACGATCAAGTGGGATTCATCCCTGGAATGCAAGGATGGTTCAACATTCGTAAATCAATAAACGTAATCCATCATGTCAATAGACTTAAGGATAAGAATCATATGGTTATTTCAATTGACACAGAAAAAGCATTCGACAAAATACAACACCCTTTCATGCTCAAAACACTAGAAAAAACAGGGATAGTAGGAACATACCTGAACATTGTAAAGGCTATTTATGCTAAGCCCATGGCCAACATCATGCTTAATGGAGAAAAACTGAAACCATTCCCTTTAAAAATGGGAACAAGATAGGGGTGTCCTCTTTCACCACTTCTATTCAACATTGTCCTCGAAACTCTAGCCAGAGCAATTAGGCAGACTAAAGAAATTAAAGGGATACGAATAGGAAAAGAGGAACATAAGCTGTCACTATTTGTGGACGACATGATTCTATATGTAGAGGATCCAAAAACCTCCTCCAGAAAACTTCTAGACCTCATCAATGAATTCAGCAAAATAGCAGGCTATAAAATCAACACGCATAAATCTACAGCATTTTTATATGCAAGCAACGAAACAGCTGAAAGGGAAATGAGGAAAACAACTCCATTTGCAATAGCCTCAAAAAAAATAAAATACTTGGGCATCCATCTAACCAAAGAGGTAAAAGATCTCTACAATGAAAACTACAAAACATTGAAGAAAGAAATTAAGGAAGACCTTAGAAGATGGAAAGATCTCCAATGCTCTTGGATAGGCAGAATTAATATTGTCAAAATGGCCATACTACCAAAGGTGGTATACAGATTCAATGCAATTCCAATTAAAATCCCAATGACATACCTTACAGAAATAGAGCAATCAGTCATGAAATTCATCTGGAAGAATAAGAAACCCAGAATAGCGAAAGCAAACCTTAGCAGGAAGAATGAAACAGGGGTATTGCAATACCAGCACTTCAACTATACTACAAAGCAATAGTAACAAAAACAGCGTGGTATTGGCACCAAAATAGACAGGTAGATCAATGGTACAGAATAGAGGACACAGACACAAACCCAAATAAATACAATTTTCTAATACTAGACAAAGGGGCCAAAAATACACAGTGGAGAAAAGATAGCCTCTTGAACAAATGGTGCTGGGAAAACTGGAAATCCATATGCAACAGAGTGAAACTAAACCTATCTCTCACCCTGCACAAAACTCAACTCACAATGGATCAAGGACCTTGAAATCAGACCAGAGACCCTGCATCTTATAGAAGAAAAAGTAGGTCCAAATCTTCACCTTGTTGGCTTAGGATCAGACTTCCTTAACAGGACTCCCATAGCACAAGAAATAAAAGCAAGAATCAATAACTGGGATAGATTAAAACTAAATAGCTTTCTCTCAGCAAAGGAAACTATCAACAATGGGAAGAGAGAGCCTACAGAGTGGGAGAATATCTTTGCCACTCATACTTTAGATAGAGCACTAATTTCCAGAATCTATAAAGAACTCAAAAAACTCTACACCAAGAATACAAATAACCCAAACAACAAATAGGCTAAGGAAATGAACAGACGCTTCACTGCAGAAGATCTACCAGCAATCAACAAACATATGAAAAAATGTTCACCATCTTTAGTAATAAGAGAAATGCAAGTCAAAACTACACTAACATTCCATCTCACCCCAATTAGAATGGTGATTATCAAGAATACAAGCAACAATAGGTGTTGAAGAGGATGTGGGGAAAAAGGTACACTCATACATTGCTGATGGGGCTGCAAATTAGTGCAGCCACTCTGGAAAGCAGTATGGTGACTCCTTAGAAAACTTGGAATGGACCTACCATTTGACCCAGCTATTCCACTCCTCGGCCTATACCCAAAGGACTTAAAATCAGCATACTACAGAGATACAGCCACATCAATGTTCATAGCTGCACAATTCACAATAGCCAGACTATGGAACCAAACTTGATGCCCTTCAATTGATGAATGGATAAAGAAGCTGTGGTATATATATACAATGGAATATTACTCAGCCATAAAGAATGATAAAATTATGGCATTTGCAGGCAAATGGATGAAATTGGAGAACATTATGCTAAGTGAGAGAAACCAATCTCAAAAATCCAAAAGACGAATGATCTCACTGATAAGCGGATGATGGCACTTAATGGGGGGGTGGGAGGGGGGCAAGAATGGAGGGAGGAGGGATTGTATAGAGGGAAAAGAGAGGTGGGAGGGGTGGGGGGAAGGAAAAAAATAATGGAATGAATCAAACATCATTACTCTATGTGAATGTATGAATATGCAAATGGTACACTGTTACTCCATGTACAAAGTGAAAGAACATGTATCCCATTTGTTTACAATAAAAAATAAATAAATAAATAAATAGATAAAGAAAGAAAGAAAGAAAGAAAGAAAGAAAGAAAGAAAGAAAGAAAGAAAATCTCAGAAGGCACTCAGAAGGCGTAAGATAGAAATAACTAGGCTAAACAGTATAGAAAAGCTTTAAAGGAAATTAAAAACGACAGTCATTATTTTAAAAACTGTGTTCAAATTGAGACTCTTTGAAAGTGACAGCTGTGTAAGGGCCTGAATGAGCAGAGGGGGCACCCCGCATGCCCAGCCCCCGGAGAACAACTTCAGGAAAGAGGTAAGGGCAGGGTCACAATGGGAGTGTTGGAGCAGCTCAGAAAAGAGCTTGTACGCATTTCAGAGTGAATAGAGAAGTCGAGATGGAGTCAGAAATTCCTGCTTCTCCTTGCAGCTGTTGACCATTCCAACTCGACTGTTTTTGTTATCTCACTACTGTTAATACTTCTTAGTACGTGTGCGCTCTCAGGAGGAGGTTGGGCAGAGCTGTGAGGCCCTGGGTCCCTGTGAAGGGTTCCCCACCAGAATAGGATCCCTCACAGCGTCAGGGTACAACTTCTGGAAAATCCCAGCTGGGAATCCTCGTCGTCCGTGGGTGTGAGTAATTCTCCTTTGTGCAGGACAGATGACAGGCGATAAGACTTTATAAAGAGTATCCTGGGCTGTGGCATGCACACTCTCCCTCTTACACACACACACACACACACACACCAATTAACAATTTTCATCTTCCGATTCTCTAAATCAGGGAAGCAGAGGCAGAAACGTCGCGCTGTTCTCTGTTTCTGTCCCATTTTAACACACTGGAATCATCTCGCAGGTGCTCCCATCCCGTGTATATCTGACTTATTCAGTGTAACATTCGGACTACCATGAGAATTTTGAAAAGCTTTGTTTTAAAAGCATACTTTCAAACAATTGAACCCATGTTCCTCTTTTGCGTTTTTTCCGCAGCTACAGTTGCAGCCTCACTATTTTGTTGTGGTTTGCGGGCAGCCTCCCGTGTGTCCTCTAACCACCGTCTGTTGACCCAAATCCAAACCGGCTGCTCCGCTGAGCATGTCCCTTGACGACTTGGCGTAATTCTATTTGTAAGTATTACTCCCTCACAGCAAGTCTCCAGCTTTGTATTTTCTCCAGGTAGCTGGACCTATATTCACACATATGAATATTATATTTAAGTGGAGAGACAATGTCTTGGTAATTCTATCAGAAATGATTTTTGTTTCAAGGAAAAGTTATTTCCTTAATGTTTTGATGAGGGCAATGAAAATGAGCACATCTTGTTTAAATTCTACTTCCATTTCTGAGAATATTAAATCTTGTGACCCAAAATGAAATGCCTGCTATCTTACATTTGCAAAAGTATTTGACTCTAGTCTTATTATGGTTAATTACTATTTGTATCTTATTTAGCTTCTCAATACTGTGTTATAGATTCTTAAATTGTAATTATGTACACAGAGACATTTATTTGGTTCATTGTTTTGTCTTTCAAATACTATATAATTAAGCTAAATACCCCTTAAACCCTTGTTAGTTGTTAAATAATATTGTTCATAATACTATTCAGTGAAATGCAAGATGGAAAGAATATGAATCCTGCTATAATATTCTTACTCCTACTTGTGTCTTGAAATGAGAAAATTCCTTAAACTTATCAAAGACAAATTTTTCCATATGAAGAATGTGTACCCAAGAATAAAATGGCTTACTGAAATTATCTGTATAGGGAAATGCCCAGTGTAGGTTAATGAGTTGGGCAAAGTTGACCTTAGACACCCCCATTACACTCTAGATCAGTGTCTTACAATGTCCTCCAAATAGAACTAAGTGCAAATATTGCACTTAGTTAAATCATGCTCTGAATTTCCTTGTTTTAAACCTACAAAGGGTTGTTTTCCTAAGTATTTATGTGACATTCTTTCATTAGGGTTCTGAAGTTTCATAGTTTGCCTTCATGTTTATTTTATGATCTTGGGAGGATAGAGTGTGGTAGTCCATAAAGACTTCTTCATGTTTAAATTCTTTGATTTTTATGTACTCATTTACTTATCTGGTGCTAAACTAATAACTACATAAGTTCAGTCTCTGAAACTATATCATTGCCAATATTAATACTAAGATAGAATGTAAAACAATTTTATTATGAATCTTTTAAGGAGGTGACTTTTAAGTAGCTTTGTTATGATCAGGGAGCTCTTAAAATATATTTCTTAAAAACATTATTAACGATTTAAAATTGATTATGAACAGTGTCTTTAGCTAAGAGAATCAAGGCAGTGTTTTAATGGCCTAAAACATGAATAGAAAAAAATATCAGTCACCTTGATTGATATTAGGATGTTATTTTACATTATTCATCCTAGGATTTAAATCTTTCACTAGCATAACATCGACCGGTGGAATTCTAATTGTCAGTTGGCTGAAGTTTATTTACTAATTTTGCTATACCATTTCCTCAGTTTTAGCCGAAGGATAATGACTTAATTAGTTGCAACATTTTTTTTTTCTCACCCAATTTGTCAATCTAGTGACACCAACCTGCATTTCAATTTTTTTTTTCTCCTAGTGATCTAAATTCCCTACAGTGATTTCCTACTGAGTAACCACTGAAATATTAACAGTTAGATGTTCTTCCAAATACCCTGAAGGAGCTGGAACTTATCTTTGCTTTAAGATATTGGTTTTTTGAACTTTAAATCTGTTCTAATCCCCTCCAAGATAGAGTTGAATGATTATTATTGTATTCTGTCTTAATTTATGTTCCCTGGAAGTACATCCTCAGATAGACAAGTGTTTACTTTTAGCCAAGTGTAGTGTATTTTGTAGGTGACTGCAAGAAACACAATCAGTAGTGCAATAGACACAGAAAAGCAGGAATCTCCATGCAGAGTTCTTCAACAGTGCATTGTCAATGAGAGAGAGAGTGGCAATCTCGTCGTAATGTGGAACACGTGTATTAGAGAGCTATCTTTAGAACACACCTGTTAACAGTCATCCTTGTAGAACACGTATGCTATAGAGTTACCCTGACCAGTCTTTGAGGAAGCTGGAGTAAATGTGTGCCCAGTCTCTTAACTTCCTAGTTGAGATGTACTCCTGGGAGGATATCAATTCCTGGACTCTTTGAGCCTGAACCCAGATTCAGTTCCAGAAAATGCTCTCAAATAGCTGAAGTCAGCTGTACATGCACTAAGGGGAGGTGTAACGGGACTTGAGTGGAACGCTGATGGCTACTGCAGAACTCATTTTTCTTCTTCTTGCATTTCTTTTCTCTTTTAACTCTATCTTTTGTTATATTAACGATAATGCTATTTCCTCGACTATATGTTTTTCTCTGTATACTGGCAATCTATCTTATAATCATCTAGAGAATACCTAAATATAATAATTAAGAATAATATACATGATGCATATTGTTCTTATGAATGTCTATAAATCTAATTTGCTAAGAGAAGAAAGCAAAACAGAAACAGCTATTATGACATTCCCCATAGTGAAGCTTTGGGGCTGTTGCCTCAGCTTCTAACAACAATGATAGTATACGCACATGTGCACAGTGAAAAACAAAATAGGCATTCCTGGAAACCATCAACAGGCCAGAAAAGGAAAAGAGCAAAGTTGTGAGAGGATCTAAAGCAGTCAGAGTGGCGGCTTCCAGACTCCCACAGATGCAATGTGAACCAGGTCAATGGTTTATAGAAATACAGGGTACTCGCAAGTGAGGAATCTGAATCGTCTCACTGCTTGAAATTAGGAATTTTGATGAAGTTTGCCAAGTTGTTGAAGAAAGGCAAAATACCCTCTGGGGATCACAGGGCATACACCACAGTCAAATGGGAAGGGGCCCTGAAGTAGTCTCATCAACAGTACCCTGAAGTAGGCTCTCAGGTCCTCAACTTTCTGTGGAAGGTCAAAGCAACACCTGGGCTGCTCACCTGCTCCAGGTGTCATATCCTGAAAGCTCAGCACTTCCTGGGAAGACCCTTCTTTCATTCACGTTTCACAAATGGCTACACATAGCAAGCCATCAAGAAAGAAGGCCATCCCAAGGTCAACCCAAGGGCCATGGAGGACCATGGACAAAGCAGCTCCTTCCTTAGAGCCGAGATTCTGTCTGTGAAGTGGATTTACCAAGCAAATTACTCAGCATCTATCTCAGAGATTGGAGCATGTAAAGCTATCTTCTATTTCTTTCTTTTCCCTCTTGGGATGTGAACTTTTATTCAGTTCTCTCATTAATACTCTACTAGTGCATGTAACTGCATTAAGGGCTATGTGCTGGCATTTACTTTATAGGTTGTAGGGTTAAAATATTCAACATACAAATCAGATATAGAGGACTGTTCACTACCCAACTACCTAGGACTTTGAACTAAATTCTCCAACTGAATGAAAATTTATTTTTAGGTTAGGAAAGATGTGTTCTGTGAGTGGCCCAAATTATATAGATGAGCAAGGTGAGCAAATGGCAAGTTGAGATAAGACTAAGTGGGGATTTTTCTCCACCATGAGAAAACTGCATGTTGACACTTGAGGACAGGTGGACAAATATCAGACTTAAGACTATGACTGGTCTGAAATTGTATCATGAAAATTAAAAATCTTTATACATTTAATATAATAGTGGCTGAGCTGAACAGGTCATCATATAAAAAATGGAATCTTCCAGTATGTGGTAGGTGTGCTCAAATTTTAAGAGTCACTAACTGTATATTTGTGATGGAGGGTGAATCAAGTTAGGTGTTTACAGCATTGGAAATGTAAAAGGAAATCTAAATGGGTAGATGAAGTTTAAGAATTCTACTCATAGATAGAAAGTAAAAATAAAAATTAAATGTAAGATAAAATACAGAAAGAAAAAGGATACTTTCTAAAAGAAATAACATTGCAAAACTTCCCAGAACAGAAATATGGACGATTCCAATTTCCACTGAGACCATAGGTCAACTTTTACAGAAAGTTTAACACCTATAGGGAAAGGCAGAAATTGTCACAAAGTGTCAAAGAACCATGGTTCAGATTTTAGGAGATTCTTGACTGGGGGCAGAAGGAAGAAGCAAGCCACATACAAAGTTAGAAGTCAGTAAATAGATTTCTTTAAAATTCTAAAGGGGAAAAAAACTTCTGAATAGAAATCAATAGACATTCAATTTTCAATAAAATATACTGGTAGAATTCTCAACTGGTAGAATAAAGATCTTTTCAAGTGTGAAGTATTTTCATATGCAACCATTTTCAGGAAGTTACTGGAGAATATGCTTCACCAGTGTGGGAGACCAAATTATAAAAGAATATGTGGGAACCCAAAACCGTCACAAGCAAACAGTGACGTATTGGGAACTTTCACAGAGCATTAAAACTCAATTGCTCATGACTTTGCCCATGACTTTGCTGCTGACTCAAGAAGCAATAATTTATATTGAAAAAGAACAAGGTTTGTGTCCTACATGGTCATTTCCAAGAGAAATAAAAATGGATCTGGTCAAGTATTCAATGTGAAATTTGTATTGACTGAAGTTTCTCAGTTATTAAGACTTTGAAGATAAATTTATTATAGCTACACAGAAAACTAAGCAAATAAAAGTGATGCAAAGGAAGTAAGAGAAAATCACAGGACAAATGAAACATTTTGAAAACATACTTTGTACTTTACCAGTGAATAGTATTTACAAAATAACAATCCTGTAAAATTTGCATAATGATTTAGCCAGATATATATCCTTTTGTAGAGAGGGTAAAGAGAAATGAATTTAATACAGTGTGGAAGGGGGTAGGAAAATTGAGCTTAGAAAAGACATTAATGATGTCTAAATTTGAAATGATAGGATTAGATGCACAGGATTATTATTTGGTAATATATGAGACATTTTTGAAGAAATGACTAAGAGAAATGAAAGAAACGACATGCATATGAAGAGCTCATGACTTGCAGCAGACATTTCCATCTTTCCCTCCTGCCTGCCTTCCTTCCTTTTCCTACATTCTCATGGACCTTGTGATGTTCAAGATAGGACTGTATAAAAGTGTCACATTAATAAGAATATACTAACTAAATTTAACAGGCATCACCTGAAAACATATAGAAATAAAATAACAGCATTAAAAGTAAAGGTTTAAATTGCATTTTAAAAACAGCAGTTTAAAAAATAAAATGGCATCAGATTCATCATCATCAGATGAAAAACCCCAGGAAATAGTTTTATCTTTGAAGAATTTCCAATCTAAAATTCTATATTCCACTGAATTGTCATTAAAAATGAAGCAAAAAATATTTTATATAAAAATTAAGTCTCTTTTTGAAAGAGTAATCAGAGTAACGATTATTAAATAATTTGAAGGGATGTATTTTTCTAGATAGCATGGAGATAATGCTCATACACACATAAGTGAACAGAGAAAGAAAATGAAATATAAATAGAGACATAAGTCATTAAATGTAAATAACAATTATGTCATTGCATATAAAATGTTGGCGGTAACATTTGACTTTGCAATGTGAAATGAAAAGTCTTATTAATAGGAAACCATACTTTTATTTTCTTGTAATGATCCAAATTCTTGCTTCAATTGGAAAAACATACTTGTCTTTTATTTTCTGTTTTCAAAATGGTTGGAATTCCTAACAATTTTACACAGCATTGATAATCTATAGTCAAATAAAAACATGGAAAAATTTCTTATCCAAAAATATAAAATCTTCTATTCAAAATACAATAAGAATGAAATAAAATGCACTAAAAATAGCACCATGAGGACAAAAAGAAGAAAATAAATAGAAAAAAAGACCACTGGTTAGCAGAAAGCCCAATTTAAATGATAGAAATAAATTTAAATGTAACATTGATAATAATTATAAATAATTATTATTATAAATAAATTATCCTTAAAGGATGGGATATTAAATTGGAAAAAGGAAAGATAAGGTTATTCATTCTCAAGGGTAATGCTTTTACATACCATGATGAGAAATGTTTATAAAAGAAAGTGATAACCTCAAACTAATAAAATACAGATTAAAAGAAAGTTGATATATTACAGTTAAAAGAGAATGCTGTATAATTAAGGCCAAATGTAATCATAGCAATGAAAAGGTAATTATTACATCACTTGTGGTAAGATATTTTGCCTTTCAAGATAAAGCGATCCCGAAATTTCAGTATGTTGAAAGAACTCAGCAAAAACCGTTATTTCTTGCCTACTCTACTCTACAGGCCCAGCATGTGTTGGCTGGGAATGTAAGGATACCAGGTACCCAGACTTGCTCTACTGGATTATCCTTTCCTTAAGCATATGATTGTTTCCTGCATTTGTTCCAGTAGTAGAAGAGGACATGAGCAATCCTGCTCCAGCTCTTAAGCTGTCTCACTCATTTCATTGGTCAACGCAAGTCCTGCTTAAAGAAGTTGCAAAAGCAGAACACTTCTAAATGTCTAGCAGGAATGAATAACTAGCCTTTAACAAGACCAGACAACTACCACAACTACATATTGGTAAAATGTGCATTATTCATAAAGATAAAGCAATTATGAATATTTGTAAACTAATGCAGAATAAAAATCTATTAAGCAAATCAGATATTTTCAAAGAAAAATTAACAATACCAGAAATGTTTAGGGTGAGTTTTCTGTAACTTTTTGGAAAAGCTAACAGATCAAAGAGACAAAATTAAATATAGACTTTTTTTTAAAAAAGAGCAGAATGTGTTATCATACAATATGCATAACATGACTTAGCCTAACAATATAACTTCTTGCTCTGCCACTTTCAACAAGGGCCTTCCATGTCACCATACTCTCCTGCATCAAGTAGCAGAGGTGGGCAGAATATAGGAAGCTGAACATTATGCAGCATATTGTCTACCCTAAAAGACATCTCAAGCCCTGATTCACAATTCCTGTGAATGTGATCTCATTCGGAAATACAGTTTTTGCAGGTGTAGTCAAGGAGAGATCATGATGGATTAAGCTGGGTCCTACTGCAACATGACAGGTTAAGCACAGGAGAAGAGACCCAGCCATGCACACAGGGACAATGCCATGTGACTATGGCTGTGGAGACTGCAGTGACCAAGCTAACACACCAGCAGGTAGAAGAGAGGTGTAAAGCAGGCTATCACACAGGTCTTCCAGAAGGTTCCCACCCTACTGATGCTTGAATTTTGGCAATCTATTCTTTCAATTTAAGAGTAAGTTTCTATTGTTTTAAATCACCAAGCGTGTGCTGGATCTTGGCAGTCATAGGAAATGAATGGAATATGTAAGGGAGACTTCTACACGCCAGACCTGAAAAAGGGAGACAGACAGGTGCCCGTCATTATTCATGTTCTGTTTGCCAATTCTCCCTCCACTTCCAACTGCAGTGCAGATTGGGAATTGGAATCTGGTTGTATTCTAGGAAGAAGAGGAGATTTTTCAATAAATAATCACTCAACTTATGCCACAGGAAACTGTATATAAAGACACTTTTGATAACGAAGTGTAAAAGGGGCAGCAAAATGTAAGTGACAAGTTATTTAAAGCTATGTTAAATGAGTACATTTTTGCCAAGGGTTCCTGATTTAGAGGAACTTCATCCTTAAATGTATTTGTTAACAAATTAGAAGGAGAAATAAATTAGGCTTTCAACTCTGAAAGTCATTAAAACTGTAAAAAGGGAAACTAAAAGAAATCAGAGCAGAAATGGATACAATATATAAAATGCAAATTACCCACAGAGTCAATAATCACATATAATGATGGAGCCACACACAGATACATAGTTACAGAGTTACATAATTATATGGCAATACATGGCTGCATATGGTATATATGTATGGGTAGTATTATTTAGTATGATTGAACAACAGTATATGTATATATGGAGAGAGAACAATCAAGAAAATGCTATATTGAGGAAAATATTTCTAATAAAATATTACTTTTATCTTAAGTTAAAAATGTTAAATTATATATTTGAAGGTATTTCACATGACTTATTAATGTGAGAATTGCTCTTTTCACTGGACATTTTCACATAATTCTCACAATTCTAATGCAGCATTTTCTACATTGAAGTGAAGAAAGAAGCCACAGGGACACTCGGCCCTGCACTAATGCAGGCACACTCTCCCTTACCTGTAGACAAGGGTCCCACTGCATGTGCCATCCCAAGTCCTGAGCTGAATCATCAAGAGGGGGCAGCTTTTAACATCTCACAACTGAATTGGTAAATGTCCACTTCTCTTTCCAGGTGAATTGTTTTCTTTTGATATTGAAAAACAGTTAACATAATTCCTTAATAATACCATGAGAGGACATTTCACTTACATTTTCCATTTCTTCCTTAATCTTCACACTTTGGGGATCAGGAGTGTGAATATCTGAGAGCAGTTGCCTGGAACTACCCAGCATCATTCATTCCTGGATGCTGCTCCATGCTGTTATTAAAAGTGATTGGAGTTCCTAATGGAGATGCTGTGTATTTAAATACTGAGGATATTGCTCTACCTCTAAATGCCTCTCTGTACTTACTTGAGGACTTCAAGGCAGTAGCACTTAAATATTGACTCCTTGGTCACACATGTCCTTTGTACTCTCTTTGCCAACATTTTTCTTGCAACATAATTATTCTTAATACTTAAGAGAGCCAGGTACTTCGTAAGATCTAAAGAGTCTCCACACTCAGGATTATCCGTTTCTCATTCTGCCTCATTCTTACTAGTGCCCTCAGCAGTCAACTGACGGTAGTTTGTGAATTTCAGTCTCTATTTTCCTTGAACTAATTAATTATAGTCTGTGTGCATCCTGTACGTATTGCATACTGAAATCAGGGCTTGTATCTATTAAATCACAATCATCACAACTAGTGTTTCCATTTTAACCATGAGGATTCAACACCACAGCAAGTGTGAGTGACTTGAGCTATGGACTGTGGGTGCCAGGACAGGGCTGTAGGAAGCACACCTGTGATTTCAGCCACAGCACTGTATGTCCATGCAAGGCAACGCTGCTTTCATGAGCTCCAAACCCAGACTTTGAATCGTTCACTAGAAGTCCACCCTCAACTGTTCAAGTGTGGATCAAGTGTCTATCAAAAAAGGCAGACCAAATATCAAAATCCTCCCTCTGCTCTCAAAAAAAAAAAAAGAGAGAGATCATAAAATTCTCTTTCCACATTTATTGGCTAGAGCAGGAGTCATGTGTAAGTCACAGACTCATTATTAGTCCTTACATTTTTTCTTTCTTTTTGAACAAGATTTCCCAGGCAAACCAAGGATTTCTCAAATCATGCATCTCTATTATATTATATTTTATTACATAGACAGAACTACCTCTCTATAAACTAAAAATGCTCCTCTATAACACGGGAGGAATTTTTTTTCCTTTTTGATTTGTATTTTATGCAGTTGAGCTCTTTTCCTCTGAATATTTCACTTTCTTTTCAATTTTATACAGTTGATTTTATTAATCTTTTATGGCTTTTGGATTTTGCATAATACTGCACCTTTCTGTCCAAAGATAATAAAAAAATATTTTTTAAATCCCCGGATTTCCTCTAGTACTTTTATGGTTTAGATATTATATGTTTAAATTAAACTTGCTTAAATCTCCTTCCCTGAATCCCAGTATAATATAGGCCTGCTCCTCCTGTACTCGGTTCTTCTATTTCCTTGTACTATTATAGTTTAAGTCTTCCAAAAACAAACACATAAAGTTGGGCTGAAAGGGAAGGGAAGGAAGCCAACTGGGCAGAGAGAGTCTGAGAGAGAGGTCCAGCTATGGTGCAGTCATAACGGATGCCTAGGCCAGTGCGTGTTGGGGGTGCAGGTATTGGGAGGTCTTATGATGTTTGGTAAGATATCTGGACCCTCACACCTGCATCAATCTGAACTTGGCAGCAGAGAGTCGTCTGTACAGCACAGTAAGGGCTAGTTGTTTCTGTTCCTGGGGTGGAATTTGAGTGCATATTGAAGTCTCCATCACAATCCATCTCTCTGGCAGCCCATTCTACATGTTTGCAGATGTTCTGGGAGTCTCTCCTCTTGATCTCATGAGCCTTTCTTCCTGGGGGATGGAGGAGCAAAATGTAAGAGAAACTAGTGCTCTTACAGGTGTACTGTCTGCGGAACACAATGGGTATCCATCATCTTGCTCCCTCTCAGGTCAGTTTGAAATTTTCTCCAAACACAGCTACCCACTTTGGCAAGACCATAATGTGCTCATTGCTTCTTAATTACCTGGTTGGATTAATATAAAATAATCAAGATAAGAGACCGGAGTGCATGGTTGTGGTCTATAATTCTTGAGTTCATATTATGACATAGTGGCAGTTAACCTGACGCAGTGGCAAAACTATAACTGCACATTATCACCATTGATCATGGGTTGACTATGTATTGCATCTAATCCTGCAAACTTATGGGGATTGGAAGGACACATTCACCAGATCAGTGGTCATAAACTTAAACCCAGGATTTTACTGATGTCCTTTTGCAGAAATACTGCCTCGGTATGATACCTGCAAGAGGTTTTGCTTTGGTTGTTCTGACAGTCTACTCATATCCTCTAGAATCCATTTCTTTCAGAGTCCTCACTGGTGAATTAAATATAAACACACTGAACCCTGGACTATTTCTGCAAGTTGAACTCCTCAGAGAGGAAGCCAAGAGCCAGTTCCTGGGCGGCTCCTGGGCTCATACTTACCTTTCAGGTGAGCTGCTCCCTGCTCCTGTGAGAGCAGAGTGGAGACTACGGCCACAGCCAGGAGCACTGGGGAGCAACGTCCTCAGAGAAATGGCATCTGGGAGAGGTTTCAAGATGGCGGCCTAGAGGGTGGAGGAGAAGGAGGAACAGGGAGGGTCATTTTGACTCAGAGTGATTCATTGCCCCAGGCTACGGGTGGTTGCTGGGAGGAGGAGGCACGCAGTGAGTTTCTTGGACTCCTAGTGACCGCACCGGAATACTGGGAGGCTGTCTGCGGGAAGAGGCGTGTGGCGGGTCTCTGGGACTCAGAGCGATTGTACGGGGCCCCAGGTGGCTGCTCAGAGGAGGGGCCGCATAGCCAGGCGATTAGGTGCAGAGCAGGGTCCCAGGACCTAGGAGGCTTCTTGGTGGAAGAGCCCCACAGAGACACGCTTAGGGGCAGAGCGAAGGTTCCAGGCCTGCGGGCAGATTCTCTGAGGAGGGGCAGCCTAAGGAGATTCATCTGCGAAGGGTGAGGCTCCCAGGCCCAGGAGGTAGGGCCGGGCCCCTGGGAAATTTGCAGAGGAAGGCAGCCCAGCCCAGACGGTAGATGTAAATTGAGGGGAACCTCTAGGAGGGAACTGACCAGCGAGATCTCCCCACCAGGTAAGTCTTCCCTGCCCGGTGAGGTTTCCCCACAAGGATGGTAAAACCAGAGACACAGGCCCAAACAGACCTTGCCTCAGCCCACAGCCTAGTTCCCCTTTGGATGACCATTGGTCAACAAGTGGAGGCACCTCTGCCCACTAACAGGGATTATACCCCACCTGAAGGCCACCACTCCTAGAGAGGCAGCTTCCTTGTGGAGCACCGCATTATCAACTTCCTCCAAGACTTCAGCCTACTAAAGGCTAAGAGGGGATATATATAGAAATCTTCAGGGACATTGTAAGTCAATAGAGGAAACCTACAATATCTCAGCAGTCCACTGATACCTGAACAATATGAGAAAACAAGGAAAGAAAAGGCTGCAAACAAATCTAGATGTTACATCAATAAAACCCAATGACAGCATGGCAGAAGAAATGACAGAAAAGGAGTTCAGAATGTACATAATTAAAATGATCAGGGAAGCAAACGATGAGATGAAAGAGCAAATGCACGCACTGAATGATGAGATGAATGAGGAAATGCAGGCATTGAATGATCGCACCAATCGACAGTTAAAAGAGCAAATACAGGAAGCAAAAGATCACTTCAATAAAGAGTTAGAGATAATGAAAAAAAAAAACAAGCAGAAATCCTTGACATGAAGGAAACAATAAACCAAATTAAGAACTCCTTAGAAAGCATATCCAGTAGGATAGAACACCTGGAAGACAGAACCTCAGACATTGAAGACAAAATATTTAACCTTGAAAACAAAGTTGAACAAACAGAGAAGATGGTAAGAAATCATGAACAGAATCTACAAGAACTATGGGATATCATGAAAAGGCCAAATTTAAGAATTATTGGGATTGAGGAAGGCCTAGAGAAACAAACCAAAGGAATGAACAATCTATTCAATGAAATAATATCAGAAAATTTCCCAAATCTGAAGAATGAAATGGAAAATCAAGTACAAGAGGCTTATAGGACTCCAAATACACAAAATTACAACAGACCCACACCAAGGCACATTATAATGAAAATACCTAACATACAAAATAAAGACAGAATTTTAAAGGCTGTGAGAGAAAAGAATTAAATTACATTCAGGGGGAAACCAATACGGATATCAGCAGATTTTTCAATCCAGACCCTAAAAGCTAGAAGGGCCTGGAACAAGATTTTTCAAGCCCTGAAAGAAAATGGATGCCAACCAAGAATCTTATACCCAGCAAAACTTACCTTCAAATTTGACGATGAAATAAAATCCTTCCATGATAAACAAAAGCTAAAAGAATTTACAAAAAGAAAGCCAGCATTACAGAACATTCTCAGCAAAATATTCCATGAGGAAGAGATGAAAAACAAAGAAGCAAATCAGCAAAGGGAGGAATTATCCTAAAGGAATTGTCAAATAAAGGAGGAACCAAGTTGTGTCAAACAAATAAATAAATAAAATTTAAAAAATGAACCAAATGACCAGGAAACCAAATCATATCTCAATAATAACCCTGAACGTTAATGGCCTGAATTCATCAATCAAAAGACATAGACTGGCAGATTGGATTAAAAAGAAAGATCCAACAATATGTTGCCTACAAAAGACTCACTTCATAGAAAAAGATACCCATAGACTAAAGGTGAAAGGATGGGGAAAATCATACCATGCACATGGACTCAGCAAAAAAGCTGTCCTCATTTCAGACAATGTGGACTTCAAGCCAAAGTTAGTCAGAAGGGATAAAGAAGGTCATTTCATATTGCTTAAGGGAAGCATAAATCAGCAAGCTATAACACTCATAAATATCTATGCCCCAAAGAGTGGCTCATCCATCTATGTCAAACAAATCCTTCTCAATTTCAGAAACCAAATAGACCATAACACAATAATACTAGGTGATTTTAACATGCCTCTCTCACCACTGGACAGATCTTCCAGACAAAAATTGAACAAAGAAACCATAGATCTCAATAACACAATCAATAATTTAGACTTAATGGACATTTATAGAATGTACCATCCATCCAAGTGCGAATACACTTTCTTCTCAGCAGCACATGGATCCTTCTCTAAAATAGACCATATATTTTGCGATAAAGCTAATGTTAGCAAATACAAGAGGATAGAGACACTACCATGTATTCTATCAGATCATAATGGATTGAAGTCAGAAATAAATGAAAGAATAAAACACAGAAACTATTCCAACATCTGGAGATTAAACAATATGCTATTATATGATGAATGGATAACAGAAGATATTAGGAAAGAAATTAAAAAATTCTTAGAGGTAAATGAGAACAAAGAAACATCACATCAAAATCTCTGGGACACTATGAAAGCAGTACTTAGAGGGAAATTTATTTCATGGAGTGCATTCAATAAAAGAAGTAAAACTCAACAAATAAACCACTTAACACTACAGCTCAAAGCCCTAGAAAAAGAAGAACAGACCAGCACCAAAAGTAGTAGAAGAGAGGAAATAGTTAAACTTAGAGCTGAAATCAATGAAATTAAGACAAAAGAAACAATACAAAAAATTGACAAAATAAATAGTTGGTTCTTCGAAAAAATAAATAAAATTGATAAACCTTTAGCCACACTAACAAGGAGAAGACGAGAGAAAACTCAAATCACTAAAATTCGGAATGAACAAGGAAATATCACAACAGACAGGATTGAAATACAAAACAAATTAGAAGCTATTTTGAAAATCTATACTCCAACAAAATAGAAAATTTCGAAGACATCAACAGGTTTCTAGAGACATATGAATTGCCTAAACTGAACGAGGAGGACATAAACAATTTAAATAGACCAATTTCAAGTACTGAAATTGAAGAAGTCATCAAAAGCCTACCAACAAAGAAAAGTCCAGGACCAGATGGATTCTCAGCCGAGTTCTACAAAACCTTTAAGAAGAGCTCCTTCCAATACTTCTCAAAGTATTCCATAAAATAGAAGAGGAGGGAACCCTCCCAAACTCATTCTATGAAGCCAATATCACCCTGATCCCTAAACCAGACAGAGACTCTGCAAGGAAAGAAAATTTCAGGCCAATATCCTTAATGAACATCGATGCAAAAATTCTCAACAAAATTTTAGCAAATCGCATACAAAAACATATTAAAAAGATAGTGCACCATGAACAAGTGGGTTTCATCCCAGGGATGCAAGGTTGGTTCAACATCAGGAAATCAATAAATGTAATTCACCATATCAATAGACTTAAAGTCAAGAATCACATGATTATTTCAATAGATGCAGAAAAAGCATTTGATAAAATACAGCACCCCTTCATGCTCAAAACACTAGAAAAAATAGGGATTGTGGGAACATTCCTTAACATTGTAAAGGCCATTTATGCTAATCCCATGGGAAATATCATTCTAAATGGTGAAAAACTGAAAGCATTCCCCCTAAAAACTGGAACAAGGCAGGGATGCCCTCTTTCACCACTTCTATTTAACACCGTTCTTGAGACTCTAGCCAGAGCAATTAGACAAACCAAAGAAATTAAAGGGATACGAATTGGAAAAGAAGAACCAAACTATCCCTGTTCGCTGATGACATGATTATATATTTAGAGGAACCTGGAAATTCCACCAGAAAACTCTTAGAACTCATAAGTGAATTTAGTAAAGTAGCAAGTTACAAGATCAATGCTCATAAAACCAATGCATTTTTATACAAAAGTGATGAATCTTCAGAAAGAGAAATTAGGAAAACTACCCCATTCACAATAGCCTCGAAAAAAATAAAATACTTGGGAATCAATCTCACAAAAGAGGTGAAAGACCTCTACAATGAGAACTATACAACACTAAAGAAGAAATTAAAGAACACCTTAGAAGATGGAAAGATCTTCCATGTTCTTGCATAGGAAGAATTAATATTGTCAAAATGGCCATACTACCTAAAGTGCTATACAAATTCAATGCAATTCCAATTAAAATCCCAATGACGTACCTTACAGAAATAGAGCAAGCAACTATGAAATTCATCTGGAAGAATAAGAAACCCAGAATAGTTAAAGAAATCCTTAGCAGGAAGAGTGAAACAGGGGGTATTGCAATACCAGATCTTCAACTCTACTACAAAGCAATAGTAACAAAAACAGCATGGTATTGGTACCAAAATAGAAAGGTAGATCAATGGTACAGAATAGAGGACATGGACACAAACCCAAATAAATACAATTTTCTCATACTAGACAAAGGTTCCAAAAATATGCAATGGAGAAAAGATAGCCTCTTCAACAAATGGTGCTGGGAGAATTGGAAATCCATATGCAACAGAATGAAACTAAACCCATATCTCTCACCATGCACGAAACAAAACTCAAAATGGATTAAGGACCTCAGAATCAGACCAGAGACCCTGCAGATTATAGAAGAAAAAGTAGGTCCAAATCTTCACCTTGTTGTTCTAGGATCAGACTTCCTTAACAGGACTCCCATAGCACAAGAAATAAAAGCTAGAATCAACCACTGGGATAGATTCAAACTAAAAAGCTTTCTCTCAGCAAAGGAAACTATCAGCAATGTGAAGAAAGAGCCTACAGAGTGGGAGAATATCTTTGCCAATCATACTTCAGATAGAGCACTAATCTCCAGAATCTATAAAGAACTCAAAAAACTCTACTCCAAGAATTCAAATAATCCAGTTGACAAGTGGGCGAAGGAAATGAATAGACACTTCACAGAAGAAGATCTACAAGCAATCAACAAACATATGGAAAAATGTTCAATATCTCTAATAATAAGAGAAATGCAAATCAAAACCACCCTAAGGTTCCATCTCACCCCAATTAGAATGGCGATTATCAAGAATACGAGCAACAACAGGTGTTGGCGAGGATGTGGGGAGAAAGGTACACTCATACATTGCTGGTGGGGCTGCAAATTAGTGCAGCCACTCTGGAAAGCAGTGTGGAGATTCCTTAGAAAACTTGGAATGGACCCTCCATTTGACCCAGCTATCCCACTCCTTGGCCTATACCCAAAGGACTTAAAATCAGCATACTACAGAGATACAGCCACGTCAATGTTCATAGCTGCTCAATTCACAATAGCCAGACTGTGGAACCAACCTAGATGCCCTTCAATTGATGAGTGGATAAAGAAGCTGTGGTATATATATATATACAATGGAATATTACTCGGCCATAAAGAATGATAAAATTATGGCATTTGCAGGCAAATGGATGAAATTGGAGAATATTATGCTAAGTGAGAAAAGCCAATCTCAAAAAGCCAAAGGACGAATGATATCGCTAATAAGTGGATGATGACACATAATGGGAGGAGGAAAGGGTTAGTGTTAGGGTTAGAGTTAGGGTTAGGGAGGGGGGCAAGTATGGAGGAAGGAAGCACTGTATAGAGGGAAAAGAGGGGTGGGAGGGGAGGGGGGAAGGGAAAAATAATAGAATGAATCAAACAACATTACTCTGTGTAAATTTATGATTACACAAATGATATGCCTTTACGCCATGTACAAACAGAGAAGCAACATGTATCCCATTTGTTTACAATAAAAATAAATAAATAAATAAATAAATAAATACATTGAACCATCAATTATGCACTCTTCATACTTGAAGTACATATTTTTTGGATTTCCTTGGGATGCAACATTGTTTTAAATATATTATACAGCAGGGGTCAAATTTTAGAGGCAAATCTCGACATTTACTGCCACAAAAGCCTTTCCCTTGGAGGACAAGGATGGTCTCTGATGAAAGGACCATGCCATTGTCCAGCATATCTGTTTCAGTTTGGGTGTTGGCTACCAGGTAGTGAACCCATGGGAAGTGAACTCCAGCCAGGAGTCCATGTATTCCTGGCACACCAATGTCACCAATTTTGGTGGGCACAGAGCATAATAACACACCCTCTAGCTATCGTCTTTCACTTTAATTGTGTATTCAAGAGTCCGCAAACCATTTGGGTAGCCATGTTTCCCTAGTGCACAGTTAACTTAGAAAATGCCCCCAGGACCCTTTAGTTCTTATTACATGTGTTTAATGATTGTCGGATTATTTCCTCCTCCTGGGCCTAGATTTTCATTCAGTCAGTGGGTTCTGCTCTGAAAATCAGATCAATCTGGAAATTGAAAAGCAACTACAACTTTTTTATTGAGCCCACTGATCTCATATTTCGAGTTAATTTCTTCTTATTTTCTCAGATGGAAGAGTAATCTTTTGGCTACCCATCCACATTGACCTAAAACATGCTACATTTTTTTTTTATTTTTTATATTTTGTCTCCATAACAGTGTGTCAGTCAGAACCTCTTGTGAGGAGGCTGCTCATGGGTCCTTGAATCCTGGGGCTTCTCCTGTTCAGGTGCCACCCTGGGTCCCTACAATGGGGGAGCTACCATTCCTACCACTAATAACTACAAGGACCATCCCTTTTCATCAGTTCTGACAGCACAATAATTTATGTCTCCAAAATATTCCTTATGTCTTGCCTGAGGTTGTACTTGGTGTTATATACCACATGCTTTTGTATGTCGGTTTCTTTCACCTTTTAACTCCATGATTAACCCTCTGTGTGGAAATTCTCACATTTCTGGGTCTTTAAATAAGGACCATCATTTTCTGTGCTTCTGTTTACCAAGTGCACGTGATTTCTTGTCTTTCTTGACAGTTTGCTAAACCTATTGTCCTATTGTACACCCAATTGATAACTCTTCTCTATGTTTTTATATCCCTGTCTTCTTGATCAAAATCCCTCTGATACTATTTTTTTTTTTTTCTTAAAATCGTTTGTTCTATCACACTGTAGTAAAAGATTTTAAGAAAGTTTTGGAAGATAATTTAAAAATCCCATTGATTCTTAATGTAGAATGCCTATTTGTGCTCAGCATTCTGTCGGTATTTCCTTTAGCTGATCGAGACACACATCTCACCCATGCCTCCTGAGCTACTTCCATTTCCCCAGTGCCCCAGGGTGCTTGTGCCTCTTTGGCACACACACTGCTTTCTGTGTTCAGTCTGGAAGATCCAGGCTGCCATTTGGTTGGACTGCAAGGCAAACATTGTGTCTGGTTTCACTTTTTCCTGAACACCTTTTCTGGACTTCAGTACAACTGTGTTGTACTGTGGCCACTGTGAAACACAGCCCCTCGCCATTCCCTGTCACTCCTTTTGACTAGTGTTTCCCAGGTATTGATCTGCAGAGAAGTAAGAACTGATGTTGTTATTTTCTTTTTCAGAGAAATTAAAATATAAATAAAAGCAACTCTGGGAGTTTCCCATGCAGCTATGTGTGGAGGTCCGATGTGCTGCTCATTCTCATTCTGTCTTCTAAACGTCATTAAAATGACTTTTTATTATAAAGAGAGGATGACAGATGTCATCATTTCTTCCTTCATGCCTTTCCTTCTTTCATTCCCTCCTCCTTCCTCTTTTCCTCTCTCTTCCTTCTACATTCCTTCATTTATTCCATCCCTCTTTCCTTCCTTTTATTTCCCAAAACCCTAATATGGCATAATAATAACATGTGAATCCAAATTTCCAAACTGCTTTCTTACTCAGAACAATTAACTCTGTGTGTGTGTGTGTGTGTGTGTGTGTGTGTGTGTGTGTGTGTGCGTTTAGATTTTCAAAATATACTATCAGTCATTCCCTCTTAGCTTGACAGTGGGCAGGACAAAGTATGCTGGATAAATATGTGATTGCACCACCAGACATGCCAAATCATTTACAATCTAAGAACTTAACAGTATAAATACAGATACTATCAGCACTCAGGTGCTGGGGACACTCCTTGGTTTGCAAGCCAAGCAGGTTCATGTGCTTAAGTATTGTAATTATCCCCAAATGACTTCTCCAGTGATTCTATTACTTACACTGCTCTGCACCCTAATGAACCCAGTGCCCCCATAATTAATACACACTGTTCTTGGAACAGCCCAGTATACTCTGTGCTGCACAGCTGCTGATCTGCATACAAACTACTGAGTTAGATTAACATTTTTGACTTGAGTCCAGCACATAATTAAGGCCCACCTCAAAACCTCAAGAAAAAGTAATATTTACAGAAAAAGGGGTGTAGAATGTTTTATTTCTAACATGCCAGTTCAAATTCAGAAGCAGATAGTGAGAGCAATAAATTGTGACCTTTAGGTAGAACTCTAAAGTGGTACTTAAAGATAGCCCTCTAATTGCTTCACTTACTGGCAATTGGGTGAGAAACAGTCCAATACAGGGCAGGTAAAGTGACTGAATTACCCTTTGGCTCCCAAATAGCTAATTTCTGTGCTGTAGTTGACTCCACCTACAGATATCTGTCTATATTTCCATAAAAATAGAAGATGAAATCCTTTGGGAAAGTACAGAACAACATAAACCACATAATAAAGTGAACTCAATACCTATTGTGCACCCTCCCTGAAGCAAGGTGCAAATTCAATTTTAAGGAAAGCTAACACTTTTGTTCCATTTTAAAGCAATTTCTTACCTGGCAGATGGGTATCTCTCTTTTCACTTATATTTTTTGAGGTGCAAATTAATTTTTGGTTCAGCTAGTAACTCCTCCTTGTGTAAGGAAATTGTAAGAGTAAGGGCTGATCTCTTTCTCTCATGAAGACCATCGTGTTGAACGTAATTATTCTGGATTCAAAAAATGTTTGCCTTCTTTAGGAATTGACCTCTACTGGCAGATTATTCCCCAATAGATGATCATATTTTATTTTCCCAACATATGTTGCAAACTATTATTTATTTTTAGATATCAACAGGGCAAAATCGATATGGTTTGCATTATTCTAATTGCAAAATCAACCAGTAAATGCAATTCTGAAGTAAACATATTTCATTTAAAATGTAGGAAATATTTTCCAATTATTTTTTCTAGTATAATGAGCTGTTGACGAAGAATTTAATAGGTAGCTATCATCTTGAGTAAATTTAATACTTATAATTTTAGTTATAAATTTTAAAGGATATTTTGACTGTGCTTTCAAATGAAACATGAAATCTTTTATTTTGGAATAGAAAACATTTGTGTGTGTGTTTGTATGGGTGGGTGGACATTTTCTAGAAGTATTTGCAAGTAGATGTTGGCGGATATTTTGAAGTTGAAAAATCATGTTTCATGTACTGCAAAGTTAAAGTCATGGCTGGGTGCAGTGGCACACAGCTATCATCCCAGCAGTTTGGGAGGCTGAGGCAGGAGGACCTGGAGTTCAAAGCCAGCCTCAGCTATGGTGAGGCTCTAGGCAACTCCAGAGACCCTATCTCTAAATAGTATGCAAAGTAGGGCTGGGGGTGTGGCTCAGTGGTCACATGTCCCACAGAAGTCAATCTCCAATACCCATCCTCCCAAAATTTAAAGTTATGGAATATCTACAAAATATTTAGTTTAGTTGATATTATAAAGGACAAAACTGAAGAATCAGATCTTTTAAAAAATTTGAGTATGATGAAGAAGAAATATGAATTAGAATGCTTCACACTAAGCAGAACTTGTCTCCATGTCGTTATTTTATAGAAAAATGCCTGGTTTTATAAATAAAATCAGTGAAAAGTGTGTATTGACTGTCGTAAAGCCTCTGTCTCATGCTGGGTGAAATCCATCTATTCTACAGGAGAAACACATTTGTGGTGAGTGAATTTTAATTTGACAAAGGTCACTCACCTACTTAAAAACGGATTTTTCAGTGACCCCTAGAATAAAAGTTTAACTCCTGAGCACTACTTGCATGACATAATCTCCCAGACCCTCCTGTCACCACGCATCTCCAAATTACACACTCTCATTGGTCACTTGATCCACCCCCTTGACCTTTCCTGTGGCTGCTCAGTGACCTTGGATGGCAAGCTTGTCCTCAGCTCCCCTGCTGGGTTTACCCAATTCATGCCTAATCCTGGTCCAAAGGTCACATTCTCAGTTTTTCTCCAAGCTCACTACTCTCATTATTTCTTCCTCTTGTTTTCTAAAGACAATTTGTAATTCTTCCTAGAACTTACTATAACTCACACTGATATTTTACATATGTATTTGTATAGTGTCTGAGTCCACCACTAACTCTCTTCTCCAAGATAAAAAGAGGTCTCATCCATCAGTTTTTCACTATATTTTAAAAAAAAAAAAAAAAAAAAAAACTAAAACACCCATAGGCAATCATTACACCATAAATAGTTTTAATAAAAGTTAAAGCATATCAGCTTTATGTTAATATTTAATTGACAGTAAAAACACTGCTATTAATATCATAAATAACATGATCAAAGAATAATAGAAGTATTGTTGGTTAATTTGTAGTTCTCAGTTGTAGCACAGAGTGAATTCTCTCTAAATGTTCCTCTGATATTTCACCAGTTGGTAACACTTTTGTAACAATTTGGATTATCAGGATTACCTCTTTTTTTATTCTTAAAACTAATTTGATTATCTTTATTTTTAGTGGTAAAGCAGAAATCTTGTGCCTTTTTATTATATTAAAAACAGACAAGGTATAGAACAATTATACATTCATTTGTTCAAAACACAACCTCAGGGAATACCCTTCTTTTAAATTTTTTTTTAAATTTGATTTGTTCTAATTAGTTGTACATGATAGTAGAATGCATTCATATCTTTTAATAGATCATATATAAATAGAGTATAATCTTTTATACTTTTCTGATTATACATATTGCAGGATCACATTGGTCATGCAGTCATACATGTACATGAGATAATAATGTCTGTTTCACTCTACTATCATTCCTTCCTCCATAACCCTTCCCCCCCTTCACTCTCCTCTACCTAATATAAAGTAACTCTATTCTTCCCTATGCCCCTGCAGCTTATTGTGAATTAGCTTCCATGTATCAGAGAAAACATTCGGCCTTGAAAATTTATACTCCAATGAAATAGAAAATATTGAAGACATGGACAAATTTTTAGAGACATATGACATACCTAAATTAAAACAGGAGGTAATACATGATTTAAACAGAACAATATCAAGAAATGAAATAGAAAACTCCATTAAAAGCCAACCAATAAAGAAAATCCAAGGTTCAGACAGATTCTCAACTGAGTTCTATAAGACCTTCAAATCAGAATTCACACCAATACTCCCAAAATTATTCCATGAAATAGAAAAAGAGGGAACCCTTCCAAACACATTCTATGAAGCTAATATCACCCGATACCAAAACCAGACAAGGACAGATCAAGGAAAGAAAACTTTAGACCAATATCTCTGATGAACATAGAGGCAGCATCTTTAAATGAACACAGCATAGTTGTAACCCATAGCAATGTACTTGCATCTGTATGGAAGGCAATACTGAGGTTCCTCCAAGAAGTCACACCATCACTGGAACACATAGGAATCGCGATGCAACCAGTCTCTGAGTGTGTAACAAAGGGGATAAATGAATCTATTCAAATTCTGGCAAAAAGTGGAAATTGATAATAATCACGGATGCCTTTATATTCAAAGTAAGATTTTACTTACGATTGGGTTGTAATTGATTGTGTTCATTTACAATTTTCTTTGTGCAGCATTTTTACTTTTGCAATTTTTACGAGTGTATTTTATAGTATTGTAGTATTTGAAATGTGCTTTTAAAATAGAATGGAAAATAATTGTCTCACATGAACTGTGTTCCTTCATTAAACAAGTGCTCTGGATTTCATTGGTCTGATAAATGTTATGGGTATGTGATTTACTTTACTCTTCAAGAATCCTTCCATAAATATTAATCAAAATAAGGACATAAAACCTCAGGCATGAAAATTATATAGAGATTGGAGAGTATATCAGTTTTTCTTCTTTCCCCTCTACTGAAGAATAGAAAATAATATTTATTTAATTTCTGCTAAGAACCAAGTTATTGTGCTGGGTGCTTTCTTAAACAGTATGTTAATCCTTACAAGAATACTGAGGTATCAGGAACTTCATTTAACAGATGGCAAACTAACTTAAGTGGAGGTTTAAAAGATTAAGCAATTTCCATAAGTATACAGAATTTTATATCCAGTAGAACCAGAATTGAATGTCTTGGTGGTCTGATTGCAAGCAAATAATTTTTCTTTTTTCTGTTGCTTCCTCTAAATGATTGTTTGAAACAAAGGTGATTTTGCTTTATAATCCTCCAGATAGTATTCTACAAAGAATATTACTTACTGAATTTAAAATAAATTATTGATAATAATATTTAATACTTTACATTTAAGTTTTCATTCTAAATCATAATGTGCTTTTTACATATGCTTCTGAAGCATTACTAAATTGTTGAATGACTGTACACAAAAATCTCTACTGACCATTTGAGGAAACAGCACACACCCAGACCAAAAAAATTTTTTTTTCTTTACAAATAGTTTGAAAATGTCACAAATCTTTATCATTATGAATCATTTATTATTTATCAAATAATTTTTATAACAGCCTTTCCACAACTTGGTCACTAATCTCTACTGTGAAAATAAGAATGTGAGACTTACAATAGCTAAATAAATGTGTGTAAGAGTGTATAACCTAAATGAGATTGAAAGCATAATTTTTTGCCTCTAGAACCCAATGTTTTTGTGTAATGTCATGTCAAAGATAGTTTTGGCTCTATGAGCAAAATTTGAATCAGCTCTTAAATCAACCAGATAAATCTATGCTCAACAACCAGATATATCATGAAAAAGTTCCTAAACCATACATAAACTGAGACAAACAGGCAAATTAGTTTATGAAGACGGAAGGAAAACTTGTGCAGAGGAATTCTACTTTTCACAAAGAACTTGAATGTCTGCCAAAGCTAAAATTAACAGTAAAGACCACTGCAATGATACATATAGTTTATGTTTTCTAGGCCGACTCTTAAGGCCATCCTGTCCTCCCACATTCATGCAATGTAGGATGGAAACAGCAAATGACTAGGGTAATGACAAATTAAGCATTGGGGGAGAATACAATTTAGTGGCAATCTGGCATTTCTCTCAATAGAACTATGCTTTCACAACAATGATATTGTTAGTCATTACCCAAATTGATTAAAATTAAAAAAAAAAAAAACTACTTGTCGCTCTTTTATTATATTTGAGAAAGAAGGAGTATCTTTTCATCCAATTACTACTATGGCTTCATAAATGGTGAGTTAATTCCTAACTTTTCATTACAAATCCAAGATATTTAATTCAGAATTTTCCCCTAGCTCCTTACTTGCTAAATGCAATACTAAACTCTTTGCAAAGCAATTCAACTGAATTGCTCATTTGATACTAAAAAGTATCTCTGAATAGTTTGCCATGCACTCTATTTACCATGCCACACTAACATATCTACTACTTCCACTCCAGAGTTTTCACTATTGAAAATATTTCATTATAGATTGCAACTACCAGAAAAAGAAATTGTTTCTTTATTTGATTCATGGGAACAACTTCCACAACAGGCTTCACAGTATATTTTTTATGAGAAGACATAAAATATTTTTTGATCCCAAAAGTTTTTAGATATCACTTTGGTCAATGTAGATTGGAATTCTTAATATGACCAATAGAAATTAAGAAAATAACTCTAAAATAAAAGTACAGGGGACTGGAGTCATGGCTCAATGGTAGACCACTTGCCTGGCATGTGTGAGGCCCTGGGTTCAATACTCAGCACCACATGTAAATAATAAAATTAAACAAAATATTTATTGGCAAGTAAAAATATATTTAAAAATTATTAAAAACTGCATTGTATGTTCTCTTTTAAGTGAATTGTATTTTCAGTATAACATAAGGAATTCTAGTTCATTTAATTTAAATTAAGATATTATAGTCAATATTGTATATACTACTGAGTATTTTGATGAGAATTAAAATATTTAGAGAGTTGAATCATAACACATAAACTACAGTAGAATAAAGGATCTCACAAGAAGCAATTACAGAGTTGTTTTATTCCTTTGTGCATAATGCAAATATGCACATATACAGAAACACAAATTTTAGCACACATGTACACACACCTATATACAACAGAGGCATTACAGAACAACTTAGGCTTTATTCAGTGATGATAAGTTTCTTAAAATTAGGGACAGATTTTACATTCAGAATCATTAAAAAAAAGTATTGACATGGCAGCATTTAAAAAGTTCTAATTTTGTTAAATGTTAGGAGTAACTTCAATGACTCTTATGTAAGAAATCGGAAACTCCTAGGATAATTAATCAATGTGTGTTATGGTTTGGATATGAGGTGTCTCCTAAAAGCTCCTGGGTGATGCAGGAATATTCAGAAGCAAAATGATTCCATTATGAAAGCCCTGGCTGGATCAGTCTATCCTGGTTTGACAGCTACCATCCCACGGGGGCAGTAGCTGTTGGCAGGTGGGCATGGCTATAGGACGTGGGTTACTGGGGCTTGCTCTGGATGGGTGCTTCTTCCTTGTGGCTCCCTCCCCTCTCTCCCTACTTTCAGCTACCATGAGGTGAGCAGTGTTCGTCTATCATACCCTTCCACCATGATCTGCCTTTCCTGGGACACAGAGCCACGGACTTGGCTGTCAACGGACTAAACCTCTGAAATTATGAGCCAAAATAAACTTCCCCTCATCTAAGTTGTTTTTGTCAGGTATGTGGTTCACAGTGATGAAAAGTTAACACCATATGGAAACCACAATGCCATAGACAGGCATATTTTCCTGAACTAATGGATTCCTCCTGTGTTAAAACAAATATTCACCTCACAGAGATGTGTGAATTAATCAATGCGCTTCTGCACAATGTCTGAATATGTGACATACACACAAGTATAGGGAATATTGCATTAAAAGTTTCCCTTTTTATAAATTGGTTACATAAGAATTTAAATCTTTTGACTTTAAGTACTTATTAGTGTTTGACCATTTCATGCATATTTGTTGCTTTACAATAAGATCATCTTCCCGTCTTTGACTCACATATTTGAGATCAGTATAACGATGTATCAATGTATCGTAACAATTCTCACCTAGGTGAGGCTCTAAGAAACACAGTAACATTTTGCAGCTCAAGTGATGTATACAAAAGGCCCAGTAATAGGGCATGGCCTGGAAGAGTCCGGAAAGCCAGTTGGAGCTTTTTTTTTTTTCTTCATTTTAGTAGCTAAAGGAGTATTTTTCCCAGCTCTTCAATTAAATCCAGAGATCAGATGTTTATGTTCAAAACCAACCTTATTCTCTATCAACACCATAGAGATGAGTGAGATGTCCTTTTTTAGAGTGATAAGTTACATGGAAACCCATGTTTGTAGCCTTGAAAAAATTCAAACTGGCAAAGGATTGTTGCCTGTCAACTTTCTAGAAAGATTCTTCATGAATTTTCTTCTTCTAGGATGCCCTTTAGATTCATAATAAATAATGAGACGTCCTCCCATCTTTGTTTTATATGGGTTATATCGACCTATACTTGTCATATTTCAAATAAATCAAAAACAAATTTTATGAAATGCATTTAATAATTCACTAAAAATAACAATGAACTATTTTATGTTACTTTTAATAAGACTTTATAAAAATAGTTCTATTTTCACAAACAAAAGAATGAGGCATGACATTTTAAAATTAAAAAAAAAATTTTCTCATTGGTATACATGATTATAGAATACACTTTGACACATTATACACAAATGGAACATAACTTCTCATTCCTCTGGCTGTACATAGTGCTAGGTCACACCAGTATGGTAAGCTTACATGTATATAGGGTAATAATGTCTGTCTCATTCTACTGTCCTTCCCATCCTCACCAACCCACCCTTCCCCTCATGCCCCTCTGCATAATCCAAAATTCTGTCATTCTTTTCTACCCACCCTCACTATGGGTCAGCATAAACTTATCAGAGAAAACATTTGACCTTTGATTTTTGAGGATTGGCTTATTTCACTTTCCATGATATTCTCTAGTTCTATCCATTTACTTTTACCTGCAAAGGCCATAATTTCATTCTTCTTTAATGCTGAGTAATATCGTATCATGTATATGTACCACATTTTCTTTATCCAATCATCTATTAAAGGTCATCTAGATTGGTTACATAGTTTAGCTATGTGAATTGAGCTGCTATAAGCATTAATGTGGCTGCATCACTGTAGTATGCTGATTTTAAATCCATTGAGTATAAACTGAGGAGTGGGATAGCTGGGTCAAATGATGGTTCCATTCCAAGTTTTCTTAGGAATCTCCATATTGCTTTCCATAGTGGTTGCACCAGTCTGCAGTCCTACCTACCAGCAAGTATGAGTGTACCCTTTTCCCCACATCCTTGCCAACACTTATTATTGCTTGTATTTTCAATAATTGCCATTCTGACTAGAGTGAGATGAAACCTTAGTTTTATTTGCATTTCTGTACTTGCAAGATGATGAACATTTTCTCATATGTTTGTTGATTATATTTCTTTTTCTGTGAAGTGTCCAGTTTCTTAGCCCATTTATTGATTGGGTTATTTGGTTTTTTGGTATTAAGTTCTTTGAGTTCTTTATATATCTTGGAAGTTAATGCTCTATCTGGGGTGCATGTGGTAAAGATTTTCTCCCACTCTGTAGGCTCTCTCTCTCTGTCTTTACATTATTGATTTTTTCCTTTGCTGAGAAGAATCTTTTTAGTTTGAATCCTTCCCATTTATCGATTCTTCATTTTACTTCTTATACTTTAGGAGTCCTGTTAAGGATGTCAGGTCCTACACTGACATGGTGAAGATTTGGCCCTGCTTTTTCTTCTATTAGGTGCAGGCTGTGTACTAGGACCTAAGTCTTTGATCCACTTTGAGTTGATATTTGTACAGGGTGAGAGAGAGAGAGGTTTAATTTCATTGTTACATATGAATTTCCAGTTTTCGGAGCACCACATGTTGAATGGGTTATCTTTTCTCCAATGTATGTTTTTGGCACCTCTGTCTAGTATGAGAAAACCCTATTCATGTGGGTCTGTCTCTGTGTCTTCTATTCTGCACCATTGGTCTACATGTCTATTTTCATGCCAATACCATGAGGCATGACATTTTAAAAATGCTTTTGTAAACTTTATTGATGGCTGCATGACAAACGTCTGTGTGTGTGTGTGTGTGTGTGAGAGAGAGAGAGAGAGAGAGAGAGAGAGAGAGGAGAGAGAGAGAGTCCACAGTTGTCTGAGTTCTGCATTGCAGTCTGGGCTTCTCACCAACTGATCCTACCTTCTAATCTATTTTTTTTTTTTTTTTTTTTTTTTTTAACCATGTGTCAGACCTCCACTGTGGTCTGAAGTCCTCTCCTATCAGCCCTGCCCATTCTTCCTTTTCCTGTTTGTGGGTGTCACCCTGTCTACCTAAAACCTCTTACACTTATTACTCCAACTAAATGTCCCTTTCTCACAAAATGCACCTGGTCATACATATTCTGCAACATGAAAGTAAACTACTTCATTTTTACACCTGCAGAAACAAAAGTTACTGAAGTGCTTAAGATCTCTCCGGGTTATGGAACTGAGAGTTATCTCTATAGGCATTTGCATATCAGAGCTCTAGATTTTATTCTCATTCCATCCAACTCAACTATCACCATCTGTGCTTGAGTGGCCTGTGATGAGGTGAGGGACACCTTCTCCAAGAAGCCATTATTGACATGAAATGTACATCCAATCCACAGTTATGCGATGTTGGAATTTGTCCAGCCCACTGAAGTCACATTGGCATGGCTTGTGTTTATTTTTCTATTCCAGGGAGTTTTAACTATGACTTCAGGACTCGCACTGAATGTACCCTGGAAAGCACCCATGCTTTTTTATATCTGTAGTAAGCTCCAAGCACCAGAGACTTCCCCTGGAAAGAAAGAGGTATTGATCATGGATATTTGCTCAACGCATATGAAGAGAGATTCTTAAGAAAGTCGTTATAGTGCTTGTCTCCTGCTATTCACATTACAGCTGCCCTGCCGCTACCTGAATCTGGGGGTAATGACTTCCTTCTGAAAGGTACAATGAACACAAATTTCAATTTTCACAACTGCCTTGTAATTCTCTCCTTCTTTGGCTTTGATGGAATAAACTGCATCCAGAATATGGAGAAATCCATGATGTAAGGAACTAGGCCCAAACATCCAACCTCATTCAAGGAACCAAGTCTGCCTATGGTCATGAGAGCTTGGAAGTGGACCCCTTTGAAGCCCTGGGATGGGACCAAAGCCCTGGCCTATACCTTTATCAAGGCCTGTGAGGGAACTGAAATCAGAGACCTGCTTCAACCAGGCCCAACCTACCACAGAGAAAGTGAAGTAATACAGGGATATTTGTGAGCACTGTGATGATTTGTATATAGAAATAAGCAATTAATAGAATAACTCTCACCTCCTCCCTCACGACCACAATTTGGCAAATTTCATGAAAAGATAATCTTCCCAAGAGATCAGGGATTTGTTTGAAAGGTGTCTAGGGCATGGCAGTAGTTTTTTGTCAGCCTGCCCATGTTCGTCAGAATACAGAACAGGTTGTCAGATGCTGAGAAAAGAAGCAGGGAATGAAGACTCAGACGCGAAGACACACAGTGGTGTCCACCGAAGTGCCAGTTCCCAGCGAGGGGCCTGGTTTCTGGTGTGGATGCCTCCTCGCAATCCTCCCTGTTCTACTTCAGTATCTAGCCTGTGTCCTATGCTCAGCTCGTCAGTTTGGCTACCCTTTTGATCACACATTCAATCTCTGTCTTGTCAAATTTTGCTATTAAATTTTGTCAGTCCTGCAGTCTTCAGTTATAAAATGCACGCATTTCACTGTGAGCGTGTGTGTGTGTGCGCTCGCGCACATACACAAATGCATGCACAATTTTATTCTTGTTTTCCAGGATCCAAATAATACAACTTTTCTCTTGGGTCTAACACCTCACTACAGAGGTTTTCTATTTATATCATATTCAACTCTGCTTGATTTTAAAACTTGGTGGCTAAAAGTCTCTTCTGCTCTTTCTATTAGGTCACTTTTCTTTGATGATGTGTTGATGTCACCCTACTGCTCTGGTCCTTACCATGGCTATCTTTGAGGCCTTACTGAATCCTGGCCAAGGAACTCTGCAGTTGTATTCCATCTATCAGTCAATTGGAGGAGATTGACATCTTTACTTGAAGTCTTCCAAACCATTAAGATGATATATCACTCCTTTCCTTCACATGTTTTTCCTTTCTTACAACTGCATTTTTGTAGATTTCAGTCCTTATGTATTTATTAAGTTGTTTTTATAATTTCTATGGATCATGTTTTTCTATTCATTTTTAAAACTTGTCACTCTGAATCAGCAGCAGATTATTGGCATTATTTTAATTAATTTATTTATTTATTTTGGGGGGGTACCAGGAATTGAATTCAGGGGCACCAGGCCATTGAGCCACAGGGTGTCACTGTGGTGCTTAGTGCCTCGTTTTTGCTGAGGCTGACTTCGAACTTGTGATCCTGGGCCATGGTGCCCAGCTTACTGGCATTATTTTCATTTCAGTCCTATTTGCATGGCAACTTGCAGAAAATAACCCTGGATATATATGGTATTTTCCCTTTTTTTAAATCTGTTATCTGATTTTTCTGTCATTTGATCATTATGCCACATAAATAGGAAATATGGGCATAAAACATTGGTTAAAAATATGACATGACACATTATTTATGTAAACTTTTTTCTTTATCATGCTAACATTAACATTTATATCCATCTTGAATTAGTAACTTAATCCTATTACTAGGAGACTACACTGTCTAATTCAGAGATGATGGCTAGGAGCATTTCAATGCTAAATTCACAGTGTATCTTACGAACAATGATGCGATACATTGAACATTGTTAGTCATATTATGATAAAATGATACAGGCTGGAGTTTAGCAACAATAAGCCAGAATCTTAATAAACACAAAAACATTGAAATACTTTGATTAACTGAAGATACTGACAAACCCAACACAGCTATATATAAAGGTATTTATTCACCATGACCAAGTGGGATACACCCCAGAAAGCAAAGCTGCTGCAACCTTCCAAACTCAATTAATGTAATCCAATATATTAAAAGATTAAAGAGGAAAAAATCACAATTACTTTATGAATAGATTCAGGAAAAGCATTTGACCCAATCCAACTCCCAATCATGATGAAATCTCTCAGAAAACTAGGAATAGGGGAGGATTTCCTCAAGAAGATGAAGGAAAATCTCATGGATAATATTATACTTAATAATAAGAAGATTGAAACTTTCTATTAATATCAGCAACAAGACACAAATGTCCTCTCATAAAATAGGTATTAACATCATATAGGATGCCCTGGCTAATATAGTAAGACACACACACACACACACACACACACACACACACACACACATACACACACACAAAGGTATACAGATTTGGAATAAAAAAGTAAAATTCCCTTTTTTAAAAAAAAAATAACATGATCATGTATGTACAGTCTTGACTACAAAAAACTTTAATAAGCAATTATTTTAGCAAGGTTGAAGAATACAATGTAAACTACAAAAATCAATCACTTTACTATACACCAACAAGGTAAAAGTAGATGCATTTATGTTAACATCCCTCACCAAAAAGTAAATATCAACAAATCCTACAAAATTCATACAATATCTATATGAGAAAAATACAAAAATCTGATGAAAGGTATTGGAAAAGCTAAACTAACAGAGAAATAGTCCATGTCCACAAAGATGTGAGATTTTCCAGCTTCAACTATACAGTCGGTATCATCTCAATCAAAATCACAGCAAATTATTTCGATCAGTTTAGTGTAAAGTTCCCACGGAGATGCACATGACCTAAAATAGCTGATTCAATATTGAAGTGAATGGACTCAATTGGGGGGCTGTTACTACCTGACTTCAAGACTCACTATGGAAGGTTCAGCAATGAAGACATCATGATTTTGGCAAAACAAAAAATAAATGAACCAAATAAACAAAGAGTTCAGAAACAGACACAGAAATGCAATCCACTGCTCTTTGACTAAGAGTCCAAAACGGTGCAGTAAACACAGGCGAACTTCTCAGCACTTGGTGCTGGATGCAGTGGACTGCCCCCCTCCCCCCGGCAGACATCATCTTTCCTTGTCTCTGTTGTCACCACAGACATGTCTTTTCTATAACATCTGATGGCTGGCAACACAGAGACACATGGTATACATACTTTTTGAGATAATTTTTTTTACGTAGTATTATGTATTATATGTATTTTAGCTTCTTCCATGTGGTGTGGGTTGTTACTGTTGTTGTTTGCTTGATTTTAGTTTGTTTTCAGAATACATAGGATGTTTAGGGAAGTAAAATTTGTCTGTATAATACTGCACTGGTGTGAATACAGGTTATTATACATTTGTCAACGGATTGTTAAATGAACCACAGAATGCACACCACCCTGGGAGAACCCTGATGCAGGGCCCTGGGTTTTGGATTAGGCTATGTCAATTTGTTCACAGTGACAAATGTACCGCTGTGGAAAGAGATGCCCACAGATGGAACTTCTGCCTGCATGGGGCAGGAAACAGAAAACTGCAATTTTCACTCGATCTTGCTGTGAACCTAACACTTTTCTAAAACTTAAGTTTCTGAATCAAAATAATAAATGTGAATTTTAACAACAGAACTCTTTTAGAATGTACTTATGATATTACAGAACAAAGTTTTGGGCATTCATTATTGGGGCAACACTTCATATTATGAGGATAATTTCATTGTTTTTAATAGTTAAACACCTTTTGGTTTTAAGCCTAGTAAATAAGGTGAGAAATCATAATGAGAAAAATCCACTGAGAATTAAAAATGAGGCAGGAATCTAAAGTAATTGTGATTGATTTTATTAATTCACCAAAAATGTCTCTGTAATGTCTCCCTGTGAGATTTTGAACTATTACAGTAAAATAAAATTAAGTGTTATTTTAAGTCAATATTTTGTAAGACAATTAGAATACATGAATATTATATTATTTTATTTCTAAGAATTTTATGAAAATTCAGTCTTTATCCTAAAAAATATAAAGAATTACCACCAAATATTTGTTTGGATTTTGTATTTTTTCATGTCTTCTGGATAATTGTTTCATAGATATAATCCAGGTGATGCAGGTGTACACATGAAAGTACATGCACATGCAAACCTATATGAAACTCTCACATATCAAGTGTGCATTTGTGCTAGAAACAAAAATATTAACAGAGAATTTATTTTCACCTAAATTAATAGAAGTACTATTTAAACATTAGGAACCTTAAAGCATTTCAAATGCTCTATGTTTCATTATGCCATTTTCCACCTCAAACTGGATATTCAAACGGTGCTTAACATACCAGTGTTTTATACTCCTGAGTCCCTCAAGTCATTTGCAAATTTTATTTGGAATTATGCTTTGAAAAACTCATAAAATTCATTAGAGTCATTAGAGAAAAAAAAAAAAAACCACAATGAGATGTGACTTAACAACTGGGACACCATTCTGAGATCTGTGTCAAGAGCAATTTTGTTTTTGAACACCGAAGAGCATGCTTCCCCAAACCTAGTGGGCAGAGGTCAATTCTGGACAAGACCCTTGGTGCAGTCAGGAGACAAAGTAAGCATGCATAAGGCCTGTAAAATTTTCTTATCTGTGAGTAGAAGGAGTGCACTCTAAATATGGATAGAAAGTAGAGTAAATACATAAATCAGTATGGTAGTTGTGTGCTATGCTTTTATATGACCAGAAAGGCAGGAGATATGTTCACACCAGAGTCACACCAAGAAGTGAGCAATGCATTGCACTGTGACATTATCATAGCTACCTCTTCTTTAAGATGACAGGAATTTCTCAACTCCAATGTAGTCCTTAGAACCACTATCACGTGCGTAGTCCGTCATTGACCAAAACATTGCTATGCAGGGCATGACTGTACCAAGTATTTACAAGGTGTTTAAATGCACTCATTAAGAAGTCCTGTCCTGGCTTAATCTCTCAATAAAAGCTCTTACACATGGAAGGGCTGTAGAATGTTATTTAAGCTGTATTTTGCTAAATGTAGATTTTGTCAAAATGTTACACAGAAAGACTTTCTCTTATCTGAATTGATGGTTTAAACCATCCAAAAATTTAAGCCTTCTAATTGTGATCAGATCTAAGGAAAAAAAAAAATATATATATATATCTTATCTATCTATCTATATATATATATATCTATATATCAAAACCTCTAGGTATAATAAGCACTGAAGTGGAAATAAAGTTTGTTTCCAAAATTAAAAAAAAAAAAATCTAGGAAATTATGAAGCCTAACTTTATTAAGGATAACTTGTCAAGATCATTTTTCTTTTTTTTTCTCATTTCATTTTGTAACACCACATAGGAACTGATTCACTTGGATAACCTTGTGTAACATCTTACTATAGAAACTTGAAACCCCCCCTCTGCTCCCTGCTATGGATTCTTTCTGTATCTCTCCATAATTTTGTTCCATTTTATAAATGTTCACTTCAGTTGGTTCAAATGTTTTTTGTTTTTTTGTTTTTTTTTTTTTTTTTCCCCACTTCTAATCTTCCTGGAGTTTTAAGTCTTTATTACAACAAGTAATAGAGAGTCCTCAGGAGTTGAATTAGCCTACCAATAAAATAATCCTGTGCAAGAAATTACAAGTTTCCTCTTTTTGTTAAGTCTACAGCTATCCTGTGTATTCCCTCTTACAAAGTAGATATGTAAACTTGAAAACATAATTCCATAGGCATTTGTTGAAAGTACCTATAATGATGAAATATCTTATTACTTTTCCTTTTTCCCTTTATCTCCCACATTTAATATTTCACAAATCCTTGTCATTTTTACTCCTCACATCATTTCCTTGAGTCAATTTCATTGTTACTTAGTTTAATCTCTTATAATTTTCACTTCAAGATTTGCAAATCTCTCCTCTCTACCCTTTTAGTTGGTTCACAATATTGTGACTACAGCTATATTTTTGAAACACAAATCCAATCTGTCATTTTTCTAATTAAAATCCCTTGAAGTCTTCAAGATAGACAGAAAAAATTCAAACCCAAAGTAAAATAACCCAGGCATCTTGCTCTCTTGTCACAAAATAATATTTTATACTTAATTTTCAGAATTTTTTTAAGATAGCAATCTAATGAGATTTAGGACTCTTCACTCTGTCTCCTCAGGGACTTCAAATGTTATTTTTTCTTAGAATGATGTCATGGATTTTTGCACCTATTTCTGTTGAGCCCTTATGCTTCATTCTGTGAACATTTGTTTACATCTTGGTTTACTCTTGAATATATTTTTGTCTTCCAAATCCTGAATGGCCTGGCTTCTTGAACAATATTTTAGAAACGCTATCAGTCTATGCAAACCCTTAGATATTTACATCACTCATAATCTTCCCTGTAATTTCAATCCGTATTTGCAAATGCCTAATACGACAAAAACACCTCCAAACCACACACAGATAAGCATATGCAGGCTGGGGAATATAAACTATCTCTCAGAGTAAGAGTATTCAATAATGACTAAGGTAGTCATGGGTATTTTTAAAGATGCTCTTAGAATCATCAATATCAACAACATACATATCCGGAATGTTTCTATGTATAGGATACTGTGATCTACTTGAATTAATCTAAATATTTAAATTTATTGTAGTTTAAATTGGCAAGACATCTGGGACATTTAATTTCACTTGCATATTCATCTACCAAATTCAGATATGAAAAGTGAATTTCACCACTATATGTATAATTCAATGTCTGCAGTGTCTCATTCATGAATGTCCAAAAAGACAAATTGTTCTCATCTATCAAACACAATTTTGGCAAGGAACTGGCAGTACAAACCAAAAGAGCTGCCAGAGTTTGGACTTCACAGAACTTTATGCCTCCTTCAGACTCCATTGTAATCTGTCACCATGTGTCATTTTGAATGTGTTTCTTTTAGGACTGGCATGGAGGCTTTGGCAGGGAAAGATAATATTTATTATTGTTATATTTTATTCAAATGAGTGAGACATCCAAACAAGGTATCAGGATGGAGAACACATATTCAAAGCTGAAACTTATTAGCAAAGATCTTTTGGGCCAGAGCTCAATTAGCAGGCATGTTTATCTGCCTTTGTTCTGCACCAGGGGCTGATTGGTACTCTTCGTCAATAATTCACCAACCTTCCAACGAATAGTCTTGAGTGTTGAATATTTCACATCTCAAAAGTAACAGATTTCATCTACTTTACCTTATTTAATATTCACAACATTCTACAGGGGGATGCACTGCAGTTGTTAAAACCCCACTTTTTGTACTACCCAATTGAAACATTTATTTAATTGGCAATCCCAGTAATTCAAGCAATTTGGGTCAAATATAGGTCACCGTGGAGCATTTTCCCCTAGCATTGTAGCCAGTATGCCATTGCTCTTAGTTGTTTTGAATTAAATATATGATCAATAACAAAAAGGGACAGCAAATCAGCAATGGGGTTTTGTTATGTCAGAACAAGTACTCATGAATTGCCACCCTTGGACTTTGGAATTAAAATATCACGTTGTGACACACCACCTTCAGAAGACATTCATGGTCCCTGATTGTGGGGGTGACTTCCAAGCATCCTGTATACTTAGGAAGAGCACGTTCTTATCTCTGGAGCTTTCGGTCTAGGACTGAGCGACCTTTGCATGGTGAAGAGACTGAAGAACCAGCAGCAAAGGGACCTGATGCCTTGGGGACACAGGGTCAACCAGGCTTTGCTGCTGAGTAAATGCTTTAGAACGCACCAACGTTCTAGACAGCCAGTTTATCTTTTGTGTCCAACAAACAATTTTGTAATGCACAGAACATTTCTAATTTTCATCGAAAGTGTGTACATAAATGTCAACCCTCCTTCCCTCCCTCCCTCCTTCCTTCCCATCCTTCCTTCCTACTTTCCTTCCTGGATTCAGATTTTTATTTTATACTTTAGTTTTTAACCCAGTACTGTTTATTTTCATGCTCCTATTCCTCCAGCTTTGGGCCCTGGGAACACTGTTGGCTCTGCGGTATCCTTGGTGCATCCCATCAATGGGGAACACACCACTGAGAAAGGTGGTGGACTTGGACTCTTCCTTTTTTAATCACAAGATGCGCCCAGCTCATCTTCTGTAATTTCTGCTCAGTTCAAGATTCGGTCACTTTTCCATGGCGTTTTAGTCTTTTCTGTTACAGAATGGTTTTTGAAACTAAATCTGAGCAGTTGTCCTTATTGCTTCTGAGTGTCATTGCTTCTGCGCTCTCTGCGCTCAGAGACTATGGGTGGATACCTAAATAGCTGTGTTTGTGTACTGCTTCGGTATGTATGCATGTGGACAATGGTTCCTCCTTTCATCGCCTGTCTTAAGCAAGACATGAGTTGATGTTTGTGTCCCAGCTCTACAGCTGACACACACTGTTCCTTCTCTCTTCCTACCTGTGCGTCGTCACTGCAACAGTAAGGAACCTGCCTCTCGCGGTATACCCTCCATGTGCTTAATCCATGTATTCTAGAACACCCGGTATTGGCAGTATCAAAATCACTTAGCTGGACTTCTTGAAAAGCAGCTTCATCAACCGCTACAGAGCACTTCATGGCTGAGCCTTTTGTTCCCCTCCCCCCCCCCCCCCCCAAGATGCTTAGCTTAGCATTTCCTGATGCCCTTGTTCTACCCACCTTCCTTACTGGGGATGTTTTATGTATTTGTAATAGAATCTCTTGTTTATGTTCTTTGTTAAGAAGATTCATCCCTCTAGATGGTATTGTTTCTATTTTTAAAAATTTTAGATTATAGTAAGATTCTATTATTTTAATTTGTAATTCAATGATGAAAATTGATGCAAATATTTTATATGTTAATTTTCCATCCATATTTGGGGGGCAGAGAGAGGTGACTCTACAGATCTTTCATCAGTTTTAAATTTTTTATTTATTTCCTTATTGTCTAATTTACAAGTCCTCTATCAGATTTGTGTTTTGCAAACATTTTCTCTCAGTCTGTAACTTGTCTTTTTTCCCTCTTAACAGTGATTTTCACAGAGCAGGAGTTTTTAATTTTAATAATGCATAATTTATTGATTTTTGTTTAATGTATTGTGCTTTTGGTATTCTAAAACCTCAGCACCAAACCCAAGGTCACTTTGATTTTCTCCTATGTTACACAAATTTTGGAGTTCTGCATGATAAAGTTGGGTTTATGATCCATTTTGAGTTAGTGTTTTTTGTTATTGTGGAAACTGTAAGGCATTGTGTAGACCCACTTTACTTGCTTATGATTATCAAATTGATCGAGCCAACTGTGTTGGGAAGAATACACTTTATCCATTCGCTTTCCTTACTTTTTGTAAAAGATCAGTCGATTATGTTTGCATGGGTCTACTTCAGTGTGATTCTGTTTCATTGATCTTTATTTTGCCAATACCGCTCTGTGTTGAACACTGTTGCTGTGGAGTCCATCTTGAAATTGGCGAGCGTGCCAACCAACATTGTTCTTCAGTTTTGTTTCTCAATTCTACATACTTTACTTTTCTATATAAGCTAAAGATCATTCTGTGAATATTCATAAAATAGTTTCTAGGAATTCTGGTTGATACTAAATTAAATCTATTGATCAAATTCCAAAAAATTATATATTAACAATATTGAAACAAGCAAGATATGACATGAAAGTCTCTCCATTTAATCTCCATTTAATCCATTTAATTTAATTTCTTTCCTTAGAACTATATAGTTTTCCTAAACTAAATACTTAGCATTTTTTATAGGTTTATATATAAATATTTAATCTTTGGAGGCATTTTAAATGGTATTGCTTTTTCTCATAAATTTCAAATTGGAATTTTTAATTGCTTTCATGAGGAAAATCAGTTAACGTTTTATCCTGTGACCTTACTACTATTCACATATGCAATCTATGAGGTTTTTTGTAGATTCTTTGGGATGTCTGACTTAGACAATCATGCCAACTACAAACTGCAGGTTCATTGTTGTTCCCCTTCATTAATCTGTGTACTTGTTTTCCTTTCTTTTCTTCCTGCACTCTTTAACTCTTCCAGACTGTTGCTGAACAGGAGTTTTGAGAAAGGACGCCATGCTTGCCCCTAGTCTGAAGGTTCAGCCCTCAACACTGAGGTGGTACAAGGTAGGTTCTTTTAGTTGTTCTTTCTCAAGTTCAAGAGGTTCCCCTCCACTCCAACTTTGCTGATAGTTCATAAGCGAATGATTCTTGGATTTTATCAAAAGTTATTTTCTGCATCAATTCATATTATCATATATTTTTTTGCTTTATCATTTTGCATTCGTTGTTTTTTGAATCCTGAAGCAAACTTGCTTACCTGAAATAAATTAGCATTGTATGTGGTGAATTATTTTTATACATTGCTGCGCTTAATTCCCTTATAATTTGTTGAAGAGAGTTACATTTGCGCTCTTCAGAGATACTGGTTTGCAGATTTCTTGTTAAGTGTTCTTATTGTTGGGGTAATATAGGCCTTGTAGCATGAGTTGGGAATCATTCCCTCTGCTTCTTTTTTCTGAAACACATTGTGGAAGGTTGTGAAATTCTTTCCCTAATTATTTAAAAATTCATAATTAAAGCCAAATCGTTATTATTGGTTCAAAAATTCAATAGATAAAGATATATTTAAATTTTCTATTTTTTTCTTGTGTGTCTTTTATTTAGTAGTATGCATTTCTAAGGATTTTGTAAACTTTATGTAATTTAATAAACTTGTGGGCATAGAAATGTTCTCAGTTCATTATCTCTTTAAATGTCTGATTATTATTATTATTATTATTATTATTATTATACCATCTTTATTTCTGTAGTTGGCAATTTTGTAAATTCTTTTTATTTTATTTATTTGCTTTCTTCTTTTTTTATTGTAAACAAATGGGATACATGTTGTTTCTTTGTTTGTAAAAGGCATACCATTTGTGTAATCATAAATTTACATAGGGTAATGTTGTCTGATTCATTCTGTTATTTTTCCCCTTCCCCCCACCCCTCCCACCCTTCTTTTCCCTCTATACAGTCCTTTCTTCCTCCATTCTTGCCACCCTCCCTAACCCTAACCCTAACCCTAACCCTAAACCTAACACTACACCCCCTACCCCCCCATTATGTGTCATCATCCACTTATCAGAGAGATCATTCGTCCTTTGGTTTTTTGAGATTGGCTTATCTCACTTAGCATGATATTCTCCAATTTCATCCATTTTCCTGAAAATGCCATCATTTTATCATTCTTTATGGCTGAGTAATATTCCATTGTATATATATACCACAGTTTCTTTATCCATTCATCAGTTGAAGGGCATCTAGGTTGGTTCCAAATTCTGGCTATTGTGAATTGAGCAACTATGAACATTGATGTGGCTGTATCTCTGTACTATGCTGATTTTAAGTCCTTTGGGTATGGGCCAAGGAGTGGGATAGCTGGGTCAAATGGTGGTTCCATTCTAAGCTTTCTGAGGAATCTCCATACTGCTTTCCAGACTGGCTGCACTAATTTGCAACCCCACCAGCAATGTATGAGTGTACCTTTCTCTCCCACATCCTCGCCAACACCTGTTGTTGCTTGTATTCTTGATAATTGCCATTCTAATTGGAGTGAGATGGAATCATAGGGTGCTTTTGATTTTGCATGTCTCTTATTACTAGAGATGTTGAACATTTTTCCATATGTTTGTTGATTGCTTGTAGATCTTCTTCTGTGAAGTGTCTATTCATTTCTTTAGCTCATTTGTCGATTGGGTTATTTGTATTCTTGGTGTAGAGTTTTTTGAGTTCTTTATAGATTCTGGAGATTAGTGCTCTGTCTGAAGTATGAGTGGCAAAGATTTTCTCCCACTCTGTAGGCTCTTTCTTCACATTGCTGATAGTTTCCTTTGCTGACAGAAAGCTTTTTAGTTTGAATCTATCCCAGTGGTTGATTCTTGCTTTTATTTCTTGTGCTATGGGAGTCCTGTTGAGGAAGTCTGGTCCTAAACCGACATGTTGAAGATCTGGACCTACTTTTTCTTCTATGGTCTGCAGGGTCTCTGGTCTGATTCCGAGGACCTTAACCATTTGGAGTTTAGTTTCCTGCATGGTGAGAGATATGGGTTTAGTTTCATTCTGCTGTATATGGATTTCCAATTTTCCCAGCACCATTTGTTGAAGAGGCTATCTTTTCTCCATTGCATATTTTTGGCCCCTTTGTCTAGTATGAGAAAATTGTATTTATTTGGGTTTTTGTCCATGTCCTGTATTCTGTACCATTGATCTACCTTTCTATTTTAGTACCAATACCATGCCATTTTTGTTACTATTGCTTTGTAGTAGAGTTGAAGATCTGGTATTGCAATACCCCCTGTTTCACTCTTCCTGCTAAGGATTGCTTTAGCTATTCTGGGTTTCTTTTTCTTCTAGATGAATTTCATAATTGCTTGCTCTATTTCTGTAAGGTAGGTCATTGGGATTTTAATTGGAATTGCATTGAATCTGTATAGCACTTTAGGTAGTATGGCCATTTTGACAATATTAATTCTTCCTATCCAAGAACATGGAAGATCTTTCCATCTTCTAAGGTGTTCTTTAATTTCTTTCTTTAGTGTTGTATAGTTCTCATTGTAGAGGTCTTTCAACTCTTTTGTGAGATTGATTCCCAAGTATTTTATTTTTTTTGGAGGCTATTGTGAATGGGGTAGTTTTCCTAACTTCTGTTTCTGAAGATTCATCACTTATGTATAAAAATGCATTAGATTTATGAGCATTGATCTTGTACCCTGCTACCTTACTGAATTCACTTATGAGTTCTAAAAGTTTTCTGGTGGAATTTCCTGGTTCCTCTAAGTATATAATCATATCATCAGCAAATAGGGATAGTTTGAGTTCTTCTTTTCCTATTCGTATCCCTTTAATTTCTTTGTTCTGTCTAATTGCTCTGGCTAGAGTTTCAAGGACGATATTGAATAGAAGTGGTGAAACAGGGCATCCCTGCCTTGTTCCAGTTTTTAGGGGGAATGCTTTCAGTTTTTCACCATTTAAAATGATATTAGCTATGGGCTTAGCATAGATGGCATTTACAATATTAAGGAATGTTCCCACTGTCCCTATTTTTTCTAGTGTTTTGAGCATGAAGGGGTGCTGTATTTTATCGACTGCTTTTTCTGCATCTATTGAAAAAATCATGTGATTCTTAACTTTAAGTCTGTTGATATCGTGAATGACATTTATTGATTTCTGGATGTTGAACCAACCTTGCGTCCCTGGGATAAAACCCACTTGATTGTGGTGCACTATCTTTTTAATATATTTTTGTATGCGATTCACTAAAATTTTGTTGAGAATTTTTGTGTCGATGTTCATTAAGGATATTGGTCTGAAATTTTCTTTCCTCGATGTGTCTCTGTCTGGTTTAGGTATCAGGGTGATATTGGCTTCAAAGAATGAGTTTGGGAGGGTTCCCTCCTCTTCTATTTCATGGATTACTTTGAGGAGTATTGGAATGAGCTCTTCTTTAAAGGTTTTGTTGAACTTGGCTGAGAATCCATCTGGTCCCGGACTTTTCTTTGTTGGTAGGCTTTTGATGACCTCTTCTATTTCATTGCTTGAAACTGATTTATTTAAGTTGTGTATGTCCTCCTGGTTCAGTTTAGGTAGTTCATATGTCTCTAGAAACTTGTTGATGTCTTCAAGGTTTTCTGATTGTTGGAGTATAGTTTTTCAAAATAGCTTCTAATTATGTTTTATATTTCAATCGTGACTGTTGTGATATTTCCTTGCTCAATCTGAATTTTAGTAATTTGAGTTTTCTCTCTCTTTCTCTTTGTTAGTGTGGCTAAGGATTGTCAATTTTGTTTATGTTTTCAAAGAACCAACTCTAATTTGTTTATTTTTTCTATTGTTTCTTTTGTTTCAAATTTGTTGATTTCAGCTCTGATTTTAACTATTTCCGGTCTTCTACTACTTTTGGTATTGGTCTGCTCTTCTTTTTCTATGGCTTTGAGCTGTAGTGGTAAGTCATTTATTTGTTGATTTTTACTTCTTTTGTTGAATGTGCTCCATGAAATAAATCTTTCTTTAAGTACTGCTTTCATAGTGTCCCAGAGATTTTGATATGATGTGTCTTTGTTCTCATTTACTTCTGAGAATTTTTTATTTCCCACCTGATATCTTCTGTTATCCATTCATCATATAGTAGTGTATTACTTAATCTCCAGGTATTGGAGAAGTTTCTGTTTTTTATTCTGTCATTTATTTCTAATTTCAATCCATTATGATCTGATAGAATACAAGGTAGTATCTCTATCTCTTGTATTTGCTAACAGTAGCTTTCTGGCATAAAATATGGTCTATTTTAGAGAAGGATCCATGTGCTGCTGAAAAGAAAGTCTATTCATTCTTTGTTGGATGGTATATTCTATATAAGTCGGTTAAGTCTAAATTGTTGATTGGGTTATTGAGATCTATGGTTTCTTTATTCAATTTTTGTTTAGAAGATCTATCCAGTGGTGAGAGAGGTGAGTTAAAATTGCCTAGTATTACTGTGTTGTGGTCTATCTGATTTCTGGAATTGAGAAGGATTTGTTTGATGTACATGGATGAGCCAATGTTCGGAGCATAGATATTTATGATTGTTATGTCCTGCTGATTTATGCTTCCCTTAAGCAGTATGAAATGTCCTTCTTTATCCCTTCTGACTAGTTTTGGCTTGAAGTCCACATTATCTGAAATGAGGATGGATACTCTAGCTTTTTTGCTGTGTTCGTGTGCATGGTATGTTTTTCCCCATCCTTTCACCTTTAGTCTATGGGTATCTCTTTCTATGAGGTGAGTCTCTTGTAGGCAGCAAATAGTTGGGTTTTTCTTTTTAATCCAATCTGCCAATCTATGTCTTTTGATTGATGAGTTCAGGCCATTAACATTCAGGGTTATTAGTGTGATATGATTTGTATTCCCAGTCATTTGACTCATTTTTGTTTTTTGACATGATTTGGTTTCTCCTTTATTTGGCTAATCCTTTAGGCTTGTTCCTCCAGTTGCTGATTTGCATCGTTGTTTTTTATCTCTTCCTCATGGAATATTTTGTTGAGAATATTCTGTAATGCTGGCTTTCTTTTTGTAAATTGTTTTAGCTTTTGTTTATCATGGAAGGATTTTATTTCATCATCAAATTTGAAGGTAAGTTTTTCTGGGTATAAGATTCTTGGTTGGCATCCGTTTTCTGTCAGGGCTTGGTAAATGTTGTTCCAGTCCCTTCTAACTTTTAGGGTCTGGATTGAAAAATCTGCTGATATTCTTATTGTTTTCCCCCTGAAGGTAATTTGATTCTTTTCTCTTGCAGCCTTTAAAATTCTGTCTTTATTTTGTATTATTTTCTTTCTTTAATTTCTACTATTGATTTTCTGTTGTAAATTGTATTGATTGATTAACATTATTGTTATTATATTTTCTTTTCTGTTTTCTTTGGGATAAAATTATTCTTCTTCCATTAGTTATTATTGTAAAATCCTAGACTATTGAGTTGGAAAAATTTTTTTCCCCAGTTGTGCACTTAATGCTATGAATTTCTTGGTCACCATAGTTTGTACTACATGTCGCAAATTATTAAGTTGCACTTTTTTTTTTTTTTTTGCAAAACTACTTTAACCTGTCCTTGAGTCTGACTTTTATTCAAGGATTATTTATAAGTGAATCGTTTGATTTTTAAATTTTAGGGCTTGTCTTGCTATGTTTCTGTTATTTATTTCCAGCTTAATTTCTTCGTAATTAGAGAATATACTTCATAAGAATTCTAACTTTAAAATGTAATAACAGTATAGTGTTCAAATTTGTTAAGGTATGTTTTATGTCTTAAATGTGGTGTGAGCATGAGTTATTAGGAGGACTTCCTCATAAATGCCAGAGAGACCATGTTGGTGAAAAGAGCTTTTCAGGCCAACTCCAAACACACTGGTTTTTCTCTGCGCTGTATCTACTAGTTAGTGGAAGTGGTTTTAAAAGTCTTGACTATAATAATTTGTCTATGCTACTTTTCATTGCTTCCAGTTTTCAACTCAGTTATCTTGAGACCTTTCAGATATTTTTATGCTTAGGATTGCTGGGTCTTCATGGAGAATTTCTCCATTTATAACTAAATACCATTGCTCATTCCTCAATTATTTTTCCCTCTCCTGAAGTCTGCTCTGTCTGAGACTCAGAGTTACTAGGATTCCTCAAGTTGTCCCTGTGGTGGAACTCCATCTTTGGTCTCATCACTTATCAGTGTCTTCCTATTTAAAGTGTGGACAGACCTAGGATCAGGATTTTTTTCTTTTAATCCATTGTGATAACATTTGCCTTCCGTGTTTTGCCTTAGATGACTTATGTGTGAAGTGATTGTTGTCATAATTGGATTATTGTCTGCCATATTGGTACCTGTTTCCTACTTGTTGCCTTTTTATTATTATTATTTCCCTTCTCTTTTTCATTCTCTGATCTATAGACCATTTTATATGGTGTCATTTTATCTTCCCTTAGAAAATTAATTTCACTTTAAGTATTTATTTTTGAGCTTGTTATTTTTGAGCTTAACTAGAATTTTCAATATTCACTTTTTAGAATTTTCAATATTCATTTTTAAATAATGTAGGCCCACTTTCAAATTACATTATTCTAGTTCAAATGTAGTTTGACTACCTTCTAATAGAACTCTCCCACTTACTCCTGAGCCTTGTTTGACAGTGAGGCCATATATATCCCCATTCATATGTATAACAACACAATTAATTATCATTACTGTTACGGAAGAATTTTTTCTCTTCTTTTGGTTTTCCAGTTTCCTTTAAACCCACATACACACACGCACATGCACACACACACATACACACACACGCACGCACACATTTGGTGTTTCTCTGAGCTTTCCTGCTGGTGTGGTTTGGTGTCTGTCAGGAATTTTGGAAAGTTCCTAGCCACTCTTATTTCACCTACACTGTCTGCTCCATTCTTTTCTCCTTCAGCATCACGTAGAGTTACGCCCATGCTACGTCTTTTGGAACCAACCCACAGCTATTGAATGTTTGTTCTGTTGTGCACGCGCGGGTATGTGGGTGTGTGTGCCTTTGTTTCTAAATTTCAGGTTGAGAAGTTTCTACTGACATGTTCTTAAGCTCTCTTGTTCTGTCCTGTGCTAAGCTCAATCATCTTATAAGCCTACTAAAGACATTCATTTCAGTTACAGGATTTGGGATATCTAGCTTTTTCTTTTGATTTGTCCTTAGAATTTTAATCTTCCTATTTAGATCTGGTCTTTCCTCTTTTGTCCTTTTTATAGCCCTTAAGATATTAATCTTAGCTTTTTAAATATTTCCTTCTTGAAAAGTTCAGTATCTGTATCTTGAATGAGTCTTGTTCTGAGTTTCATTCTTACTTGTGTGTTTAGACTGTGGGGGTTTTGTTTTGTTATTTTTGGAGTGCCACATTAGTTTTGGTGGATGGCCATTCTTGTTCATCAGATAATAGGGCTGAGATAAAGTCGGCATGTAAGCTGTGGTGTGGAGCTGGTCCCTGTGTCCTGTGTTCCCTGCAGCGCAGACACCAGAGGCTTCACATTCCTTGAGCATATTCTTTTTTTTTTTTTTTTTTTTGCTCCACTCTTGACTCTGGGCCTCCTGTGTCTCCTTTAAAGATGGATTATGTGGTGCAGATCTCTCAGGTGTAATGCTCCGCAGTTATACTGGGGACTGGTTGGTGGGGAGCAAGGTGTGGGAGGAAGCCATCTTTCCTTATGGATAATATGAGAACTCCCCAGGTCTAAGTTCCTGAGCTGTGATGTTCACAGATGTTTCCCTATTCATGCACCTTTTTCTTTAACTCTTGGATGATATAGAAGGAGGAGGTGGAGGAGCCTCCGGTGGGGGACACATACAAGTCCTAATATATTCTTTTCCTTTGCAGAACAGATTTCCATTGCGGAGAACTCTGTGGACACATTTCACTCTACTCTCTCCCCAGTCTTTCCCATGGACAGAAGTGGACCTCTCTTTCCTCTGTACAGTGAAACTTGGTGTGGTTACAGTCACCCAGACACATGAAAGTGTGGGGCCCTCTGAGTGCACATGCCCAGGGCTTTCTGTTTCAGGCTGGTCCTCCCTCAGCCTCCAGGAATTTACAAACGTCATCATTTGAGTGCCCCTACCCATTCTTGGCTCCAGGGTATCTTCTTAAGTCAAAAGATCTTACTGTGCCTCTCTGGATTTTCCTATCTCAACTTTCACAGTGGTGGCTGGTCATTACTTCAGTTCTCTGATATGTCCAGAGAAGCACCGATTTTCCAGTCTTTTTAAGTTTTCATGTTATGAGTATGGAAGTGACACCTTCCAAGAGCTTCCAATGTGTAAGGGAAAATAGGGATTAGAAAGAATTTTTGTACTCTGTTTTTAAAGCTCCTTTCTCAAGGAAGCTGAATTGATTCACATGGTATTTAAGGGACATTTTGTAAGGGAAGCAAAGAAATCCAAGAACTAGATTTTAATAATTAAGAAAGGATGACCTGTTCTCTGGGGACACTTTCAGGGGCCAACAGGAATCAGTGTGTCACACAACAGAGTCAGCTGAGCTGGTGAGTCGGGTTAATGTATGAGCTACATGGGGAATCCAAGTGGGAACAATCTGTGTGCCTTACAATTTCCTCTTGCCTCTGTCCTGACCAAAGTAAATTCAGGAAAAGTGGTCTTGGGAAATATACAGAACCAGCAAGTGTCCTATTAACAATAGTATTACCTGGGTGAATAGGTAAGTAGATATTTGTTCAAGAAGTACCAGCCCTTCTTGAAGAGATCGCATGCCAGAGAAAAACTAGAACAATGAGATTCTGGACTTCTCCTTTCTCCGGCATTTGGATTCCATCACCCTTTGATTTAATAAACATTTAGGATTCATGAAAAAATGGAAAGCTCCTTGAAAATTACACAATTGACATTCTTGTAGTTGTTGTATTAGGGACCAAATGATCAATTAAAAATCTTAAAACATGTATTGCGTATCAAAAGTGTTGGAGATACATGACACTGGTAGGAAATTAATTTCTTTAAAGCATATGTGGAATGAAAAGTAGTGTGCTTAATTGTATTTAGCACCATTTAAAATTATCATAAAATATGAACACATGTGTGAAAATAAATTTCAAATTAATATCATTAAACATCTTTTTATTCTGATCATGTTATGCTTTTGCTTTTTTTTCTAACTTATTTTACCTTTATTACTAATTTGAGTCAGGTTCTTATTGAATAACATAGAGGGATCCTTGGATCATTGACTTCCTTTATTTCTTCATAAATATGCAGCTCATTTTAATCATGAAGCAAGCAAAAAAAAAAAAAAACCACTCAGAAGCATATATGAATATTTCAAGGTTTGAAAAGAATTAATAATCTTCATATTGTTTTAGTTATCAGTATAAAAGGTTCTCAAGATGCCAGAAGACTGTATTCCCATATAAACATTGTATAATCCCAGGTGTATTTCAAGGAAAGATCTTATGAAATATCAGCTGCCTTTGTGACTAAGACTGAATCCCCTCTTACATAAGAATGCTAATTATTTTAAGTATTCAACTAACATTTATAAAACAGGTCTGAAATGAAAGTATCCCTAATATTTATTATGTAGTTTAACTTAAAAATCTTTTAAAATTCATGCTCCTTTCTTTTATCAAATTGAACTTCAAAGATAATAATAGTGATCATCATAATAATAATAATTACATAACAATCATAATTACAGTTAGCTTTAACTAACCTTTTCATCTATCAGATAAGTGCAAAAAGCTCTCCATCTATATCAGCTTACATAATTCATGAAAAAATCCAAGGACAGAAATATTGTAATGGTTAATTTGAATTGTCAACTTGAGTGGATTAAGCAATCCTAAAAAGAAGAGGCTTCTGGGTATAACAATGAGGGCACATTTAGGAATGACTGGCATGTGGGCTAGTGAACTGAAGTTGAGACCCTCCCTACGTGTGGTCAGCACCATCTAATAGGTTGGAGGTTTGGGTGGAATAAGAGTTGGAAGAAGGAAGCAGCAGCAGATTCAGATTTGATTCTTCTCAAACAGGTTCTGGATCACTGCAGGGATCACCTGAGGACATCTGAATCCAGATTCTTCATTCTTCCAAAGTGAATTCTGTCTCTGATTTTCCAAGGAATTTCCAGAGCCTTCAGTCTTGGACTGAGGTAGCATCATTGATCCCTCTTGTTCTGAGGCTTCGGCATCTTGGACTGCACAGCCGATGGTTCTTCCAACTTTCTAGCTTCTGACAGCCCCTGTGGACTATCCAGCCTCTGGTTGTGTCAGCCAATCTAATGAATACCCTTTTTACAATCATACCTCCTGTTAGTTCTCTTCCTCTAAATAATCCTGACTAATATAAACATTTTACTTTTTTATTTCACAAATATAAATGTGAGGTTTGAAGATGTCCATGGCCTCTCATATTGTTTCTCAGTAGTGGAAAGAACAAGGATTCTACTGCAACCAGGGTGAATCTAGGGTTCATTTCATAAATCCTCCTTCTTAATGCAACAAATGATTCTGACGGAACTTCTCCCCTTTCATTTTTCCCGAATTATTTTAGATAATTATGATTTTTTTGTCATTTGAATTTTAATATCACATGTAAACATATGATCCACCGTAGACTGATATTGTTGAATTAACTGTACTTTTCTGATATCGTTATGTATCAGCTGAAATAAATTTAAGTTAAAAATAAATTAGATTTTTTCCAAGTGTTATTTAGGTTATTTAGGTCTAGCATTGTTTCTGAGCTTTTTTTCACTAAATAAGCAAAATATTTTGTAGGCTGATACCTATCCAGCTTAGTCATTACCCAATTGATATTAATGCATTCATCTATCAAAGTAACTAACACACTAATTGAGATAAATTAGACCATAAGCTAAACTATTTATGAAAGACAGCAGCTAATAATTTATAATTCGGTTTGAAATAAATAATGGCTTCTTCATTTTAGGAGGATTTTTTTTCTTACTATCATTAGATTCAGCTTTGTGAAATTAATTTAAAAAAATAAAGTTTACCTACCTTTTCTTATAAACCAGTTTTTGAAAAATTTCCTTTGTGCAAGGTGGCTAATTAAATTTCTAATCATACATTTTTCCTAAAATCATCAACAACCTGATCATAGTCTGACCTGTTGTCAGAAACAGTGTGAAAATAATGAACTTATTTTAAGCAAGTTTTTATCTTTTTGGTTTACTGTGGCTTACTCAGAACTGAGTACCTGGTGAAAAGGGAAGAGGGGAGATTTGCGATTTGTGAGTCAGCCCTCTAATTGTCTCAGAGAGGAAACAGAAAGAGAAGTAACTGGAGAGTCACTACTTGCATGGGTGCCCATCTCTGGTGGCTGCAGCTGGGCCATGCGTAAATCATATACACGGAAAGGTCACACCTGTGTACGCTTTTATTAAGAACACGTCTGCACAGAAAAGTGAAGGGATGAGCGCAGCTCCTCCTCAGAACAGTTAGCTGGCCTTTCAGACAATGCCAGGCACTTTTCCTGAGTCCTAATATTATCACTGAGAGCTTCATACTCGTCATCTTGGGATTGAATTTTAAGCACTAAACATGAAATTTAAAAAGTTTTCTGTAGAAATAAAGAGCAAGAAGATTTTCTCATCATTGAAGGTAACAATTCCTAGTCCCCAAAGTGGCTTAAAACTAACTCTCTGATAGCTAGAATAAAGAGTTCTTTTATACCCATGGTTCCTAGCAGAATATTGTTAAAATTATCATCATCAAATTCTCTTTCCCTTGACAATGGAAAGGCCTATCTTCTAGTTTATTCTCAAAGGCCATGCTAGTGCCAGATATTGTTTCCCTTACCCACAAAGCATTGAAGGAACTTTCCAGTAGCACCAGCATGAGGCACTAATGTGTTTGGAGGAAACTTTAGTTTGAAATAAAATAATTTCCAAGGTGAGATATATTATTTTCTCTTCTTCTCCTTAGAATGGTTAATCTGACATTATCTTCTACCATCTCCCAAGACCCAGGGCCTGGTATGGTGTGATCTCACTGACTGCAGAACCTAGAAAGCTTGGGGTCTCCCCTTTTCAGGACTCTCCAGTCATCACATAGCCTTTGTTTGGGATATAGAATGACATCTTCTGGAAAGCAGCAACATTGACCATTAGGCACAACTGGCAATATAATATGCTAATGTGTGCTTTGGGTGTGTGCTAATTTACATAACTAATACTAGAATATCAATTATGGATTCTTATTTAGTATTTTCACAAGCCAACATAAAGGGATAGGGCTCTTGGATTGCATCCGAAGAACCTAAGACTTGAGTGTTTACATGTGGAGAGGGATAATGTGAGAGCTATTTCACTTTAAACTATAATGTTAGAAAGTGCAACAAGATACGAGTTGCCATGAGTCCTGTCTATAAATCAAGATTTGCCCTAAGAATGTTGTACTCAAACTATAGTCTGAGGGCTAGCGGTACCATTAATGTCTCTTGGAAGCTTGGTAATAAGGCATAAACTAGGATCTGTGATTTAACAAGCTGGTCAGATAATTAAGGTCTATTAATGTTAGAGAAACACTATGTGATAAAAATGTATCACTCACTACAAAATTTTGCTGAATAACACCTAATGCTAGGGCAGTCTGATTGTTTTGAGGACCTAGAATATTGTTAATGTTAGGTTGGTATCTACTCCATTGTCAGCAGTGATAGCTTTAAGCTTAATCAGTAAAGTGTGTTGTCTCACCACCAAGCTAAATTCATTTTATGTCTCTATCTTGGTTTAAAGAAGATGGAATTACAGGTGGGCTAGGACAAACCAATGACTAAACAAATCCATAGGAGTCACTTTTTTGACATAATAGGGATTCAGAACTGTGAACTTTTATTACATATATAAATTTTGGTTGAGGCAACCATCTTCCTATCACTTATCCTAAATTTCTTCTGGTGGTGTAAATTGGCAACATTGGCTTTCTATCTGGATGGCCCTTTGAAAAGATGCCACGTTCTAGTTAACATCTGTGTTCTTTCAGGTCAGTTCTCCGGCTGCCTCTGCGACTATGCCACTCACGACCTTGGGTCATCTTGAGTCTGATGTTTGAACTCTTCATCTTGAGTCTGATGTTTGAACTCTCCAACTTGAGCCTGTTTTTTGGGATCCTGTATATGTTTTATTTTTTTCAACAAGTACATTTGTATACAAACATTTTCTGCCATCAGCTTTGATATACAGAACACAATCCCATCTGAGAATTTCTCCATGTTTGTTCTGACTTTTGACTGCTTCATTATTTGCCATGGCAGGTCAGGTATTTCTATGTCATTGAATGTGGGCCTCTTCTTCCTCCAATGTTGTAAGAGTGGCTCTTGCCCTGTGTTAGCACCACCTTGAAAGTTCTGGGGAGACAGAAAATGTGTCTATTTTGTCAGAATACTTTCCTATCAATGGACTCTCTTACTCCACCTTATTTTCAGGGTATAATCACATACCTGCACGTCAAACCTGTGCTGGTTCTCACCCACTGTCACCCACTATTCCTGTCCTTCACAAACTGGCCCAGTTGTGTTCATTGTAATTGATTGTAGTTTCTGGTCTGGTGGTCAAAGGAGATATTTGCTTCTTCATGTTTCTGGAGTCTGGGAAATCCAAGGTCAGTGTGCTGGCATCTGATGAAGGTCCTCTTGCTGTGTCCTCACAGGGTGGAAGGTAGGTGGGCTGAGCAAGCCCAGTCTCGCAAGTCCTTTCTACAGCAACAATACTGCCTTCATGAGGATGTGGCCATCTGCCCTAACCAGCACCCCAAAGTCACATATTTTTTCCTTTGGGCATTCGGTATCTAACACATACATTTTGCAGGATATACTTAGACCATAGCACGACATAGGGGTAAGTTTCTGAACATTGGCTGTGGCAATGTTTGGGGATTTTTGTTTGATTTGTTCTTGTGTATTTGTTTGTTTTGGATGTCACACCAAAACCTCGGGTTACAAAAGGAAAAAAAAAATGTGATTATTACAAATTAGATATCTTCTGCACAGCAAAGGAAACAATCAACAAAATGAAAGGTCAAACTATGAATTCAGAAAAAACTGTGCAAAACCACATCTCTTTAAAAAAAGGCTCAATACCCAAAATTCATGGAGAATTTATACAACTCAGTAGTAGAAAAACAACTTGGTTGAAAATGGGGAATGGACCTGAGTGAACATTTTTCTAACATTTTATATTGGACATAAAAAAGGTCAACAAGAAGCATGAAAGAATCCCAACAGTAGTCACCAGGAAAGAGGAAACCAAAACATCTGAAGTGCCTCCTCGCACCTGCCTGAATGGCTGTTAGCAGAAAGTCAAGAAAGTGTGGAGAAAAGAGAACCCTGGAGGTGGGAAAGAAAACTGGGGTAACCCTTGTGGAAAATATTATGGGGGCTCATAAAGAAATTAAAATAACCAATCTAAATGCCCTCCAACAGATGAATGGATAAAGAAAATGTGGTTTATATATACAATGGAATATTACTCAGGTTTAAAAAAGAATGAAATTATGACATTTGCTGGTAAATGAATGGAGTTAGAGAATATCATGCTAAGTGAAATAAGCCAAATCAGAAAATCCAAAGGCCAAATGTTTTCTCTGATATATGGATGATAATTCACAATAAGGGCGAGGGGTCAGATAGAGAAAAATAGAGTTACTTTATATTAGGTAGAGGGGAGTGAAAAGAGGGGATTCGGTTTGGGATTAGGAATGATAGTAGAGTGAAACAGACATTATTACTTCATGTACGTGTATGACAGCATGAGCAATGTAATCCTACAACAGGTACAATCAGAAAAATAAGAAATGGCATGCCATTTATCTATGATCTATCAAAATGTAAAAATGTATTCTACTGTCATGTACAACTAATTAGAACAAATAAAAAAAATTCTTAAAAATGTATGTAAAAGTGAAAAAAAAAAGAAATTAAAATAGAACTACCATGTGGTCACACATCCTTCTTCTGGGCATGTACCCAAGGAAGTGAAATCACAATCTCACAAAAAAATATTTTCACTGCCCTAGTCACAGCAACGTTATTTATAATAGCCAAGATATTGAAATATTCTAGGTATTCATCAGGGTGACCAAGTAATTCTGGCACAAAGATACCGTGGAATATTATTCAATCTTAGTAAAAGACATTCTGCCATTTGAAATGGAAATGAAGCTGGAGAGCATTATGCAGAGCTTAAGTCAGGCACAGAAATGAACATGTTGTGTGATCTCACTTAGGGGTCACACCTGAAAAAAATAAAAAGTCAAATATAAAGAGAGAATAAAACAATGGTTACTAGGAGCAGGTCCCAAGGATGGAAATGGGAAGTACAGGCCTCTGGATGCAAAGAAACACATGCACAATGAACAGGTCTAGAGAGAAAATGGCCAAATGAGGACTGCACTTAATAAAACTATGTCATAGCTGGAGTTCCCACTAAGTGAGATTTTAGTCACCTCTGCCACAAAAACAGACAAACAAACAAAAAGAGGTTAGCTATGTGAGAAGACAGATACATTGATCCACTTCACTATAGTAACCTTTTTTAATATCCATATATACATATTCTAAAACACCATGTTGTATATCTTAAGTTTACACAAAAACTGATTTTTAAAAATAAACCCACAAGTCCCTGATCTAACCAGCTGTTTTCTCTTTACCTAATGTGCTATATTTTTGTATCTTTTTCGGTTCTGAAAACCACCTTGTGAAGGTTTTAACTAGTTTTTTTTTTTTTTTTAATGTAGTCTTTGGCATTTTCAAACTTGAAATTTTCTAGGTAAGGAATTGATATTGTTTATGCTTGAGAAATGTTTCCTAGCATATCACTCTGGTTTGGATGGCCACTGTGAATTCTAGCATACTGAAAAACCTGGCTCTATTTAACCTATTCATGTGTATGTAGCCTAGTCCTTAGAAAATTAATTTTTATGTAATGGTTAGAATAAATATGATAAAGCACACATTCTGTGAAAAGTTGATTTTCCTAAAATGGACTGTAAGCTAATATGTTAAGCATTATTAATTAACATTGATCTTACAGTGAACTAAAACCTTTGGTGATTTTCACATTAGTTGATAATCCCCCAATTTACGTGATCATTCTTGAAGGCCTTTGCAGTTTTCTATCCCTGATTAAATACATATATGTAAAGGGAATATTATAACAAGTTTTTATCTTTTCTACGTTTTTCTTAATCTTGAGTCTTCCTGTATATTTTTCTCTTGTTTTTATTATTCTCCAAGTTTTAAAAATATTATTTTTCTTCTGCCCTTTTTTTAAGTTCTCAATAGCTTCTTAAGTTTGAACAAAGTTTCAAGGCCTTTAAACATTCTGATGATCTCTGTGCAGATACTATGAACATAGTGACAAAAATCACACACATACAAATGCGTAGTCCATGTATCTCACCTTCTATTCAAGAACTGGAATTGCTTTCTTCTGTACACATACCAATCTGTAGAACAGGCAGTAATTACCTTATCAAGATAAGTTTCTACCACATGTTATTGTTATATGAATGCTGACTTCTCACCCACTCAGAGTAGACCAGAGACCTTGGCAACCAAACCAAAACATGAATTCAGCAACAAATATAACTCAATGGCTATGTAAACTTTTAAAATTTATTTTGTCTACTATTTAAGAAAATATTAATTCATAATATTCATACATTGTTATTGAGGTACAAGGTGATGTTTTGATTCATGGAAACATCAGATTATGTTCAACTCTAATTGACATGTCTCATACCTTAAGCATTTCTACTTTCTTTAGAATGAGTACATTCAAAATTCTCTCTTGTCTATAAAAATGTTACATTTCAAGATATGCAATAAATGATTATTAATTATATTCACCTTTCTGTACCACAGCCCTCCAGAACTTACTCCTCCCATCTAACCTGACATTGTGCCTGTTGACCCCTCCTTTTCGCCCCTTACTCCCCCAACTTGGGTGACCACTATTCTACCCTTTGAACACTAGTTCTAGTTTCCAACAGGTGCAAAAACTGATTCCTAAGGAATGGATGAGCTTTTCTCAGTTCTGTTTCTTATGCCTTGACCAGTTATATATGGAAGGAAAAGGGTTCACATAGTACAAAAAGGGCCCTCAGGCTGAGAACAGGGAAGGATTCTCTTCAAGGCAGTTCAAACGGGAAGATGAGCATCACTAGTAGAAAAACTGCAGAGAAAATACTTGGCATTTTCCCTGGTACCTTCAATAGCCTCTGAAAGAATCAACAATTAAATGGCTTCTTTTATTTAATATTACCTTTGGTCTGTCTGTAACTAGTACTATCACAGTGTCTCAAGGTTGAGTGTATTTTCTACTAAGGAAACCTTGTTTCTGCATGGGAATTTGAAGGCATTTTCACTTGAAAATTTGATGGGTTCAAAACATAATTGGTTACTTACGAGAAGACTCAGGAGCGGGGAACAGAGCTGGGGATGGCTGGCCTCTGGTGACTACAGTGTGTCTATGAGACCATGGTATATTTTTATTTGGAACATTGACATGCAGAACTACCACTGGCAAGAAAGGGGATTTTTTATCCATACTCAAAGCTAGTTATACATACACAGGAAGTCTCATTGTCCAAGTACTTTTCAGGGAGGGTGCCCGTCCTAGGTTACATCTGTCCACAGCATCCAACTATATGTTGAATTTCAAAAGCCCCAAACAGGACATCCTGCCAGCCCGCACCTTTCACCTTAGGCAAATAAGCTATTTAAAGTGTATAGTACTATAGAATAAAAATATTAAAGAGTATTCAGTCAGAGGATGACTTCATAAAGTTGAAGAGGTTATTACTAAAGCTCTCCGTGACCTCAAAACCAGATGTTTGTAAGTATAAACCCAGACATTCGGTATAAAACGCTTAAGCATCAGATTAAATTCATAATCAGGGTCAAGTCTATTGTGGGTCGAATTACCTCCCCATAAAAGATCAGTTGTAATCTTCATGCCTGGTATTTGGGGATGCGTTCTTATTTGGATATAGTCTTTGTAGACATAATCACATTTGGAAGAGGACACAAGCGTGGGCCCTGATCCAGTGAGGCTGGCTTTGTTTAAGAAGATGACATGGGGACAGACCCACAGAGAGAATGCCACATGATCACAGAGGCAGACAGTGGAGTGATACAGCTATAAACCAAGGAATTCCAAGGGCTGGCAGCCACCAGCCAGAGCTAGGACGAGGTGAGGAAGGATTCTACCTGCCATCTTGTGGGAGCATCCCTGCCTATGGCCTGAAGTCAGGCTTCCCTGCTGCAGAACTGGAAGCAGAAATTACTACTGTTTTCATACACCCAGCCTTTTGCACTGGGTAGTGGCAGCTCTAGTAAACTGGGCTGAACTTCTGTGCACTGGGGACTAAAATAATTATGAATCTCAATTTTTCACTTTATTTTTTATAATTCTATGAGTCAGTTTAACATAACCTGATCTCCAGTGTCTGAGAGATAAGATAATGTTCAATTACTACCAAATTGTAGCATCTGAGGAGACTGAAACACCCCAAGCTCTGTCTACCCTTAAGTTCTGATTCATTAATCCACATAGTTTCTGCAAAATAAAAACCAGCAACCAAAGTGGGTTTAAAGAGAGCTCTTTAAATTGCTAGACTTTTTAAAAGTTCATTTTAGAAACATTATCTGCTATCAGTTATTAATTTGTAATCTATATAAATGGCTATTTTGGATTTTTTAATATCATAAGTAATAACATTAACCATATACTACATATTCTGAATGAGCACCAGAAGTGTCATTTGTTAGTTTTGTTTTTATGAATAAATTTTTTTGAGCTAACTATATTTGACAAAATGAAGAGAACAACCTAGATTCTTATTCCTAAACAAGGCTCCCTAGTGTCTCCCATGCCAGGCTTTCTACTCATGGGAGCAAGTCGTCCTCCACCCGAAGTCTTCTTGACAATGTGAGACAGAAGAAGAGCAGGAGGAAGGGAGGGTGAGTCATCATGGTTGTGACTTTGAACTTGAGCACTCACTAGGCAAGGGACACTACTCTAAGCACTTTTTATGCATTTTCTCTTTAAATTTTGTAGAACACTGTGAGAAGAAATTGATTTTCAAGTCATATTACAGGAAAGAAAAGTCTTATCCAACATCATCAATGTAGTTCAAGTCTGAAAATTATTGATTGGCACAGTTAAGGCTCAAACAGTTGCAAAATCTGTTATTTATTAGACATTTTTGTAACTACCTCTGGTGTGGCTCTATCTCCGTTGAGTACTGGAGGGAAGGGGTTGAATGTAAAAGTTAAGCTCTAATATTGCACTCAGTTCATACATGTTTCTAGGTAGAATAGAAATCTGCACATAGCAGCTGGCTATGTACAGCACACTTGCAGAACAAAAGACTTTCTATTCATGACAACATCCTAAATTGCATTCAGCCATGTCACAAGAAACCAGTCTACATTGGACTTTGTGTTAATAAAGCCATCACAGAAATTTCATTTAAAAGTTTGAAATAATCCAAATTTTTAACAGCTTTGACTTTGTTAGCATTACCCCATTTTATGATAGTCAGTGAATTGTGCTGCATTGGGATCCTTTTTTATTTTTAATAAAATAAAAATTATAAACATGGGAACAACTCTTTCAAAATATTCACTATTACGCATCAAACAACATATGCCATCACAGATAGATTCATTTTCTAAACAGAATATTGACATTAGCTGTGTAGACAGCTTACACTGATATTCTCTTCAATATTTGCTGATGTTCAAAGTGAAAGGGACTCTTGGTTTATTTGAACACAGTAATATTGACCTATCTTTACAAAATAATACAAATACCAAAGAAGAAAGCAAGAGTCACTCCCACGCAGCCAGAGCACAGCATGATTTCACAGCCAGCCTCCCGTGTTCCTTGACTATGTGTAGTTTGTTGCTTCTTTGCTCTCTACACTCTGCTTCAGCTATAAAACAAAAGATAATGTATTCTGTCAACAGGATGAAATAATGTAGGTAGGTAATAGAGTCTGAAATGTTTACAAACCTATAAATGAAGACTGCACCATTAATATGAATGAATATAATCAAATGCTTTCATGATAATTGCTACATACATAGCATAGCATAACCTAGCAATTTTTAGTACATTAGTTGCAGGTTTTATAATCATGGGAAAACAATTAGTGTTTACAAGTACTAATTTTCATGTTATAAAGAATGTTCTTTTAAAATCTTTCCATGTCAACAGAAAGGCAATTATCACAGATTCCTATGGTGTCTTACCCAACCCTAGACAGACTTGGTATCCTAACATATTTAGCTCAGCCATTGTGAGAAGTAGACTAGTCAATTTAGGAAAACTACCAAATCAAGATTTCAAGTCAGGCAGGTCCTTTTCTAGTCTGTTAATTATAGACCATGGTTCTGGACAACTTTTACAATAACACATGAAATATTCATAGGAATCAGCTTTGCTGAGGTAGGGGAAACCTTATAAGCCAGGGACAGCGAGAAGGGAAGAAAAACTACAGTCATCTTGTGGTGGCCAGGGTGAAGCATCCTTGTGACGGTCCCTAGTTATAGGAAGTGGTATCAGCTTTGAGCTGACAGGTGCCACAGGGGTGGGCTAAGTTGCAGAGAAGACTCTCCGCTGATGTCACACCCTTCCTTGAACCCCTGACCCACAATGACTGCTTAAGGCAGGATTGGGGATGACAGACATTTTCAGGAATTATCTGAGGACTACTGCTGCTGAGGAGGGAGAGATCTGAAAACTGTGGAAATTTTCCACCCTCATCCACATGAAAATCTGAGCCTGATGACAGCACCAACATCTGTATGAAGATATACACAAGATCCTCCATTCTTCTCTCACCCCCGCTACCCCCAGGGTGTGGGTATGAAAAATGGTGGAATGAGACAGACATCATTACCCTACATATATGTATGATTACACAAATGGTGTGAATCTACATTGTGCACAACTATAGAAAAGAAAAGATGCACCCCATTTGTGTACAATAAATCAAAATGCAGTGTGTAAAAATAAAATAATAATAATAAACAGGGACAAAAAATAATAATAATAATACTAAACAGGGACAGACAAAAAAAAAGATATACACCAGGTGGTTCCAGAAATGAGATTTTTCAATCCACACAGCGAGCACTTAATCATGTTACATAGCAATGATACAATATACAAGTAATGTTTGCACTGAATCATGTGTTAATAATTGAAAGAATTAGAAAAAAAGACATAAGGTTCACAGATTTAAGGATAGATTGATCAACTGACACTTTATTATTTATTGAAAACCTAAGAAAGAGAAATAATAATACGATTGTAATATATTTATGAGATAATTCTTGATAATAATAATAAATCTGCATGTAAACACACATATAAATTCACAGGATCATTGATGTCCTAGGATCAAGTATTAAGGATGGCTTATGAAATTATCCAGAACATCTAGAAACTCAAATGATATAGTTTTCTGAAAATGTAATACCTATTTTGAACTTAGCAGCATATTATATCTTCTCTAATATATGACCAACTAATTAATAATTGATAATGTCATTTAATCATTCATCGGGGGTAAGATTTGAATCTTTTAAGACATTTTCAGAAAACCATGACTAAGTGAAAATTATAGTTAGTTCAGCCATATGGAAAAGGAGATCCGTTCCCCCAATCCTCAGAAATAAATTATAGAGTGGTGTCATCAATGTGGCAGAAAAGGAGGTCTCCCTATATCTCCATGCAATAATAACTGGCCAGCCATCTGTGGACAAAAGTGCCTCTGTGGGGGTTTTGGACCCAGGGAGGGAGGCGAAGAGCCTCAAAGATGTGTAAGCCCCAAGAGGGCTGTTTTGAGGTTCTATGCTTCCATGCAAGTTTTAGAATCGCTGACTGTAGTCCTACCTGCAGACCAGAAAACAACCCTGTTCCCCGGTATTAACAGTTAACACAACTTTAAGGAAAAGTAGACAGCATTTTAATGAAATAAAGACCTCCAAAATCCCAACTTCAGCAATGGGATTGAATATCTAGAAAGGAAATTAATAAGAAATCAGTGGACCTGAGTAAAACTAAACATCAAGTGGGCCTACTGGGTATAGACAACCATCCAATACAGTAGCAGCAGTGTGCAGGTTCGTCTCAAGAGACACGGACATTCTCCAGGATAGCGCCTATGTTAACCAACAAGGTTAGTCCCAACAAACCCTGGAGGATTGAATCACATCAAGTATCACTCCTCAACTCAATGGTATAAAACTAGAAATTGATAATAAGAAAAATATTTGAAAATTAATAAATAGATATAAATCAAGCAGTGCATTCCTGAACAACCAATAGTTTGAAATAGAAATAAGCAGGATTGATTTAGCTCTTCGCAAAGTTAATGAAAGGAAGATAAAAAAGAATCATCATTATGGTTTAGGCATTAGGTGTGCCCCCAAAAGCTCATGTGTGAGACAATGCAAGAAAGTTTAGAGGGGGGATGTGTGAGTTACGAGAGCCCTAACCTAATCAGTGCATTGATCCTTGATTGGGGTAACTGGATGGTAACTGGAGGCAGGTAGGTATAGTTGGAGGAGGTGGGTCAATGGGGACGGGTCTTTGGGGCATATATTTTGTGTTGGTGAGGGAAGTCTGTCTGCTTTTTCTTGCATGTCCCCAGTTGCTTTCCTCTGCCATAGTCTTCTTCCAGGATGCTTTACCTCATCTCAGGCCCTGGGGAATGGAGTCTGTGATACATTGACTGAGACTTCTGAAACCATGAGCCCCACATAAACTTTTCCTCTTCTAAAATTGTTCTTGTCAGGTCTTTTACTTACATGGGCACAAAAGTTGACTAAAACAGTCATAAAAACTATTATAAGTCATTATATGTCATAAATTATATAGCTTAGAAGGGATAAATTCTAGAAACATGATACCAAGATTGAATCATAAAGAAACAGGGTTCTGAACAGAGCTATACGAGTGAGGATTCAGAAGGATTAATCAAAAACATCCCCAAAGGAAAAGTCCATGATTTCATGGTTCTACCGCTGTATTTTAACAAACATATAAGGACAAATTAATGCCAAACTTCTGAAGCTCTTCCAAAAAAATTGAAGAGGCAAGTATATTCTCAAACTAATTTTATGAGGCCAGAATTACTTTTGTACCAAAACCAGAAGAATGAACTATCCACAAGAAAATCATGGGCCAGTATCCTTGTTTCAACAGGATATTACAATCCTCTTTAAAATATCAGCAAAATGAAATATCATTTCACAATATCAGCAGCACATTAAAATAATTATAACCTGATGATCAAAGGGATTTCAGTCCCAATATGTAAGAACGTTTCAACACACACAAATGCACAATTAAAATAAACCACATTGACAGAATGAAGGATAAAATTCATATAATCTGAATAGATATAGAAAGCACTTTAATTCAATATCTGATCATGAACAAAACTCTTAACAACTTAAGTGTAGAAGGATTGTATCTTAATAAAGAGCATTTATCATTGACCTCTCACCTAACATCATACACAATGGTGAAAAACTGAAAGTCTTTCCTCTGAGGTTAGGAGCAGAACAAGGATTTCCATTCCTGCTATTTTTCATTCATCATAATTCTGGAGGTCCTACCTATATTAATTAGGTGAGAAAAGTAAATAAAATGTATTTTTTGGGGAAGAAATAAGTGAAATTGTTATTACAGACAATGCAATTATATATGTAAACCCTAAAGACTCCACCAAAAATCTTTTAAACCGATAAGCAAATTAAGGAAAGTTCCTGGATACAAAAAAAAAAAAAAAAAAATCAACATGCAAAAATCAGTTATCTCTCTATATTACTATCTGTGAAATTTCTAAAAAACAAATTAAGAAAACATTTGCATTTAAAATTCTTTCCAAAGCATAAAATACTTAGGAATGAATTTAATGAAATAACTGAAAGTGTCGTACGCTGAAAATAAGACATTAGTGAAAGGAATGGCAGAAGAACAAATGGAATCATATCCCCTGTTCATGTCTTAGAGGTGGTAAGATTGTCAAAATGCCTCTACTGTACAAAGTTGCTTACAGATCCCACAGAATTGGAAAAAAAATTCTGTCATTTATATGAGTCCCCAAAAGAGCCCAAATAGTCAAAGCAAGGTGAGCTGGAGGGATCACACTTCCTGGGTTTGGTCTGCGTTATAAATTCGTAATCAAAACAGCATGGTCGGGAACAGAGACTAGAAAGTGACAGAATAGAAAGCCCCAAACAAGCTCAGGCTTGTAGTCTCAGCTCATCTTGAGAAGGGCACTTATGTATGGGGACCAGATGTTCTCTTCAAACACCCATGTTGGGAAAACTGAGTACCTACATCAAAATAATGAAACTGGATCCTTATCTGATATTATATTTTGAAATATAATATTGAAGTATCTTAAATGTAAAATTTGGAAAAAAAAAAAAACACTTCTAGCAGTAAAAAAGGTGGAAAACTCACTGACAGTGGACTTGGCAATGATATTTGTAGGTGTAACACCAAAAGCACAGGAATAGGAGCAAAAATAAACAGCTGGGATTGCATCTCACTAAAACGATTCTGTACAGCAAAGATTCACTGGAAGGAAGAAAGAACCCAGGGCATGGAGACGATGTTTGTAAACCATACATCTGACCTGGGGCTAATACCTGAAATACATAAGGAAATAAACTCAAGCAAGAACAAAAGAAAAAAAAAAACAGAAAGAAAAGTAAGCTGCAAAATAGGAGACACACTGAATAGACCAATCTCCAAAGGAGACCTGCAAATGGCAAAATGTGAATGGAAATGTTCTCAACATCCCTGATCACAGGGAGATGCAAATTAAAATCCCAGTGGCGCACAACTTCACGCCTACAGAATGGTTATCTTAAAAAGGAAGAGAAAGAAGTGTCAATGATAGTGTGAAGTAAAGGGAACATTTATATATTTTTCATGGGAAAACAAATTGGTATAACCATTGCATCAACTGGTTTGGACTTCCTCATGAAACTAAAACCAGCATATCTTGCAAAAATTCCACTTCTGTTATCAAAAGAAATGAAATAAGCACCTCAAGGAAATAATTGCAGTCCCATGTTCAATGAAACACTGTTCTCAGCAGCCAGGATATGGAGCAAAATAATTTGTCCATCAATGTCTTAATGGGTAAGAAAAGGAAAATTACACACACACACACACACACACACACACACACACACACATATAAAATTCTACATATGTGTGCATATAATTATACATATATATATATTCTTTCTATACTCTGTTATTTCATATACATTATGGAAAATTAGTCATTAAAAGATAAATAAACCCTACCATGTGCAACAATGTGGATGAAATTGAGGGATGTTAAGTGAAATAAGCCAGACACAAAAAGACCAAAACTTTATAGCCTCAGTTAAATGTGGAATTTTAAAAATCAAACCTGTAGAAGCAGAGATTAGAATATTGGTTGCAGAGACTAGGGAGAGGTGGGAAGAATGGGGAAATGTTGGTTATATGGTACAAATCTCCAGTGATAAACTGAGAATGTTCTGGAGATGCACCATACTAGATGTGACTACTGTCCATTATGTTAATCTATGATTTTGTTAAGGGAGTGGATCATACATGTGGTCATAACACACAAAATATGATGTGTATGGGATTTTTTTTCAAGTTTTGTAACTTGATTTGGTAAACATTCACACTGCATACTCATATAAAATCATCATGTTATATAACTTAAATGAACATAATTTTATCCATTATATCTCAATAAAGCTGAGGAAAAATAAATTATGGATTTTTTCTTCATATGTAATTATCTGACTTATCATCAAGTTGCATGATGCATGGTTATGTTTAGCTCCCATTTTTTAATTCTGATTCTACAGTTTATTTGGTCTTTTCCTGATGATGAGTAAAATATGACATTCAATGACATTAAAAGTAATTGTGACATAAATGGGGTTAGGTGGGTAATGGCATTATATAAAAATAAATGACCTTGTCTAGGGACTGTGATCTTTTTGCTAAGTTCTCACATTGTGTGACCTTGGATAGCAGTGAGTTATGAGCTCTATTCTCTGCTGGCTCCTCTATATGGCAACTGCCTTCAAGTCTGCTTCAAGGAATAGTAAACACAGTAGCAATGTGTACTCAGCTTTGTGAGGTGCACACTGAAATTTTTTTGCAGTAACAATACATAGAGCAGAGAATGATTATACATGTAATTATTTACAAAATAGAAAAAAATTATCTATTGGTATGTTCTTTAGAATTGTTCAAAACTAAAATGTTCTCTTTTTAAAGTACTAATAAGGGAAATGATTTCTGACTGTCTAGTTACTATATGAAACTACACATTCAGTAATGGAGAAGTGGGATTGTTTCCATTATTTTAATTGTATGACACTTTCCCAATGCAGAAAAGAATTGATTTTGGAGGCTTAAAAAAGTACTCATGTGTAGCAAAAAGTCGGTATCATATTGAAAATGTATAGGATATTTAATTACCTTTCGAAACCATGTGAAACTTTCTACAACCTTCCCACATACAAAAATGTAACAATAACTTAAATTTTTGATACTCCAACCATTAAAAAGTTTTTCAAAACAGTTACAGATAACCCAACTGCGTTCATCGTATTTACTATTTGCTTTTTGTTAAATGCATATTTTTTTTTGAACTCTATAATGAAGTTTATTGCAACTTGTTTCCAAATTTTCTGCATTTTCTTTGAGAATGGGATGCATGAGTTATGTAAGCGGTGCAATTTATGGGCAGTCAAGTGAAATGCTAAGCAATGTAAATGTGATGGCATTTTGCTACAAGGAAAATATTTCATTGGGGACAGGTATTTGCTCTGTTTGTAACCTCACTTTTCTTTTTTAGGTGTTGTTTTTATTATAACACAGTAGCAATGAAAGAATAAATTGTAAACATTCATCATCTAAGCATTGCATTTATTGATTTTCTCATATACAGCACTTTGCATACTTAGTGATAGATGTAAGAACCCAAGAAAAACGAAAGGTTATAACTGTTCCCTGATTATGGATATACATGAAAGTTAAGAAAAAAATCCTCCGTAACACATTACATTAGTATGAAAATTCTGCTTCAATAGCCCTAAAGAGACAAGGAATTCTGTGCATGCTAATGTGTGTATGCCTTTACTTCCTAAAAAGCCTCTGTATCTATTTCATATTTATGTTCCTTCTGTCACTCTCAAATCAATGCAAAAAAAAAAAAAAAAAAAACAAAAACAAAAACAAAAACAAAACAAAAACAAAAAAAAACCTCCAGTTTTTGGAGGTGATAATTATCTCCTGGTGTTTTAATTTCCCGTAACATAAAGACATATTTAGTGAAATTAGCTGTATATCTTTTATTTTATTATATTGGCAGTTGAAGCAATACTATAGCAGTGTAAATGCTGTAGTATTTGCTTCAGTGACAACTGAAGCTTACAAATGGTTCCACAAAAATGGATTCCTATTTAGACTTGAGAATTCAGTTAACTACTTGGCACAGGGCAATTAATAAGTATCAATTAGAGGTTGATAGAGATTAAGGTTGATAGAGTACAGAGAAGTTACTTTCCACTGTTTGTCTTGTTAACAAAGATAAGAACCATTTAAAATATTTTTGTTTTAATTAGTTATACATGACAGTAGAATGTAATTCAATGCATCATTAAACCCCCATCTCTCACCCTAGTAGAAGAAAAGCAGGCCCAAATCTTCACCATGTTGGCCTAGGATCTGACTTCCTTAAAAAGACTCCCAGAGCACAAGAAGTAAAATCAAGAGTCATAGATGGATGGATTCAAACTAAAAAGCTTCTTCTCAGCAAAGGAAACAATAACATGAAGAAAGAGCCTATAGAATGGGAGAAAATCTTCACCACATGCACTTCAGATTGAACATTAATCTCCAGGATATATAAAGAACTCAAAAAACTTAACACCAAAAAAACAAACAACAATCAGTAAATGGGCCACGGAACTTCATGGAAGAAATACAATTGGTAAACAAATACAAGAAAAAAAAATATTGAACACGATTAGCAATTAGGGAAATGCAAATCAAAACTACTCTAAGATTTCACACTCCAGTCAGAATGGCAATTATCAAGGAAACAACAAAAATAAATGTTGGTGAGGATGTGGGGGAGAAGTTACACTCATATATTGCTGGTGGGAATGCAAATTGATGCAATCATTATGGAAAGTGGTATGGAGATTCTTCAGAAAACTTGGAATGTAACCACCATTTGACCCAGCTATCCTACTTCTCAGTTTACACTCAATGGACATATTACAGTGATGCAGCCACATCAATGTTTATAGCAGCTCAATTCACAAGAGCTAAACTATGGAACCAACCTAGTTGCCCTTCAACAGATGAATGGATACAGAAAAATGTGATATATATATTTATCTATCTATCTATATAGATAGATATATGTATATATATATATACACACACATATATATAAATCATAAAACTTTATGATATATTTTATATATATATGTATATATATATGTATATATATATATGAGATGGAATATTTCTCAGCTTTAAAGAAGAAAGAATCATCTTTTAACCTTCCATGATGAGTGAAAAATCTCTGTCCAATGATTTCAAATAATAGAAGCTACCTTTTTCCTGAGTGCATATTTCTTATTCCATCTGGAGTTTATGGAAATGAGGTAAATAGTGGAAACTCAGGTATTCTATGTTCATAAACTCAGACTGAGCTAATTTTGACCAACAAAGGAAGTAGAACTGAAAACCGGAAGTGCTTTGGTTTTAATTTTGAATCTCATTTCTTCCCTGACCTGGAGCAAGTACTTGCTTCAGTTGGCCTCGTGTTCATAATTCCTATAAAGATAAATTTTCTTTTTCACAAATTCTATCTCTTAGTCAAGGCACCAGGAAAGAAGAAATCCTGAATAAGCGAAAGGGAAATAATATTACTGAAAAGTATGAATACAATCAGAACACTTAGCTAAAAGATCAAAGCTCAGCATAGTGTGACACTGCATTAATTCAAGTTCTGGCTCCTTTTTGTGGGGATGCTACACCGTGTTTAAGCTGTGTGCATCCTGTGACCATGCCAGCACCTTGCACCCGGCTACTTTTTTAGTGGTTTGTTTTCCAACAACCCATCTCACTGTAAGAGAATCAAATATGAGAAAAGTCAACAAACACCTAAAATTGCTCTTGTGAAACCCAGGTCAACAACTATGAGGATTTTTCTTTCTTTCTTTCAACAAAAATGAGGATTTTTCTTTCTTTCTTTCTTTCTTTCTTTCTTTCTTTCTTTCTTTCTTTCTTTCTTTCTTTCTTTCTTTTTTTTTTTTTTTTTTTTTTTTTGTCTTCACTCAGAATCTTGTTGACTGTAGGTAATTTAAAATACTGTGTTTTTCTCCCCCAACAATCTACAGCAGGTAGGACACAATTGAACACAAAGGGTTTGGTAATGATGACAGCTGAAAATGCTCAGCTCTGAGAGAGTAGAAATGACAATTTGACAGTTTGGTATCAAAGACTAAGGCAGAATAATAATAAAAAAAAAATGATGTAGTATGCCAAGATTTCCTACTGATGCCTGGAATCAACCACAGTGCAAAAACCGAAATCACCTAGGATGTCCTCTGGTTAAGGCATCAGTATATTTTATAGTCCATTTTACAAAAATATTATGAAACCATAGAAAATGAATCCAGCAAAGGATATCAAAGATGACCTATGAACCCTCGGTTTGTGTATGATACCCTAAAGCAGTGAGTTTTATGATTTAATCAGAAGCATAAATAAAGGGTTAAAATTAATAAAAAAAAATTTACTTGATGGGTAAACTTTAATTCTCTATGAAGTTTTCTTATGTTAAATAGTTTATTCTTTAGCAATCTAAGGGCTGTGTGTATCTGTGTATGTATTTGTGCATGAAGCCATATTTATAAATTCATACTTACTTATATACCAGTATATGCAACTTTTCATCAACTATCTATGAGAAACATATGCTAAATAAAACATTACTTTAGGATTTCTACTATATTTATTAAACTTCTATTTGAGGTTGAGCATGCTTATACTTTTAGGATTCACCCTAAGGTAACATGTCTCTATCTGGAAAAACACAGTTAAGTCCAGAATCACTTAATTGTTGCCATTGAATTGGGAATGAGAACGTGTTCCCCTTGAGACCTGATATCTGATATATACATATGATAGAAGGAATCCTCTTAGGTTAATATGTTATACATATGTTAAATGCCAAGTCAGTGAGAGAGAAAAAGACAATATCTTAGTCGTTCAAGCCATGCATAAACCTTTATTCACATTTAGTGCTTTCAAAATGTAATTCATGAGTCACTGAATGAAAACCACTTCAATATGAGATGCATTGATTCTAAGGAAGTAATATAACTACAAAACCATGCAGGTCAGACACCAGTACAGGGTGAGAAGAAAAGAGTGAGTCAGGGTATCTCATGTCGCATTGCGGATCGCAGAATATTTTCTCCCTCTTTCATATTCTTTCTTCCTCTCTCAAACCACACACACACACACACACACACACACACACACACTACATTTATGATAAGTCTTATTGGACTTTGGAAGACTTCTTTAAAAAAGTAATATCTCAGTAGAAACCTGAAAAATGAATAGAAGTTCTCTACAGGAAGAAAAAGGTGCTAAGAGTGTTCCAAGAAATACCAGCATGTGCAAGTTTGGCATGTTGAGGAAGTGAATTTCCATTAACTATGGGACATAAAGTTAGGGTTTGCTATGGATGCCAGAGAATCATTATGCAAGGAATTAGTGTTTGAAAGAGGAGTCTAAATATCATAGAGATGAAATATATTTAAATAGTATTAGGAAGATACCTTTAAAGGAAGAGCTGAATAAGAACAGGAAAGAAATCATTGACATGAACAGTCTTGATTAGAATTAGCACTAGATTTACCTTGTGTTTCTTTTCATGCTCGGTAAAATCTTGTCCGTTTTCATCTCCTCTCCTGATATCCAAATGAAGGATTTTCCTTCATACCCTGAATGTTTTCCATTCATGAATCTCACCTCTCCCATTATAATTTGCTAGTATCTCTATGCATATCACTCATCTACATCTAACACAAATAATCAAGTCCCTTTGAAAGAGACCAATGTATCATTGGATTTTTACCATATTATTTATTATATGTCCAGACCTTTGCTTATGTTGATTATTACCTCCGCTAAAGAAACTCTTCATATTCCCAGCATATCTAGACTAAAATACAAGAATTTTGACAGTGGTACTTTTATAATAGCCTCAAATTGGTATCAACTGTAATATCCACCAGAATAGCAGTGGATAAATGAATTCTGATGGTTTTAGCTTATTGTTCTTCAGTAGTAACAAAGAGAGAAGGTTTGTTATATACACCCACATAATGTCATAAGTGAGAAAGCCACACACAAAGTGTCTTCCAGTTATTTAAAGTTTAAAGGGGTTAAAGTGGGAAGGGGCATACGAGGTTATCCCAGGGTGTTAGAAATGTCTTATTTATTGACCAGGAGTTTGGTCGTGACCTCAAGTTAAAGTTTAATTGCAACCTGTATTTTCAGGAGTTTTCCTTATATGTGTTCATTTCACAATTTTAAAAATAAGGGATATTAGACTGAAAATAACAATTATGATCACCCTATCTTCCTGGAGTCTGTGACACCATCCCTGGTATATCTTTCCTACTTTTCTAACTGCATATTCTCAACAGTCTTTTAGTGTCTTACATCCGATGTTTTGGTATTAAACAGAATTGTCACTTAGGTCTTTCCTTAGGCAATCACTTGCTTTAGCAGTGCTGCTAACATTATCCATGTGCCATCAATATTTCAAACTCAGACACATTTTAAAGCTCAATGCCCACATGCCCAAATTCATAATGAATATTGCTTCTTAGGGAACCCCATCAGCAATTGGAAGCTCAATGTACCCCAACCTAAATATTCTCCTACCAGAACATTTCCTCCTTCTGGCTTCCCTATTTTAGTCAATAACTTTATACCCAATTGCTCAGGCCATGGATTTTGGAAATAATGCTGAATTCTCCCACTACACCTCTTCCCATCCAATAGATTTTCAAACCTTGTGCTATTTTCCAGGTAAGTTGCTAATTTGCCTGTGTCCCTTAAATAGCTTTTCCTCTAGCAATAAACATCCTTCCAACACAACAATTATGCCTTGCTTGAATTTCTTTTGCAGGTTTGGTAGTTCATTCTGCCTCTTATCAATCTACTCCCCCCAATAAAAACTGAATAACTTGTTTCTCAGAAACAATTTTGATCTTCTTACTCTCCTAATTAACTGCCAAGATCTTTCAATTTTGTGTAATTATTTTTTTCAATTTATTAGATAATATTTTTAAGGTAGATATGCATCACCTTTTCAAGAGCATTATGCATATGTAGATTAAATGAAAGATTAAAGTCCATACAAACTTCAAATGAAATAATTCTCTGTAAGTACCAAAGCATGCATGACCAAGAATTGGTCTTTAATTTCCAGAAATTTTCCTTTCTATGTACATTGAAATTGTCTTTTATACACACCTCATGCTAGTAAAAAGTGTGTCAATCACAATCTCTACATATTTCCCTCTGTATGGTCTTGCCAAAACCAAAACTTGGAAAAGTCTAATTATTACCATCTTTAGAAAGTACAGAGATTCAAAAGAGAAACATAATTCCCCTAGTTTCTGAGTTGTATGTTATGACTTTCTCTCTCTCTCTCTCTCTCTCTCTCATTCTCTCTCTCTCTCTTTCTCTCTCTCTGTTTGCCCCTTCTCATTATCCTCTATTTAGAAAGACAATTATATTACTAACATATGACATTGTGAATGCAGAGAATTTTTTTGCTGTTTTTGTTTTCCATCCCTAATACCTGAAACTGTGCCTGGAACAGAGTAAGTTTTCTCTGTGTTAAAATCCTCCAATGAATGAATGAAACCAAAATTTATGCTAGGGTTCTCTTGTGTGTATCTTTACTAAAAATTGGAGAAAGAACTCTTCAGACAGCAATGGGTATTTAAAGCGAAAATCATTACAGAGGAGCAAGAGGAGTTACTAATTTCTTGTGATGGTCTATCTGAAGTGATGTTGAAGATGCAGTGTGGAAAAACAGGAAGACAGAGTAACAGGGAGCAAAGACACTAATAAGTGGAACATTGCTGGATCCCGTTACCCAAGTGGAGAAAGCATTACCAGAATGCTTTCTGCAGGGCACAGTCCTTTTGTGTACTCACCTCAGTGAACCCAGGTGTTGTGGATGCTCAGGTGCACTTGCTCTGCACTGACCTACCTGCCATATCTCAGCAACAGGCGTGGCACATTTCTTAGTGACCAAAAGACCCACGTAACACTTGGGTCAAATCTTCTAAATTGGCAATGAAGAAAAATGGATAAACATCTCCCTGAGGCAAAATGCAGGTGAAAACACTGCAGAAAATACCTTCTGTAGGTGACATTTAAATGAGCAGAGTGTCTGGAAACCTAGTCTACTGAGGATAAAGCTGGGAGTGAAATGGATAAGTAATTGCATTGAGGACAAGATTGTCTGGATTTGCTTCTCAATTCTGACACTTTCTAGAAGTGAGGACTTGGGGAATTGACTTACTCTCCATGGGTTTGGTATTCAGGTTTATAAAATAATGATAAAACGATCTTGTCTCCTTCCCTGAGGCATTGGTAAGCTCAGGCTTAATAATACCTGCGAAACCATTTCATGAAATTCATAGAAATCTTTAAATCACCTTTTTCCCCATAATTGTTATTATAAAGCTCTGTACCATGGACAGTGGTACTTTTTATGAAGCTGTGTCTTTTGTCTTCTAACAGGGATTCTAAGGTGAGTTTTACCTTTGTGTCCACTGATAACTGAAGCCACTTATCCCCGGAGTCTGCAGTGAAGTGCAGCCCACAGAACTGCAAGTACAGGTCTGAAACCCAACTGAAGATCAGGGAACTGCAGAGTCGAGTTCAAGGTAAAGCTGCCTCTTGATCACTTTCTCAGGGAGGGAAAAAAAAAAAAGGGCAAAGGAAAAACAACAAAAAAGACACTGCCACCCACAATGAAAGTCCTGATGAAAATGCGCCTGACTACTGCTTCTTGAGAGGAGTTTAATCACTGCTTACTTAAGGCAGAGGCAGAAGGAGGGCTGTCACCTCAGCCCCTGAGGAGAGAGGTCAAAAATATGCCTTTGCTTTCTGCAGCAATTAATCCCACTGCATCCTTCCTGTAAGATATCCTGCAGGTGGAAAGACCTTTATCTATAAGGAATCTTTCGCCTCATTCTGCATCTAGTTTCCGAGAAGAGTATGCGTCTGTGTGTCCATTATACGAGGCTGGAAAAACCTGCACGGAAAGAGAAAATAATCTCCTCATCCAGCTGCTCAGTTACGGATGCAGTGTACGTGGCTGCTCAGCTGGCATTGAGACAACATTCCTATACAATCATTGTCCTCAAGTCTGAATTTCAGGGCTATGATTCACCCGAGATTTTAAATCCAGAATGAATTTAAATCAAATATAAATCTAATCCTTTCAATGTTTCCGTTCCAGAAGATACAGAATCAGATAGATTTAACTTGGGAAAAATAAGAACCCCTAACTTATCTCAGCAGATAACAAATCAAGAGCAGTTTGATGTCCTTTGTACCCGGGTAGTTATTTCTAAACAAGAGAAAGCAAAGAAGGAATCTGTTTTGTTTTGAAAGGTTTTGCATCTCATAATCCTCACCTGAATCCATCACGCAGTTTCACTAATGACCTCAGAGCGCTGCTCTGCGTGGAAAAGCTAACAGAGGGCATCTGCCGCACTAACTCCCAATGGCTAGAGACACGGATTTCAATACTGCAAAGGGGTGGGGAAATGTCATTTTTTCATTTAGTTTATGGAACAGAGAAATGACATCCAAAAAACCAAATGACTTGCAAGGTCACGAAACAGGCATATGTTGAAGTCAGCATGAGAGGTTCCCTTCTGACCTCCTGTCTGTAAGTTCCCGATGTGCATCTTCGCCCCACTTCACACCAGGGGTTTGTTAATGCTGTGTTAATGCTTCCAAACAAGATGTAGTTTTTCTCTACAAAATGCTGTGTTCATTAGATAATAAGACCAAACTGTATTAAAGCATTTTTCATACTTTGTCTATACCAGTGAGTCCAGAAGGGGTAGTGATACCTCACCTGAAGACTTTCCAACATAGCTGATCTAAATACATTCCCCATGTGAGTTGTAGGGGATTGCTTTGAAATCCTGTGAACAACATTCTAGCAATGAAGACTCTTCTCTGGTCTTTTTCTTTAAACTCAATAATAGTATCATTTTGTAAACAAGCAGACAAAACCTCTAAATCATCACAAGATGAAGTTATAAAAAACAGAATAACACTGTAAGAGGTAATTTAACTTTTGAAAAGAAGCATGAATCTTGAAATGAGCGCATATTTTATGTGATTCATCATTAAAATAAATTTAAAAATTAACCTATGAATAATATTTTTTCATAGAGACAGAAGCAAACATAATTAACAATTAATTGTGCATGTTGTTATTAAATTATTTGTTTGGTTTCCCAGTTGAGGGGATCATTATCTCAAAATGTGAAAGAATGTAACAAACGAAAGAGAAGTGTTTATATAACTGAAAATACCTAGCTTTAAACAAGCTTTCATCTTGTCACTTAAATATAAAGAAAATAAAGAAAGGAAGGAAGGAAGAAACAAACAAAATATTCTGATAGGGGAAATATAGGGATTGTTTTAGGCATATTGCTACATAAATCTATTTAGGATATTCACATTCACGGTTTCATGACAGTATGTCTCCTCTCCCCTAAAAATGATAACTGCTACAGCACCCCTAGCACCTGTGAATGTTGCATTGTTGGAAAAGGGGGATTTTGCAGATAAGATTAATATAAGGCTCTAGAGATGTAGAGATTACTGAGGGTTGTCTGGGTGGGTCTACAGCAATAGGGATTGGAGAGGTGGGCCCACAAGCCCAGGATTACAGGCACCATCCAAGCTGAATGAGAACAAGAGCCTCCTCAAGAGAGCAGCCCTACCAAGGACCTTAATTTTAGCCCAGTAGGAATCCTTTGGTCATCTCACCACTAAGAATGAAAGACAAAAATGATGGGGGTTGTCTTAAGTCACTACATTTATGATAATCTGTTACAGAAATAATCAGAAACAGACTTAATAGCAACAAATTCATTAATGTAAAGAGCAGGGATTTCTAATCTAAAAAAAAAATTATTACAGTTAAACTATGTCCTTTCTCTGGAATTTTGAAGGTAAAAATATCACTGAAAAGTTCATTACTGGATTATAGCCATGTTATTTTCAAATTTCTAAATTTTACAAATAGGAAATAATAGGTCATCTAAAGAGTAGGAATTAGTTAAAGCTTAATAGCTTTCATGGGTAATTGCTTTTCTTATTTTATTACAGCATTACAGTTACAAATAATGGTTGGGTTTATTTTGATCCATGGAATTTGATGTACTTCCTTTCCATGCCCAGTGCCCTCTTGCCCCTCCCTTCCCTCTGCCTTACGTCTATTGTCTATTTTCCCCTCTATTCTAATGATCTTCCTTTCACTTGCTTATTTATTTAATTTTGATTGGTGCTTTGTATACAAAGGTGTAATCCACAGTGATCCCTTGATACCTGAGTATACAGTGATTTTGTTAAATTCATGCCACACCTCCTCTCCTTTCTGGTATCTCCTCTTTCTTTCTAGTTCACCTTCTTGGACTCCACTGCTCTTCCCTGTATTTTATGATAACTAATCCTGGCTCCCTCTTTTCCTTTATTCTGCTCCAGTTTCATAGGAGAGAAAACATTCAAACCTTGATTTTCTGGTTTGGCTTTTTTCACTTAGCATGATGTTTTCCAGTTCCATCCATTCCCCATCAAATGCCACAATTCCATTTGTCTTATGGCTCAGTAAAACTCGATGGGGTTTACACACCATATTTTCTTAATGCATTTATCTATTGACTGGCATCTGGGCTGGTTTTATAATTTAGCTACTGTGAATTGTGCTGCTATAAAAATTGATGTGCTGCATTACTATAGTATGCTGATTTTAGTTCATTTGCATAAATACCACACATTGGATAGACAGGTCATAGAGTGGTTCCATTCCTAGTTTTTTGAGGAAATCTCCATATTGCTCTCCAGAGTGGTTGTACTAATTTGCAGTACAAAAACCAACATGTATGAATGTTTCTTTTCCCATATCTTCATTAGTATGTGGAATATTTTTTCATATATTTGTTCATCATTTGTGTTACTTTTGAGAAATGTTTAGTTCTTTTGTCTATTTATTGTTTTTTTTTTTTTTTTGGTGTTACTTTTATGTTCTCTATTGATTCTGAATGTTAACACCCTCTCAGAGAAATAAAGATTTCCTCTGCATTCTATAAGCTCTCTTTTCACACTCTTAATCATTACATTTGTTGTGAAGAATCTTTTTAAATTTGATGCCATCCTTTTCATTGATTCATGGTTTTATTTCTTGAGCTGTATTTACTATTTCTTGAGTCTTCTTTTTTTTGGAGGGGGATAGATTTTAATTGTTCTTTTAACTCCATTAATTAATATTGGTCTCTTCACATTTTTTATATCTTCTTGGTTCAATTTGGGCAGATTATTTATGTCTAGAAATTTATCGATAATTTCTATATTTTCTGGTTTATTGGAATAAAAATTGTCAAAATAATTTCTCTGAATGTTTGAAGTATCTGTGGTGATATTTCCTTTTTCATCTTTAACTTTGTTAATTTGGCATTTCTCTTTCTTTTGGTTAGTTTGACTAAGGATTATTAATCTTTATTTATTTTTTAAAAGAACCAAATCTTTGTTGCACTGATCCTATGTATTATTTCTATTATGCATTTCATTAATTTCAGCTCTGATCTTATTTCCTGTCTTCTATTGACTTTGGAGTTAGTTTGTTCTTCATTTTCTAAAACCTTGAGGCAGAACATAAGCTTATTTGGTATGTCTCTATTTTTTTTTTTTTTTTTTTTTTTTTTTTTTTTTTTTTGCGGTGCTGGGGATTGAACCCAGGGCCTTGTGCTTGCAAGGCAAGCACTCTACCAACTGAGCTATATCCCCAGCCCGTCTCTATTTTTTTGATGTTGGAAATTAGTGCTATAAATTTTCCTCTTAGAACTTTTTCATACTGCCCCAAGGATTTTGATCTGTTGTTTCTTTGTTCTCATTTTTTTCTACAAATTTTTGGATTTCTTCTCTCATTTCTTTTATGATCCATTCTTTATTTAAAAGAGCAGTTTTCAGTCTCCATATGTTGATGTAGTTTCTATTATTTTCTTGCTCTTGATTTCTAGTTTCAGTCCATTATGATATGTTAGGTTGTATGGGATTATATATTTTTTGGATTCACTAAGACTTAATATTGTGACATAGTAAATGGTCTACTTTTGAAAATCCCCATGTGTTTTTGAGAAAAAAATATATTCAGGTGTTTGAAATGATATATTTTGCATATGTCTATTGGGTTCATTTGTCTTATACTTTTGTTAAAGGTTGGAAATATCTTTATAGATTTTATGTTTGGATGGCTTGTCTATTGATGAGTTGAAATCACCCAGTGTTATCATCTTGGGGGTCTAGCTGGGATTTAATGTCAGGAAGGGCTTCTTCACATAATCACTTTCACTGAATTTGGGGACGTAAATATTTAGTGTTGTTCTATCTTCTTGTTGGATTGTTTCCTTTACCTATACGTTGTGGCCTACTTTGTCTCATCTGATTAATTTTTGCGTTAGATCTTGTTTGTCAGATATGGGAATAGCTATACCTGCCTGTTTTCAGACTCCAATTATATGGAATATTTTTTTCCATCCTTTTACATTCAGCCTGTGGGTGACTTTACCCATCAGACGAGTCTCTTAAAAACTATAAATGGTTTGATCTTTCTTTTTAATTCATTCTAGTCTTATTCATTTGTGAAGTTGAACCCATTTGCATTCAGTGTTACTTTGGACATGCGTTTGTTGTTTCCTGCCATTTTTGTTTGTTCTCTATGTTTAATTGTCATGATTTTCAATTAGTTGTTGGCTCTTCTAGTGATCTTCAACTATTTGGAAGCTTAGGGGTTTGTGTTTGGCTTTCTCTGTGTGCAATGTTTATTTGAGTATTCTTTGCAGTACTGGCTTGATGGCCATTTCAATCAGTTTGTAGTTTTCATGGAAAGTTTTTGTTTCTACTTGGAATATGAAAGATAGCTTTGTTCAACTTAGCAATATTGACTATCAGTATTTTATTTTAGAGATTGGACTTTCTCCTTTGATTCCTTCTTGAGTTTGTATCTGATTGAGAAGTCAGAAGTGAGCCTTATTGATTTGCCTATAGATGTAACCTGATATTTTTATCTTTCAACATTTAATATATGAGCATATATATATATATATACACACACATATATATTTAATTTTATATGTTAGGCATTTTAATTTGGATGTGTTTTGGTAAGGTTCTATGTCGATCTTGTCTTTTTGGGATCCCATATGAATCCTGTATGTGACTGTCTAACTCATTTCCACTGTGGGGGAATTTTTCTCTTACTATGTTCTTAATGCCTTTAGATTTTATTTGCATGTTCTCTTCTATTTAAATGACTCTGAGGTTTGTTATTTTGATGCTGTCCCAGAGTCCCTGTATACTCTGATCATGGTCTTCTTCATCACCATCTCCTTCTCCTTTATTGCATCCTGAATTTTTAACTTCATAATATGCCCTGTCCTCAAGGCCTGCATTTCTATTTTCTCCACAATTTAAACTGTTCATGATGTTTATTACAGAATTTTTAATTTGATTCATTGTGTCTTTTATTTCTATGACTTCTAATAGGTTCATTTTCCATATATCTGTTTCTTTAATGAAATTATTTTTATCTAATGTATTGCCATGTGAGTTCATTCCTTAGATCTTCTTTCGCCTTATTGAATATTTTAATGATCAGTGCTTTAAAGTCTTTCTCTGAAATTTCATCCACTTCCATATCTGTTGGATCTTTTGTTGGGGAATTGCATTTTTTGCCTTTTTCCTTATGTTTGCAGTTATCTTGGATTATGCATCAGTTTAGATGTATTCACTTAACTCTTTTATATATGTGACTTTTTGTGCACGGTTCTCATTTTTTTCTGAGACTTCAGTATGCTTTTGATGTATAAGTAAATGTGCAGTAGTGATTCCCGAGGTTCCCCTCAGGTTGTCCTACTTGGGGCTTGGTTGTTGGTTTGGGGTTTTTGCCTCCTCAATATTATGGGTTAAGTTGTTAAGGTTGGGCTAGATAGTACTTGAGGTAGATTCACTGTTACTTAGCTGAGTTGCATTATTCAGCAGCAGGATCTTTACTCTGGTAACTTAATGTGTCCCAATCATTTTCTAGTTCTTCTTAGAAAACTTCAGGAGCCAGGAACGGCAATAATATTAGTAATAGATTTATAGTCTTAAGATACTATCTGGTGCCTTCTTTGATATGTATAAAACTAATTAACACTTGTATAGCAATGGTGAGGTCAGTGTTTAACATTATCACCCAAAATAAATAACCATGAACTAGATTAGGCATTAAACAACAGAAGTCTACTATGTTGTCCAGTATAATAATAATCACAGCAACATGAATGGGATAGGAATTACATATACTACGCCTTTTGGGGATTAAAATTTCCTAAGAGAAGAGAAAATATGATAGGAAGGCGAGAGAAAGTTTTAACAATTTAAAAAGTGAACCGAAGAGAGGCAGGAGATAGGTAGCATATCATGACTATAAATAAGGATTAAAAAATAACTGAAAGTAATAAAATAAAAGGAAGAAGGAGCAGGACAATTTGGCTATTAGTCAGGGGAAAGAATAAAGAACAGGCAATAAAGAAACGAAAAACAAATTGTGAACAAACAAATAGAAGATCAATACAATTCAAAAACTCATATAATCTTGCCCTACCTAAGACAAACCATGGCTAAATAATAAATGGGTTAAAAGAAAGCAATTCAAATTAAAGTAAAATTGTATGAATATACAATGCACAGTGAAAATACACACAATTGTGCACAAAAGAAAAAGTAAAAATAATAAAATGAAATAAAATATGAAATATTATAAAAGCCAAAATTAAAAAACGTAATAAAATGAAGGGAAATGGCATAAAAAAGGAAAATTTTCAGTGAGAAATAAATGACTTTTTTTTGCGGAGGTGGTTGAAACTGTTGACAAGGGTTTATTTGCATCCTTTGTGTTCATTTTTGGATTCTGCAACCTTCCGTCCTGTCCTGGCATCTTCCTCTTCCTCACTTGGCTGCAGTTGTAGCGGGGAGCCAAAGCTGGCCCTAGTGCCCTCAGCTTCCCAGCTCCCTGCATAGAGCAAGACAGGCTGAGGAGTGTGCACGAGTGTGCACGAGTCTATGAGGGCTGTGCAGAGCTCTGGATTTGACATTCCAGTGGTTGGAATGTAATTTTGGCTGATCTTCAGAGCGCTATAACTCTATCAGCGGACATTTGAGATTTAATTCACACACCATGTTGTTGTGGACATACTGGTCTCTGCTGGATGTCTGGAACTCGGGGGACTCCCACAAATTGTGCTTTGAAGGTGTCGCATCTAAACCTTCATGGGTTTCACCTTCCCTGTTGTGGATGTGAATTGAGCAGTATCAGCACTGGAGTGCAGATGCCTCTGATCATCATTAGCATCTTCTTAATAGCTCTCAGAGGACCCCAGTTACAAAGGGAGCTCTTTCTCCTTGGTATCCAGAGGCTAGGTGCCCTTGGCACTGTTCTCTCTGTGTCTATTTTGGTGACACTGGTCCAGGTACACTCTGGGACCCACAGTAGGCAACCACTGGGTCGGCTGGCCATTTCCTTTATGAGATGCCAAATAAATAAATCTCTGCTTATAGCTGTACAGCACTTAAAATTGGTTCCCACACTGGCAACCCCAATTCTTGCTGAACTATCTGCCTTGGGCCAAGTGATTTTGGTCAATGTTCTCTCAACCATTTCCCCTAGAGACTGAGTTCATTAAGATCAGCCGCTCTCTGCAACCCACAGGTTCCCCTAAGCCATGTTTTCCTGCCTTACTTTTCTCTCTTTCTACCTTTTCCTCCCCCTCAGCAGCTGCCATCACCTGTCAAACAGGCACATGTCTAATATACTGATTCTTATATTCGTAGTTGCTGACTTTCTGTGTCTCTATGTGTCCAGGACTGGATTTCAGTTAGTTCCCCAGTAACCTACCTTGCTGAGGAGAATTCATCCTGCCTTTTAAATGTGGGGCTCACTAATTGCTAGAAAGTGCATGCCTACCATCTTCAGTAATTAATTTTCCTGATAGTCTATTTCTTCTTTCATTATATGATATCTTGTGACACTTATTTAAAATTAAGTTTTCATTTAAGTCTATACGCCGTACTAGATTTGGACATGGACATTTACAAGGTTAAAAAGTGGGAACCTAACAGGATTCCTCGCAGGCCACTCTCATGAACAAGTCTTACTGTACTAGAGGAGAAGAAAATGAGAGCTGGTGAGACCCTCACATCTGTCTGTCCCCAAACCCGTCACCATCCGTTGGCATGATGCTCCTCATGGTGGTGGAAGCTGAATGCAAACCAAGGTGGGAAAGATGGCTTGAACTAGAGTGGGGTCAAACTAGTTAGAAAACTAAAAATGTGAAGTCACATGCTCATTTTATGGACTTCTTTCTCTAAAAAGAGAACAGACTAAGTAATGTAAACAATAGAATTAGAAGGTGAAAATCCGGAAGTGAATCTGAGCTGTTTCCTACTTTAGTCTTCCTGTGTTATGATAGTTACACACTAAGATGAAGCCAGGTGAGTCACTCTGTCTCATTACACACTCCTCCCGCGGGTGTGTGGAATTTGTGGCAAGGGTAGTGGGATGTCGCTGCCATGATTATGTTGTGTCACACAATTGTCCCTTGCAGCAAAATAGACAGATCGCTTTGCTTTCCTGGAAGAAGTTAGGTGCGGTGTGCAAGGATCCCATGGCAAAGAACTGAGAATGGGGCGTGGCTTTGGGAGTTGGGCGTGGCTTGCCCCTCAGGACTGCATGCAGGAGACTATACCTCAGCCCTGGAGGTACAGAGATAAGTTCTGCTGACTGTGAGCTAGGAGGAGAACCCTAGGGCCTAGCGACATTGCAACTGGCCTGTTACTTGATGGAAGTCACGGGAGACCTGTCTCACGGAAGTTATGAGATAATAAGTGTGCTGCATTAAATGGCTAAGTCTGCAATGATTTGATAAGCAAGAATAGAAAGTGAATATATCTATGAACAGTCAGCTTCACAGAGCATTAAATAATGTGTATAAAATGATGTGTGTGCATCTTAAAACTCAGTATGTCATTAATATGCTTAATTTACAATTTTGAAAAAATAAGAAATTAAAACCATGCAAAAATTGTTTTATAATTTTGTTTTCATATATAAAGATGCTTGACCCTCTTTCAAAGTTTGAGAAATTTGTTGAACTTCATTATTCTCAAACCAAAATAAACAATCTAATCAATCTGAAGTTTTGCAAGACAATCATCTTGTCATCATCTGTCAATATGGATGAACTACACTGTTTTATATTTTGGTATATATAGTTCTTCCTTAAATAAAAATTAAATTATTTAATATAAAAATTGTTTTTTAAAAATAGCCTCGATTAATTTTTTCAACACTAGTGATTCAACCAAGGACCTCGTTCATGCTTGGCAAGTACTCTGTAACTGAGGTACATCTCCAGTCATTGTTATTTTATTTCTGAGACCACCACCTTTAAGTTGCCCAGGCTGGCTTCAAAAGTGTGATCCTCATTCTTCAGCCTCCCAAGTACCTAAAATGACAGGCATGCTCCATTGTACCTAGCTTCACATTATCCTTAATAAAACAGTGAGCTAATTATTTGGGGAAAAGTTTAGTACAAAAAAACTGCCCTTTATGGAGATGGCTTACATTTTGAAATGGAGGCATAAATACTTGAGTCTGCTGTGTGGGTTCTAAGTTCTACTCTGACATTTTATTTGACCTCGAAAGTCACTTAACCTCACTTGACACCCTAGTTCTGAATGTAGTCCTCATCACTCTTCTTCATGTCCATGAGGACATTCTAAACTGCAAATCCCTATTAAATATTTCTTATTATTTAATATTTTCATTTTACTGTTATTTTATAAACATTAAGATGCCAAGAGAGGAAAAGAGATTGATCTTTGATAGATTATTTGATTTGCACTCTAATTTGTGTAGCTAGTTCTTGTTCTCTGATGAAAATCAGTTCTGAAATGTTATTTTACCCATTTTTTTTCCTGCTTTGACAGTACATTCTGCAGCTCTCACAGCCATTATCCTTTCCATCTTTTCAGTTTCCTTTCATTCCTGTGAGAAAATCCATCAAGGAGATCAGAAATTCTCCAACATGGGAAGAGTGTTAACTTCTTAGCACATTTCAAAGATTTCTAACTGTGCCCCAGTCACAAGGAGAATAGACCTCGATGGGGGATGGACATCGCAATCAAGTCTCCTGCGCCAGCTCTATAATTTCCGTTGTTGTATACAAGCAAAGATTACGCTCATATAGTGTTTCTGTTGAGCAATTAAAAAATCACTGATTAGGCTTTAGAAGAAACTAACTGTGCTATAAATAAGAATTTGTGGTATACTACTCCAGTTTGCATACTCTGCAAAAGAGCATTGAATATAATGTAGCATAGTGTGTAAGGTAATGTGCATTAGTTGATTACTAGGTTTGAAACCAGGGCTTTCTTTTAGCTTTCCAAGTGTTCTTTTCAGAAACCCATAGTGATACCTTGGACATATAAAGTCGTACATATCTAGAAGTACAATTAGATGTTTCGGTATATGTATAGATTACATAAAGTTCACCTCAATGAACTAATGAACATACTCTTAACCTCTGTGTAATTAACCATTGTAAGGTTTAAAATATATCCTTTTCAAGTACACAATATAATTGTTAACTATTGTCATGATGCTGTACGTGAGGTTTCTTGAACTTCTTCATTTTGCATAGCTGAAATTTTGTCTCCCTTGGCCAACGTCACCTCATTTATCCCTCCCAATACCTCCAGCCTCTATTTTGTTGAGTAGAAAATCACCTTAGAGATCACTCACTTTATTTCTGAATTAAATGCCTAGAAAAAAAAGCATAACTATTATTACTAAGGAACACCTAAGCAAATTTTCTTCTGAAGTATCATACAACTTAAATACTTGGAGCAATGTGTGCCTCAAAGTGACAGAGAATGTGCTTGTTTGTGTATGTTGGTTCATCTGTTAGCCCACAAGTCCCTGTTGATGTCTTGTCTGTCTTGTTCAGAGCAAACTGCTCAGGGTTATCTGTGTTTAAGGGAACCTAAGAATTCTTGTAATTTTAAAGTACACATATATGTAAATTAAAAGCAAGATTTCTATTAGTTTATAAGAAGAGAAAAGGGTATCTTGATGGGAGATGGACTTCCTAATCACATTTTCCATGCACCCATTTCAGTTGTTGTATACCACTAGCAAAGTTCATACAATGTTTCTGCTGGCAAATGAAAAAATACTTTAAAAGTCTCAGATTATAATAAATCTGGAAAGATTCATATACCTATTTCAATATTATTTATCATTTTTCTCTATGAGAGAAATTAAGCTAAAATGCTTTTGTTTGCTTATATCCCAATGACCAGATATTCTGTATAGATAATTAATGCAAAGTAATATTTGCACATTTAATAATTTCATCTGAATATGAAGGCACAAAAAGAAATGATACGTCTTCATCTCACTTTCCTTTCCCCTTCATAAATACAACTAAACTTGACCTAGTCTATGGATCAGCCTATGCCCCTCAGAGAAAGAGATGTTTACACTGAGACCTGAAGCAAAGGTTAGGATTGTGCCAAGGCATAATATGAAAAAAAAAATCATTACTATTTTAATGAAATTTGTATGCAAATGCCTCAGGCAAAAGTGTTTGTGGTACTGGGGGAATTTATGAAGTATAGATTACTAATGGATAGACATGAAAAGAAAAAGGAGCGAGAGAAGGTCTACAAAGTCAGAAAGGGATTGTGAATCCTCATGCCAAGAAATGTAGGCTAATCCCACAGAGAACAGGTGCTGCTTACAGGTAACCAGAGCAAAAGGAATGACCAATGTGGTGTATCTCATGCTAAAACAAAAACCGGCATTTCCTCTAACAATTTTGCTCATCAGATATTGGTAGGAACACAAGCAACTGGAATCATTATAAAGGTATAGATGATATCACAAAGAGTAAGAGAAATCTATGGGAAAAGAAAAAAGTAAGGAAAGATAAAAACCAGTAAGTTATTAAGCAAAACCATGGGGGACCTGGGAAAGCTTGTGCAAATATCACAGAGTTTAATAATAATAATATTTGGAAATTCAAATACCCTATCCTCAGTATTAAATAGAACACGCAGACAGAACAATATCAAACAAATAGGCACCTTGAATAATGCAAACCCCAAAAGATATATATAGGACATTCCATCCAACGAGAATAGCACACACAATTTTTACATACTCAGAAATTGGAAGAAAATATTGTTAAGATGTCAAGTCTACACGAAGTGATTTACAGATTCAGTTCAATCCTTACAAAATATCAATATTGTTTTGCAGATAAAGAAAAACTCATTCTAAATTTCATGCAGAGTTGCAAGGGACCCTGAGTCACAACAACCTTGAAAAAGAAGAGCCAATTTGGAGGACTATATTTCCTGATTCCAAAACATACTACAAAACAATAAGAAAACAGTGCTGTTCTGACATAAGGACTGATATTTAAACAGATTAAACTGATAGAGGCTGAGAAATAGTTCTCACGTTTACTCAAATTGTTTTAAACAATGGTGTCAACCTCATGTAATGAGTAGTGACAGTGTTTTCAACAAAGGGTGCTAGAAAAACTGGCTAACCACACACAATAGATAAAAGTTGGACTTTACCTAACACCACAAAAAAAAAAAAAAAAAATTGACTCAAAATGGATCAGATACTGAAATAGAAACAATAGGGAAAAGCTTCACAACTTTGGTTAAATCTTACATTGAACAGAACTTTTAAGGAGTCAAAAATTAAGCTCACAGGCTAAAAAATTGGGAAATGATAAACCTTTTTATTTGGAAAACATTTTGGATGATATTTTATGTACATTCTAAAGAGTAGAATAAACAGTTAAAAATATAACAATATCAGATATCAGAGTGCTTCTCTCAGGATGAATGTTTTTCTACTATTTATCGCAAGACCTCAATTATACATTATGTTTGATGTGACTGATAGGAACCTTATATCTAACTAATCCATGAACTTGGAATTTTCCTGCCTCTGCCTCCCACATTCATTTATTCTAAAAAAAAATCAGAAAAATAAACTAATATTAAAAGAATATCCCTTACACAAAAGAATGTGCAAATGTATGTTTAAATTCAAAACATTGAAAGCATCCCTTCTAATATTGTGAATAAGACGGTGATTTCTGCTGTCATGATTTCTATTCACCAGAGTACTAGAAGCCCTAGGGGAGTCAAGAGGAAATAAAATAATATAAACTGTATAAAATTTAAGTATCGGTAGAAATAGTCACAGAGGAAGCCAAGATGGCGAACCAGAGGGAGACTGCACTCCATGTTGCTCCTGAACTTGGGATTCAAGCAGAGGAAATACTGTTTCTCTGCAAGGCAGTCATAGCTGCTGTTTATCTCCCTTTCTCCATCATCAACTTCCATCTGCCAGCATATCGCCCACCTTTTGAGCACAGATCACTCGCTGACTACCACCTATTGTCTGGCACTTGCCCATTTGCCAGTGTCTTGCCTGCCTATTGCCCACCTTTCACTACAATCATCTGCATCACCCACAGACTGCCAGCACATCGCCCACTCCCCTCTAACCACTGCTGCTTGGAAGTCCACTGTCACAGTACCTGCAGTTCCAATTATACATGGCTGCTGCAATCTTAGGATAAGGGCCAGGGCCTAGAGATATATGGTCACGGCACCTGCAGGTCTGGTCGCACCTGAGGTCTTTCTACTGGGTGTACTAGTAGCCACCATCTGGCTGCCTCTTTGCAGGGCAGCAGCTCTGGGTGAGTGCATCCCTGGTGGTCTCTCTGCAGGTTGAAAGGGCTTTGAGATCTTGGGACCGCAGCACGGCAGAGCCTATGGAAGTGGAAGCCCAGGTCCAACAGATTGTAGCTGGGTTGTGTGGACCAGTTTGAGTCTGGCAAACCTTGGAAAGCGAGAGACTAGGGGCAGTTCCCTGGGGGGAGCACAGGTTGAAGAAAATGGAGAAAATCAGACTTTCTCAAGCTCTGTGAGTCCTGGAGTGTGCAGGGACAAAAGAGCTGACTACAGTGGGTAGGGAGACTGGAAGAGGGTGTGAGGGCATCTTGCTACAGCTCACCCACCCAACTGGTCCAACACCCACCAGACTGGAGCTGACATCAAATTTCAGACAAGCCCATCTATCAGCAGAGAAGGGAAGCTGAGAAAATGTTTGAAAGCCAACAGAAGCAAATTGTTCAATTTTCCATTGAGAATTTCCTTTTCTTTCTTTCTTTCTTTTTTCTTTTTCTTTTTCTTTTTTTTTTTTTTTTTTTTGCACTCTCTCTCATACCTCCACCATCTTTCAATCCAAATGTTTTTCGTGCATCAATTTATTAAGGAATGAAATTTCTGAACAGTATATGACAGTTTTGTTGTGTATTTATATATATATATATTTTTTTTTAAGTCTGTATATATTTTTTCTCTCACCTATCTGTCTCCCTGGATCCTCTATTAATTCCTCTGTCACTCTAACTATAAATTTTTACCTCATCTTCTCTCCTTCTCCTTCGTAAACATCACATCTTACACTACTTCTGTTCCCTCTTCATCTGTCATTTGAAATGGCAAACATTTTTAGCAAACTTGCTGTTTATATTGTAGACAATAATTGAAAACATCATTTCCATTTATTGTGACAAAACTTTAGACATATTAATAGGAACTATTTGGTTTAAAGTGGTATATAGTTTGCACTGGGTGCTGCTAATATTGGTTCCCCCTTAAAGGTGAGGTACTGGAAGCCTTCAGGGACACTATAAGATTACAGGGTAGAAACAGTACTGCCTCAGACCCATACCACTAGATGAGAAGACACATAAACATGTAAAATCAAGGAACAAAGTGCCTTAAACAAAGATGTTCCAACCATAGAGTTCATAGACAACACAGTAGAAGAAATGTCAGGGCAGGAGTTTAGAAGGTACATAGTTAGGATGATCTTCAAAATAAAGGATGGTAAAAGTGTGCCTTTTTCCCCACATTCACACCAACATCTATTATTGTTTGTGTTCTTGATAATAGTCATTCTAATTGGAGTAAGATGAAATCTTAGAGTTGTTTTAATTTGCATTTCCCTAAATACTAGAGACGTTGAACATTTTTTCATATATTTATTAATTGCCTATATGTCTTCTTCTATAAAGTGTCTGTCCAGTCTCTTGGTCCATTTATTATTTGGGTTCTTTGTGTTTTTGGTGTAAAGTTTTGTAAGTTCTTTATAAATTTTGGAGATAAGTGCTCTATCTGAAGTACGTGTGGAAAAAATTTTCTCCCACTCTGTAGGCTCTCTTTTCACATTATTGATTGTATCCTTTGCTGAGAAAAAGTTTTTTAGTTTGAGTCCATCCCATTTATTGATTCTTGCTTTGATTTCTTGTGCTTTGGGAGTCTTGTTAAGGAAGTCTGATCTAAGCCCACATGATGAAGATTTGGGTCTACTTTGTCTTCTATTTGTGCAGAATCTCTGGTCTAATTTCTAAGTCCTTGATTCATTTCGAGTTGAGTTTTGTGCAGGGTAAGAGATAGAGTAAATTTCATTTTATTGCATATGGATTTCCAGTTTTCCCAGTACCATTTGTTGAAAAGGCTCTCTTTTCTCCATTGTATATTTTTGGCTCCTTTGTCTAGTATGAGGTAACTGTATTTATGTGGGTTTGTATCTGTGTCTTCTATTCTGTACCATTGGTCAACCTGTCTATTTTGGTGCCAATACCATGCTGTTTTTGTTATTATTGCTCTGTAGTATAGTTTAAGGTCTGGTATTGTGATACCTCCTGCTTCACTTTTCTTGCTCAGGATTGCTTTGGCTATTGGAGGTCTCTTATTCTTCCGGATGAAATTCATGATTGCTCTCTCTATTTCTATGAGGAAGGTTATCTGGATTTTAATTGGAACTGCATTGGATCTGTATAGTTCCTTTGGTAGTATGGTCATTTTGACAATATTAATTCTGCCTATCCAAGAACATGGGAGATCTTTCCAACTTCTAAGTTCTAAGGTTTTCTTCAATTTCTTTCTTTAAGGTTCTGTAGTTTTCAGTGTACAGGTCTTTCACCTCTTTTGTTAGATTGACTCTCAAGGTTTTTTTTTTAGGCCATTGTGAATGGAGTGGTTTTCCTAATTTCTCTTTCAGAGGTTTTATCACTTATGAATAAACTTATGAATAAAAATATATTAGATTTATGCATATTGATTTTATATCCTTCTGCTTTGCTGAATTCATTTATTAGTTCTATAAACTTTCTAGTGGAGTATTTTTGATCCTCCTAATATAGAATCATGTCATTGGCAAATAGTGATAGCTTGGGTTCTTCTTTTCCTATTTGTATCCCCTTAATTTCTTTGGTTTAATTTCTCTGACTTGTGTTTCAAGGATGATGTTGAATAGAAGTTGTGAAAGAGTACATCCCTTCCTTGTTCCAGTTTTTAGAGGGAATGCTTTCAGTTTTTCTCCATTTAGAATGATGTTGGTCATGGGCTTAGTATAGATGGCCTTTACACTGTTGAGGTATGTTCCTATTATCCCTATTTTTTCTAGTGTTTAAAGCATGAAGGGGTGCTGTATTTTATCAAACCCATACTGGTGGAGTTGCAAATTGGTGCAGCCACTCTGGAGGCAGTGTGGAGAATCCTCAGAAAACGTGGAATGGACCCACCTTTTGACCCAGTTATCCCATTCCTGGGTTTATACCCAAAGGACTTAAAATCAGCATATTACAGTAACACAGTCACATAAATGTTTATAGCAGCTCAATTCAAAATATTTAGATTGTGGAACCAACCTAGATACCCTTAAACAGATGAGTATATAAAGAAACTGCATATATACACAATGGAATATTATTCAGTCATAAATAATAATAATATCATAGCACTTGCAAATAAATGTATGGAATGAGACTATCATGCTAAATGAAATAAGTCAATCCCAAAAAACCAAAGGTCAAATGTTTTCCCTGATAAGTGAATGGTGATATATAATGGGGGTGATGGGGTAGGGGTGAGAGATGAATGGAGGAATTTTAGATTACATAGAGGTAAATTAGAGGGAGGGGATATGAAAAATGGTGGAGTGAGACAGACATCATTACCCTATGAACCTGTATGATTACAGGAATGGTGTGAATCTACATCGTGCACAACCATAGAAATGAAATGATGGACCCCATTTGTGTACAATGAATCAAAATGCAGTCTGTTAAAAAATAAAAGGACAGTATCAGAGAGAAAATACAGGAAGTGAAGGATCACTTTGATAAAGAGGCAGAGATTATTAAAAGTAATCAATCAGAAATCCTCAAAAAGAAAGAAGCAATAAATCAAATTAAAAATTAAATGGAAACTACCACCAACACACTAGACCACTTAGATAGAGGTCAGCACCTCAAACAATGAATACAAAATATATATTATTGAAAATAAATTTTATCACACAGAGCAGATGGTAAGAAACTATGAGCAGAACTTTGAAGACCTATCAGATAATGTGAAAAGACCGAATTTAAGATTTATCAGAATAGACCAAGACATGGAGGTACAATCCACAGAAATGCACAATATTTTTAATGACATTATATCAGAAAATTTCCCATGTCTAAAAACTGAAAGGGAAAATCAACTATGAGAGACTTACAGGATCACAAACGTACAAAATTACAGCAGACCCATATCAAGGCATATTATAACGAGAATGACTAACATGCAGAATAAGGATCAAATTTTAAAGCTGCAAGAGGAAAAAAGTCAAATTACATATAGGGGGAAATCAATTGAGTTTTCAGTTGATTTATCAACCCAGACCCTCAAAGCCAGAAGGTCCTGGTATAACACATATTAACCTCTGAAAGAAAATGGATGCCAACCAAGAATTATATATCCAGCAAAATTAAGCTTGGAATTGAAAATAAAATTAAAACCTTCCATGACAAACAAAAGTTAAAAGGATTCACAACTAGAAATTCTGCATGACAGAGCATTCTTATTCCATGAGGAGGAAATGAAGATAAAAATGAAAACCAGTAAAGGGAAGGGACTTCACTAAAAATAAAAGTCAACTGGTATAGATTCAAACTAAAAAGCTTTCTCTCAGCAAAGGAAACTATCAGTAATGTGCAGAGAAAGCCTAGAGAGTGGGAGAAAATCTTTGCCACTCATACTTCAGATAGAGCGCTAATTTCCAGAATCTATAAAGAACTCAAAAAACTCTACACCAAGAATACAAATAACCGAATCAACAAATGGGCTAAGGAAATGAACAGACACTTCACAAAAGAAGATGTACAGGCAATCAACAGATATATGAAAAAATGTTCAACATCTCTGGTAATAAGAGAAATGCAAATCAAAACCACCCTAAGATTCCATCTCACCCCAATTAGAATGGTGATTATCAAGAACACAAGCAACAATAGGTGTTGGCGAGGATGTGGGGAAAAAGGTACACTCATACATTGCTGGTGGGGTTGCAAATTAGTGCAGCCACTCTGGAAAGCAGTATGGAGATTCCTCAGAAAGCTTGGAATGGAACCACCATTTGACCCAGCTATCCCACTCCTTGGCCTATACCCAAAGGACTTAAAATCAGCATACTACAGAGATACAGCCACATCAATGTTCATAGCTGCTCAATTCACCATAGCCAGACTATGGAGCCAACCTAGATGCCCTTCAATTGATGAATGGATAAAGAAACTGTGGCATATATATACAATGGAATATTACTCTGCCATGAAGAATGATAAAAGTATGGCATTTGCAGGCAAATGGATGAAATTGGAGAATATAATGCTAAGTGAGATAAGCCAATCTCAAAAAACTAAAGGATGAATAATCTTGCTGATAAGTAGATGAGGACATATAATGGGGGGGAGGAGGGGTTAGCATTAGGGTTAGGGTTAGGTTTAGGGTTAGGGATAAGGAGGGTGGTAAGAATGGGGGAAGGAAGGACTGTATAGAGGGAAAAGAGGGGTGGGAGGGGTGGGGGGGAAGGGAAAAAATAACAGAATGAATCAAACAACATTGCCCTATGTAAATTTATGATTTTTAATTAAAAAATAAATAAAAATAAAGGTCAATCAAAGGAGAAGCTAAGTCATGTTAAAAACCAATAATAAGTCAAAATGCCCAGGAATACAAATCATATCTCAGTAATAACCCTGAATGTTAATGGCTTAAACTGATCAATCAAAAGACATAGACTGGCAGATTGGATTTAGAAAATGAAAAGATCCAACAATATGCTGTATTCAAGCAACTCACCTCAGAGGAAAAGACTTCCACAGACTCAAATTGAAAGATTGTGAGAAAACATAACTCACATGAACTGCATAAACAAGTAGGGGTGTCCTTCCTCGTATCAGACAAAGTGGACTTCAAACCCAAGTTAATCAGAAGAGATAAAAAAGGACATTTCATACTGCTTAAGGAAATCATATATCAATAAGACATAACAAACATAAATATATATGCCCCAAACAATGGAGCATCTATGTATATCAGACAAACCCTTCTGAATTTCAAAAATCAGATAGAACATAACACAAATATACTGGGTGACTTTAGCACAACTCTGTCAACAATGGACAGATCTTCAAAATAAACACTAAACAAAGAAACTAAATAACATATTAGATATAATGGACATATATATTGAGTATTTCATCCATCATTGAAGGATACACTTTCCTCTCAGCAGCACATGAATACTTCTCTGAAATATAATATGTTATGCCACAAAACAACTCTCAGCAAATACAAAAAATAAAAATACTACCCTGAATTCTACTATATCAGAATAAAACTAGAAATCAATAATAAAATTAAAAGAAAAACAGTTACTCCAACACACAGAGACTAAATAGCATGCATTGATCAACAAATTGATTGCAGAAGAAATGAGGGAGGAAATAGAAAAAATACTTAGAGGTAAATGAAAACATTACTGTAACATATCAAAATCTCTGAGACACTATGAAGGCAGTGCTAAGAGGAAAGTTCACTGCATTGAGCTCATACATTAAAATAATAAAAAGTCAACAAATAAATTACCTAGCATTACATCTCAAAGCCCTAGACAAAGAAGATCAAGTCAACAACAAAAGCAGAAGACAGGAAATAATTAAATTTAGAGCTGAAGTCAATGAAATTGAAACAGAAGAAATGATTAAACAAATTGACAAAACAAGAAGTTGGTTCTTTGAAAAAATAAATACAATTGATAAACCCTTAGCTACCCTTATGAAGAGAAGAGATAGAAAATTTGAATTTCTAAAATTTATGATGAAAAGGAAATATCATTACATACACTATTGTAATTCAGAATTAGAAACTACTTTGAAAATTCATACACAAATAAATTAAAAATCTTGAATACATCAACAAATTTCTAGAGACATGATCTATCCAAACTGAAGCAGGAGGACATACACATTTTAAACAAATCAGTTTCAAGCAATGAATAGAAGATGCCATCAAAAGCCTACCAACCAAGAAAAGCCGAGGAACTGTCAGATTCTCAGCTAAGTTCTCGAGACCTTCAAAGAAGAATTAATACCAGTACTTCTCAAATTATTCCACAGAAAATGGAGGCTAGTATCACGTGATACCAAAACCAGACAAAGACACATCAAGGAAAGAAAACTTCAGACCAATATTCCTGATGAACATAGACACAAAAATATGCAATAAAATTCTGGCAAATCACATACAAAAATATATTAAAAAGATAGTGCACCATGATCAAGTGGAGTTCATCCCATGTATGCAAGTTTGTTTCAAAATACAGAAATTAATAAAAGTAATACAGCACATCAGTAGACTTAAAGAAAAGAATCTTATGATCATTTCAATAGATGCAGGAAAAACATTGGAAAAAATAGAGCACTTCTTCACGTTCAAAACATTAGAAAAACTAGGAGTAGTAGGAATATACCTCAACATTGTAAAATTTATCTATGCCAAGCCAAAGTCAACATCATTCTAAATGGAGAGACAAATTGAAAGGATTCCCTCTAAAAACAGGATGGGATGCTCTATTTCACCACATCTATTCAAAATAGTCCTTGAAACTCTAGCCAGAACATTCAAACAGACAAAAGAAATTAAAGGGATACATATAAGAAAAGAAAAACTCAAACTATCACTATTTGCCAATGACATTATTCTATATTTAGGAGATCCAAACTATTCCACCAGAAAACATCTAGAAATAATAAATGGATTCAGAAAAATAGCAGGATATAAAATCCATACCTACAAATTAAATGCATTTTAATACATAAGTGATGAATCCACTAAAAGAGAAATTCCGAAAAAGACCCCATTCACAATAGCCTCAAAAAAAAAAAAAAAAAAAAAAAAAAAAAAAAAAAAAAAAAACTTGGGAATCAATCTAGCAAAAGAGGTGAAAGATCTCTACAATGAAAACTACAGAACACTAAAGAAAGAAAACACTAAAGAAAGAAGACAATAGAAGATGGAAATATCTCCCACACTGTTGGAGAGGCAGAATTAATATTGTCAAAATGGCCATACTATGAAAAGTGTCATATATATTTAATGCAATTCCTAATAAAATTCCAATGACATTCTACATAGAACTAGAAAAAAACAATCATGACATTCATTTGGAAAAATAAGAGACTCAGAATAGCCAAAGCAATCCTTACCAAGAAGAGTGAAGCAGTAGGTATCACAATAACAAACCTCAAACTATACTACAGAGCTATAGTAATTAAAACAGCATGGTATTGACATCAAACCAGACATGTAGACCAATGGTACAGAATAGAAGACACAGAGACAAGCCCACAAAATACAGCTATCTCATACTAGACAAAGTGCCAAAAACATAAATTGGAGAAAAGATGACCTCTTCAACAAATGGTGCTAGTAAAACTGGAAATCCATATGCAGCAAAATTAAATCCTTATCTCTCACATTGCACAAAACTCAATTCACTGTGGATCAGAAACTTAGGCATGAGAACAGAGACCCTGTGCCTGATACAAGAAAAAGCAGGCCCAAATCATCATCATGTTGGCATAGGAACTGACTTCCTTAACAAGATTCCTAAAGTACAAATAAAATTTAGAATCAACAAATGGTATGGATTCAAACTAAAAAGCTTTTTCTCAGCAAAGAAAAAGCAACATGAAGAGAGACTACAGAGTGGGAGAAAATCTTTACCACATGCACTTGACATATCTCCAGGATATATAAAGAATTCAAAATACTTAACACCAAAATAAGAAATAACACAATCAATGAATGGGCTAAGGAACTTCACAGAAGAAGAAATACAATTGAAAAAACAAATATAAGAAAAAATGTTCAACATCTTCAGTAATTAAAGAAATGCAAATAAAAACTACTCTAAGATTTCATCTCACTCCTGTCAGATTGACAATTATCAAGAATAAAAACAATAAATATTGGCAAGGACGTGGGGGGAAAAAGGTACACTCATATATTCTTGGTGGGACTACAAATTGGTGAAACCACTATGGAAAGCAGTATGGAGATTCTTCAGAAAATTTGGAAGGGAATCATCATTTGATCCAGTTATCCCACTTCTGGGTTTATACCCAACGGATTAAAATAAACATACTATAGTGATGCAGACACATCAATGTTTATAGCAGCTCGATTCACAGTAAGTAAACTATAGAACCAACCTAGATGCCCTTCAACAGATGAATGGATAAAGAAAATGTGTTATATATACATAATGGAATATTACTCAGGCTTAATGAAGAATGAAACTATGGCATTTGCAAGTAAATGGGTAAAACTAGAGAATATCATGCTAAGTGAAATAAGCCAATCCTGCAAAACCAAAAGCTGAATGTTTTCTCTGCTATGTGGATTCTGATCCATAGTGCAGGTGGGGGGCAAGGAAAAATGAAGGAAGTTTTTGGATTGTGCAGAGGGCATTGAGGTGAGAGGTGGGTCAGTGGAGATGGTAGGAAGGGTGATAGAAAGAGACAGACATTATTACCCTAGGTACATGTATTATTACACTCCCGGTGTGACTGAGCACTATGTACAGCCAGAGGAATGAGAAGTTATGCTCCATTTGTGTACAATGTGTCAAAATGTCTTCTGCTGTCATGTATAACCAACTGGAATGAATTTTAAAAAGAGAAATAGTCAATCGCAGCTAACATGATTGCCCATAAAGTAAACTCAAAAGGAAAATAACTCAGTGAAGGAAACAATCAATAATGGGAATGATTTGAAAAGAAAGTGTATGGCCAGGTTCTATTTGCTTTGAAGAGAAATGTTTTTAATTTGTTCCTATTAGTTGTACATGATGGTAGAATGCATTTTTTTTTTTTTTCATTTTAAGTTGCGTCTGCCCCTTTTATCTGATTGGAGGCAATTACTTTAAAAAGTTTGTTGGTTTCCTGTGTATCAATTTATAATTCACACAGTGTGATGAAAGGAAAATCATTTTTTTAAAAATGTGTGTGTGTGTGGGGGGGGGTTATTTGATTTCCACTTTTCATCCAAGGTTGACAGGCCACAATTGGTGATGGCCTTCTTGCTGATGGGGTCCCAAGGGAGCACAGGACCAGACATTTATTTCTAAGATATTAATTTCTCTAACCTAACTTGCGAGACGGCACTTTGGGACCATAAAATTTCTGTGCATAAAGCCACTACCTGTTGGAATGTTGTAAAAAGCATAGGTTCGAAACCTTGAATACCCTCCTATCCAGCAGAGGGTTTGGGGAGATTTAGTGACCAATCCTTGCATATTTTTTGGATCTTATGGAACTATCTCTTCCAGTCACATTCCTGCTCTCATTTCCATGGCTTTCCGATTAAGCCCTGGATTTCCACCGTGGCCTGTATTAATGTGTGACTTTGACAGTATTTTGCCAAGAGAGACTAGGGATACAAAATGATTATTTTATTTTCAAGTCCAGCAAGACTCACAACTTTATATTGCCTCTAATTCTGCTCAAAATCAGAATTCTTTAGCTCATCCCTCTGATAATTCATCACAGAAGACAAAAAGGCTTCTGGAAAGGGTCATATTTTAGCTTGCACACATCCTTGGCCAGACCCAGGCGATCAACAGTTACTCTATTTTCCTGGTGACTGATGCTCTTCTTTCTGCCCTCTAATAATATTTTCCTTACCATCTTTGTTGTTCTTATCATTAGTCTCCCTGAAGCTCTTAAACTTTCCCTGAAAGATTGATTTCTCATGGTATTTTCACCTTTCCATTAAAGTCTCTGGTGAACTTTTCAGCTTCTACCAGCTAATACATGCTGATCAGCCTTATAGTTTATGTTATGAATGACATTATTGCTTTATAAATAAAATATTTAGAATATTAAATATTTTAGGGTGTAAATTATTTCTTTTAACTCTAATGAGAAAGCATAAACACTGTGCTTCCCTTTTTTTCCAAATTCATAAACTAGAGTTTCTCTAAAGAAAGTGACGCTAAGTTTCCTAATGAAAAATCAATAAAAGATTCAGGAGAGAGGAAACAGACATCTCTGTCCCTGGGAGGAGTACCAACTAGAGACGTCTGTATGTTCGTCTATGTGAACTGGTGGCTGTAGAGAGTTGAGGTGATTGATTTTCCAAGTGTATGACCAGGTTCTATTTGATTTGAAGAGAAAGTGTATGGCCACTTTGATTTGAAGAGAAATGTTTTTAATTTATTCCAATTAGTTGTACATGATGGTAGAATGCATTTCTATATTTTGATAGATCATACATAGATGGTGTATAATCTCTCATTTTTCTGATTATCATATTGCAGGATCACATGTACATGAGATAATAATGTCTGTTTCCCTCTACTATCATTCCTTCCCCCCATACCCCTTCCCAGCCCTTCACTCCTCTCTACCTAACATAAAGTAACTCTATTGTTCCATATCCCTCAACTTATTGTGAATTAGCATCTACATATCAGAGAAATCATTCAGTTTTTGACTTTTGTTCTTGGCTTATTTCACTTAGTATGATATTCTTTTAACTCCATCCATTTACCAGCAAATGCCATAATTTCATTCTTCTTTAAAGCTGAGTGATATCCTATCATGTATACATATATGTATATGTGATGGAATAATATATGTGTATATATACACATATATATATATATATATATATCACATTTTCTTTATCCATTCATTGGTTGAAGGGCATCTAGGCTGGTTCCATAGTTTAGCTATTGTGAATTGAGCTGCTATAAACATTGTTTTATAATTTTAAGAGGGTTTATTTGTATGCATCAGTCCTACCCAAGACATACGATAAGAAAGAAAATTTCAGTAATTGCATGTATATTTACCTCTGTTCCACCAGGAAACACGAAATCATACTAATTCATACTCCTAAAATAGATTTCAATTAACTTCAATTATGTATTATATGGTGTCCAGTTTCATATAGCACCACTATGTGTTAATACAGTATAATTAGTGGTTAGGCAGGTTACTTTGTTCCTAACTACTTGATCTATTTGGCATTCATTATGAATACACAGATATGTACCTGATTTCAGCTTATTCTGTGGCTAGAATTTAGCTCAAGTTTTATCATTTCTCCCTGAATTTGCATTCAGCTTGCCGTATCTCTTCCCACCAAAAGCCCTGGATCATTATTTTCATGCCCATTTAAAAAACCACCAATAGATTTAAACAGCATGATAGCTTATGTTACAAGTAGCATTATTGTCTTATAAATAAAATATTTAGGATGTTAAATGTGTTCAAGTATAGATTGTTTTTTTTAAACTCTGAGAAATCATCCACAGTCTGTGCTTCTTTATTTTTCTGAATTCACAAATTATAACAACTCTGAAGACAGCAGAACCTAATTCCATTATTAAAACCAGAGAGAGAAGGTCAACATGACACCCTTGCTTCAAAACACCACAGGAAGTGGAGAATTTAAGTGAACGTATTGGGAAAAGCAAATCTTTCTTGAGTCTGAAATAAATTAATGATGTAGAAATAAGCCCTGAAAATTTTGTATTCTATCAGAGTAAAAATAAATTACCTGAAAGACAAGGAGGACTGAACATGTGTTACAGAATTTTCATACGCAAAAGAAAAAAAAATGCAGGATAAGAACGCAGCATCTTCAAGATTTTGTGATTGTTCTTACAGACTTTCATTATAGTCCTCATTTCACAATGGATATGATTATTCTTAAACACCTACCATAGGGACTGACAAGAAGAATGAAAACCTCTAAGGTGCAGATACTTTTAAAAGATCATCACTACCATTTACTATTTATAGAAATTTTGCATCAACCCAGGCATGTGCATGTCTTGATACACTTTATTACTTCTAAACCTCTGTAATTTTACATTTATAAACATTTAACTGTTATTCTGAACAAGTGGTAAATAGAATGAAATTAGGAACAAGTCTGTAGCCTTTTTTTTTTTCTGGATTACAGATCAAAATTACTACCTTAATTTCCACTTCCCCAAAACAGCAGCAACAAGGGAACTCTTTCAAGTCTATGACTTTAAGAAATAAGTAAAGAAGAGGATAATAACTAGCAGTATGGCACCTGCCCTCCTAAAACCAGTCATACTTTAAAGTACTTTCTTCTGGCTCTTGCAGTCTCATTATAAATCATTGTCCCAACTTTTTCAGATCAAATTATGAAAATCTGAAAAATCAAGGTAGTTTCTGATTTCCCTTTAAAACAAATTCCTTTTCATATTTCAATGAATCAATGAAATTCTTATTTTACCATCTTACTGCACATCAAATTTGTTGGCATTCTTAAGGACACTAGACAAATTCCATTTTAAGAAGAAATGTTAGTATATGTTTATTCACTAATATACACTATGTAAAATTTTTCTGAATGTACATACACAAATAATAACTGATGAGTGTTTTCTGAATTTTATCAATGAAATTTTAATAAGAAAGAAATTTTGAACCCAAATTTTGAAAACAGGTAGAAAAAAAGATACAGAAAACCCTTCAAGTAAATGACCTTGGGGGAAAAGGGTATCAATTGTGTTCTTCCCAGCATTTTTGTGTTTTTGTTATTCTGTTCACTTAATTCACTTATCCGTAAGCACTTTTTTCCCCCCATTTCTATTGCTGCTGAAAACACACATTCACATATAAACACTCTCACACACAAACGCACACACACAAACATATTTGCATACATACCCAATCACAAATAATCTATTTTTTCTATTTTATTTTGATATTTTTGAAAGAATAATTTTTCCTCCAGGTGTTTTTATTTTATTAGACTTTTATCCAAACCATGAAAATGTATTGCACAATTTCCATTAGTATAAAGATATACGTTAAAGCTCCTTTGCATAAATAGATAAAAGATTTAAAAAAACAAACAGCCTCCAGTTCCACATAATATCATCCAAGAGAGAAAAGTGTGCTGTGTGTGCATGTCCACATGAGTCTGCACGTGATACTTGTGGAATCAGTGTGTGTGTTTGTGCATCTGGACATCCCTCTGTCCAGGCAACTCAATTAAGAGTTCCAACAATCCCTCCAGATAAGTGCCTTGGAGAAGGCAGTGCAGACTCTGTCCTTCAAGTGATCTGTGGCAAAGCTTCAAACCAAAAGAACCACGTAGATCTTCTGCACATTCACAAAATCTGTCACCTAATAGCCTCCTTCAGGATCAGAAGGGAGTTATATCATTTTGGAGGGATATTTGTTGGCATAAAACTGAACTCAGTAGGTGATTCCAGGAGAACATTGTTTTCAGTTAGCCGTTTAAATGTGTGACAAAGAGAATCCATTCATTCCTACCTCTAAGTAGATACCTCACATCCTGAGACCTGGTGAACATGCTAGGGACTTCCTTTCCTACAATGGTGAATAAGAAACAGAAGTGTTTGTTTCTTTAAAGGTAAATGCCAATTTTACACCTCAGTTTCTGCTTGTGGCCAGAAAGCTGAGAAAAATATCTAGAACACTCTATTAGACATCTATTGTTTATATCCATCTTCAGAAATGCATATTTTGTCTTATCTGTATTTTTCTGTCCTCTTATCCATTTGTTTAATGTAATCAAGGTTAACTGTTATTGCCACACCATGAAATAGTGAACAATATGTTTTCAGAGCTTGGGAATAAATGGAAGCAGCCAACGTACTGTCAGCGTTTGGGAAATAGAGTTCCTGCAAAGAACTCCGCGTTCCCAGATGGTCAAAATACCTGAAACATGTGTCCACATTCAGCAGGAGACGATTAGGACTTCTGAAGTTTCCAAAGCACTGTTGTCAAAATAATAGCTTTAGGTCATGTAGGTGGACAATACAGCATATCAAATAAAGCTGTGGAAATCTATAATAGGTAAGTTTATCTAATGAAACAAGGAAAATAAACTGTTACTTTACTACATCTATGTTGCATTATTTGTTATTGGTGTTCTTGATTAAGTAAAATTGCTCTTTTTAAACAAAATGTTTTTATGCATTGTTTTTCACTTTAAATATACTTTTTACCACTCTAAACATTGCTTAATTCTCCTCTGAAGAGGTAAGTTCAAACATGTTCTTCTGGGGCAGTATCATCTATACAACAAGTTAAACACTCCTGCTTAAAATAGGATGCATGTTAGTTTTAAAATCAGACTCAGAAAGCATTTCAATGTCAGCGATCTAGAGTCTTTGTATTCAGAATGGCATCACCTGGTTGTAAGGACCATGTAATATAACAGAACCCTTCTTTCTCTCTCTTTCTTTTGATCCCTCTCTCCTTCCTTCTGTTTCTCCATCTCACCCTCTTTGGCTCTCCCCAACTTCTGGTTTTCATATTAACCGACAAAAAAAAAAAAAAAAAAAAAAAAAAAACAAAAAAAAACTACACCACTTTTCCCAAAGTATTTTCTAAAGTTCATACTGAGAAAATATGAAGACAAGGTCAAGGAGGTGTAATGTAAGGAAAGATATTTTCTCTAAAACTGGCAGATTCTGTAAAGTGAATTTTCCAAATTTACTTTTAATTTTGTTCTTAATTATGCTTCATGAAAAATCTGAAAATGTCCAAGATTTTTCAGAAACTGAATTTTTACAGTCTTCTGTAATTAAAGTCATTTTATATCTTTGAAGCACTGATCTCTTTTTAGCTTCAAAATGGGGACTGAGGCATTTACAAAAGAGAGAGTGGTGGGTGTAGATTAATTTGTTCAAAGAGATTGAGGAGTAGCTTCTGATCCTCTGAACGTGAGGACAGGGAGTAAGTGAGACGCTAGGAAACGCAGTGTTGTGCTGAAAAGTTTTGGCCACAGATGCGACATTTAACCTTGCCCGTTCAGCTGCACTTGACTATTCACATGCTGCGACGGTGAGGAAGCGGTCAAAGAAGACTCCACAAGGTCAGAGTCAGTGCTGCTATTTCACGAGACATTTGGTAATGTGCTTTCACACTTCAGCTAAAAAAAGTAATTTGTAAATATTTCTGATCAGAATGATTGTGGAAGGCAATGGTACACCCGGGGGGTGTACAACTCCAGAAATCTGCTTTAGTTAATCTGTGGGGAGGCCTGGCTATCAGAATGCAAAAGCTTTCCAGGACATTCTTTGGTACAGCCAACACTGAGCTCATTGGAATAAACTATATGTAGCAATTCTGATAAAATTTGAGTGGTACTGATGATTCTAATAAGTTAGGCTACATTATGCCCGTGCTGTATTTATCTGAAATGATAGACATCTATTGAAGATTATACAAAGCCTTCTCTTGAGTTATTTGAAAATATGTGTATGCATATTAAAACTTTACAACGAAGTCTATGCATTTATATGTGAAAGGAGTCTGTGTTCCCTTGTCAATGATTACAAACACATATATCAACAGAAGATTGGAGGGACATCAGAAATACTGAGAATATGCACATTCTAAGATTCAGTATTTCTAGTTAACATAACTCTATCTATAATCATGGAGAAAAGCAGAACACCCTTGGAAGCCCGCATACCTCTGCAAAGCACTCCTTAGGAAGTGTGTTGAGAGTCACAGGGAAACTCAATTGCATTAACTGAAAATGTATTTCTTTCTAAAACAGCTTACCTATGAAAAAAACAGTTCTTGGTTACATATTTTTCTTCTTGCTTCCACTTATATAAAAGTAATCATTGTATTTGCAGTTCCTCGTGTTATATACACCTAATTTATTTTCTTATGTTTGCTTTGTCTGAACTAATGACATTTTTAAAGGCTGATATATATGAGGGTATATATGTTTAATATATGTATTAAAATATATAAAAATAATATAATTTAAGTCTTTTTTTATTGATTTCAGTGCGAAACTTTCTTATTTTAATATTTATAGTTTTGATTTACCCATGCAAGATCATTGACCTTATATATCTATACACACAATATTTCAATATACATATATATGTATACATATATATTTAGTTATAATGTGTTTATTATACTTAGAATATATACATATATTGTTAGAATATATATACATATATATATAGCACATTGCATGCAATTTCAAAATTTTCCATACATATGTATGACAAGTCTCATTTTATTTTAGCAATGATAATTTCTTCAGTAATTAACATCATGTGGTTAATTGTCTCTTCAATATGGCTATGTTCTTAAGAAAATGTAAGAAACAATCTGGCACCTTAGGATGTGCACATGTATCCTTCCTCCATAGATAAAAGTCTGAGACTTAAATAGATTGCACACTGAGATTCTAGCATAAAATGAGCCATAGAGTTCAGTGACTGATTTTTTAACTTTGACTTGATCCTTTGTTATTATAAGTTACATACCAAGGAAAAATATGTATTTACACACTAACAAAATTAGCCTTAATACTTAGCAGAATGTAATCATTTGGTAGCATTATCTGGGTGTTTTCTTGTACATCAGCATTGCATTTTAATATTTTCAGGGTTTGTACTCTGATTTTATATTACAGTCTTGCAATGAAAGCAAAGTGATTCTACTAGACGTGGCCACATTAGACAGGGTTTTTTGGAAATCACTCAAATAGTAGTTTCACAGCCAGTCATAGTTTGTTGTTTTATTGGTTGTCCCTTTTTATTATGGTTATTGAAATACTAGTGATATGTGCAAAAAGCTGACCTATTCAGCAGATTTCATTAAGCTCTGATATAAAAAATAAACTCAATCTAGAGATTGACAAAGAATGAATCTGGCAAAAATAAGTGATTTTTGTGGGAAAGAGGGTCCAAGCCATGGAGTCAGAGAGAAGCACTTTCAAATTTTAATTCTCAGGAGTCTAGAAATATAGAGATGTGAGCAACTGCTATTGCTATTTTCTCACCAATGAAGTAGGCACAATACTATCTGTTGATTGTGTGTGTGTGTAAGAATTAAAAAAAAAAAGTTCCTTGTACTTATTAGATTGTTAATAAAGAATAGTTATTTATATGTGGCATAAATAATATATACTATAATACAATGTGTACTCAAACTATCTATGATATTTGAATATGAAAATCTGTGAATTTATGCCTATGTATATTGTGTTGAAATGATAACCCTTATTAGTTAGGTCTATGGATTTATAGTTCCTTTATTTTGCTTACAATGTAGTTCTTTCTAGAATCTGACTCTTAGGGTGTTTTATAAATTAAGAGATTATATATAACCACATTATTTTTAAATACCTCATGGACAAATTATTGATACTTGAAAGTCTTCTATAAAAGTTCATTATTTAACCCTCATTCATGTAATTCAAATATGGTAGATTTTAGTAAGCTCTGTGGGTAAATGTTTGTTTATATTCATTTGTTAGGCAATTACTTATTAAGCCATTGTATATAAAAAGTTTTGTTCTGTAAGATCACGTATATCTTCCGTTTTGGCCTGGGGGTCAGATATTGACCAAGAGGTAATGAAATTATTTTTATTAGGACTATTGTAAATGCTAAGACAGGAATGCAGGACACTTTTAGGAGTTTATAATGGAGGATGTGACATCATTTAGGAGAAGCCATGCCCAAGCCTGTGAGCAAAACAAACCTGAATTGGGCAATGAATACTGAAAGGAATTAACCAGGTGACCTCTGGGGTTGCGAAGTGGGATGAGTTCAGACAAGGGGCAGTCGAGACCACCATTTTTAGACAGAAAGAGAGATGACAAGAGTTTCAAGAAGACCGTTGTCACGAGAAGGCAGAGAAGCTTGAAGTGGTGTGAGAAGAGCTGTTAATTTTTCCTGTAGAGGAAATGTAGGATTTTCTAACGTTAAAGTTTTAGTTTGTCTTCTTTATCTGATAAACAATCTTAAGTCATTGAATTGTTTCAGGCACGGCAACAAGGAGTCTTAAAAAATGGAAACCAAAAGGATATTTTAGTTCAGACAGTAAGAGAATAATACCCAGACACATTTAAATATAACAAGATTTTTTAGTGAGAGAAAAATCATAGACTTGGAAGTCAGACGTGAACTTGTGGGAAGCCAACCTCCCCACAAGCTCTGTGCCCAGTGCCTGAGCATCGTCCAGTCCCCGGGTGGAGGTCTACACACATGGTATCATGTGTCTTCAGATGAGAAACCCATGAAGAAGCACCACGCCTGCCACTTGGACAGGGGTGCTTGTAGCAAAATCTTGGGGTCGAAGGGGTAAGTGGTCACTGTGAATGGGCACAGCCTGTGGCCCACGGCAGTGCCCTGTGTGTGTAGCTCAGTCAGACAAGGATCCACCTGAGCTGCTTTCAAGCATGGCGCAACTGCCTCTGCTCTGCCAACTTGGGTATCTTAGCTCTTCTTCCAGGTCCTGATGTGTATCTTGCCATGTTTTTATGGCATTCCCAAGAAGAACTTGAACAATTGTTCAGATTCCTTGATCTTTGGGACATATTCCTTGAAGAAGGAGCTATCAAGTCTTTTTTCTCATTTTTCTAATTGCATCATGTGGTTTTTAATATCTGCTGGTTGTGAGGCCTTCCTTGGTTATTACAAGCGATTTCCCACTCTGTGGCTTTTCTCTTTATTCTTGTAATGGAGTAGTTTAAAGCACTCCAATCCATCACTTTCTTTCCATATGGCTATTAAGAGCTTGCTTTTGATTTACCTTTAACACAACATGATCATATGGAAATTATATGCCTTGGATGAATGTTATCTGAACAATCAAGTTCAACATATTTCTTCACCAGCTTTTCCATAATTCCTCCATATGGTGTTGAATTTCTGAGAATTGCTCTTAGGTTATAACTATTCTGCTTGCATCCATGTGCTTGGCTTTTTAACTTCAGCCTACAAACACTACATTCCTCCACCACATAGCACATGCGCACACACACACACAGTGATTGATGCTTGTATGTACATGCACACACACATGATCACATGCACACAAGTTCATGCACACTCATGTGCTCTCCTGCATAGGACACACACTTTTGTGCACATGCTTATATCTCACTCACACTCACACACACTCACTCACTCACACACACGTGTACAATCTCCCTAAATTATACAATTCTCCTTTTTTTAAAGCGACCAAGGAATTATCCACTTTTAATAGCACATTTTTCTTCACAAAATTTTGAAAGTTTCCTTTACTTATAAAAGCATATTGACCTTGAAAGTTGCTTCCATTTACAAATCTTTCCTGCCACATATTCTCTTGTACCTTCTGACATGGTCAAGAAGCCATTGTGACCAAGCAGCAGATCTTTTCAAAAGTAGGCTTAATCTGAGGTAGAGAGTACAAATGGGTAAAATTGAATTATTAAGGCAATACAAGTTATATCATGGGATAAATGTACTACTTTTGACCTGTCTTGAGGATTGAACATATAGAAATCCCTATAAAGGAAAAGAGTCGTGATTTCTGAAAAAGTAACTGAAAAGTAAACCTTTTATATAGAGAAATAGGTTAAAAAAAAAGCAATGTCTCAAAATTATTCATTAAATATTTAATAATCCTGGCTTTTGTCTGGTTGTAATATTAATAATCATCAAGGGATAGTTAAGTGCAAAAAGGCATTTCTTTTAAGTCTAAATGATTATGAAGTAAAGAAGGAAGGAAAAGATGAAAGGGGCTGTCAAAAAATGGTCTAAGTTTTCTGAATCTGGGAAAAGGCAGATTCCAATTTCCTATCTTATGACCCGCCAAGGAGAGCACCTCTCCGCCTCTTGAATTTACCGTATGGCTTTCGCGATAGGTGTAAACTGCCAGGTTAAACAGGGGCAGCCATTGGGGCTGCATTTTGTGGTAGATTGTTCCTGGAATGTTTGCCTTTGTCTGTTTGCTTCTAGTTAAGAGTTGGGCCCTGGTGGTTCCCCAGGATATGCCTTGGAGCCTGCTGTCCTTCCAGCCTATCACCTGACAGCGCTGACTGCAGAGTGTAATTAAAAGTCAAAGCTAGCTTTTGGGATATATGTTCTAACGAAGGAGCCATCTGAAATTAGGACTTAAATAATGAAGGGTTCAGGGACATGGAGGGTGATATTTGTTATGCATTTTAATAGCAGAACTTTGCAGCTAATTGGAGGCTAACTAAACCCCTTGGACGCATTTCAAGTCACGTCAGTGATGTTTTTCTCCCCAAGGAAGCTGATAGGACATGCGGCTTAGTACTGCTTTTTTCTATCTTAATTACCACATTGAGTTGTGCTAATATAGATTTACTTTGGAGACATGTTCTATGATTATAACCAGGCAAACATTGTTGGCATTTGTTTTCAATTTGTGAGAATCAGAACCTATTTCAACATTTAAAAAGGATTGTCAGTTTAAAGGTAAATTCCTAATATTTTTAAATAGAAACACAATTTAAGTACACAATCGATCCAAGCTTATATTTGTTGAATATTCAGATAATTTCAAAATCTATAACTTGCAACTGGGATATTACTTTAAATATGAGGTTTCTGTTTTTTTCTAGATTTTTATATTTAGTTGACTCAAAGTTATGACAGAATAGATTCAGATGCTCAGGTAGAATGTACAATATTTTAAAATAATAGAGAAAGTTGAAAATATAGTAAATTCTAAAGACCAATACATAACCATCCTTAAAGTAGAGTTTTAGTCAGAAAATTGTATAAATTTCATTTGCTACAATTGAAATTTCTGAGGTCTTTTGTCAAATATTTTGTAAAGCAGAGCACTAAACTTCATTTGCTAATACATTTGAAACAAAAATAGCAGATTTTCTGGACTGAAAATTTGGATTAAAAAACTATTAGATCTTAGGCTTGAAGAGTATTTTAAAAACACATATTCACTCTAAATTTCCATCATTTTGAATAATTCATAAATATTTTCACTCTAAAGGCTTTGCCTCCATTTTATAGGTGAGGTGTTCTGCCTTTGAAATAGATTAGGATGATTGCTGAACTAAGTACACTTATTAATTTTGATACAGTTTGCAGATATAGAACTGTGATATCTAACTGGAAACATAGCAAAGTCAAGATTCTTAGGAAAATTCCCTCTCCATTTTTTAAAAATTTCTTTCACTGGGCCATATTGTTTGGAGACAGGCAAAGTAACAGCATTGCTTTTAGAAGTCTCAGAAATCTGAGCGTCTGGAGTTGCAGCCCTTGCTGCTTCTCAGCTAATGCTTCCCTTTCTTCACTTCCCAAATGTGGATAAAATAGGGATATCTGAAATTAAGGCCTAGAAATGGATCAGTACTCATTGCATGATGCTGTCTTATTTTCTCCTGTACTGAATCAGATAATTCATATGCTATTGCTGTTTAATACAGGAAAGTAAACACTTCATCTTACAGCATTTTAGTACAAACAGAGGAAACTTAAATTCTAAATTTAAGCGCACACATGAGAATTCCAATAACGATTCAGTCTAAGTGAGTTCTTTCTGGTACATTCATTTTTTTTTTTTGGCCTGCAATGCTGGGAACCATTTAAATTTAATTTTTCAATTGTCAAAACATTCAAATGGTTCAAAATTCAATAAGTAAGAAAGTATGCACAGTGACATCTGGATATCTGGATTGAAATCCTGTCTCCCAACCTTCCAGCTCACTTCCCCAGAGAAAACCAGTGTTTTTAGTTTCTTGTCCTGTCTTCCACACCTATAGTAAATGCATACACATTTGTCCCTCCCCCATTTTTTGACTTCACACAATCCATCCCTAACCTCCTTGTTCTTTGTTACTTTCAGCCAAACAGCCAAAAGAAACATTGCAATTGGGAAATCAAATTGAATTCAGTAAGAAGAAGAAAAAAAAAAAAAAAGAACAAATAACAAACCCTGGGTTCAAATACCACTTTTTGAATTTTGGTTTTGAAAATTACCTAATTCGTAATTTTTGATCTTCCTCATCTGAAAAAAAAAGTCAAAAAAAATTTCATGGACTTTTAAACTCTAATGAAGGGATCACAATAATGTAACTCCTAGCTTAAAAATTGATCTCCACATAATATTAGTGTATTTTACTCTGGTAGATGATATAATAAATATTCTCTTAGAAAAATAAAAAAGAAATAATTTCAGAATCCAGAGAATATTAAGGAGATTGTTTATTTGTTTGTTTGTTTGTTTGTTTTTGCTATACAGGGGATGGAACCCAGGGCTTCCTGCCTGCTAGGCAAAGTCTCCTCCACTGAGCTACATCCTGAACCAGGAGGTTCATTTTTATATGCAATATTCTTAAGATCATACCTTCATATTATTTATAAAAGGCTAAAAGTTTCTTTCATTTTTTAAGTTCTTTGGTCAAGGATTTCTCCCACTCAAGTGCTAAAAAGCTTTTCTGAGCTTCTTGTATCTAACTGAATTATCTTGAACTAAATTTCTCTCATCTTTCTGCAATTGATCTGGTGCAAAAATGTCATCATTCTATATTTAAAAGCACTTTGCACACTTAGAGAATATTATTTGTACACTTCAAAGCTAGCTATAATTCAGACTAAAAATGTTTTTAAAAATCAGAGGCAATGCGTTTCAGGAAAAAAATAAAAACAAAAACAAAACTTCACATCCTTCCTGGTTTCTGAGACTTATGAATATTTCTAGTAATTTATTTAACCACAATGCAAGTTTCAAATAAGAAAATGAGGTAAATATATTTTACCTTATCTTATTTAAGGTCATGGATTCCTTTTGCCATCGTATCAGTACAAAGTGAAAATCAAGTAACTGACGTTTTGGATATTTGTTGGTAAATTGAACCAAAATGTAAAGAGATGAATGTATCAATTCTGTAATCAAGCAGATCTGTGTTTGATTCTTGGCTTCTTCTTCTTCTTCTTCATGTTCAGAAATTTGACTGATATTACTAACTTAATATTACAGGAATTAAATGGGATTTGGTAAATGTAATGACCACATATGCATCCAGCTGAGGATTTATCCTGGCCTCCCAATTTTTGTGCTCCAAACAGAGGGTACATTTTCTGCTCCCTTTTTGTCTAATTTATCTTCTGAAGTGACTTGTGGACAAGAGCAGAGAGCTTCCTGTTTGGGAGCTGTGGTAGCCAGGACCCAGTGGATTGGAAATCTCATTGCTCTCATTCACTAATTTCCAAGGACAAGGTGTCTTAAAGTAGTAAAGTGGTTTCTTTCTGTACTATTCTTCTGACTTCTAAGCTTCTGGTATTACCTCTGTAAATCATTAAACCTCTTATTTTTAATAGCTTACAGTAGGTATTTATGTTCCTATTTTTAAATTTCTAATTAAAATACATGAATATTGGGTTTAGGAGTTTGTATCTGATAAATTTAGCAGAGTACTTTTTGTTTTTTAAAAAATCAATTTATCTTTAATTTCCTACCTAATTAAAAATATAATTGGCCAGATATCATTTTTGTTGTCTAAAAATCAAATATATTTTCCTTTTTCCACCTGATTAGTCTCCAAATTTTCTCAGTATAGTCCCTACCTTCAATCTTTTTCTTTCGTTCCTTCAAAACTCTGTATTTCTTTAATGTCTCTAATGTCCAATATTATTAGACTGTCTCAGGTAATTTAATTTATATATTCAATTTTCCAGTATTTACCATAAAAATTACAAATAAATAGGTTTTTATTTTCAGTTTACATTAATGTAAATTCTGCTTTTTGATTAAAACTATGAAGAAAAATCACAAGTTTTCACAAGTTACTTCTATTTTCTTGGTATGAAACTAAGGTCTACTTTGTAATGCAAAGTTTCATATATATTTCGTGTCATTAATTTAAAGTTGTTATTTAAAATCTATGTTCGGGGACTCTGGGTTTCAAGAAAAAATGAATGTCAACCTTGTGATAATGCTTCAAAACACATGTAAACTTTTTGGGGAAATTTTTGATAATCTCTTCCTTAAATATTAGCATTTTGGAGTCAAATATGGGAGTAGTCTTAAGGTGGAGTCATCCAGTTACTTCACATTTACTTTGCATGGATTAGTTGCTTTGAGGGCCTTGTTATTCTCAATGTTTTTAGTCTATGCACCCTTTCCTTTTGTTCCTCTTACTCCTCAGATTACCTTTCCAAAGCACAGATATGATAAGGAGCCAAAAACAAAAACAAACAAACAAAAAAACAAACAAACAAAAAACACTTCTTGGGCCTCTTCCCTAATCCTCTGCAAACACAGCCACAAACAGGCATTAATTTCCATTTTCAATTCATATTCTACCAAGTGTTTCCCTTAAGATGGATATTTAGGATATTTTTCAACTATCCTTTTTAGTGTCTAAACCCTTAAGGTATTATTTCTTATTTAACACATGTCTAGCATACAGTCTCAGTTAATATTTAGTGAATAGTCAAGAAATGTTGGTTGTAATCAATCACTGCAAGAACAACACACTAATATCTTCAGGCAGTTATAAATTTTTTGATAAATATCTGTGCTATCATTATATAAGTACAGTCACACACACACACACACACACACACACACACACAAAATGTCTACTCAGTATGCAAAAACTTTTAAAGAGCAGAAAAACTATTGGATGAATATTAAACTTTTAATAAAAATGTGAATAAGATATATTCCATGCTCATGCAAATGTATCACAATGGATTCTACTGTCAAATGTAACTAAAAGGAACCAATAAAAAAAATTTGAAGTGAATGTATTAGTAGAATTGGATAATTTCAAAATAAAAAAAAAAAATCTGCAACTCTTTTTCATGTACAATATGCTACCAAAACATTACTTGTGATGCTTACTATAGCAACATTTTTAATTTATAACCTACAGACTACAAGGTAGAGGTTGCACTTTATAAAGGCATAAATTGAGCAGCCATCCATGTGAAAGTTGTCAAGATTTAACATAAAGAAAACATTGAGCTCAAAATCAAAGTATGTATTTGATCAGAATCCAGTGACAAAAGAGAAAGATAGGAGCCAATATATATATATGGTGTGTATCCATGTGAGATTCTACACAAAGGAATTTCAGAAAAGGACTAAATAAGATAACATATAAAGCACCACAGCACTAAGAGAATTATTGCAGGCAGACAGGGTAAATGTGAAAAATATGTTTCTATTTATAGAGAAATAGCTATAAATTCTACAAGTTATTTTTACATGAAAAAGTTGTATCGTGTAAAGGAAAAAACAAGCAAACTTAGATTACACTAAAGGGAATGAGGGAAGTGAGGGGGATTGTAAGACAGTAGAAAGAATTGGACATAACTTCCCTAAGGTCGTATATGAATACACGACCAGTGTAAAGTTATGTCATGTAGAAGCACAAGAACATGAAGTTATACTTCATGTATGTATGATCTATCAAAATACACTCTACTGGCATGAATATCTAAAGAGAACAAATAAAATGAGAAATGCACACTGAGAAGAAAAAGAATGAACATGTGAGATGGCATATTAAAATTTCTCAGTGCTCACATCTGAGGTATGAAAAAGCGCTTATCATTTGTAGTTGTAAATTTATGAAAGTTTACACACCTAAAATATTTTAAAAAATCCACATTTTGCTTTCAGGTCAATGTTAGTAGGAAATCACTATTGCTCATGTTTGCATATTAGGGACCAGAGATGGAATTTGAAAGATATGTAGCAGAAACTAAGCCTGGAAAAGTATAGGTATTGGTATTCTTGCCATATTTTGTCTGTAATTAATGACATAATTCATTTTCACCCATTCTCAATGTGACCAAATGACTTTTACTTTTAAAATGAAAATCAAGTGTAGAAAAATACAAATGGAAAATAAGATAGTAAAGTTATCCCTTCAGAGCATCATATAGTACATATTCGATACACAAATGAATAAAAATCTGGGACAGAAAAAGAGAGTGAAGTCTGACATTTTACTGAGTTAAGTCCAAGTATAGTTTGCAAATGGTGATAGGAAAGTCAGTAGAGACTTTCATGCCCGTGGTCAATACAATACCAAGGACATGTGTGGAAAGCCAGCTTTGTATTTCAATGTAATTATTGTTAATGTAGGATATATATCAGATGCTTTAAAAGAGATGAGAGTAAAATTGAAATGTGAGGATTGAAGGGCCAACATATCAAAATATATCTGCTTGAATATTAACCTACTTTCATGAAGGTAAAATTGGGTTTTGAGGCCAATTCCTTAAGCGGGTGATGCTACAGTCCAATCCCAGCAGCATGGCACTGTGCGAAGACAGCTCCCAGGCTGCTCTGTGCCTTTCTCCTGAAAAAGCTACTTAAATGTATACAATCTCAAGAGCGCTTGATCACTGTAAACATTTTCAAAAACCTTATTTATTGTTAATGCAGAGTTATTCCTCAATTGTAACCAAGTTTAAAAATGCATTAGGCTACTTGCCAAATAGAGATGCAGTGTCTGCGCTCACCACACGCTGAAGCTGAAGCATAAGAAAGTGACTGTTACCATTGTCACTCAGTGAAACAAGAGTGCTAATGGAAGCCAGGGAGGTTAGATCTGGAAAATGTATTCTTAGGCTTCCAGATTAACTTTCACTTTGTTTTATTAAAAATTGAATAATTATTAAGTAAATACTTGAATTATGAAAATATTGGGCTAAGAAAAAATTGTCAACGAGAGCAAAACCCAAGATTTATATAGTCTCTGCATTTATTCAATACTTATTCTCAGAACTCTTATTCTTCCTTAAAAGAGGAATACACATGAGTCAACTCTACAGAGGCAGATGAGAAGATCATTTTAGAATATGACTAACTACAACTTATAAATGAGAAATCACTGAGCAGACAAATGGAAACAATATAAACACAAGCATTTTCTATCTATCTATCTATCTCTGTATTTAGAAATCAAAGCAACTTATTCTTTGTTGTTTTGAATTGCCTTCATTTTGGACGGCTACTTATTTATTATCTAAGGAAAATTGATTGATGTTCCTTCTCCCCTTTGTACCTATCATGGGCTCTACTTTAACTTTTATAAATTGCAGCCTCGGCCTCTCTCCTTGTACGTCAGTCTAGCTGTGGCACTGTGTATGTAACACTACTGGCCCTCAAATGCTACCCTTCTGGATTCTCTGGGCTGAATTCTGCCTTCATCTTGGAAAGCTTTTTCTTTATTAGTCACTCTTCAAAAGACCTAAGTGGAGTAATTTTTCTGTTTTCTGCCAGAATGCTTAGAGATCCAGGGAATCATTAGAGACTTTTTATCAGGAAAGTGACATAATCTGACATATAAATTATTTTTCTGCAGTTGTGCTGAGAACAGATGAAGAAGGGGATTGAGGGGAGAGGGTTAAAGCAGATCAAATCAGGAGGCTGTTAAAATTATTGTTACATTAACAATAATTACATTGAAATACAAATAATTCACAAATAATTCACGTAGAAGATCTTGAAAACCATTTGGATTCTAGGTATGTACTTGAGAGTGCTCCAATAGGAGTTTTTAAAATTACAGAAGCTAGATTTGGCCACAAAATTTTGAACTAAATAAGACGCAGTAAGTTTAAAATGAATAATACATTTAAGAAAAGATTCTACAAACATTCCAGTCATAAGAAAAATTGTTGATGAAATCAAAATATGTTCATCAAAGTCAGAAGATGGGACATCCATATTCTAAACTTGTCTGCTGTCATTTTTTTTTTTTTTTTTTTGGTACTGGGGATCAAACCCAGGGCCTTGTGCTTGCAAGGCAAACACTCTACCAACTGAGCTATCTCCCCAGCCCTGCTGTCATTTTTAAAAGAAGTACAGGCATATAGAGGAACCATAAGTTGAGTAGGCTGCATATTTTGCTGAATTATTGGAACAAAAGTAATTTCCTGTGTTCCTTTACATACTCTCAATTTTAAAAAAGCTGTAACAAAATATTCATTATGGTTTTCTGTGTACATTTTCATGGTTAAAAACAAGAACTAAAAGTTTACCCCTGAGATTTACAAATATCTATGTTAACGTCTCTGTCTAACATGGCCTAGAAATTATGCAAGAGGTAACCAGAAATTTGAAAGTTGGTACAAGAAAATCAGATTTGTTAATGACCCCGAGGTTGAAGGGACAGCAAGGTGGCTGGGCATCTTATGATTCTCACTACTCACCCCTCAGAGGCTGAAGGCTACTCAGACCTGCCACTTCTGAAGATGAACTGTGTGGCAGGAGATCATCCAGGGATATATTTCTTCCTAGATGCACAGGAGTAGCAACACAATATTGCATGGATGAAGGTACACCAGCAGGAGGAATCACATCACAAAAAAGTCAGTCTTGCCTAACAAATTCTCTTTACCCCTGTGGCAAGAAATTCCTCTAACCCATTCAGAGACACTGGAAGGTCTTATGGCAGGACAGGGATAATCTAGTGAGAAAGATAAATTCAGCCTGAAAAGCATTCTTCATCCTGGAGACTGGACAATCCCTTTCTGACCTAGATACTTAAAAATAGCCCAGAATCCCATCATGCCCAGCTTGAACCCAATGGAAGAAACATTAGTTATATATATTATGTGCAGGGGTATGTTTAATAACCAGAACTACCTCTAAATAATACATACACATACATTCACATAATTCCATATATATGTACCATCAGAAGCCTAATAAATAAATCAAGATAGAATCTGATGACATAACCGAATAACAAAGAGGAAGACAAAAGAATTGGAGCATTGAGAGACAGACACTGCCATCAGAAAACTGAATAATGGCAGATTTGAGACCTACTAGGCTATCAGTAATTATCTGAAATGGAACTGGCTTAAATATTTAAATTAAAGGAAAAAATAATTGACAGATAAATTTCATAAACATGTCCAAATTATATCCTATATCCAAACAATATACTTCAAGTACGAGTACAGATAAATTGACAATAAAAGGAAAGAGAAATGTGTATCATATGTCTTAATCCATTTCCTGTTGCTATAAAAGAAAATAACAGACTCGCTACTTTATAAAGAAATTTAATGTATTTCTCATAGTTCTGGAGGATGGGAAAACCAACGTCAAATGCTGGCATCTGGTGAGGGTCTTCCTGCTGTGTCATAACTGGGCGGATGACATCACATGGAGAGGAGCACACTAATGCGAGAGGTATGTGGTTATTTTATGTTTATTTTAGCTTCTCTTATGACAGAATTCTGAGATGGCCCCTAAGACTCTTGCCCCCAAGGAAAGGGCACACACCCTTTTGCTGTGAGTGATTTTGCCAATATAATTATGTAAAAATAAAAAAAAAAAATCAATGAACTTTAAGAAAGAGAGATTATCTACAGAGAGCAGAGAGTGTTTCCTGGCCATTGAGATTTATATTTTGGGTAATTCTGCTTGAAAGTCTCTTGTTGAATATGAAGACAGAAGGTGCAAGTGACAGGTGGTCTCTATTTTCATGAACCACTAAGAACCAACAAGAATATGGGGTCCTAAGTCCAGCAATTCAAAGGAACTTAATTTTGCCCTAATCACTTGAGCTTGAAAGAAGATCTCAATCAACCGCTGTGACAATCAATAGCCCCAGACAACAACTTAAATGAGCTGTAGAGGTGACCCTGAGCAAGGAAGCTGTTGCATTGCTCCCGGGCTTCTGAGGGGCAAAACTTTGAGAAACTAAATGAATATTATCTTAAGTCATTTATTTTGTAGTCATTATCTATAAGTAAAAGGAAAAAATATATATATAGTTTTGGTCGAGACTAATGTTTTGGCCACAAGTGGTGAAATCACACATTCCGTTAGCTTGGAAAAGGTACTTTACTGGAAGGCTCAGGTAACCATATGGAAGTCAGCAGGGCTGCTCACCCACAGGCCAGTTGGGAGCTGACCCTCAGGAACTGCCCAGGCACCCTTTGAACCCATCACTCTTGTGTTTCTCTTTGATGGTTTTATTGTCTCAGATAAATTTCTCCCACATCATGAGTGACATGTCTACTGACACCTTCTGTGTGGACCTGTTCAAGGTGAAATTAGACGTTTCCCTCACTCTTAGCAAAGATTCATCAGGACCTTGGCCCCATCTGAGTCCCACTTGTACAAGGCAACCAGACAAGAGGGGCTTTCGGAATGGTAACCAGTTGGGAGCACCCTCCAGAACCACATGTTTAGCATAAAAGCAAGATCTTCAGTCAAAAATTTTGTTCTAGGGGTACAAGGAAATGCTAGAAAGAGAAAAACAAAAGAAACAATCATTCATTCAACAATATTTACTGAGGACCAAATATATGTCAATAACAAAACCCTAAAGATTTGACTGGTGGACTGTGTTCTCCATGCTTACCTTTTATGAAGGAGAAACAGGCAGCGCAGAAATAAGCAGGAAAGCGTGTACAACAAAATAACAAATATTAATGTCTACCCCCACTCCAAAATGACCTGATGTGGATATACTGGAAGGACAGAGGTGAGTTCATTTTCTGTCCTGATATGTCTGTAAAGATTGAACTTTGAATTATGGCTAACTAATTCTGCTATATGCAATTAACTCATTTCAGGATTCAAAGACTTAGGAAAGATCAAATTTCAGATTAAATTTAGCCAAATGAAGATTTTTATCTTTACTTTGAAGCTTTGCAAAAGCTCCAGAATTTGATTCTAAAAACCAATACAATTTTGTTTTTGGAATATGTGACCATTTATATAACTTAGTGTTTTTGAGCATAAATTCTGGAGTCAAAATACCTCAACCCTAGTTTAAGTACTTCCTATCTACATAATTTTGGGAAAGATAATTTTATTCTCTCCCCTGCAATATCTGGTAAATTGTCATCTAGTGAGCATTAAAATGTGGATATCCAAAACCATAATTTCCTGCATATTATGCAGAAATAGAAAAATATTAACAATCACACAAGGACCCAGTTTAAATATATGAAAAACATTTGATCTCACTATAATTTAAATAAAGGTTTATTTTAAAACAACACTTAGCCAAGTAGGAAAAAATTTTAAGAGGGAGAGTAGTCATAACTAATATTCAATAAAATAAAAATTTTAAGTAATGATACATCTACAGATGAGAAAACTAATTGTTTACTATTTTCAAAAGTATTAATCTGTAATTATACAAATAGTGATTATAAGCAATTCTAATGTAAAATTATTAATTGAATATGATCCAAAGTACTTAAAAATATTCTAGAAATACTTTTGAGAAGAAATATTTAACAATATCAAATTGCTTGATTACTACTTTGTCCTGAGTTTAGAATGACCTTTACACCTTTTTTATATTTAATACTTTCACATTTTAACAAGTATACATTTTATATTGAGGAAAATATTTAAAAAATTAAAACTGAAATGGTTTCTTACAACCTACAGGATGCCAAATATTTCAATGGAATTTACACATCTATTCTGTTCATTCCATGTCCTAGATATATGAGACAATCTGGAAATTATTCCAACTACTTTTGACAGAGTCATCTGGAGGAAGCTGCAGAGGCAGAGGCAGACCCTTCTCTGGACACATAAACACATAAGAGAAGCCACCATCTGAGGCTGCTCTGATTCATTCCTGGGTGACAACTGACTCCCAAGTGTAAAGTTTGGAGACTGGGATTCTACAGTGTCCATCCCTGATCCAGATCCAATGCCCTGGACCTGGCTGGTCAAAGTTCAGAGCACAGCTGGAGGTGTCAGCATGGGTTTCCTGGCCAGTGAGAGAACATTGACCTTTTTTGTCTGATATGTTTGGTAAGTTTATGTTATCATTGCACATGTCAATCTTTTTTATTAAATTTATATCAGGGATTGAACTCAGGGGTGCTTAACCACTGAGCCACATGCCCAGACCTTTTTAATTTTTTTTTTTATTTTGAGACAGGGTTTTGCTAAGTTTCATGAGGCCTTGCTAAGTTGCTGAGGCTGGTCTTGAACTTGTGATCCTCCTGTTTCAGCCTCCCGAACTGCTGGGATTACAGGTATGTACTACTGTGCATGGCTTAAATGTCAATCATTATAAGAAAACACAGTGTATTATTTCAATATATGTATACATGCAAAATTCACATCACATAGCTAATATCAGAAAGTGGAATACAAAACATATATTACAATACAGATTACAGATAAGTAATTGTGTCTTAAATTATAGATTTATAGCTAATAATAACAGTAATTAGATAATCGATTTTCAAAGTTAATAAATTATCCCATTTTTGAAAACAGCATGTTAATTTTTCTTCTCAAATATGATTATTCTGCTTACTACACATGCAGATTTTGTCATATTCCACCACTCTCTCTTCCACAGTTCTCTCCGTGGAAAATGGCCCTTTGCTTCTCAGCTTGGAATACCCCAGGAGAACCAGAGGCAGCTTCTAAGTTCCCCAGTATTTGGAGGAGAGCTCATACTGTATCGTGAAGATCACCATTAGATCGCTCTCTAGTATTCCCTTCTACCCTTCTACTTAAGCTTGCTCCTCCAGATACAGCACATCCTCAGTCTCCTCATGTGCACAGGGCCATTCTATGTTATTCCCAGGAAGTAAACTTGACCTCTGGACCTGAACTCTCACTTTCCTCACTACTCTTGCCTGTCTCATGTACCAACTGGGGCTGCCTGACATCCACCAATCATGGTGCAGCGTTTCCTTGGCACCTTCTTCACTTTGGACTGAAGGCACCATGGGTAACACTTCCTGGCTTTTCCAGATGGATTTGACGAGGAGACGGAGTGTGCAGGTAGCTGTCTCCTTCCCCCTTCACTGTTTCTTGTGTACCCATGAGATCACTAGGAGGAAGGCTGTCTCCCTAAGTAGGCTCTCCTCCTTAGTCATTGATCTGAACTCTTGCTGGAGCCCCTACATAAATTCTTGATAATTATGACTTCAGAAAAACACATGCTTTGCTTCATAAGCTTTTACTTACTTTAAACATCACCTATAATTTTAAAGATATTGAATTACTCATATACCATTACCTTCACAGGCTTGATTCAGGCAGGCTTTTCTATATGACATTATTCTATAAACTACTATGGGTACACTTCGGATTTTTTTCTCCATGTTTTCCAAGTACAGTAATGGTCATAATAAGTTTATTATCTATTTCCCTTAAAATACCCACAACATAATTAATGGGTATTTATACCATTATGTAATTCCTAACATAAATGAAAATTCAGTCCTTTTTCTTCTATTTTCTTATATAGGAAGTGCAGTCTACTATTTGTTCTATACACTAAATTTACACATACCAAAATTGCATTTGGTGTCTGAGAACTTTTTGGTCTCAATCACATTGCCTTTTCCATCCCATAAGTAGTTCAATTACTTATGATGAATTTTATTTGACCTGACTTCAATACTGCAAAATTTCTACCTGAAATAGTTGCGATTCAGTATTGATTGTCTATTATGCACTGTTCTAGGTGGTTTTTTTTATTCAATTCTAAACATATTTTCCAAAGTTGTAGCATCCTTATTTAGTGTAATATTTTTATAATTTAAAATATCCTCACAGTATTCTCACAAAAACTAGGCATGGAATGTCGTTTTGCTTTAATCACCAACCACCTTGTTTGCCAATCTTCTGAAGTGTGACTCAACACTTAATTGATGTCACCTACTATTTCACTGGAGTTTTTCATTCCACTAAATAGGTGCTGTAACTATAGAGCCAAGCATCATCTCTACATTGTACTATTCATTAAAGCATGTATGGAATTTTAATTACCACACAGAACGAAAATTTCCCCAAGGGCACCCACTGTGGAAAATGTTCAAATGTAATCACAATAAATCTTCCTATTCTTATTAAATAAAACATTCATCATTAAAACAGTGTTTTCTTGAAATACTCTTCCTTCTATATCTCATTTTTGAAAAGTCATGCATGAAGAGAACAATAATAAAAAGGTTCCCAAAATTTATTTAAAAGTGATGAAGACACTTTCATAGTCTGCCATTTACCATTCATTGTCTCCGCAAGACAAGGATATTCTTTATGAGTTTAGAGTCACTGAATTTATTCTTTATAATACAGAGATATTTCTTTAATCTCTAGGTATATGAGCTTTAACCATCCTGGTATGATTTCTGTGATTCTTACAACAAATTAAAAGCATTTCAGAAAGAATGAAGAATGAAATAGGAAAATAAAGGGAGTCTGAAAAACCAATAAACTGGAATATATTTTGGGTAAAGCTGCTCTGACAATATCATGGGACCTTGATCATTAATGAGAGTTGTCTTTTTAAGTCACAATAGTGATTTGTGGTAAAGTTCTAATTTTTCTAATGAAGTTATTTGGAAATACAAATACAAACACACACGGAAATAACAGTAATGGGTATGGCCAGATTCTGAATGATACATATACACACAGCAGGCAGGGACTTTCAGAAGAAAAGTAGGCATTTCTTTAGGTTATTAGATTTAAAAACACTATGCTTATGTTCCAGAATTCTATCTAAATGACTGAAATTGTTTTAAATATTAAATTTTAAAAATATTGCAGGATCCTCAAAGAAACAAAATATGCACTGTTTTACCAGAGTTAACACTTAATCACAGCATCTATAAACTAATAACCTTAGAAACCCCCTCACATTGCTGGCATTACCTATGTGTTGATTGCTTGTTAATCACAATATTGTTAAATATCTATAAAACATGTAACGTTATAGTGTTAATAACCTTAAGTGGGAGAGTCATCAACTTACACCAGTTTGAAGACAGAGATTTTCCAACTATTTTTATCAACTTCATTTATTATCTAACTTTTGAAATAAAACTGTGGGTCATCTGATGAATGAATTTATTTTAATGAGGTAAATAGAAGCATCTAGAAAAGATGAAAGACCTTTATGCATGACAGCATCCTAAGCAGAAATAGTATTCCTGACAGCAGCCCAGGGATCAAGCCTTGCAAAGCGGTAGCTTGGAAATTTGTTTTATTTCTCCCTGTTACGGACATTTTCAATTAAATATAAAGATTTTTTGCTTCACATGGTGGTTTTAAATTGGCATTTCATCATTTTATGTATTGCTGGCACTGGCTCTGGGTTATTTAGCATTTATTAATAATTTCCATTTTGACCTTTTCCAGGTTTTGCTATTTATTAAGTATTTTTGCACAATTGCAGAGATGACTGAGCAGAATTGGAGAATTTTTTTCCCCCTTTTTAAAACTTCGTACTTTAAATTATTTTTACATTGACCTTTAAAGTTGGGCTACAGCTAGGATTGAAAGTTCTGTTTAAAATCCACCCTGCTGAAACATCAGGCAATCCCCAAAGTTCAAAAGAGATCCGCCAGCTGAAGGCTGCAAGTTAGGGAAAGCTCAAAGAAGAGGGGAGAGGTGGGAAGAAAAGGAGCCAGGCTGGGGAGCCAGGTCTTCGGCAGAGTCCCTACCACTAATCTGTAAATGAGCACTGATTTTCAAGAGCAGGAAGAATTCTGCGGTAATCAATAAATTGTGTCTGATGAATCGCTTCTGTGTATATGTGGAGATGGGCTGGGCATTTGTTTTTTATTTATTTATTTTTTTTTATTTCCATTTGCTCCATCTTGAATGGTTCATGCTTTTCTCATCCAGTTATTTTCACAAACCAGTTCGTCGTTGTTCCAGGTTGAAGTCTGAGGGTTGCAGGTGTTTGACGGATGTGTGTTTTAAGCGGGGGGCATCCTCTGTGCCCCTAAGTCAGAACTTACATAACAGCTTAAAGAACGAAAGCGGCTTGGTGTGAGGTCACAAGAACCATAATTCTTCTGTTGCTTGTGTCCAACAAAAGCTGCACGCAGCACTGATTGCTGTGCTCAGCTGAGTTCTCAAAAATAGTGCATGAAACTTGCCTCCCTTTGGAATCTTTCCTGGCTGCTCATATTTTGCCAATGTCTTGGCAACAGCAAAGAAACTATTTGTTACCTGCATTTTCCAATGGACATCATACTCTCTTTTTCTTCATTAAAGTGTCATCCAGTGAAAGATGAAATCTCTTTTTTAATCAAGCAGCAAAGTGTAGCTGATTATCTGTAACAAAATGGCTTGATGTTTATGGAGCTATTTAAAGCAAAAAGGCTCCATTGACTGAGATGAACGATAGTGTAAATAATCCATGTGTAGCACTAACGTAGCCTACTATGTGACAGATGAGGCCAAGAAATTCAAGTGTCACCAAAATGCTCTATTTTAATTTTAATTCAGTGTATCCTCTTTCTTCTCCTACTCTTGAGGTATGGAGAATTTATCTTTGGTTGAGCTTAGAAATAAGCTATTGAACCATGACTACTAAGATATTTTACAAAACTGTGACAGTAGCTGTGTAAAAGTTCACAACCATTTATTGATATTGAACCTGGGTTTCAAGATTTAATTCTCCGAACCTCACTAGCAGATTCTGCCAGCGATTACACTAGTCCTCAGGATGGCACAGATGTGAATCATGAGCCACATGGCCGTCTGTCCTGGAGGCTTCCCGGGAGCCAGCGATCACCATCCAGGAGTGTAAGGTCTGCTACCAAAGGAGCCCATGTTAAGTATTAGCTTTGGGAACGCAGGTGTTGAGGGGAAGGTGTGAGTTGTAGCTATTCGAGTCAATTAGCTGGAATCTCTTCATCTTTGTCAGCACAGTTGTATTTAAAACTTTAAATTAATATTTAAGATTTTAAATTCAAACTTTAAAAATAAATTTCAAAAAAATTCAAACAATATAAAATTATCATTTTCAAGTGAACTGTTAGGTGGAGAGTAGCACAGCATTGTGTCACCACCGCCTCCGTCCAGCTTGGAAACACAAGGGTCACTCCTCAGGAACATTACTCACCCAAGAAGATGCCCCTTCCCACGCTCCATCTCTGCAGACCCTGGTCAGCACCATGCTGTGTTCTAGTCCTATGAATTTCTCTGGCCTGGATGCTTCATGGTCTCAGAAGTATACAGTGGGGGTTTTTCATGCTGGCGTGGTGCTTTAGAGGTCCCCATCTTGGCCTGGGAGCACAATTGATCCTGCCGAGCTCCTTCTCAGGTGCTGGTGGACAGAGCACAAGATACTCCTCCAGACAGACCCCGGCCAGACCTGCCCCACCTCATTGTCCTTGGGATACGGTTCATGCTGTTTAGCTTTTCTGGGTTTTATCTTAGCAAGTCACTCAGGAGTAAACCTGTGTCTAATGGGACAATGTTAAATGTCTATTATTAAAAAAAAAGATATGATGGATCCCTAGTTGATGATTCTTCATTTTGACTGTGGCAGATAGAAAGCTGTGTATCCTCCTCACAACCCAATGACTTCATTGACCGCCTCTGAGAAATATTTCTGTGGGTACCTATTGTCATGTATGTAAATAAACTATAAGCATTACCTTTTCACCTATATAAGTTTTGTTACATTGAATCCCTATCTATGAATATATCCTACAATTTTATTTCTTACATATTAGTAAAATAATAGATAATAGAATTTACCCTCAAAAAATTACATCTCTCTGGCTCGCAGCCCACTTTGTCTAAATAGCAATGATTTTTCTTCTCTCTGACCCATTTTATAAGATTTCTGTTAATGGTCATCAGATCCTTTCATGGTAAACAGGACAAAATAATTCAACAAAACAAAGCTATGTTAGGGCACAAGGTTATTTCTGATTCACATGGAGATTGTTATGTGAACTTACACCCACAGTTAAACTGCTTTTTTTTTTTTTTATTGTAAACAAATGAGATACATGTTGTTTCTCTGTTTTAAACTGCTTTTACCAAAGCTAAAGAAAAAATCTATTTCATAGGCTTGACGGGGTTCTGAAGGATAGCAGGGTTTTATAAAACGTAGGCCTGATCCTCGGTCTTAAATCTGGACATTATCAAGCCTCAGCCTGAATCTTATCCACCATGTTTAAGAGCAAATGTACTCTAAGTAGAGATCACAAAGATAAAGAAAAAACAATGCGATTATCTGCCTTTATTGAATGAAGCTTTTTAATAACTAAATAAAATGACATTTTAGAAGTCAGCATCTGCTTTCTAGAAATTTGAGTGATTCTCCCTCTTTTACTCCCTCCCTGCCTGCCTTTCTCTCCGCTATGTGTCTTTATTGACTCTGTTCCCATTGGATGTTTTCTTTGTTAAATTTAAATTGTACTGCTTTTTAAAAATTCTTAATCACTATAGCCCATTTGTTGATTGGGTTATTTGAATTCTTGGTGTAAAGTTTTTTGAGTTCACTAAGGGAATGAACAGAACCTTCACAGAAGAAGATCTACAAGCAACCAACAGATACATGAAAAAATGTTCAGCATCTCTAGTAATAAGAGAAATGCAAATCAAAACTACCCTAAGATTCTATCTCACCCCAATTAGGATGGCAATTATCAAGAATACAAGCAACAACAGGTGTTGGCGAGGATGTGGGGAAAAAGGTACACTCATACATTGCTGGTGGGGCTGCAAATTAGTGCAGCCACTCTGGAAAGCAGTGTGGAGATTCCTTAGAAAACTCGGAATGGACCCTCCATTTGACCCAGCTATCCCACTCCTTGGCCTATACCCAAAGGACTTAAAATCAGCATAGTACAGAGATACAGCCACATCAATGTTCATAGCTGCTCAATTCACAATAGCCAGATTGTGGAACCAACCTAGATGCCCTTCAATTGATGAATGGATAAAGAAACTGTGATGTATATATATATATACATGGAATATATACATTGTATATATATATATACAATGGAATATTACTCAGTCATAAAGAAGAATAAAATTATGGCATTTGCAGGCAAATGGATGAAATTGGAGAATATCATGCTAAGTGAGATAAGCGAATCCCAATATACCAAAGGACAAATGATCTCCCTGACAAGCAGATGATGATCCATAATGGGGGGTGGGAGGGAGGCAAGAATGGAGGAAGGAGAGACTTTATAGAGGGAAAAGAGGGGTGGGAGGGGTGGGGAGAAGGAAAAATGACAATGAATCAAACACCATTACCTATGTAAATGTATGATTACACAAATGGTACACCTCTACTTCATGTACAAACAGAGAAACAAGTTGTACCCCATTTTTTTACAAGTAAAAAACAAAATCGCTATAACTTTTGTCTGCTTGTTTTATTCAGGATGGGTTCTTGCTGTGCTGTCCAGGCTAGTCGCCAACATGTGAGATGACTGTTCTTACCTCAGCCTCTGAGCAGTCAGAATACAGGCAGGGGCCACCATTTTAATCCCACTTATTAGCTGATGATTCATATAATGTATTTATAGAAATTTTACCTATTCACATCTTTTTAAAAACATGATGATTTTCTTAAAATAAGTTTTATCTGAAAATTTTCAGATGCACATAGAAATGAAACAGGTTTTTCTTTTTTCTTTTATTTGTTTATTTTATCGGTTCTTTTTCATTACACATAACATTAAGATTCATTGTGACATCATTATAAAAGCATGGAATATAATTTGCTCTAATTCGGTCTGCAGTACTTTACCATTCCGCCCTTCTCTCTCACTGTGTTCCTTCCCCTCTACTCTACCGATTTTTCTATTTACTGTTTTATTTAAATTAATCAGTGTCTTGTGGATGTACGTGATGGTGAGATTCACTGTGGTAAACTCATATATACACATAGGAAAATTAGGTCAGATTCATTCCACTGTCTTTTCTTATAACATACCTTTCCCTTCCTTCATCCCTTTCTCTACTGATCTTTCTTCTAATTTTTAATCCCCCCACTTGTCTTGAATTAGCTTCCAAATATCAGAGAAATATTCGACCTCTGACTTTGAGTGACTGGCTTATTTCACTGAGCATAATAGTCTCCGGTACCATCCATTTATCATCAGATTTCATAAACTCATTCTTCTTTATGGCTGAATACTGTTCCATTGTGTACATATACCACATTTTCTTTATCAGTTCATCTTGAGAAGGGCACCTAGGTTGGTTCCATAGCTTAGCTATTGTGAATTGAGTTGCTATAAATATTGCTGTGACTGTGTCGCTGTAGCATGCTGATTTTAAGTCCCTTGTGTATATACCAAGGATTGGGATAATTGGGTCAAATGGTGGTTGTATTTCAAGTTTTCTGAGAAATCTCCATCTTGCTTTCCAGACTGGTTGCACTAATTTTCAGTTCAACCAACAATGTATGAATGAACCATTTTTCATACCCTTTTCAACATTTATTGTTACTTGTATTCTTTTTTTTTTTATTGTAAACAAATGGGATACATGTTGTTACTCTGTTTGTACATGGCGTAAAGGCATACCATTTGTGTAATCATAAATTTACATACAGTAATGTTGTTTGATTCATTGTGTTATTTTTTCCCTTTCCCCCACCCCTCCCACCCCTTTACCCTCTATACAGTACTTCCTTCCTCAATATTTGCCCCCCTCCCTAACCCTAACTCTAACCCTAACACTAACCCTTCCCTCTCCCCCATTATGTGTCATCCTCCACTTATTAGCGATATCATTCGTCCTTTGGCTTTTTGAGATTGGCTTATCTCACTTAGCATGATATTCTCCAATTTCATCCATTTGCCTGCAAATGCTATAATTTTATCATTCTTTATGGCTGAGTAATATTCCATTGTATATATATATACCACAGTTTCTTTATCCACTCATCAATTGAAGGGCATCTAGGTTGGTTCCACAGTCTGGCTATTGTGAATTGAGCAGCTATGAACATTGATGTGGCTGTATCTCTGTACTATGCTGATTTTAAGTCCTTTGGGTATAGGCCAAGGACTGGGATAGCTGGGTCAAATGGAGGGTCCATTCCGAGTTCTCTAAGGAATCTCCACACTGCTTTCCAGAGTGGCTGCACTAATTTGCAGCCCCACCAGCAATGTATGAGTGTACCTTTCTCCCCACATCCTTGCCAACACCTGTTGTTGCTCGTATTCTTGATAATTGCCATTCTAATTTGGGTGAGATGGAATCTTAGGGTGGTTTTGATTTGCATTTCTCTTATTACTAGAGATGTTGAACATTTTTCCATATGTTTGTTGATTGCTTGTAGATCTTCTTCTGTGACTCCACTGGATTATTTGAATTCTTGGAATAGAGTTTTTTGAATTCTTTATAGATTCTGGAGATTAGTGCTCTATCTGAAGTATGATTGGCAAAGATATTCTCCCACTCTGTAGGCTCTTTCTTCGCATTGCTGATAGTTTCCTTTGCTGAGAGAAAGCTTTTTAGTTTGAACCTATCCCAGTGGTTGATTCTAGCTTTTATTTCTTGTTCTATGGAAGTCCTGTTAAGGAAGTCTGATCCTAGACCAACAAGGTGAAGATTTGGACCTACTTTTTCTTCCATAATCTGCAGGGTCTCTGGTCTGATTCTGAGGTCCTTAATCCATTTTGAGTTTTGTTTCGTGCATGGTGAGAGATATGGGTTTAGTTTCATTCTGTTGCATATGGATTTCCAATTCTCCCAGCACCATTTGTTGAAGAGGCTATCTTTTCTCCATTGCATATTTTTGGCCCCTTTGTCTAGTATGAGAAAATTGTATTTATTTGGGTTTGTGTCCGTGTCCTCTATTCTGTACCATTGATCTACCTTTCTATTTTAGTACCAATACCATGCCATTTTTGTTACTATTGCTTTGTAGTAGAGTTGAAGATCTGATATTGCAATACCCACTGTTTCACTCTTTCTGCTAAGGATTGCTTTAGCTATTCTGGGTTTCTTATTCTTCCAGATGAATTTCATAATTGCTTGCTCTATTTCTGTAAGGTACGTCATTGGGATTTTAATTGGAATTGCATTGAATTTGTATAGCACTTTAGGTAGTATGGCCATTTTGACAATATTAATTCTTCCTATCCAAAAACATGGAAGATCTTTCCATCTTCTAAGATGTTCTTTAATTTCCTTCTTTAGTGTTGTATAGTTCTCATTGTGGAGGTCTTTCCCCTCTTTTGTGAGATTGATTCCCAAGTATTTTATTTTTTTCGAGGCTATTGTGAATGGGGTAGTTTTCCTAATTTCTCTTTCTGAAGATTCATCAATTATGTATAAAAATGCGTTGGATTTATGAGCATTGATCTTGTAACATGCTACTTTACTGAATTCACTTATGAGTTCTAAGAGTTTTCTGGTGGAACTTCCAGGTTCCTCTAAATATATAATCATGTCATCAGCGAACAGGGATAGTTTGAGTTCTTCTTTTCCTATTCGTATCCCTTTAATTTCTTTGGTTTGTCTAATTGCTCTGGCCAGAGTCTCAAGAACGATGTTGAATAGAAGTGGTGAAAGAGGGCATCCCTGCCTTGTTCCAGTTTTTAGGGGGAATGCTTTCAGTTTTTCACCATTTAGAATGATATTAGCCATGGGCTTAGCATAGATGGCCTTTACAATGTTAAGGAATGTTCCCACTATCCCTATTTTTTCTAGTGTTTTGAGCATGAAGGGGTGCTGTATTTTATCAAATGCTTTTTCTGCATCTATTGAAATAATCATGTGATTCTTGACTTTAAGTCTATTAATATGGTGAATTACGTTTATTGATTTCCTGATGTTGAACCAACCTTGCATCCCTGGGATGAAACCCACTTGATCATGGTGCACTATCTTTTTAATATGTTTTTGTATGCGATTTGCTAAAATTTTGTTGAGAATTTTTGCGTCGATGTTCATTAAGAATATTGGTCTGAAATTTTCTTTCCTTGATGAGTCTCTGTCTGGTTTAGGTATCAGGGTGATATTGGCTTCATAGAATGAGTTTGGGAGGCTTCCCTCCTCTTCTATTTTATGGAATACTTTGAGAAGTATTGGAATGAGCTCTTCTTTAAAGGTTTTGTAGAACTCGGCTGAGAACCCATCTGGTCCCGGACTTTTCTTTGTTGGTAGGCTTTTGATGACTTCTTCTATTTCAGTACTTGAAATTGGTCTATTTAAATTGTTTATGTCCTCCTCGTTCAGTTTAGACAATTCATATGTCTCTAGAAACCTGTTGATGTCTTCAAAATTTTCTATTTTGTTGGAGTATAGATTTCCAAATAGATTCTAATTATGTTTTGTATTTCAATCCTGTCTGTTGTGATATTTCCTTGTTCATTCCGAATTTTAGTGATTTGGGTTTTCTCTCGTCTTCTCTTTGTTAGTGTGGCTAAAGGTTTATCAATTTTGTTTATTTTTTCGAAGAACCAACTATTTATTTTGTCAATTTTTTGTATTGTTTCTTTTGTTTCAATTTCATTGATTTCAGCTCTGAGTTTAACTATTTCCTGTCTTCTACTACTTTTGGTGCTGTTCTGTTCTTCTTTTTCTAGGGCTTTGAGCTGTAGTGTTAGGTCGTTTATATGTTGAGTTTTACTTCTTCTATTAAATGCGCTCCATGAAATAAATTTCCCTCTAAGTACTGCTTTCATAGTGTCCCAGAGATTTTGATATGATGTTTCTTTGTTCTCATTTACCTCTAAGAATTTTTTAATTTCCTTCCTAATATCTTCTGTTATCCATTCATCATATAATAGCATATTGTTTAATCTCCAGATGTTGTAATAGTTTCTGTGTTTTACTCTTTCATTTATTTCTAACTTCAATCCATTATGATCTGATAGAATACATGGTAGTGTCTCTATGTTCTTGTATTTGCTAACATTAGCTTTGTGGCATAATATATGGTCTATTTTAGAGAAGGATCCATGTGCTGCTGAGAAGAAAGTGAATTCGCTCTTGGTTGGATGGTATATTCTATAAATGTCCGTTAAGTCTAAATTATTGATTGTGTTATTGAGATCTATGGTTTCTTTGTTCAATTTTTGTCTGGAAGATCTGTCCAGTGGTAAGAGAGGCGTGTTAAAATCACCTAGTATTATTGTGTTGTGGTCTATTTGATTTCTGAAATTGAGAAGGATTTGTTTGACATACATGGATGAGCCACTGTTTGGTGCATAGATGTTTATGATTGCTATATCTTGCTGATTTATGCTTCCCTTAAGCTGTATGAAATGACCTTCTTTATCCCTTCTGACTAACTTTGGCTTGAAGTCCACATTATCGGAAATGAGGATGGATACTCCAGCTTTTTTGCTGAGTCCATGTGCATGGTATGTTTTTCCCCATCCTTTCACTTTTAGTCTATGGGTATCTTTTTCTATGAGGTGAGTCTCTTGCAGGCCACATATTGTTGGATCTTTCTTTTTAATCCAATCTGCCAGTCTATGTCTTTTGATTGATGAATTCAGGCCATTAACATTCAGGGTTATTATAGAGATATGATTTGGTTTCCCGGTCATTTGGTTCATTTTTTAAATTTTATTTATTTATTTGTTTGATACAACAAATAGGAATTGTTTGACAATTCCTTTAGGATAATTCTTCCCTTTGCTGATTTGCTTCTTTGTTTTTGATCTCTTCCTCATGGAATATTTTGCTGAGAATGTTCTGTAATGCTGGCTTTCTTTTTCTAAATTCTTTTAGCTTTTGTTTATCATGGAAGGATTTTATTTCATCGTCAAATTTGAAGGTAAGTTTTGCTGGGTATAAGATTCTTGATTGGCATCCATTTTCTTTCAGGGCTTGAAAAATGTTGTTCCAGGCCCTTCTAGCTTTTAGGGTCTGGATTGAAAAGTCTGGTGATATCCGTATTGGTTTCCCCCTGAATGTAATTTGGTTCTTTTCTCTCACAGCCTTTAAAATTCTGTCTTTATTTTGTATGTTAGGTATTTTCATTATAATGTGCCTTGGTGTGGGTCTGTTGTAATTTTGTGTATTTGGAGTCCTATAAGCCTCTTGAACTTGATTTTCCATTTCATTCTTCAGTTTTGGGAAATTTTCTGATATTATTTCATTGAATAAATTGTTCATTCCTTTGGCTTGTTTCTCTAGGCCTTCCTCAATCCCAATAATTCTTAAATTTGGCCTTTTCATGATATCCCATAGTTCTTGTAGATTCTGTTCATGATTTCTTACCATCTTCTCTGTTTGGTCAACTTTGTTTTCAAGGTTAAATATTTTGTCTTCAATGTCTGAGGTTCTGTCTTCCAGGTGTTCTGTCCAATTGGTTATGCTTTCTATGGAGTTCTTAATTTGGTTTATTGTTTCCTTCATGTCAAGTATTTCTGTTTGGTTTTTTTTCAATATCTCTCACTCTTTATTGAAATGATCTTTTGCTTCCTGTATTTGCTCTTTTAACTGTCGATTCGTGCGATCATTCAATCTTGCATTTGCTCTTTCATCTCATCGTTTGCTTCTCTGATCATTTTAATTATGTACATTCTGAACTCCTTTTCTGTCATTTCTTCTGCCATGCTGTCATTGGGTTTTATTGATGTAACATCTAGATTTGTTTGCAGCCTTTTCTTTCCTTGTTTTCTCATATTGTTCAGCTATCAGTGGACCGCTGAGATATTGCAGATTTCCTCTATTGACTTACAATGTCCCTGAAGATTTCTACATATATACCCTCTTAGCTTTCAGTATGCTGAAGTCTTGGAGGAAGTTGATAATGCGGTGCTCCACAAGGAAGCTGCCTCTCTAGGAGTGGTGGCCTTCAGGTGGGGTATAATCCCTGCTAGTGGGCAGAGGTGCCTCCACTTGTTGACCAATGGTCATCCAAAGGGGGCCTAGGCTGCGGGCTGAGGCAAGGCCTGTTTGGGCCTGTGTCTCTGGTTTTACCGTCCTTGTGGGGAAACCTCACCCAGCAGGGAAGACTCACCTGGTGGGGTGGTCTCGCTGGTCAGTTGCCTCCTAGAGGTTCCCCTCAATTTACAGCTACCGCCTGGGCTGGGCTGCCTTCCTCTGCAAAGTTCCCAGGGGCCCGGCCCTACCTCCTGGGCCTGGGAGCCTCACCCTTCGCAGATGAATCTCCTTAGGTGGCCCCTCCTCAGAGAATCTGCCTGCAGGCCTGGAACCTTTGCTCTGCCCTAAGCCTGTCTCTGTGCGGCTCTTCCACCCAAAAGCCTCCTAGATCCTGGGACCCTGCTCTGCACCTAATCGCCTGGCTATGCGGCCCCTCCTCTGAGCAGCCACCTGGGGCCCCGTACAATCGCTCTGAGACCCAGAGACCCGCCACACGCCTCTTCCTCCAGACAGCCGCCCAGTATTCCGGTGCGGTCACTAGGAGTCCAAGAAACTCACTGCGTGCCTCCACCTCCCACCAACCACCTGTAGCCCTGGGCAATCAATCACTCCGAGTCAAAGTGACCCTCTCCGTTCCTCCTCCTTCTCCAGATAACCCCCCGGGTGTTCAGGAGCAGTCGCTCTGAGTGGCTCTGAATCCACGTGACCCGCTGCACGGGTCCTCTGGGCAACCGCCCGGAGCTCTGGTGCGGCCACTGAAGACCAAGCAACCCACCACACTTCTCCTCCAGTCAGCCCCCCTGTGTTCAGGAGCGGTCGCTTTAAGTCCAAACAACTCACCACTCGCCTTCTCCTCTGAGCAGCTGCCTGGAGCGCTAATGCAGTCACTGCGAGTCCAAACGCCCCGCCGCGCTCCTCCTCCTCCTCCTCCTCCTACTCCTCCGGGCAGGCCCCGGGGTTCAGAAGCGTCGTTCTGAGTCCAAACAGCTCGCCGCGCAGCTTCTCCTCTGGCAACCGCCTGTAGCTCTGGTGTAGTCACTCCGAATCCAAGTGGCCACGCTCCTCCTCCTCCTCCTCCTCCTCAGGGCAGGCCCCGGTGTTCTGAGTCCACACAGCTCTCCTTGCCACTCCTCCCCTGGGCAGCCGCCGGAGCCCCAGTGGTTGCTCCGAGTCCCAGCGCTGCGCCGAGCGGCCTCCTTTACGGCGCTCCCAGTTGTCCGCGTTCACTGCTCCAGCGGGGGGGGTGGGGGTGGGGAGGGGTGTCTCACCAGCATCTCTACTTCACAAAGTTCCCTGCGTTCCGGGACCACCCTCCCATCCGGGACGCCTTCCCAACGGGTGAGAGTCACCCGGCTGCTTTGAGTTGGTCCCAAGTGTCTCAATATCTCCTCTTTTGAATCCTGAGTCCTGGAGCAACATGAAATGCAGCCACCCTCTAGGCCGCCATCTTGAAACCTTACTTGTATTCTTGATAATTGTCATTCTGACTGGAATGAGATGGGATCTCAATATAGTTTCAATTTGCATTTTTCTAACTGCTAACAGTATATTTGTTGACCCTTTGCATTTCTTCTTTAGATAAGTGTGTTTAGTTCTTTGCCTAGTCATTAATTGGATTACTTATATTTCTGGTGTTAAGTTTTTAGAGTTCTTTGTGTATCACAGATATCAAGGCCCTATCCTAGGAGCAGATGGCAAAGATTTCCTCCCAGTCTCTTGGCTCTCTCTTCATGTTCTTAGTCTTCTTTGCTATGAAGATGTTCTAGTTATCTGATATTAGACAAAGGTGTCAAAAAACATAGATTGGAAAAGAGATACCATTTTTAACAAGTGGTTTTAGGAAAACTGGGAATCCATATGTTGTAGAATGAAATTTGTCCCTTATCATTTTCCCTGCACAAAACTCAACTCCAAGTGGATCAAAGACCTAGCAATTAGACCAGAAACCCTGCAACTCCTAAAAGGAAACGTAGGCCCCAAACTCCAACATGTCAGCTCAGGGACTGACATCTTTAAGAAGTTTCTGAAAGTGCAAGAAGTAAAATTAAAAAAAAAAAAAATCAGTGAGATGGCATCATATTTTATGTTGTTTTATAAGATTTCCTTATGTTCCTGCCTCACAGAACCTCCCTCTCTCTCTCTCTCTCTCTCTCTCTCTCTCTCTCTCTTCCTCACAAAAGCAAAATGAAAAAATGAAGTCTCAGTTCTTGATTTCTAAATCAAAAATTAAAATGTATGTTCTCTATTATAAGTTTTCAGTTACTTTTCATAAGTTGTCATTCCTGAATGATCACTGATTCAATATTTCAAAATTGCAGTTTCCTTTAAAGTATTTTATCAGTTGATTTTAAAGCTTGGAAATAATTATAAAACATATTTACTCTTGGCATTCACTCAAACAATCCAGCTTAAGGTTTTGTTTCAAAAATAGAAGTAATATCCAGCCATGTGACTGTATACAGTTAGTAATATAAATGTATGCTATATTTTCCATATGTATTCACCAGATGCATACATATTAAAATATGATAATTTTCTCCTATAAAAGACTATTTTATATATTCCACATTATACTTCATTAAGTTATGTGTAATAATAAAATATGTATACAATTTTAAAATGACACTTCAAAGAAAGATTATGCTAAAACTCAAATGTTTGCATGCTTATTATGCAGATATCATATGTCCAAAAATCACTTGAAGGTTAGTTTTCTAATATAATTCCACAGCAATAAATTTAAGGTCATCAAACTGCTTTAGAGTTGGAAAAACAATGTTTTGGCCTTGAAGATACAAGGGAGAGGGAAAGAATGGAACTAACTTAAATCTTATATAAATACAAATTAAAATGAAATACATGGTCTTTCTGAGGATACATCAAGAACAAGATCAGTTTTGGTTTCCCAAGTTACGAGGAAAAAATTTAATAAAAATTAAGCAGTTATTTTGATTTGTAGCCAAAGAAAGTTCTCTTCTCACTTTGAATAAAACCATCAAGTCAGGAAGAGCATGATATGAATCCTAACAGGATCATAATAAGTGAAATTTATCAGTGTTCTATAAAAGTGGGGTTACCTAACGTTGTAAAGACAGGGGAGGAGGAGAATATTAATATCAGGATTTGCAGGGAAATACCATTACTCTACCGAAATTCTCCCTGAACTAGGAATTCTAGATTTTAATTCTCAGGGCCTTTTACAGCCACATCCCTTAAAGAAACTTACCATAATTACAGTGGGAAAAATGACAGTGTCTATAACTGGCTGTGCATGATGAGGCACTTGGACCCCAACACTGGGTTCCCTTCTGCTTGTTAACATTGTCCTGGAGAGCCCCCGCGGAGAGCACTGACCAATGCAACCCGCAGTAATTACTGTAATTCAGAAGGAAACGCAGTCACAGGAAGCAGCTGATCCCTCCCCCCACAATCAACCTTCTGCGACTCAAGGAAAACGCAAACATGGCCTGGCTCAGACAAATTAGGCATGAACAAATGTTTCACATTAACTGAGTTAAAGGACCTTGCTGAAAATTACAAGGGCTGCTTAGAAAAGCAATGAATCCCATTATGGAAGTAATAGGTCTAAAAACAAGCAGCTTGTTAGAGATTCATACATAGATGCGGAGTGTAGACACCTTAGCGAAAGGAGTCCTTGACCCAGACGTTTTCAGACTCCCAGAAGGGATGGTGACAGCCCTCTCTGGGAGGCAACATCAGAATCAGAGGCTGAAGCCTGCTCTCTCTAGAATATGATTAGAAAACAACGCTGCTTTTGAATTAGCTCAAGCAATTTTATTATGAAACAATCAGGAAGAAAACGACCCTGCATTTCTAAGCTTAAAGACTCTCCATCTTCCAGGCAATACTGGATTTGAATTCATAGACTGCACAGTACAGACCATGTGTGGACATTGATATGTGCAATCAGAATTGCTTCCGCATTAAGACCGATAAACAGGCCTAGGATATGGATATGGGTAAATAATCATCTTTATGAAACACATTATTTCAGTATGCATTTTGTCTGCCTCCTACCTCTCTGGGAGATGGGTTAGAGGTCGCTATTCTTCAAACACAGTGAGTCCGGGCTGCACGCCTTTTCCTCTGCTTTGTTGGTAATGCAATTCATAGGAAATGCTACCTCAACTCTGCTTTACAGTATTTTCTAATGGTTTGCTATCTTCTGAAATAGTGCACAGCTTTATTCAAGTCCATTCTGCTGTGGAAGAAATAAAATTGAAGTGGAGAGAGCAGAAAAAAGATATATGTAACACGGAGGTATAAATATGTGGTTGACAGAGAGGCTTAACAGAAAATGAAGTCAGCAGGGGCCTGAGCCACGCACGCACTGCCGTTACAGATATAAGACATCTAACCACTACCCTATGTTTTGCAGGTGTGCATTAAGGGAATCCTTTCATGTGAGTAAATGGCCTGTAAATTTAAGCCCTTTTTCTGTGGTTTGACTTTAAAATGTGCCTCCTTGATATTTTGTTTTATGCTAACATGTTGGTATATGCTTTGATGGTCACTGAATCAGGAAAACATCCAAATGGAAAAAGAGAATTGGTTATACACCATGTCACACATTCATTGGTTTCAATAGATATGCTGTATAGTCTATATTTATGAATGATTTTCAAATTTTTTGGCTTAAATATTTTCTTAAGTGAGTACAGCATTAATCCCTTTCTATTTTTACCTTCACTTTTCAGTTAAAAATTCTTCATGATAAAAATGGTACATTCAACTTTTTTTAGTACTGGAAATTGAACCCAGGGGTATTCTGTGCCTGAGTCACATCCCAAGCCTGTTAGATTTTTATTTTGACACAGGGTCTTGCTAAGTTGCTTATGGCCTGTCTAAGTTGCTGAGGCTGGTTTTGAACTCCTTATCCTCCTGCTTCTCCACCAAAATTGCTGAGATTAATTGCATGCATGCGCCACCTTGTGCAGCTACATTCGACCTTTATGGAAATACAGATTCTTTGTGTTTGAAATGGTTTGCATCATTGGGAAATACTGGACCCATAAATGAAATTGATACTAAGAAACCTTATTTAACTAAAAGACTGCAACTAAACTGATGACTATATCATGCACAAATAGTAATTTTTAATGAAAAATCAAGAAGAGGAGTAATAAAAAGTGTGATATACTTGGAAGCATATCAGTGGTACCTGAATACTAGAATAGCCACTAATTGTGGACTTGGAACTGCAAATAAGAAAGATGCTCCTTTGCCAACAGAGTATGGTGCTTAATTTTCTTTGAAAAATATTGAGCTGGAGTAATATCTGTTAGCAAATCAATTTTCTATTTTAAATATCTATTTAGAGTCTACATGTTAAGTAACATTCAGTGTACCTAAAAATGTAATTCTTTGAAATTTGTATTGTTAAATTCTTGAAATTAAAAATGACTTTGCATTCTAGATGACTTTGGACTCACCTTTGTGCCACACTAAGATAATGAAAATTTTCTATTACATTTAAGAATATATAGTTTTAGGCTTATTATTGTTACTATGAAGCAAATCATCAAACTGGCTATTGTTATTTTATAGAAAATTTATGGAACTGCTGTTTACCTAACTTCATAACCATCAACCATTCCATTTTTTAGTTTCTGCTTTTCTGTTTATTTCTTTGTTTTGTTTTTGCTTGCTTTAATATTTTAACCTTACAGTTGACTAGGATCTTAGAAAAATAAATTTCATATAATATACACACAAATACAAGAATAGTTTTTTTGCAATGTTCAGAGTAATTATTTCAAACTATTTTTTAATCCTTATATTTGAGACTTTTAAAATATATATATTTGGAAAATTCTAAAACTGTTTGATCAATGAACATCAATTTCTTTATATTTCAGTACTTATAATTGCCTTTTTTGATATGTTACATATTTTATAACATATTGAAGAAGTACTCATTGATTTCTTTATCTTGTAATGAAGTAACTAAACTGCTTGAAAGCCTGTCCAAAAAATAATACAGGCCTTTCAGATTTTGAGGTATTGTTCTCCTTTGGATACACGCACACACAAAACCATTAAAAAGATTTTAATATTGAACTACCCTCAGATTCACGAAATCAAGTAACAAGATCAATTTTGGAAAAATGATGAGCCCATCTTCATTTTCTGAGGGGAAAGTTTGGATATGTGAGGCGGATCACACAATTTTTGAATGGGGGAGGAGGCGGGGTATGGGGAACCTGTCCTGATCTGACACCTACCCTTAACTGTCACAGGAACCTGTCATTTATGTACAGGATGTATTTTCCGTACGCTGTCTACATTCTCTCTAGGAAACGCTGCTCATTCCAAGGTAGAATCCAGAAGTCACACAACTCAAGTGGAAGTTGGTGTCCACTGTCTCAGACCCGCAGGGAGCAATCTTCCATTCAGATGCGAGCAGGCGAAATCAGGGGCAGGGACCCTGCATCTGGAGCAGTGGTGAAGTCACCTGGGGGACACTTTCCCATCCAATCTCCGGTGTGACCTCTGGGACCCTTCTGTTCTCACGTCTCCCATTGTCCACAGAGCGCATAGGTTTCTAGGGCTCATGGAGAAATTCTGCCTGGCGAGGTTTCACACAATGGCTGAAGGTGATGGTGGCCACGGTAATGAGGGTGATTGCTGTGTTGTTCACCTGACTTGGGGCCACACTTGTCTCTCTGGACAGTGTTTGCTTTCTCTTATTCTATAGGAATTTCTGCGCAGAGTTCTGTACACCGTTCTGACAGGTTGATAGAGGATTGCCTTCCTTTTCAGATGTTTTTGTTGTGATTTAGTTGCTACCCTCCACAGAATTTTGGTCGGGGTTATAATGATCTAATATTTTCCTTCCCAACAACTTGAAGGTTCTGTGACTGTTTGTCAATGGGGAGAAAATTGTATAGAAATGCTTTTACTCTATCTTATTCAACAACAGAAAAGGAGTTCCTGAAAAATAAATTCGAGATTGGGGCTGTGACTTGGTGGTAGAGCACTTACCTGTAACCTAGTATGCATGAGGCCCTGGGTAAGATCCCCAGCAAGGGGGTGAGGGGGACTGATAGAATCAATGGTTCCTTATTGTTTTATAATAGGCTCATTGTTATGTACACCATGCAACCTGAACTCCCTGTTACACATATTATACTTGAAGTTAATCTTAAAATCCTAAAAGTCCTGCTTGAATTTTCCCTACTGTATACATAGAGACACGGAGGCTCTGAAGAATAAGGTGTCTTACCTCAGTCTTAGGAATACAAAGACAATCTAACAGGTGACTTACAAGTCCGACGGAAATTCCCCTCTTGGGTCTAAATTCCTCTCATCCTCTTGTAGATATCTCCACTCTTGAGGATGAAGGTAGGTACTAGGTCAAGTGGCGGCCTTTCATGAGGTCCCACTTCATGTACCCCGCAAGGGGCACTTAACGACCAGCAGCAAGCATTTTCCCTTCTGCTGCATGTCCCCTCATTTTAATAACACAGCCAATGCCTTCCCATCCTCTGAAATCTATTTAGCAAGCTGGGTTTCATTTGTCATCTGCTTTATAAGAAGCAGCATCATTCTTTGTTGGATCCATTTACACCGCTTTTGACTAACACAACGTATAGGTCACTGGTAGAAATTTCAGTTCTCGGGCCTTTGTCCAAGTTCAGAGTTGTTTTCTGGAGTCTTTAAAAATCTTGGCTGAAGTATTTTCATTTGTTAACTTGTTAATAACTTGTTAATCATTGATACTTTGATGGTCTGTATCATTCTGTTGTTTTTTCAAGGACCTGGGGATTTTTATTTCTTACTCTATAAACTCCTTCTTTTCTAACTTTGTCCTTCTGTGATATAAAAATCTTGACTTTTCAATGAGGTCTTCTTCCTTGCCAAGCGGACAGATGGGATTTGAAACCTGGCCTGCTTTTATTGGTATCTGTCATCTAAACATAGAAATACAAAATCAAGAAGAGCTGTGTAGTTGTTCTGAGTTAACTTTGCCTTGTCTTTTCCCCCACAGTAATAAATACACAGGCTGCTGGCTATGAACTGACAGAAGAGAAGGATAACTTTGTTGGAGGGCCTTTCTGATGTGGCTCCCTGAGAGTAGGAATTTATATATTCTTTTTAGCTCTCTAACTGGTTGAGTTTTTAGAGTCAATTAAACAATTGAGTTTAATATTTATTTATAGGAAAAACCACAGATGCTGGCTCAGATGTCCCTGCTAGTTAAGAAAGGCACAATCACTTTAGTATCATTTTTGGTATGTGGAACTGTTTGATGACTATGAGGTTGAACTTTAAACTTCATAACACCAAATATAATGTATTTGGGGCACAGGATTCATCCAAATTAGAGTGGGGGTTTCAGTGAGTCAAAGAATTCAATGATAAGTCTGATGATCTTATTAAAATGGGCAGGGAATTACTCAGGGTTTTGAAATGAGTACTGAATGAAATAACATAAAAATGATATTTTAATCTTTGGGCACTGTATTATATTTTATTCAGAACAACTAGAAGCAAAAAAGGATAGTGAAATTATTAAGTAATATGTATGAAGGCCTTTAGAAGGTTATTATCTGATGGTTTCTGGCATTTATTTTTCAGATTACAAAGAGTGTTTAATAAGTGATGGGAAATACTACCAAATCAAATAATGTGATATACTTTAGAAAATCAAGAGTTATAATCTTCTTAAGAACTGAGCTCCCACACAGACAGGTAAGTCAATCGCTTTGGTGATACCTGTGTTAAGAAGTCTTTCTAACCTCTCTCATTTGCTAAAAATAAGCCAAATAGATTTTCTCTTTTAAGAATCTGAGTTAAAAAAATGATAATTTCTACTAAGATTTGGGTGATTAAATTAAAGAAGTAATTTATTTGTTTGTTTTTCACTTGTAGGAGGAATAAAATATAATCTGAGGAAAGCAAGACCAAATTGAGATCATGCTCAGCCTGGTGTCCCATTGGAATAAAAATTGACACACTGAATCCCAAAAGCTTTGACCACTAAAGAAACACTGTAACACCAGTCATCTGGGTGTCTCGACAGAAGAAAGTCTTTATTGCATAAAGAATCTAGATACTTTCTGATTACCTGTTTGACACTTCTTCACAAAGGGAAACTGTCCAATCCCATAGCTGAAATAAATCTCTTTCTCCTTTAATCTTTTCCCAAAGAGAGAGTGTAAGCTGCTCTTCAGTATCATGCATGAGTGAAATGGTTGAGTTTCTCCAGACTTCCTCAAGTTCTTTCACACCTGTCCTTCCTGGTAAACATGAAGAAAACTCTGCAGGTTCATATTTCACAAGGGGAGACTGTGTCTTAGTGGGTTGTAGCAAGGAGTAAGGAACTGGTATTATAACAGGCAATAGAGAAAAACCCCATACTGTACTAAATCTCTTGCATCTACCCAAAAAGAAAAAAAAAAAATATATATATATATATATATATATATATATCTAGAGAGAAAAGATATAAGATGGCAAGTGCACAGGGGGAGAAGCCATAAGACACAAGAGGAGAAAAATAAGCCCTTTTAGTTTAATTAAGCAAATCCCATTATTTCTCATTTTTCTATGGTCCTCCTATATATCTAGAAAAGTGAGGTACTTTGGGTTTTGTATTTAATTTCCATTTCTCCTACCTCATTTTTCAAGCTGAATCAAGAGATTCTCATTTACTCATAATTTAAAAAGTTAAGGCTAATTTTTCTACACAGAAGCAGCCTAAAAAATACTGCTTTCGAAAATAGAGGACTACAAGTAATTCAGGAACTGTAGTAATTATTCCAAAATTAAAATAAACTATTATCTGCTCTTAAAGAGAAATAAAATTAAAATCTAGAAGAAAAAGAGGAGAGGAAAAAAACACATCATAGAGATTAAATTATCATGAGTATTTCCTACACCTTTAGTCTAGAGAAAACACAATTTTTATACAAATCTAATATTTATGAAACCCTTTGGCTACAAAATTAATATAAATAGCACGAAATTAACCACTCATTATTTTTACATGCTTTCTTAATACAATAATTGATAATTCAAGGAATGTTATATTAAATATTTTTTTTCATTATGAGACTAGAAAACATCATTACATTGCTCATACAATATTTATATGCTACATTTATATAACAAAATTACACAGTGATCTTATGTATTGCTTATATACTTAATTAAAACTATTATCTTCATGGAAGGATTTAAAGCTATTCCTGATTTTTTAAATTCTATCTTCTATTTAAGGAAATATGTATATGTATACATATATACATATATTTATATATTATATATATAAATACATATATTATATATATTTATATATATATATTTAAGTGGAAATAAAGGGAGCAGGAGGCATTCATCTCAGATCAAATGTGTAACCTGTTTCCTAAACTGCGTGTAGAATGAAGTTAACATATTTATCCCTGTACTTGACAAGGATGTTATGAGAATCACATGAATTTTCTCTGTGAGATTGTGGATTCTGAAAAGAGATGATTAGTGTTCTTGTTGCAGAATTTCAAACACGTCAACCTGTAGCAGAGGCTGAGGAGATTCGCACACGGGAAGAGAAGCACGAACAATTAATTTAGTAAATTTAAAGAGGTACACACTCTTTCACCTGACGTTTTATTTCAGGGGAAGTTCATGTTCAAACAAAAGCAGGTTAAGTGCAGAATTCTGTGGTAACAACAAAACTCTAGAGAAAATCTGAATGCCAATTTACAAGTCCATTGTCATGTATTTATATTATGTGAAGCTATGTGTTTCTCCAATAAGAAATGTAGGCCTAATTTGGCAAATGTGCACAGGTCTCCAAAATATGTAATCATCTAAGAAAACTAAGTTCTAAGATAAAAGTGTGATATTTCTTATAAAATTATTTACATGTATATAAATAAAATTGAACATTTAAAGAAAATAGTTAGCCAAATATTTAATAATTATATTTTATTATTTTATTTTGTGATAGGATCTCGCTAAGTTGTCCTGACTGTTATCAAACTTTGTATTTTGCCTCAGCCTTCCTCCAATTAGCTGGGGTTACCATCATGTGCCATTACCGTGATATTTTTAGCAGTCTTAAAACTTATATAATGGACTGATTCTATATGAATCTCCCTCAGAGCTGTGACTGGTTCTTACAGGACTGTGTGATTACCTCAGCATAAAGAGAGAACTGGAATGGATGTTGTAGCCACTGGACTTGTGACAGTTTCTACTTGCTTCAGTTTTGTCTCCAGTAAGTAAGGCATGGCTTGGGTAAAGATCTAGATCCGATATTGTAAAACCTTTGTGGGTTTTGCAAGGTAGCGTTAAAATCTTGATGTATGAATGATGGTCAAGCCATCCATAATTTGTTGAACTGAAGTCCTTTAATTTTCCACATGGACTAAACTTGACAGTGAGGTGCATATGATACAAATCTGGGTAACTGGCACCTGGGCAGGGAAAAAAAGAGGCAAAAGTGAAGGGACATTTCACTCACACACACACACACACACACACACACACACACACACACACAAATACCACTTTTCCCTAGTCACACTGAAGATGAATATTGAAAGGTAAACCATGAACCACAGAGAAAGGCAACTATGCAGATAGCTTGCGACTGGTATGAAAACCAAGTCACCCAATTGTCCATCTATTTGGAGGGTATTTGGAAGAATCTCATGCCTTAGAGACCTTGAATTTGGGAATACTCTCTTAATTCTTGGTGAAGTAGATAAAAACAAGAGTTATTAGATTAAAATAGGGCCATTTTGAAAAGAAAGGTTAGCACTTATGGAATGTTTTTTGTCATGAGTTCTCAATTTGAACTGTGATGGAGTTATATTAACTTGATAGTAGATATTAAATACTGTTGAATGGCAGGCGCTGTACAGAAAGTTATTTGCCTGCTAATCAATCCATTGATCCATTGAATGACCTTCGGTATTCAATCCATTGATGATCTGGATATTGTTGCTTTGTCCCCGTTAGAGTGAACAAAAGCAATAGATAGATCTACACAAGGCAGGGAATTGTTTTCTTTGAGAACCCATGCCCCATGAAATCCATTCCCAAAGTAGGGAAAATCCTGTGTTCAACTAATTATGTGATTACCAAATTGGTCTGTGCTAGAGATGTGCCCATTATCCAAACTGTACCTTTGGGTTCCAGGTCTCCTAAACTCTCCTTTTGGAATAAAAGAATGCATACAGGATATATTGAATAATTTGTTTCCTTAAATAACTAGCACTGTAGACAGAAATAATGCTATGACAGTTCAGAAAAAGTATTTCACATAAAGTGACATATCTTAAATATGAAAACATCAATAAGAACCATGTAAGAAAAGTAATATAAATTATTGTTCTCTGATCATGATGAAATAAAAATTTTTAAAAAGATTCTGGTAAGCGTACCAGTGTTCACATTTTCATATTGTTGGATCATTGCTGTTGAGTAAATGTCAAGAATTCCTGTTTCTGGATTAAATGGTAAATGCATCTGCATTTTAAAGGCATTTGCAAATCCCATTTCATTTTTCCTTTAAAGGAGCAGGA